>NC_137629.1:23727655-24401109 GCF_963383615.2 Lipophrys pholis
TTGAGTCCACACTGTTTGACAGCAGTGAGGCCAAGGAGGAGGAGGAGGAGGAAGAGGAGGAGGAGGACGCCGACGATGAGGACGCCAACAGGGAGCACCTTGTGACTTTTCGCCACTCCCCAAAGTTGAGTCGGGCTCGAACTGTTACTGAGAGTAAAAGCACATGCATCTCAGGTATTGAGAAGAGGATGTACAAACCTACGGTGTTTAACCTGATGTCCAAAACTATATCTGAACTCAACCCTACACTGAGTCCCAGTGCTCTGCCTGAAATCACCATGCGGACGGACTGGAGCATGGGTGAGGAGTCGGACAGCGACGGTGAGCTCACCTCTCCGACTGACCCTGGACTCGTCTCACCCGCGGGCACTAATTCAAATGTGAGTATGAAGCTCCTCATACTCTGTTTAAAACTCGTGTACTTCCAGAGCTGTGCGGTGACGGTTTATGTTCTAATTATTACATTCGGTTTAACTTACATGTCCGACCGGCATTATCTGTACTCATGTGATGAACTCCTGGACGTCAATTTAATTGTGGTTAGGTTGTATTTTGAAATTCTAAACATGAAGAACCGTGATTTTCAAGCCTAATGCCAGTACGGGGCTCTGTGCAGGTTTTCAAACAAGCTACCGTTTCAGTTTGAGAAAGCAGATTTAGAACAGTAGTAATTCTGAATAATTTGTTTTTTACACTAAAGTATTTTGATTTTGTTGTTTAGTCCAACAGCCCAAAGAAAAAACTCATTCCTACAGTGAAATACTTGGATGGGGACTTGGTGTGGGCAAAATTTAACAGACGACCCTGGTGGCCATGCCAGATCACCTGTGATGGAGACCCGGGGATGCACACAAAGATGAAGGGTAACATTTATCTTCAGTACTTACATAGGAATGAAAGACGTTTTTCAATCTTGCCTTATGTGACATGTGTGTTCTCATTATGTCGTAGTTCCTAGTCCTCGTCCGGTCCGGGTATACTTCCTGGAGACGATTGGGGAAGTTATTGAACGCGCCTGGGTCCCAGGGAATGCCATTTTCCCTTTTGGAGGAGGCCACCAGTTTGAAGAACTTCCTGTGCTGAGGCGGCGAGGCAAGCAGAAAGACAAGGACTACAAGTACACGGTAAATTCTCCAAACAAATGCAGTCAAGCATCACGGTAACCCGCTTTGAAAATTGCTTATAATTATAATTTTATTGTTCGCAGATACCCAAAAGCTTGATGACTGCGTGGAAGGTCAGCGTGGAAGAAGCCGAGTTTCGTCTCACCGGTCGACAGAGCAACAGTAATAGTGCACCTTCAGCATCCATCAACGGAGAGGAACGTTTACCCAGCCCGCCCCCCGCTGGAACGTCGCCCGAGGCGCCCTCTGTGCACCCGACTCGATCCCCATCGCCCCGTACGCCCCACAATGGAAAGGAGCACCATCTCTTGAAAAACTCAACTGCTCCTGCCAACAAGAGCAGAACCTGCAAGAAGAAAAAGAAATGTTTATCGGACATATTCGGCCACATAGTCGGTGGATCGAGGGAATCGTCTACGATCACCAACTTGGCCGGCCAGCTTCCCACAACAACTCGCGCACTGAAAGAAGAGCCGAAGGACTCGCCATACGCGGACCTGGAGTCCGTTCCAATGCTGCATCGTCCGAAACGCACGGTGGTGTCCCCGGAACCGGATATAAACGCACTGCTCGGAAAAAAACGGGGGTCAAGGAAATCTAAAAAGAGTGCAGAATACGTGATCCAGCGTGTGGAGTCATGTGACTCTTCCAGCGTTTTAAGGAATAAATGCACGTCCAAAAGGAATTCAGGGGGAAGTTTGAGCAGCTGTCTTGAACTGTCGTACGCTTCAGGTGAAAAGCACTCTCAGGATCTTCCTGCCACTAGTTGCCTGATGACGAGGGCTCTTAAAGCAGAGGAGGAGACTGATTTCAAAGATGCACTGGCCACGAGCCCGAATTCAATGAAGGCACCTACTGATGATTACGCTGTTATTACGACTGCTAATGCTCCCATCAAAACTGAACGGTCTCCTGACTGCAAGTCCCTCGGCGGTGCTTCATCCTCGGTAAATCACAGCTCTCCGAAGCGGCGTCCTCGGAAGCTGGATAAGAAACTCATTCGTAATGGTTCATTGATTAAGTCCAAGTGTGCGGGCTTAAGTGATCCGCATTCGCAACCTGTTGAGATCAAGGTGGAAAACGTTGTCCCGGATCCATCCTCTTCTTCTCCCTCCTCTTCTCTTTCTCCAATGGACGCTTTTCAGGATGTCAAGGAAATCATGTTCAAATCGCTTGAGGAGGATAGCAGTAGCTCCGAGTCGACTTCATTTCAGCCTGATTCCAATTATAAGTTCAGTACTTTCCTCATGCTCCTGAAGGACATGCACGATACTAGAGAAAAGGAGGGCAAACCACTGGCGCTTCCACCACCGCCTGTCCTCATCAAAGAGGAACCGCTTGTGATCCCTTCGTCGACAGGAAGTGATCCATTCAAGGGTTCTTATGACAGTTTCAGTCATGGAATCAAACTGGAAAACAGCCAATCGGGGAAATCCAGAATGACCCAAACTACGGCAGGAAAAACCAATAGCAGGTCTAAAGCAATCATGTCGGCTAACACCTACCATTGTAAGGACTTGTTGGTTTTGTCTCGGTCGGGCAACTCGGACAAGCAGCGGAGAAAGCAGAGACTGCCCGCCAAACTGAAACTCAGCATACCTGGGCTCTCCTCAGACCTGGCTGGCATGGCGTACGGCAGGGAGTTTGTTAGTGGCCACGCTGACCTGGCTGATGTCGCATCCGATTCTCTGGTCGCCGCAGTTAGTCTCCCGGCGAGCTACCTCGATAAGAGCTCCGAGTCGCCGCTGGCTCCAAAGAAGCGCTGGCAGGCGCTGGAGGAGGCCAAGGTCGACGTCCTGAGCGAGTTGAAGGAGTCCTGCACCGCGCGGGCGTCACTGGATCTCGAGCTGGCGGCCGAGAGGCACGCGGAGAACGACTCGCACTCCTCAGATACAGGCAGCACAGCCGGTAAGACTCCCAAACAGCTGCTGATTAGTTTGTGCCGCAGTGATGGTAAATCTTTGAGTGACTGATAATCGTTGTTTACTTTGGGCGCAGGAAATTCGGAGAACAAACGTCTCCGGAAGCCAACAAAGAGACTCCTGGAATCAACTGAGGAGTATGAACAGATATTTGCTCCAAAAAAGAGATCCAAAAAACACACCTCAGAGTCTTCCAAAATGGTAAAAACATTGCATTTCTTTCCAGAACAAGGAGTAAACACAAGTGAAGCAGACATGCACACGTTTAATTCATTTATTTTTCCTCTTTAAAAACATACGGTTAGTTCTAACAACTACATCAAGAGTTATAATGTAAACTTTGCGATCATTGACACATGAGCGTGCTGTTATAATGCGGACTGCGACTTTGTAGCCGGTGTGGCGGATTGTAAGACGTGTTAATGAAGCTATGTGAAACATTAGCCAATGCTGTTGCTCTGTTGATGGTTAGACGTCACCACAGCGCAGGCAACGACATTCCGTGTGTTCCAAATTCCGTTGACTCAAATCTCCACCCGTTTCGTGTGCAGCAAACTTCAGGGATGACGGCGCCTCACGACGGCAGCACCACACCAGACATTGTTACCTCACCCCCGCCTGCGGAGCCGGACCAGAGCCCGTCTCAGAGCCGTCTCTCTCCTGTAGCACGCCCGATGTCTCCGGACGCCACGCAGCTCTGCTCTGATGCAGGGACCGGGGAAGAAACAAATCTACCTCCTGAATCTTGTGAGCCAAGATTTTATTTTTATTTATTTATTTATTACTTAGTTTGTACTAGATAATACGACCACTTACAGTATAACCCATTTTGCTTGTTATACGGATGTCAATTTTAAAATGAGGATGATTAATATATTTAATTTGTATTTCAGCGCCAGGATCATCAACCCTGGAGAGAAAGAGGCCGAGAAAGCTGTCACACAAGGTGCTGGACTGCACCATAGAAGAAGTACCGGCTGCTCCTGCAAAGAAGAAGGTCGGTGAAGATTTTGTCGAACCGTCTGCCCTCGTCTTGTGTTTCAGGCCAACATGCTTATACTGATATTATTCCTTTTGGCTTTTAATTGTTAAAAGTACTTTTAAATCTTGTTGGTTTCTCCAGGAGATCAGGCGGTACAGTGGGATCACATCAGAGGTGAAGGTGTTGGTCAAGAAGACTCAGGTACGACAGAGATTAAATACATCTCAGCTCGTTTCTTTGTAAAAAACCTGTTCAAACCTACTAAACGCAGGCAAATCTCATATTGATTAGCTGGAGTCTCTGATGGAAGAGAAGCTTGCGCCCAGCACATCCTCCGCTCCTGCTGCTGCGTCGGTACAACCGGAGGAGGGGCCGCCCGGCCCCCAGGAATCAAAGACCCCCAGGCTGAAGGCAGAGATGGAGGCCGGCGGCGCTGAGGAGAAACAAAGTGGACACACTGGAACACTAACTCCTAAACAGGAGGTGCGCACGATTGTTCAAACGTCAGCGGACAATATTAAGGTTCTTGGCAGGCGTGAGTCACAACACATGACGTTCTCTCTGTAGATTCTGCCAGCTGCTGTAAACGACGGCCTCTCGTCCCAAGTTGATGTGAAAGGAAAAATAGGAGCAGCGTCCTTAAAAGAAAACGTTTGTCAGGTGACATGATTTATCAGAGTGTTGTTTTGTTTAGGGTTTTTTTTCCTAAGTTGTCTTGGTTCGCTGCAGATTTTGCATCTGTGACGGGGAAACCAATATCTGGTGTGTTTGTGCAGGTGTGTGAAAGGACAGGAGACCTGCTTGTGTGTGACGGCCACTGCTATGGAGCCTTTCACCCACAGTGTATCGGCCTGTCCGTGGCTCCCAAGGGAAAATTCCTCTGTCAGGAATGCACCACTGGTATTTTCACTCTTTTATCTTTGTTCCGATGGATCTTAAAAATGTTGTAAAATATTGAGACGTGCTTCAGACGTGTGCCTAACGCCATTGTGTTCCTCTCAGGTGCTCACTCGTGCTTTGTGTGCAAGGAGCCTGGCGGTGGGGTGAAGCGCTGCATGATACCACTGTGTGGGAAGTTCTACCACTCTGATTGTATAATGGCCTACTCGGCCACCCAGCCGCATAACAAAGGCTTCCGCTGCCCTCTGCACGTGTGTCTATCCTGCCACATCACCAGTCCGCTCAACACCTGCAGCTCGAAAGGTGAGCTCCAATGAGTGTCCTTCAGAATTCATCTATAAGCCGGGTGTTCATGGGTCATTTCTCTGATGTGTGTTTGTGTCTGCAGGTCGACTGGCACGATGTGTGCGCTGTCCCGTGGCCTATCATGCCAACGACAACTGCATGGCAGCCGGAAGCTTGGTGCTCGCCAACAATGGCTTCCTCTGTCCAAACCACTTTACTCCCCGCAAAGGCTGCAAAAACCACGAGCACATTAACGTCAGCTGGTGCTTCGTGTGCTCTGAAGGCGAGTCTGCTCTTCTTTCCCAGTGAAGTTCAACACAACTACTGTATTCACGTTTCCAAGGCTTTTAAAACACAAGTATTGTTGCTGAAGAAAATGCACACTGCTTTGCTTCTCAAGAGAGCATAATTTAATCAGAATTACTTTTATGCTTTATTCTATTTTGCACTTCAGTGTTCCCACTTGGATAATATATCTTCAAGTACACCATCTTCTTTCCATTTGCATTATGCAGATGCTTCATTTGAACCATTTAATAGTATATTAATACCTTTTGATATTGTTTTCAAACCCTAAGAATATTAAATGCATCACTTTGGGCCATGTGTGATTACAACTTTCATCCCTGATTGCTTTTAATTGACCATTAGAAACAATGGAGACCACCTAACTGCCCTCGTGTGTGTGTGTCTGTGTGTGTGTGTGTAGGGGGAAGTTTGTTGTGCTGTGAAGCTTGTCCGGCTGCTTTCCACCGCGAGTGTTTGAATATCGAGATGCCACAGGGTAGCTGGTTCTGCAATGACTGCAAAGCTGGAAAGAGACCTCGCATCAAGGACATGCTCTGGGTCAAATGGGGGCGCTATCGGTAAAGTTTGACCTTTCCTTCAGTTCAGCGGCCGCGCAGATGGAACTCATCCATGTCGGTGTTCATGAAGCCTGTTTGAACTGTTTCAGGTGGTGGCCTGCAGAAGTCTGTCTGACCAAAGACGTCCCAAATAACATCTTGAGGATGAAGCACGAGGTGGGAGAGTTCCCGGTGCAATTCTTTGGCTCCAAAGATTTTGTGTGGACGTACCAGGCCAGGGTGTTTCCTTACATGGAAGGAGACACTCACAACATAGAAAAAATGGGCAAAGGCGCCGATGCGGTGTACAAGAAAGGTGTGTTTCTACCGACGGTGTTTACCCGAGAGTACTTTCTTATGCATCCTGAGTGGGTTCAGCATGCGCTAACATGGCTGCCTGTCCGTCCTTCAGCCCTGATGGAAGCTGCTGAGAGGTTCCGAGAGCTTCAGGCAGAGAGAGAAATGAAGCAGCTTCAGGAGGACAGAAAGAACGACAGAAAGCCTCCCCCATACAAGCACATCAAGGTACAGCACCACGCCGAAAGCACAGCTTAACTTAAGGTCGCCCCGTTGAAACACTGTACTCATAAAATCCTGCAATGACTTTTGTGTCCAAGGTAAACCGGCCCATTGGGAAGGTGCAGATCTTCACGGCGGACTTGTCCGAAATCCCTCGATGTAACTGTAAGGCGTCGGATGAGAGCCCGTGCGGCGTCGACTCGGAGTGCATCAATCGTATGTTGATGTACGAGTGCCACCCTCAAGTGTGTGTAGCAGGCGAGCGATGTCAGAACCAGGCCTTCACCAAGCGCGAGTACACCCCTGTGGAGATCCACAGGACGCTGTCCTGCGGCTGGGGTTTGCGTGGCGTGTCGGACATCAAGAAGGTTTGTCCAGACAAAAATCGAAGATTTTGGAGTTCGTGTTTTAGTGTTTTCACCGTCTGTTTTTGGTTTTCTCCCCCGTTACATTTCAGGGAGCTTTTGTGAGTGAATATGTGGGAGAGATGATAGACGAAGAAGAGTGTCGAGCCAGGATCCGACACGCTCAGGAGAACGACATCTGTAACTTCTACATGCTGACACTGGACAAGGTGATTCTGCACCCGATGCTCACAACCACCAAGTTGATGAGACAAAGACACTTAGTCCTCAGTTCAGATCGGATGATTCATGGAAACAAATTGCTTTTGTTTTGTTTTTTGCTTTTTATTTCTTGCAGGACCGGGTCATTGACGCTGGACCCAAAGGGAACGAGGCTCGCTTTATGAACCACAGTTGTCAGCCAAACTGTGAGACTCAGAAGTGGACTGTGAATGGGGACACCAGGGTGGGACTCTTTGCTCTGCAAGACATCCCACAAGGTTCGAGCGACGGCCTGCATCTTTATTTTCCCATTTTGGTGCAGAATCAACAAAAGGTTTACACACGTGAGCTAATTTGACTTGTACCTAGGTGTGGAGCTGACTTTTAACTACAACCTGGAGTGCCGCGGAAACGGAAAGACTGCTTGTAAATGTGGAGCACCCAACTGTAGCAGTTTCCTAGGTGTTCGACCAAAGGTAACATTCCATATTTGATCCATGCGATTCTGGGTCCTGTGAACCGTTTTGGTCACTTTCATTTCTCTTGTTCGTGTTCAGAACCAGCCAGCAGCGGATAAAATGAAACTTAAGGAAGGGAAAAGGCGAGTTTCCATGAGGAGAAAGTCCAAGCAAGAAGTCAGAAAGGAGAGGGAAGACGAATGCTTCAGCTGCGGCGACGGGGGCCAGATTGTGTCCTGCAAGAAGCCGGGCTGTCCCAAGGTCTATCACGCAGACTGTCTCAACCTGGCCAAGAGACCTGCAGGCAAGTAGAGGCGGACTGTGGTTGCTGATTTATTTCATTCCATCACATCTGTGCACGTGTTCTCGAAAGAAGAAGTGACATAATCACAATGTGTGTAGAAAGTAAAAGAAAGAAGAATGAACTGTGGAGTGAAAAGAAGACAAATTTAATGTGAAATATAATGAAAACTCCCTACAAAGCCATCGCTAAGGCAGGAGGTGTCTACATATTCAACAAGACAAGACCAGATCTTTTTTTACTAACTACATATTACCCTGAAAAAAATCTGGTTTTGGATTGTAAGCCAGGGAATTTTAATGATCACATTGCTGATACGCAAGAAAATGCTCATATTCAATAATTATGTTCACACCGTTTTATCAGATTTTCAGGATCATGTAAACTCAGTAGAAGCGTAGAGTAGAAGTTACATAGATAGCTTTTTAATAAAGAACAGATAACTGATTTAATACCATTTTCTGACATTTCCATAATAGTAATTTAAGGAGACTGAGTAAGACGTGGCCACGTCAACTGATTATTTGTTCTGTATCAGAATCACCCGAGAAGTTCTGTTGTCTGCCCAGAGTAATTCCAGATGTTGTCCACAGGTCGATGGGAGTGTCCGTGGCACCAGTGTGACGTGTGCGGTAAAGAGGCAGCTTCGTTCTGTGAGATGTGTCCCAACTCCTACTGCAAGGAGCATCGAGAAGGCATGCTCTTCATCTCCAAGCTGGACGGCAAGTTGTCCTGCAGCGAACACGACCCCTGTGGGCCCGACCCGCTGGAGCCGGGAGAGATCCGCGAATACATGCCCAACATGACCTCCATGAGGCCGGGGCCGCTTTCTGTGCCCGTCACAAACTCTCTGGTCCCGGAGTCCAGGAGGGCCCCCTCCTCTGCTGCTCCCGCCTCCGACCCGGCCGACGAGGCCGCGCCATCCAGAGTAGAGCCTCCTCCTCGTCTCTACATCAACACAAAGACGGCTACCTCAAGCTTCATACCCTCCAGCAAGTCTTACCTCACCGACAGGAGCGAGGGCAAAGGGTTCTCCACGCCCGCCTCCTCCAAGGGGGATCGAGAAGACGGGGAGGTGGAGGACGGGGAGGTGTGTGGGTTAGAGATAGAAGAGGTGGAAGACGACGACGACGACGACGATGAAGATGATGAAGACGACGAGGAAGACAATGACATGGATGAGATGGAGATAGTGGAGGATGAGGATGAGACACTTTATGGAAGTCACCTGCTGGAAGAGGAAGAGGGGGAGGATGAAGAGGGCGAGGAGGAGGAGGAGGAGAACGAAGGAGGGGATGTGTATGACACTTGGGGTGATTACGTGGATGATGATGATGGTGATGATGGAGAGGTGGATGGGGAGGACTGGGTAAGAGTGGAGGATGATAAGTGACTCATTCACTCCTTCCCTAGAACGGAGTTAAAAACTGCGAAGACATTGATATGCTGAAAGAGTTTATTATTTTGGTACCTACTTGAAGCAACGGGGCCTTCACTTTGGTACAACCTCGCCTTCTCATCTCCGGACTGCTGGACTGACAGTGGGGATGTGTGCTGGTGCTAAGGCTCAACGTCTCTTTATACTTCTGTCGATATTTTATCATGTCTGGTGCTGTTATGCTTTCTTGTTGTTTACATGTTTTGGCCTCTCTTTTTTTTTTCTTTTTTTTTTAAGAAGAAAGGGGTTTTTTTTGTTGGCATTTTCAAAAAAAAAAAAAAGTTTCACTTGACCAAACTTGTCATCATGAGGGCATCTTATGTTGTTACCATTTAAACTTTGTATGTCTGAATACTGGATTCATCAACCAGTGTTCTCATTGGGGCTGTGTTACCATTAGGCACAACAGTACCTGATTGGTGCTTGTGATAAATGCAAAAAATAAATCCACTGGAGTCATTGTGGCTCTAGATTCTTGTCACAACAAAAACTCGTCGTATTTTTTTCTTACACTAAATGCATGGGCAATGCAAACAAATTTAGAGTTTTGTGCAAATCCAGAATTGTTTTAACATGGTTAATTTCACTTTCTTCAGTCTTTACTTTCTCCGGGGTAATGGGGACGTTTGGAGCAGTAAAAAGTACTTCCATAATGACATTTCTTTTTTGAGCACTGAAGTTTTTATTCACCACAAAGTTCATTTTGCTGCTCTTTAAACACAAATCAGGAACTGAATTGCGTTAAACTACACACCTGTCTAATTTAACTTGAGATCTTCTGAATCAAACCAAGGCAGTTCCCATCTAAATGATCATTTTAGTTACTTTGCGCCCCCTTGTGGTGCGATCTTTACAGCATCACAAACGAATCTTAAGTTGTTGGGTTTTTTTTATCCTGAGTGTCATGTGCTTCTAAATGTTTATGGTTTCTGGGTTTTATTAGTATTCACCAGTATTCTACCTCTCATTCCAAATGGATCAAACTGTTTGCATCGACAGTACAAAAACGTTTATACTGGCAAAACTGCACAACCACCGAATTATGGCCCAATGCCTTCTCTCCTCCCACCTCAACTGTCCAGGTACATCTCAAGAAATAGTTGCACACTTTTAAAAAATAGAAGAGTACATATTTGGCACATTTGGTTTATACCACTATAATCTTCCCATTTACAATTGTTATTCTTATTTTTCTGATCTGTCTGAAACTTCACACATATCATCACAGTGCCACCCTGAACACACCCCTGTGCTAATGTCCATTCATAGCCATAGCGCCACCAATTGGTAAGAATACGTTTAAAGAATTATATTTTCACGTACCATGGCTCCAAACTTTGTGATGTCATCCTTGAGAATGGTAGGAATCTGAAGCACATCATGACACACAAAAATGTATCAGAATTCTAGCGGATTTAATCTGGACAATAATGAACCATCCGAGATGGATGTCATTCAGTTAGCTGACACCTGCCGGATTGTTTGTAATGTAACATCTTTGTTTGAGTTCATGCAAAACCTTCCTGATCAGCAGGTTTTAAAAGATTACTGTGGAACTTTAACCACAAAGCAAATTCAAGAATCATATTTTTATAGCTTACAATTGTGCAGAAATGGTTTAAGTGCTACAAACTGTCCTAACAGACGAAGAAATTCAGAACATATAGTAGATTTGGTGAAACAAAGTAAGAAAATGCTTCATTTGACACGTGCTCGATAGGTGTCGCTGTTGGTAGATGAAGACGATTTTAAGCACCAGCGAAGAAGAAACGTTGCACCGTCGACGCAAAATGGCGACGTCTGCTGCCTGAGCTAAACACGACTGAAGAGCTTCAAAACTCCAATTCAAACGGGAAAGGGACGTTACTGGGAAGGGAATACAGGCTCCTTTGTTAGTTATAGTAACACTTTACGGTAAGTAAGTTATTGCGTTTATCACAGAACTGCCAATTACTGCCTTATTTAGGGCGAGTAGTGAGCTAACGTCTTGTTAACGATGAGGTATGTTTCCAACATGCTTCAAAACAAACACACACTGCAGATATAATCCACAGTGTTGTATCATTGTATTGGTGGCAGTACTTGTGTTTAATCCAGTCGTGTGTGCGCGCTGGCAGGCTGAGTTATGGCCGAGCAGACCCCTGCTCCCCCCTCCGAGGGCATCGTGGGGCTGGATGAGCCCAAAAAGATGACCCGGGAGGACTGGAGGAAGAAGAAGGAGCTCGAGGAGCAGAGGAAGCTGGGAAACGCTCCAGCCGAGGTGGACGAGGAGGGAAAGTGAGTGTGTGCCTCTTCTCGGTGATGATGTGTTGTGCTTTCTGCAAATAACTCTTTACAAGTACATTGGTGCATTCAACAAGCCTGAAAATAGACAGCTGTGTGCAGGTAAAACGTTCATAATTACCTTCTCCAACAAACGTTAGGGCTAAGCTTATGTTTTTGGCTTGTACCCTACGTAACTTTAATACTCTCATTCCCGTTGAGGCTCATGTTTGCATATCTATAGTACTCAGAATATATCATACTACCGGGATGGTACACATTGACAAGAAGGAATCCTATATTCGCTGGTGTTGACGTCTATATGATGGACGCTTTATCTGGAGTAATTGTTGTTGTCCAAATTACCTCAACATTAACAACTTATTGTTTTACATAGGGACATCAACCCTCATATCCCACAGTATATTTCATCAGTGCCATGGTATATCGACCCATCAAAGAGGCCCACACTGAAGCATCAAAGACCACAGAGTGAAATTCAAGGAGAATTCTCATCTGTTGGAGAGTGGTACAAGAGAGGCGTACAAGAGGTGAGGATGATTTGAAGTCTTGCTTTGTGTCATAACGAGTGAGCACACTTGCTAAAAGCTATCCTTGTGTCTTCACACAGGGTAGAATTGGGACAAAATATCGTAAAGGGTCTTGTGAGAACTGTGGGGCCATGACGCACAAGAAGAAAGACTGTTTAGAGGTAAGAACACATGAAGTCTGTGGGGTTTGGTTATTTGTTTTCTTTTGAGTGAAAGAGCCAGAACCTGTGTGGTTAAGTAATTTGAATGTTTTCAAACTGAGTTGACCTCTGACCTTCTTCGTTGTGTCATCAGCGTCCCAGGAAAGTTGGAGCCAAGTTCACAGGAATGAGCATCGCTCCAGATGAACACAGTCAGGTGCAGCTCAACATGGATTATGATGGGAAGCGTGATCGCTGGAATGGTTACGACCCGGAGGAACACCAGCGTATCGTTGAGGAGTATGCCAAAGTAGATCTGGTAAGCAGTCCAACTGTCAATAAGCTTCTTGGTGTCCTGATTTCTATTTCTTTTCTGAAGAAAGTCCATGTACTCGATTTGCATTGTTCTACAATGACTCATTTCTATTTTGTTGTTTCTCAGGCCAAACGGACCCTGAAAGCTCAGAAACTTCAAGATGAGCTGGCCTCTGGAAAACTGGACCAGACTGTAATTGCTTTTATTGGTGATAATGGTTTGTGTTTGATTTTGGAGAACAGAACCGAAAGCAATGTCTTTGAATCCTTTCTTTGCAGGAGCGGGAGCATGACAGTGAGGATGAAGATGAAGACAAATATGCCGATGACATCGACATGCCCGGTCAAAACTTTGACTCGAAGAGACGAATCACTGTCAGAAATCTGCGTATTCGAGAAGACACGGCTAAAGTAAGGGGCTCAAAACTAACACTCACTCATGATCATTGTCTTTGGCTCGTTCTAATTTCCTCTGAACTGTAAAAACGGATCTACATGTTTGTCCTTCTCATAGTACTTGAGAAATCTCGATCCAAACTCGGCGTACTATGACCCTAAGACCCGAGCTATGAGAGAGAACCCGTACGCCAACACTGGCATGAACCCAGACGAGTGAGTCATTGTGTTTCTTGAGAACTTGCCTCACATTGAAATTATGATTTCAATTATTATTATTAAGGTTATAAATCTTAACTTTTTTTGGCCAACAGAGTCGGATATGCCGGAGACAACTTTGCTCGTTACTCTGGAGATACAATAACCATGGCCCAAACACAGCGTGAGTTAGGTTTTTTTTTTTTTTTCCCTCTTTGATTAGACTATAACACGTTTGCTGCAATAATTGTCTTATTGTGACAGTGTTTGCCTGGGAGGCATATGAGCGGGGCTCCGAGGTGCATCTGCAGGCCGACCCCACCAAGCTGGAGCTGCTCCATAAGTCCTTCAAGGTCAAGAAAGAAGACTTCAAAGAAGAGCAGAGGGAGGGCATCCTGGAAAGGGTATGCAGTTAACACTTTGAGGCCTGAAGAAAAATTGTTTACCTCTATTGTGCCGTGTCTTCATCAAGAGGCTTTTAACTTGAGCTATCGTGAATGCTGACAAAAATGTAATCTGTTACTATTTCCTGTTGTAACCCAGGGGGTAATTATACATTTGAAACGGATTTCACCCACACAGTGTCGTGTTCTCCAGTATTTACACAGACCAATACGCCTTGTTTTTGTGTGCCTTAATCAGTATGGAGGCGAGGAGCATTTGGACGCGCCGCCTCGTGAGCTGCTGCTGGCCCAGACGGAGGACTACGTGGAGTACTCTCGTCACGGCGCCGTACTGAAAGGACTGGAGAAGGCCGTGGCTCGCTCCAAGTACGAGGAGGATGTGCTCAATAATAACCACGCTGTAAGGACGGGAGGAGAATGGTTAATGCAAATGTGTTGCTTGTTTGATACGGGAGCATCTCAAAGCGGAGGACAATATCTTTGAAAAGTCAAACATCTGGATATTTTATGCTTACTACACGGAAAACTTTTCGTTTTATTTTATTTTTTTTATAATTTATGCTTAAAAAATAGGGGTGTGAACTGATTGTTTTAAAGCTTCTAATCACCACTCTGGTGTTAAATCACAGAATACATAAACTTATAATTAATACACAAAAATCACCAAATTGATGCAAAACAAGTTGACAGCAGCCCACCTTCTGTAAACTGCTATGAAGTCTTGCGCCCGCCGCTCTGTCACAACTACTGATGAATATTTGGCTCTTTGAACGGCTCTGTCTTCTCAAAGAGCCAATCAGCACGGATCATTTTAGAACTAGAATATCTCTAGAATATGTGTCAATCAAGGTTCTTCTGATTTATGTTCCTCACGCATCACCAAACACAAACATACAATAAGTTTGCGTGCATAACAAACTTTAGAGAGAATTAACCCAAGAAGGTTTTAGCCAAGCAGAAAGAAAAAAAGAAGAATTTCACAAAAAAGTTCCAGCTCCATTGAGTTGCAGTAAGGTTAGCTCCAGGGAGGGTAAGTGTTGGAGGAGGTGGCTCATTACATTGAATTAGTATTAATAAAAAGTTAAAACAATATTTTTTTCAGCCCTACACTGTATCACTGTATTTATTTATTTTTTTAACTGAAACTTGTTATTCACGTCATAGTTCTATTTTAAAATGCTTGAAATGTTTTCTACATGTTCCGTATATGAAAGAAGCTGACCAAACAAACTAGTGATATTGTATGCAGTTCATCCTAAAAAACAAAAACCAACAAATGCAATATTTTCAGTGTATTTGGGGTTCGTACTGGAAGGACGGCTACTGGGGATACAAGTGTTGTCACTCCATGGTCAAGCAGAGTTACTGCACCGGAGACACTGGAATTCAGATTGTAAGTATATGCACGTATTTAAAGCCTCCGTATGATAAACCCCAGATGTTTGTTCGTGCGGTGAGATAAAAGTGACTTGGTGTATTTTGACAATTTTCCTCACCTGCAGAACAACTCGGACTGCGTTCCGTTTGAAGAGGGTCTGACTCAGCCAGAGGAGGAGGAACTGCCCAAGTCTCTGCTGGAAGTAAGTGGCACCAAATAAACTCGTATTGCATCAGTAATAACACATCTAAAGGAGCTGGCTGCACATGATGGTTTAATTCGCCATGTCAATGTTTTATTGTCTAGATGCATCGGGACAAGCAGAAAGAGAAGAAGAAGAAAAAGAAGAACAAAAAGAACAAGAAGCACAGTTCTGACAGCAGCGACTCGGAGGATGAAGAGAAGAAGAGGGAGAAGCTGAAGAAGGTAAAACTCTCGGTGTTTAAATGGCTGAAAATGTTTGAAGGCCGGAATGTTTGTTAACATCCAGCCGGTCTCACCTTCAAAGGCTCTGGAAGCGGAGGACAAGCGGGTGAAGCAAATCGACGCCATCATGCAGCTGGACGAGAGGAAGAGGCCGTACAGCAGCCTGCAGGAAGTGAAAGCTCCCACCGAAGAGGAGATGGAGGCCTTCCGCATGAAACGCGCCCGGCCGGATGACCCCATGGCTTCTTTCCTGGGACAGTGACGTCCTTCAAACGCTCCCGAAGGACCAGAGCAGCCGCTCGGTTAAAAGAATAAAGAGTCCAACTCTTCCAGTGGATCCTGTAGCCCTGCAGGAAGCTGGAGAAACCTTGTACAGTGTTTGATAAGTTTGATAGCTTTTGTCATAGAAAGTTCTGGTCTATTTAACTTGAGAACAAACAGGAAATGTGCTTCGATTCTCAATCCTCAAAACACGTGTAAATGTTGATATTTCCAATTATAGTTATTTGACAAATAGTTCAGACCCAAGCTGACCCAGACTTTGCATTATTTGGTTAACGTCACTGTTTCTTTCAATTAAATCATTTTTATAATGAAACATTTTGGTGCGTTTTGAAAAGAGCGTTTCTTTTTCTTTGCACACCCGGATAACTTCATTGAAAACACAAGTCATTAGTAGTAATTAATTCTAGATGCTTTCTCAGCAGTCAAGGTCTCGTCTGCTCAGTGCCTCCCTTTTACAAGGGTCATCAGCGAGTCACTGCAACATGCTGACTTGGCTAGTTTTTATTCCAGATGCCCTTTTTTTTTTTTTTTTTGCAACAGTTGGGATTCAAGCCCACGTTCCCCCACACTCAAGGTCAAGAAGACTTAACCTGAGGACTGGCCAGCACACGCAAGTAAATGAGCTAAATCGGGCGTGTCCGACATCTGACCTCGGGGTCATTCACGGCCTGGAGGTTGGATTCTAAATGATTTTGCCAGCTTTACTAAAACGTTAACTCTTTCTGCGCACACCACATGAATCAATACAACATACACTCTCCATTCCTGACTCATGTTGGCATTATGGATGTAAGCAGAGCATAAACAATCACCTTTGCTTTATTATTTGCATTAATTTCTAGGTTGTACAAATAGCACAAATATGTTTGAAATAAGCAGGCTTTCTAGTTTTCAAGAAAATCCTCATTTTAAACAGACTTCTTACGAATCCTAAATCGCTTTACTTCAAACATTTCTATTATACGATATTGTTGGGTTTTTGTTTTTCAGCTGTAAAATTCTGTTGCACTGACATGAATCTCATGACATCATGGTGAAAGTATTTTCTCTGGCACTGCATGCGCATAAACAGGGCGGATATCAGGAACTCCGATTCTCTGGGCTGCACAGTTCTCTGCAGTGTTTCTCTCTTGGAGAGTGAAGGCTGTCTCTCCGATGTACTGGAAAAAAAAAATCATGTAGGGAAGTTTGCGTTCTCAAGCAAGTAAAAAAAAAAAAAGAGGCTCTGACAGAGGTGAAAAATGGCCACGGATCATAACTTCTTCACTGGTGAGTTGTTTCTCTTTTCTTTTGAAGGAGCTGAGATGCTCTTGTTTTGCATGCCGTGGGCAAAAAAAATCAGTCTGAACAAAAACATGTATTGTATTTCACACTAATGTCATGTAACCGATCGCACAGTTCCAGCAAAGGTTCACATTATCTCATCAGATTCGTGGTATGTACACGCTTCCCGTACTGCTTGAGCTTGTTTGGCTGATTCAAGTCTGTTTTTCTTTTGAGCAGATACTTGCATCATCTGATTAAACTTACCTCAAATCTATGTGTGTATTTTATTTTTCCTGTTTTCTTCTCACCATGCAGTACCCATCATGCTCCAGATGTGTACCATGGTCTGTCTGCTGCCAGTTGTCCTCACCCAGTCAACAAATCCCTTCATTAAGAAAGGCCGTAACATCACCATCCACTCCTCCCAGCTGGTGTGCAGCCTGCCGGGCCCCGCCGGGCCTGCAGGGAGCCCGGGGGCCCCGGGGGCTCCGGGGGCTATGGGCCCGATGGGGCCACCAGGGAAGGACGGCCCAGACGGAGGGGATGGTGACAAGGGGGGAAAGGGCAATGCAGGTGCGATTGGACTCTCTGCAACTGTTCAACATCGACTGATAAACATTGTGTTTCATTTACCTTTAATGGTTTGAAGATTATTTCACGTTCACCACTCAAAAGCAAGAGAAATCAACTCATGGCCTGTCCTTGTCATCAGAGATTCTACTAAAGTACAATCTGGGTTTGTTATTGTATAT
The DNA here is from genome assembly GCF_963383615.2 of Lipophrys pholis. NCBI lineage: Eukaryota > Metazoa > Chordata > Actinopteri > Blenniiformes > Blenniidae > Lipophrys > Lipophrys pholis. Next base: position 23,745,369 of record NC_137629.1, read on the forward strand.
CTTTGTTAACTTGTTGGTGTCGTTTTGTCTCTCTGTTTTTGCTGTGTGATGAACTGCTGGCCTGTTCAGTCACACCAATCCACTGTTCTTACTGTTGAACACGTTAAAGTTCATTGACCATGTGGAGAGAAGAAGGTTACAACTTCTGGGGAAAATGACCTTTTAAAACTCATAAAGTCCACTCCACCTTGAAAAGCTTCTTTCTCACCAGCAGAGGTGTTATGGAACAGAATAAGTATAGAAATCAAACGATTACCAGACTTAATTCAGTTTAAAAAAAAAAAAGAAAGAAGATTGGAAGTGTGCTATCACTAAAGACATTTACATTGTTTGCTTAACTTATTTTGATGTTTTTCTTTTGCTTGTTTCCTTTCTATCTTCTGGTTTGAAGTTCTTATTTTGGTCAGCTTTTCACATTTAATCTATATTCAAGTCAATGACTGTCTGTACGATATTTTACGAATTCTAAAGGTTTTAGTTTTGTGCTGTTCTTCCTGCAAACTATCAAATACATCATGGAATGCAGATTTCTTTTATCAAATGAAGTAGTTTTTCTTCCTTAAAGATGGTTTGTGTCTTTCAGATCTTGACTTCAACAGTTTGCCTTCGCCGCTGCTTCCTAATGGCATTTCACACGGTGTGAAATTGCGAGCCGGAAGCACTTTAAAGTCTTTTAATAGCCCTCCCTGCTTTGTAGGCGTCAATTAACTTTGTTTCCACGTCTTCAGTCAGATGCTCCGAGGAGCCCGTGGCTGCTGAGCGTCGCCACAAGGACTGAAGTGGCAGACAAGTTTATCAGCTGACAAGTGTTATAGTGCATCAATTAAAACCAAGTTAATGAAGCTCTGAGTCCAACAATCTCTTTGTAATAAGTTGAAGAAGTTACCGTTTTTTTATTAAAACCTTGCGTTAACAAATTGAACCAACTGTCTATTCAGGACAGACGATGGAGGATTTAATTTAGTTTTTATATACGCTCTAAAGAAGGGGCGTCAGACATGTGGCCTCGAGGCCCTATGGGGTTTTATTGTGAGCCTCTCAATGTTATGTGTTTGTTATCAGGTGATCCAGGACGAACCGGGAACCCGGGCAAGCCTGGCGTGAAAGGACGGCAAGGTATCATTGGCAAAGCAGGACCCCGAGGACTTAAAGGCCACCGAGGAGCACCGGGACTGGCAGGACAACAGGGACTCAGAGGAGAGCGGGGCGACGGCGGGCAGCCAGGGGCTCCGGGTGGCTGCAACTGTGGCAAAGCGGCCCGATCGGCCTTCTCTGTGGCCGTGACAAAGAGCTACCCCAAAGAGCGAATGCCCATCCGTTTCAGCCGGATCCTGCTGAATGAGGGAGACCACTACAACGCCACCAGTGGGAAGTTTGTCTGTGCGGTCCCCGGGGTCTATTACTTCACCTACGATATCACACTGGCCAATAAGCACCTGGCCATCGGGCTGGTGCACAATGGCCAGTACAAAATAAAGACATTTGACGCCAACACGGGGAATCATGACGTGGCGTCTGGCTCTACCGTTCTCCACCTGCAGCAGTCAGACCAGGTGTGGCTGCAGATCTTCTACTCCGAGCAGAACGGACTCTTCTTTGACCCGTTCTGGACCGACAGCACCTTCACTGGCTTCCTCATCTACGCTGACGAGGAGTTTCTCCTTGAGGCTGACGAAAAGGCCAATACTCAGACTGACAGTTAATGGCAGTATCCTGCGATATCTCACGATATGCCCCGTCCTACTTATCTTTTGTTTCTACCGTAAATCTTTACATGCTCTTCCACAAGGGGGCGCACAAAGAGAGAAAAACAAACACATTCACCTGAGCCTTGTGGATTATTTAGTTTTGTGAGTCATGCGTTTTTTTTTTAAACTCCTGAACAAATTTATGGTATGAAGAAAAAAAAAAAAATCAAGTGAAGGTCAAATTAAGACTTTACCAGATGAGAATTTCTTTGTGCTTATGTAGTGGTTTGGGTTTATGGAATTATTTGAGCATTGATACTGAAGAATAAAGTATTTCTTTGGTTCATATGACCTCAAGAAGATGGCAAAATGTAAACTTTGTAAGGAATAAAAAAAAAACCACTCTAACTGAACGTTAATTACTTTGCATTAATTCATGTTCTTGAATGTCTGTATGCATAAAACAAGTATATCAACGGAACATTTACATTTGCTCTTTTTTTATACACCTGCAACATTTATTAGGATTATCTTGAACGATGTCTCCACTGTAGAGTGGATGTACGATCTAAAGATTGTATTCTTTACCTGCATGGTTGTATATTTAAGGTACAATCCACACAAATCCCATCATGAAAGCCTGCATGAATGAGGGAAAATATTAGTAAAGTGGATGAATACAAAGATAAACTACATCAACTGAGCATCGTTGTTTCATAGCCTTCTTCACCTCTTCATAGCCTACTTTGAAAACTCCTTTTGAAAGGTGTCAGAGGGTTTAGTGGTTGTTCAAACATGAATATTTAGTATAATTCGATATCCACAAGCTGTAGGAAAAAAGTATGTTTTTTTAACCGCATTATTAAAGCACTAATATTCTGTTTTAATACTATGCAACTGCTAAAAGACCCGTATTCAACATTATGCATTGGTAACAGTAAGAAAGTATTTTTTTTAATATATTATCTGTCTTTTTATCTCTTTACTTATTTGAAATGTTAAGTCTGTAAAGCGATGACTATGAATTGTATATTAATTACAATATATGACATTTTCATATGAAACATATACAGTATGAATAGTTTCTATTCGAAAAGACAGATTTTTTTCTGTCTCCCCATTTGTCTGTGAGCCTTGATACAGTCACTACACGTCCACATGTGTTAAAAGAATGTTAACGTAAAGACATTTGGAGAGTTCTATATCTCTACAACTGGGAGGAAACAGCAACTCAGATGACAATATCAGTATTGGCCATCGGGTCGGTCACCCCATCTGCAGCTCTCTGCGGAGGAATGCAGATGTTTGGTGGATCCGGTCCAGTCAGAGGTCCATCCTGAACAATATGTCTCTCACCCCTCCATGATGTCCTGGTCAAACAAAAGGAGCACCTTCAGCAACAGACTCGTACCATCAAAGTGCAATACAGCTGCTGGCACACTCACTTGTTTTAAATCAATGAAATCCTTTTTAAATCACCATTATTTGCTCAGGCCTTCCATTAAACATTAGATTTTACTTATTTGTATCACTGTTATCTTAACAAAGCTCTTACTATGATATTCTTAATCCTATTTTAAAATATATTATACAATCCTAAGACTGGGGTTCTTAATCATCTTGTTTTAATGTATTTCTTTTTTTCTTCTTTTTCCCCCGTGTAAACCACAGTGAATTGCCATTTGTCTGAATGGTGCTCTATACATACATTTGCTTTGTCTTGCTTAACAGAGACACAGGAGATCCTTCTTTCCTGTGAGTAGCAGGCTCTATAACTCCTCTTTGTAAGTAGTGTTGTTTTTCCAGTCAAGCCCTTCTCCATGGAGGACTCTTTATTGCCATAATACTACATTCTGTACTCAATACCCTGTTGACGCAAAAACATCAATAAGTAAAGAATATATTTAGCTTAGTACATGTCAATACTTAATTTGACCCTTAATTAAAATTTTGTGTCTCAGATTATTATTATTTTTATTGTTACCCTTGCCAAAGAAAGTTCTTCTTCTTCTTTAGGGTTTAACGGCAGGCAATAAAGAAAGAAAAAAAGAAGAAGAAACAAACAAACAAACAAAGAAAAAAGGCAAACTCTCTGTCTTTGTCATCAACAGCTTCACATCACCTGGACATGTCGGATCAGCTTTTTTCTGTTCATGATCATTTTATACACAAATATCTCAACTGGAGCGATATTGTGACAACTACAAAGATGGAGCACCTGCTGACACAGAAGCAACAAGGTGAGTTTTCTTTTTTTGTTCAACCCTAGAACACTAACGTTAGGTGATTTTCACCCAGGCAGTTATTGACATTTGATTGTGTGAATGCTGATTTTGTGAATGATTTGCATTTTTGACTTGCTTTGACTCCTGCAGTCTGCCCAATTTGAACCATTCAAATATCAAAATGTGCAGCTTTTTAAAGCCTTTCTTGCTATGTTGTAACTCTTTTATTATCTTTTACACTTTAAAAAAATTACTTTTCTACAGTTCTTCCCCCATGTAAATGGACGGGGATTTTTTTTTATTATTCTACAGCCTATCTCTCTATATAAACTTCACCAATTTAAACAATTCAACTTTAAAAACATTAAACTTTCAAAAACAAAACATCTTCATGTCTTTTAAATTTTTGAAGTTATTCAAACTTCTAAAAAAAATCTTTTTTAACCCTGAAACTCCAACTTTGAACCACCACAGGTTCGTCATACTTTCAGCTCGAGACTTCATTTAACTTTTAAAACGTTGCTCCATCTGTCCACTATCCAGGTGAGATTCTCAGTTGGAGTCCCGTAGGTAGCGAGGACCCAGTCAACACTGCTTTACAGCTTTAATGTTTTATTCTATTCTATTCTATTCTATCGAGCCCTCCATAGGAGTGCAGCTGAACGGGAGGTTATGGTTGTAGTGTGTGTGTAGGACTACATGTCCCATGATGCATAGCGCGGTTCACCTCGCGGCTCCTCGCAGCGGCAGCTGGTGCAGCCGAGCAGGCTACTTTGTTACAGCGGAGCCACCGGAGAGAGAACGGCCGAGCGCGTTTCTCTCCGAAAAGTCACCACAGTTTGGGGAAAACGGCGCCGCCGGAGGCCCGTCGGCAGGATTTGGCGGAGGCGGCCGTTGCGGGGTCTTGCCAGCGGATTTGAACTTTGTGCTTTGGCCGTGATAGAGAGGCGTTTTTTCCTCAAAGTTGAGCCGAAGAGGAGTTCTCTCATTCAGGATGTCGGACTGAGACAAAGGGGTCTGGGGGGCATTCCTGTCGGAGCGGTGAGTGGCACATGGAAAACCCGCCGGGATGAAAACTTCTCCGGGGCTTCGGGAGGGTTAGAGGAGCCCCGGTTTGAGCCGGGCTGTCCAGTTTTGTGCGTGTTTTCCTTGTGGCCGTGAGGCCAGCGTCTGAGCTCGGTGGCCAGTTAACTTGTTTGGCCGCTGACTCGTGGTCCACCAGCGGCTGTAGTCAGAACCGAAGTGCCGGGGTCTGGAAACGGACGCACCGCAGCACCGGATGATGACGAATAACGTGTGAGATTAGGTTTGCGGAGAACTGCTCCGGGTTATTTGACCTACGGCGTGGCCGAGTGGGCATTTAACTGAGCCATTTAAATTCCCGAGCAGGGGAAAATGGCCTAATCCAGGCAGGAGAGACCACTGCTGTGAGAGCAGCATGGTCCTCAAAAACTTTACCAAAAACACTCTATCCCTCCAAATAAATTCATGCATTACTACAAACCATCGGTTTAATGTCAGCGCAAACAAAAATCCCGAATAAATACATTCTTATGGATGAGATATTTAGAAAACACACGAGGCTCAGTGTAATCAAGTGGTTGTTTTATTGAAACACTTTAAATGTTGAACTAATCGCCACCACTCCACGTCTCTCCTTCACTGTCTGAATTTAGTTTTCCTTTTTTTTCCTCAGCAGGTAAAGCTAAACTGTTCAAGCCTCCTCTGAATGGGAAAGATGGAGAGGGAGGTGCAGTGGTGGAAAGGACAGCTGGCTGCAGATATCCATCAGTCCCTCCGCATCAAGGTGAGTTTTCTGTTCAGCACAGTGTTTTCATTCTCTTGACTTTGTTGAGCAACCTTGTGTGTGTGTGTGTGTTCAACAAAACTTGCATTCATGCGTTTTATTATCATCAGTCTGAGAAAAGCACTGTGTTGCACTGCTTATCATGACTTAATAACGCAGACGTAAGAGTTGAGATAACAGACTTTTAACTCCTGGAATGTGTACTTTAATAGATATAGCATAATAATCCCTCATGACATCATGCTTTTTCTTGTGCTTCCTCTCGGGTAGATTAAACATGTTGGATTTGGGATAAATTACATGTTAAGCACAATTCATGAGAATGATAAAACAGTAAATAATGGAATTATTTTCACTTTCATGTTTTTCCTTTTGTTCATGATTGAGGATTTCAAGTAATACCTGTGAGATGTATTGATAATAATAATAGGAGTTTTTTTTTTGTTTTTTTTAAGCATTTCTCTTCAGCATCTGAACATGGATGCAGCAACTTGAGGAGGAACATATAATTACCTGCTCCTGTCGTCTATTTAAATTTGATCTAAATGAGATTACATGGAGGAGTTGAGGCTCATTAATTGAGAATGTCTTAATTAACCTCAAAGCGTGATCATATTTCTTCCCACATGTCACTTTAATGGAGACATCTGTCACTTGACAGTCGTTTGGAAGCAGAGGCTGCTCCTGCCTTCATCATACGCTTGGCGATGTGCTCAGATGAGCTTTTGGTCACTGGCTGTCACAGATTCTGTGCATGTATGTGTAGAATAAGGACCGCAGTGTATCACATTGTGAATCAGAGGTTTTGTGAGCCGTACAATGAGTCACTGGCTTACTGCTGGACAGGGTTTGACTCAGCTGTCAATTAGAGAGAATATTTGTACGCACAACTGTAAACCAAACACGCCCACTCTTTTCTCATATAATGAGAGAGACACTGTCATGTCTAATGTTAGGGTTCCGTTGACCTACATGAGCAGGGACCGGCAGCTCTATCATCGCAGTATAAACTCTTAACATACAGAGGCTCAGATCTACAGTGGAGGAACATGTGACTCAAACTCGCAGATTTTGATTTTGAGTAACGCGTCAGAGTTGACGACTTCATTTAGAGATATCGGTTGTGTATATTTTCCCTCCAGCTGACGGTAAATCTGCTTCTGTTTCAGCCGCAGCCGTCAGCCACACTAGAGTGAGCAGGGTTTTCCCCTCTGCCTACATACCTTTTGATCTTCTAGCACATGATGCATTAGGTTGGAAAAAAAAGTGATGCTTTTTCCGTGAAGACTATTTCCTACACAGGTTTTTTTTAATAGTTTTCTTCACTCCCGGCCAGGATGTTGGCGTCTTGACATTTTCTTTCTGATTATATTTTCTGATGTAGTGAAACTTCAAAAAATAGCAATGGTAGTTAAGTGTGTTTGTACAGCCCCTTTTATTAGGAGAGAACCAAATGCTTCACCGTGTACATAATGGCATTCCAATGATAAAACAACAACATAGCTTGAAGATATGAATTGATAGAATATACAAGATTTATTACAGAAATGTACAATCAACTACATTGCTATAACATTAAATATAATTAAAAAAAAAAAAAAAGTTGTTTGCTTGGATTTGAGTGCAGGAAAAGATTTTAAAATGAAAACAAAATCTGATTCATTTTCAGTTGGAAAAAAACCCAAACATATATTTGTACTCCCTTTTCTTGCATCATATTGCTGCTTTTAATAACTACGGCTGGATTTCCTTTGTTTTGCTCTGTTCGTCAGGGAAAATCGGTTTATGTTGGGCTCTGTCTTTTATAACTAGTAGATAGGCCATGAAAAGAAGAGGCAGATTAATTTATCACAAAGCGTTTATCATTTGTCACTGAAACGATGGTTGCAGGCGTTGATTGTCTTGCTGATGGGTGGAGGCGGCTGCTTGTTTTCAGAAGGGTCTTATCTTAAAGGGGTGTAAATTTGTGAGCTGAAGGAATGATGAAATCAGTACGAGAGCTGTGTGTGAAAAGGCCTCCACACAGTGTTGAGGTTTTCCTGCATGGCGTCAGCACCCCCACAGCCTCAACCAGCCCTAATGACGTTTGCTGCAGAGATAATGCCCTGATGTGGGAGATAGCAGTGCCGTGTAGCATGTGGCAAATTATCAGACATGCAAATCAGTAGGCAGCTGTGGAATCCTTAATTATGGCGCGGATCCCCCACAAAGGCACCTCCCCACCCTACATAGACACCCCGCCCCACCTCCCCCCTGACTTTAGCTGCCTGCCTCCTTCACATCCACCCACCATTCTCCTCCTGCCCCTGTACCCCCAGACAGACAGATGGACCAGAGGCAGTGGGAGGAGAGCTTGGGGAGGATTGAGAGGATATGGTTGGTCTAGTCACCGGGGGTGGTGCTGCTCTGTGCTGGTCTAGGAGGGCATGCCGGTTATTTTTGGATGCCATGGAAGTGTCAGTCTGAGCATCGTTGTTGTTTCAGTGGCGCTCAAAATAAATAACCTGACGGTTTGTGTAACCCTGACTGTGTTGGTGGAACTGCCCTCACAGCAGCTTGTGTTTTGCTAAATATTGACTGTGGCATGTATTTCCACAAATGCCCCAAGGATGCAGTTGACAGATATTTCTTATCGTGATTAATCTGCTGTTAGTTTTCTCAATTACTCTTCTGTTCAAGTAGCAGTTTCATTCTTCAAGTTTCTAATGGGAGGCATCAAATCCTTGATATATTAAATAAATATTTTCTCATTGGAGAGCTAATTAATCACCACACTGGTTATGATTAATGACTAATCCTCTTGGCACAGAGCTTTTGGAGTCAGATTTACACTGGTCAGCCCATGTAAAGATCTGAGAGATTCCTGAACTGTCCCAACCTCATGTGGATGTTTTCTTGATGTCTTGTTAATGTTGAGGACCCCTCGCTGGTCTTAAGGAGATTATTCTACCAATCCCTGGGCTCTCATTAAATTTAAAAACAAAGTTGTTGTTTTCACTCAGAGTCACGGTGAAATGGAAATATTTCTGAACACAAGAATATTCACTACTATAAGCAGCTTAAATGTGGAGAAAACAAATCCATTCTGTGTGTGTACAAGCAGTTTTAAATATCGTGTTTGTTACTCTGAGGCTGTTGTTGAAACAAAGGTTGTGCTCTCTAGTTTTCTTTGGCTGATTGGGAAGATAACTAAAAGGGATTCAATGCTAATGCCGTAAGTGTCTTCCTTCCACTAATTGAACATGAATAGGAGATGTGCTCGGGGTGAAATCTAATCCCATCTACTCCTCAACCTCCACTGGCGGAAGGACCCCCACCCCCCCACCCAAAAACCCCCCCCACATGACACGTGCACACACGAACGCTCCCCCATTGTTCACAGACCCCTGCAATGACACAAATTATCCTCACTTCTCTGCAGCAGTGCAGAATTAAATAAAATTGAAATGAGGCGACCTGGCATGTATTTTTAATATGGGTATTTTAGATCTATAGTACTGAAGGCAAGTCAGCAGGAGGCATGCATCGCTCACTATTATTATGCATATTCATTATAACCCCCGCGCTTCTTCTGCACTGCTTCCTGCCCACCCTGCTCCCCTCTGTCCTCGTCATTAAACCCCCCTCTTCTTCTGCAGGAGCTGAAGTTACCCGTCTACCGGGCCCACTCCCCACAGATTGGCATGCGGCGGTACTTTGCAGACTTGTTGGCCATACTGAGTAACCGCTACCAGCTATGTCCGACAGCACGCCACCTGGCCGTGTACCTGCTGGATTTGTTCATGGACCACTATGATGTGGCTGTCAAGCAGCTCTACGTCATCGCCCTCTCCTGCCTGCTGCTAGCCAGTAAGTCCACGTTTGTTTTCTAAATCCAGTTCTGTGCCTGCTTTATTGCCGTTTTAGGTACTTTGTGTGGGGCAGAAACATTTACGTCAATAACGTTTTTGCTTGTTTGTGTTTACATGAGCAGTATTTTCTAAACGGTTGTTTTCAAATCTTAAACGTTTGGCAGAATAACTTCTCATATGCTCCGAGTTTGTGTTTTCATCTGTACATATTGCGTCAAACACACACACAAGGGCACCACTGTAGAGCTGCAGAGCTAGAAGAGGTGGTTTATGCACAGATGGCACAAGGTAAAACACTTCCTGCTACGGGGCTAATTTGAGTTACACTCGGGAGACCGTAGTGATGTTTTTTTCCGCTTCAGCTTCAGATTTAACTGTTATTGGCACTGTACTGACAGTTTACAGTCAACTGAAATCTTGGTTTGAAAACGAGGCTCCCATTGTAGGCCGAGGACAGTTGTTTTGGGAAAAACTGTTTGGGATTGTTGTTAAATTTGCAGATCTTTATCTTTGTCGTTGGTTGTGGCTGCGACCTGATCAGAGAGGCTGGTTCTTCTGCTTTACTCTCCATTTAAGCCATCGTGTTTCTTCTATAAATATTGCCCCCCCCCCAGTTATTGACAATCTGCATTTTAGAGTTAAATTCAATAATGTTAACAAAATGATGTCAACAAAAATAAAATGTTTAACTTGGTAGAAATCTTAACTCGATGTCAAATGTTATTGTCAAATCCAATGTGTCCTTTCCAATATGGTGATGTTCTTTATTTCAGCTGTGATGTGTTCTAGTTTGGTAACTAATGATCTTCTTTGTTAAGAGCCCCACTCCAGTGTCTCATTGTTTTGTGTAAAACAGGTGTGTTAATCTCGCTCCTCACGGTGATGCTTGTTGTGTGGTAGTTATTAGTGTCTCCATGTCAGTCTGGTGATTAACAGTCTGTGAGGTTTTCTGTACATTAATGCAGCTCCTGCCATCAAGGGTAATTAGACTAATGATGCTGTTAAAGTAGGAGTCTGGAAAAAAAAAAAAAAAGCCTGCTCACTTGGGAGGACGTGGTGTGTGTGGCAGCATAGAGGCCCTCTTTGCAATCAGAGACGCCTCTGTGGTGGGATAAATTTGAATATGAGACTTGAAAGAGGTTTTATTTAAAAGCAATCTCATGAGAATCTAAGAATAGCTTTGAGAGCCTGCTCATTTAGTAATATCAGTATTAACAGAGCCAACCTGGACAGAGGTTATTCTTCTAATGTTTGATAGATTAATCAGATTTCTTATTGAATCCTTTGATTGTTGCTTTTCAGTCAGGGAGGCTCTCTCCGCTCTCTTTTCTTCTGCGTCTTACTTATCCAGGACTCTAGGGAGTCTCTGTCATGATTGATGACGGCTTGAAAGGGTGTTTGATTCAAAGTTGTCTTGGGTTTTCATCTGTCCTGAGGTGCTTTGGAATCTGGCCTAGTTATTGAACAACCTCCCCAGGTCCCACGGCTTGCCTTTGACTGGCACATACAGTACATATTCTTCCTTTAAACTTTCCTGGCTTCCACACACTGTTAATTAATCGGTACTTCTTTTGTGCCTCTCCTCAGTTACCGCCTAATCCTGTTACTCCATTGTATGTGTGTTTTTCGTGGGTACTTGTGTTTGCTCATGGATGAGCTCCTGTTCATTTGCAGGAGAAAGATTACGGTCAGTTTTTTCAAACCTGCAGGGACTGAGTGTTATTGACTTTTGGGGCACTTACTTCGTGACCTCACCCTGCACTAAAGAGTCCAATTAATCAGAGAAATAAAAATTTACCACGTATTTAAGAGGGAACAGTGTTTGAGTTGGTGTGTTTCCCCAAACAAGGTTTCCATTGGGCTGAAGTCATGCAGTGATCACATCAATCTTCATGCCACGTTTTGGTCCCCGAAGTCCGAGCTCAGCATACTGCAGCTATTCGTTACTATAAATGACATCATACATGTCGCTGCACAGAGGCGAAGAGAAGGTTATTGATTTTTTTATTGTTTTGATATTGCTAATGTTTAGTTGATGCTGCTTTCCTCATGTATTGATCAAGGCAGGTGAACACTCTTTTGTTAGAACTTGTGTTACGTATTCTGCTTGATAAACATGAAGTGCGGCGAAGAGTCTTGAACAACAAAAAGAGCATCCTGTGAACCGAGTGAGGACAAGCAGCTCAGTCATCTTGATGACACACTGCACTCAGTCACATAGGCAATGGAGCCCGGGGGTGGGGACGGACTGTGTGCTGAGGGGCACCTGCCATATGCTCTCCGAGTCAGGCCTCAAACAAAAGCCAGTCAATGCAAGCGGGACAGCCAGCCAGCCAGACCTATCCCGGAGAGGGGGAGGGGAGCACACTCTGAGGGGTGGAGGTTCATGTGTGTGAGTGCGGTAAAGATTTGCCTTAAGCCATTGTAGCTAAAAGAGAACGTGGTTGCTGTGGCAACATTGTGATAAACCTATGGAGTCCTTTCTAGCATTCATCATATTAAGATCCAAATTTAAAGCTAATCTATTAAGAGTTTTCTTTTTTGTTTTTCTTAAAGGGCACAGCTAAAACCAAAACCATTTCATCTGTCGGGCTCCTCTGGTGTCCATTTACCTTTTGCTGCTGGCTCTGTCTCCTCGTTGTTCTCTCACCTTGTCAGGGTCAGGCAGAGCGATTCAGTCCTGGGACAGGGCAGCCAGTAAAAGCAGGCCCACATCCCTTGGGGGTTGGTGAAATGAATGGAGTAGGACTTCAAAGGCAGGTTGGCTGCTGATGTTAAACAGGGTACAAAGGGAGGGAGAGGTGGTGGCCTGCAAAACGGGACATGTTAGAACTGAACCACTCAGTGGGGTGCTCTGAAATGTAGATTAATAGGGAACCCACTTCCCCCTTTATCCCTGTCTCGGGGATTTGACAGTAATTCTGATGGAACTGTGGTCATGTGGGGCTTATGCAATTAAAGAAATTATGTAAAAATGTACAGATGGCATTGGATAAGATAATACTGTTTGTATTAGAGGCTACCAGAGCAGCCCGTTACACTTTTTGTTTGCAGTCTGTTTTGCAATTCTAATCCACAAAATCGCAGGACAAACATGAGCAGTCTGTCAAATTTCATGTTTTGTTGATATTCCTGAAGCTGTTTGCAGACACACTCCCTGTGTCACCACTTGTACGCCAAAGTGCTTTACACCCATAATCAATGAATACCCCCAACGCTCTGTTTCTCACACATATACATACACACAAGGCCCGGGTTTCTTGGATTCTTCGCAGTCACCCGACCATTCAGCGTCAGGGGTCAGGGGTCACCCCAGGCTGACATTGTGAGAGCGACTAGGATCAGGGGTGGCAGCACACAGATACCGCGATGGAGCTGTGACCAATTTCCCACTCCCAATGAAAGATGAGCCACCGAATGAAAGAGGAGAGGAAATTCCTTCATGGCTGTCAATTCAAACGGTGAAAGTGGTGGAGAATGAAGAATAGCTGAAAAGCAGTATTTTCTTTACCCTCCGACTTTTATTTAAACAAGATTATCGACAGTAAATGATAGCAGTAACCATGTTCTTGGAGAAGTCATGTTGATGAATTAATTTGAAGACCAGTTTAAATGTGTACCATGTCAGTTTTCCTTTTTGTTTTTTTTGTTTTTGTTTTTTTAAACAATTGTAAGTTGTTGTATTTTTTCTTTGGTTTTGTGGAGTGGGGAATTTTGTGTTTGCGGTCTTTCTTTCCCACTGTTACTAAAACTACTACTTAAACCACATTTGTACAATTTCCTTCTGCCGTCATGCCCGTTTAGCCTGCGAGTTGTATTATGTTGTGTAACATTTTCAATTGTTGTTTTTGTATTTTTTTAACAATGTGCGACATTTTCCATTTTTACACGCATCAAACCAACGAGGTAACCTTTCTGTGACGGAGGTGAATGTCTTATCCACCCTCTGCTCCAGGTTAGAGAGGATCCAGGTGTTTTACTTATTTTTCTTGTTCTCGTTTGGTATTTTTATGTTTGGTGTCGGAGACCATTTTGAGCCGGAGTGCAATAAGTGCATCACCTGATTCCTCCTTTTGATTTTAATTTGCTTCAGGCATCGGAATGAACTAGAGTCTCATGGTGGCTTGAAAATGAACAGCAACAGAAACGGAGGCTCCCCCCCGTGTGAGAATGGAGCTCTCAGGTTTCCTAAGGGCCCCTATCAGAAAACCACCCTCCGCCCAAACCGACGCCTCTTCCTCAAACAGCACACCTGGCAGGACTCCCAGCATCCTGGTCTCACCTTCCTCTAACCCTTGACCTCTTACCTTTGCCCATTGACTCAACCTTTTCTCATCACCACCATCACCTATGGGTGCTGTGAGAAAAAAATAGGTGTCTCGGACTTGCTGTCCACTTGGTGTAGATTTAAAAAAACACAAAAAAACCCGGTGTCTGTGTTTCTGGGCCGGTTCATCCCTGGTTGCCAGCTTAAGATAGGATCATTGCTTTGCCTGCATTCCAGGTAGGCTGAACTCACAGGAGAGGAATGCACCTTCTCTCAGGTTGCAGTCCAGACATCAAGAAAGCTGCTGTGTAGAGAGGCTGATGTCTCTGAAATACTTTACAATGTACTCAGGAGTAACACAATTGACCTGTATTACCGTAGGACACTGTCATAAATGCTGAATGCTACAGTACTTTTAACAGTTTACTATAATATGATTTTAAAGAAGTTACATTAACTAGTGTTGTGAGAGCAATTCATTAGAGCATTATTAACCGTTTGAAATTACTTAAATAGGTTGAAAATGTATCCAAAGGAAAAACTACAAACTCGATAAAGAAAAATAAATGTATGGATGTTGTCTTTTGTTACAGCATAGTTTTTTTTAATTATTTTTTTTTTTTACTGTTTTTCCATTATTTTCTGACATTTTAACCACATTGAATTGAAGCATTAGCACATAGACAAATGAGGGGTGATTTATATTTGCATTTATTTTTCCATCAGGAGACCCTAAATGTGTCTGACCCTGTAAGATGTGACATTGTGCTGAGAAACCCCCTCACTTGTTTACCGTCCCATGTTTTTCACTGCACGGCTGCATTCCTGCTGTGTCTACCCACTGAAGTAAATAAAGGAAATGTTTTGTCCCACAAGCTGTGATGCATGGAGAAGTCAACTCCTCTTACAGTAATTCAAAGTGACTTGTGGCTCAGACTCATGTTGCCCTCCTGGATGGTTCTCTGATGTTGCCTTCTGTCTCTTAAGCTTTTGGGTATCCTAAGTTCCTCATGTCCCCGTTCACTCACAAGCTGTAAACCAGAAGAGTAATCACAGAGCACAATAAGGAGATTGACTTGCACTATGTCCCTCAAGATCAAAGAGGCTGGGGTTGTGTGGAGATTGGGGGCATTGATGGTGTTTTATAGCTGCGTCTGTGTGGACATAGCAGTCTAGCAGCAGACAGCACTGATCCAGAGGATACGAGGGCGAGAGAATGGGGGCAAGTGTGGACTGGGCCGTGGAACGAGCCCTGGTGGCTGTAAACTGTCCCGTTTCATTGTGCTTCCTGTTCTGCTGGAGAGACACTGTTACAGCCTTTCTGTTAATTAGCCCCCACCCCCACCCTCTGGCATGTTGGGCCGCAGATCCCCCCCCTCTTCCTCCAAACCTGCCTCGCTTAATGGTAGGTCACAAGATCAGTGATAAAACTTGCACTCTGTACAAAGACACCCTGCTCAACTCGACGGAGGCATAAAAAGGTAAATGAGGTCCAACAAAGGCAGCGACAATCGCCATGGCATGTCAGACAATTGTTACTCGGAGTCCTCGGTCACTTCTAACTGCAGCTCAGAAAAGTCTCCACTCTGAATGTCTGGTTGCCATGGCTTTAGATTAGAAGGTTTATCCCAGCTGAATGTTGTTGTTGTTCCCAGCTTGATGCATATTTTTACTCAGCAGATGCATAACTTTTTAATCCTAGCGGGGGGGGGGGGACTGTTATGTGTATCAGCAGGCAGTATATATGTGTGGGATTGTTTTTATGACTTGTGAAGGCCTAATTAAAAATCAGCCCAGCTAACAGTGCAACAATTACCTTTAGTGTTTTACGTTATTCTATCGTGAAGCACTTTGTGATTTTTATCTGTGAAAACTGCTATACAAATACACTTCACTTACTCACAAGCTGTTTTGTCAATGTCAGCTCAGTGCAAATCTGTTTTTTTTTAAGATTGTTTCTATGTGTAATAAGTACCAACAAAGACCAGGTTTTAAACACTGTTGGTTGTGTGAAATTCAACCACAAAGCAAAAGTGTTCATTCTTCTTTCATTGAAAAAAATCCAATCGAATACTACCAAATTGTATAGGCGTCATTACAACTCATTCATCATCTGTTCAAACACCAGTGTAGATTCCTTTTTAACATATCCGTCTTTTCACTATGTCGCAATATTCAATAAACACTCATGAAACGGTTAGTTTCTGCTCAGTATTGAGATTTAAAAAGTTCCCCCTCGTGCGTTCACACAGGTATTGTTCTCTCGTTGCTATTAGCCACAGACATCAGGGGAAGTTTTTCCTAAAACCTGGAGAGCCACTCAATTTCATTCTAGCCGTGTAGCTGTGTCTAGTGTGTAGTCGAAGGCAGCGGCTTCACAGAGAAGTCTGTATCAGAGTAACCCGACACCCCTCACCCTCATTCTTAATGTTTGAGAAGAGGCCTTTTGGACCCTCTTGGATTAAAGACAGAAACACCCCTCTTCATTGGCCACATGGACCCCTGAGGCCTCTGGGCTGTTGCTATGGAAAGGAGGACGTATTGGGATGGGGAGGGGTGTTGCCAGGCTGACATGACTCGAATGTGTGTGAGGATCTGGGGTGAGTCAGAGGGACAGGAATATTGGGGATCTGGCAGACAGAGGATTTTCATAGAAAGTGTGAGGCTTTTATAATCCACTCTAAGTGCCACACAGTCTGTAAGCCCATACTGATGCATCCCAAGGCTTATTAGTGTAATGGCTCAGCTTTATGGCCAGATGTTCAGAAGTAGTCGACTTAATTGCTAATGCTTACAAGGCACTTGTTGGGTTTCGTGAAGCTGGAATAAGCCGCTTTGGTGCGGACCATAAAATCTGCAGCATATGATAATAATCAGCGTTGGAAAAGTAAGGAAGCAATCCTAAAGAACTGTCATTACCACCGTCCCATGTCGACGGGTCTGGATTTAACTGTTTAGGTTTAGACTTTGTGATGCTGAGATTTACAGTCCTGAAACCAAAACCGCATTAATGTTTTTCTCGTGTCCGGACACTCGCAAAGATTTAGCAGATGACAATGGCTGACTTTCTGAAAGATGCAATATTTTGCATTTCTAAACATGAAAACTGAGAAGCAAAATGATTGATAGCAAATGTAAATTAGAGCCGATTAAGTTTGTTTGACTTTAATTCCAGTTCAGTATAGAAGCTGGATGGACAAACATGTTTTATGCAATAATGTGTTTTTTATATTGACAACAGAAATCCTCTACACAAGTGACTGACACTTCCATGATGTAGTAGCTGTATGGTTTACGGGTTGCTGCAGTTCTGTTTTTTTTTTTTATATTTACATATTTCAGAAATGTAGAATGTTATGGACATTAACTTTTTTTATAGATAAGATTTAATAAGTTTCAATATGAATGTTGGATTTTTGGCATTGTCTGTAATTGTGGAGCCATAGTATAAAGGTGTCTATCTATAGTGTCAATTTTCCAGTTAGGAAGCATCTCAAACCAGTTGAATCCGTACTGGACTGGTTATGTTTTGGAAGATGTTTCACCCGACATCCAAGAGGCCTCGTCAGTTCATGTTCCTGATCTCGGTGACAATTAACTACATTATTAAATGTGACCCCTCTGTATCAAGGGCAAAGGGAAGTTTATTATCCCAGAGGGCCAGTTTGTCGTGCAGTAAAACGTCCATGAAAGGAAGCGTCATTTGTACAATTCTCATAAAGTGGCGGTTTGGATAAAAGAGTCGTGCCTGTTGGATCTGCCTGTAGGTAGATGACTTAAAATGATTTAAAAAATGTATCAGCCAGAAAACTAAGCTGGAGTCGATGGTAAAGTGATGTGGAGGTAAAGAGACGTGTTAAAGATGCAACTAAATATGTCTGTCATTTGTTCAGCTTGTGATTCCATCAACATCGATGCTCTTCCTGACCTTCCCACTTGTGAAAAGCCTCCAGACATTTATTGAGATGGTATTCTGCCTTGAGGCTACATTGATAAAAACAGACAATTATGTTAAAATGGTTTAAAAAAAAAAAAAGGTTAAGATCTTCGGAGAGGGTGATGTCTGGTATACCATTACAAGTAATATTATTTTTTCCTAGATTGCGCCCCCATCTGACCGAACTGTATGTGTCTCTTCTCAGGTAAATTTGAGGAAAAGGAGGACCGGGTTCCCAAACTGGAGCAGCTGAACTCTCTGGGATTCATGTGCAGCCTTAACCTGGTTCTCAATAAGAAGGATTTGATCAAAATGGAGCTTCTGCTGCTGGAGACGTTTGGCTGGAACCTGTGCATGCCCACCCCAGCCCACTTCATTGACTACTACCTCCATGCCTCGGTCCAGGAGGGCGACCTCTACAACGGCTGGCCGCTTTCCTCCCTGTCCAAGACGAAGGCTTTCATGGACAAATACACTCACTACTTCCTGGAAGTGTCACTGCAGGGTGAGTTTAGACAACAACGTCGGTCATGATTACATGTGATATTAGTTTGATCGGCGCCTTAACTGAGTCATTTCTCTGCCACAGACCACGCCTTCCTGAGTTTCAGGCCTTCCCAGGTCGCTGCTGCGTGCGTGGCGGCGTCTCGTATTTGTCTTCAGATTTCCCCCAGCTGGACGACCGCGCTGCATCTCCTGACTGGATACACCTGGGACCACCTGACGCAGTGCATTGAACTCATGTTACTGTAAGAGGAGCACCAACAAACACCAGCAGAGCCTCTCATAGTGGAATAGCCACTCAAGCCTGACAACATTAAAGCCTCTCGATATTTATATTTTTGGTTGCCATGGTTATGGAGGGTGCTTTAAAGCAGTAAGCCTGCCTATACTATAATCGCAGCTGATCATCTTGTAGCTGTGCTACTTAACAACTATAATTAAGATCCCGGCTTCCTTGTCACTGGGATGCTGTGTTTATTCATTGGTCCACGTCTGTGCGAGTGTAATTGTTTGCACATGTTCACACTAATTGTGTGGAAGTTTATGAGGTCGTCAGAGGCTGATCTCCGATCGCCCTTTAATGGAACGATGCTTGCATTCGCACATTTGCTCACTCTTTACATAAAGACAAGTGCAGGTGTAATTACATGCTAGATATTCCACAAACCTCTTCTCTAAATTTTTTATCTTTTCAGTTGACATACAAGGGTTAAAACGTTTGTGGTAGAATTATTTTGATTGGAATCAAAGGCTTTGATTAAAATTCACATTTCACTCAGATTCTTCACATATGACAGTTAAAGTTTTAATGCCGTTTGTCACGTGTGTGTGTCACTTCATTATGCACGTTTTTATTCCCTTGGTTCTTTCATTGAGATGAGATAGTGGCTCGTTTACCTACCGGGACAATCATGTGTTAAAGAGTTCAAAAAGATATACTGCTATGGGAACTGAATTACAGTAATATATAGAAAATTACTCATTACTCATTAAATCATGAATTTGAATTGAACACTTGTGCTTCATGAGTCTGGTTGTAACTTGAATTTAGTGTCGGTGCTGCTTTATTGAACACGATTACACTGGGAAAGAGTTTAGTCATCTGTTTTCTTATATTTCTTTGACTTTTCCTTCCCCCAGAGCTCATGACAACGACGTGAAGGAGGCCAACAAAACCAAATCCACCCCACCTCATCGGCCGTCCTCTCTACAGTCCCAGCCTCAGCCCTCTCACCTCTCTCCGGTGTCGGCCATCCACAGACCAGCCTCCTCCTCCTCCTCCACCTCCTCCACTCCACAGTTGCTCTTTCAGCCCGACAGCTTCCCACACCTTTCCCAGCACTCCCCTTCCCTGTCCCAGCTGCACGTGCTGGCCGACTCCCAGGCGCTGGGCCCCGTGGTCAACATGTCTCAGGACTTCCTTCAGACTCACAGGATGGGTCTGCTGACCGCCGCTCCGTCCATCACACCCGGGGGGGCATTTCCCACCTACCCGAGCCTCACCTCAGGTCTCCAGCCAGCGGCTCGGGCGCTGCCACTCCAGGGTCCCATTTCTGTGCAGATGGCCCTCGCCGGAGAGCCGCGCCACTGTCTGAGCATGGCCTACAGCGGGGGCTACCTCGCGGGCCATCACACGTTCGCGGCCGGCTGCTTCGACAGGTGACGCCAGGAGACGGAGAGAGAGCACAAACCCAGGCGGGAGCCTCCTGCAATGCTCCCGTCACAGCTCCCCATCCTCAAATTCCCCCTCACAGACCTCCTCTCTCTCTCCGTCGACACCGCATCGCCTTCAGCCTGTCCGGTTCCCCTCACCCTGTCGCAGAGGCGCCTCAAACGCAAGCAGAGGTCCAAAGGCAAGACGGACCCCGTGGAAGTCATAACACTGACGTGACAAACGCTTCGCTGCCTCATGGAACACTGAGGCGCCGCAGAAAGAAAGGTTACTGCCATTTCCTGACCTGGATTTCTAAATCTGTGGTATTATGAGACTGGCTTCACTGTGAATGAGATGAAAGCAGCAGTGCCGTCTAACACCCACCTCATTCAGTGCCTGTTCTCAGTTGTGATGGCTGAGCCAATTTTAGAAGTGTCTGAGAGGCAGAGCTTGCTGCTTGACGTGTTTTATTTTTTTTTGTTTTTCAACCCCAAAAATATTTGGCTGACGTCGTTCCTTTTGTTGTATGTTTTGTTATGAACCATTTGAGAGCGATAGCAGGACAAGCAGGCCTGTTGGTGACTTGGCAGGGAACAGAGAGGTTGCATATGTCCATGAAGATTTTGCCTGTGTCGTGAATGTCAGCGAACATTGATCCAGCGAGCTGCAGTTCTCCTCTGGGAATTCCTCGCTCGCTCTCATCATCAGATCTGTGAGGGGGCCGGAGCGTTCACTCTTCAGTGCACAGCAGGTGAAATCCACAGCTACAACCACAACAGGCCTGCCAGGCTTCCTTTTTTTCTTTCTATTGCGTTCTCCTCATCTTTTCTGTCTCATCTCCAAAGTCCAGCCTGGCGACCGAGTCCTCCCACATTTGGGTGGAGGAGTCATTTTGCTACCGGCGTTGTCATACTAAAGTTTAGAATTTCTCCAGCGCTTCTCAAAGAATGAAACACAAGCTGATGTGACTGGACCAGCACGGCGAAGGAGACGTGGACGTTGGTTGTGTATTGTGTACATATGAATTGCTGCTGCCTTCTTATGAACTGTTGGTTCTGTGTCTGTGTTAATGACTCCAATGTTTACATGAACCACTAAGTATCAGGGACGTTGACAATATTACTTGAATATGATGCCATTGAAACATGCCATAGCTTTTATTTATAATGACTTGTTTTTTCTCTTATTTTTTGTTTGATATAGTGTAGCTTTTTATACCAACTTAGAAACCCACCATTGATGATAGTTTTTGTTTGTTTTTTTTTGGACCTGTTCATATAACTTGTCTATTCAGGCTCAGGTGTTACGGCTGAAGCAAGCAGCCTTTCTTTCATTATTCTGTATATGATGCTTTAAAGTGGATGCTGTTTCAGCGTCTGTGGGGGCGGGGCGGGGGGTCTGCCGTCCCCCTGCTTCATCACTGGACCTTACTCTATAGGAAGTGAGCGCTCAGTGGTCAGTAGCTTCACTCTCAAACATCTGCAGTCAGTTGTCAGTAATTGCTGCAATGCCCAATCTTCCACTTCCTGCAACAGTATAAACACATCCAGATCCCCACTGCTGGCTGCAGGGGTTGTATTCTCCTCACTATGGCAATGCCACAAATGCATGAAGCCCCGCTTGTTCTTTTAACATCGATGTGGTTGAATTGGGGTTTAATTTAATAGCTAATGAGATGTTTGCCGCCTCTCTTAACAGTTCTGACAGTGACAGAACACAATGTTATTCCATTTTATGTTAAGATTTGATCAACCAGGAGCCGCATGGATAGTTTTTATGTTTTGCAGAACATTGCAGCGTTTTCAAGAACAAAAAAACGGATGAAGTGGTGGCAGTTTGTTGAACTTTTATCTGGCCCGGTTTTGGAGCTCTGACCACATGTTTTGGCTTGCTGAGGACACTCGTCATGTCTGTGCCTTGTCCTCACTCTGCTCTGGTCACACTACATGAAGCCACCTGAAACATTCTCAACCGATCTGTTTGTTCTCCCTCCACTGGAAAATGACACGCTGATCCTTTTCAGAACTATGAACATAATGCTATGCCTTTTCTTTTCCTGATTCTGTGTAAAGTTTTCCTCAAAGTTTCTACATTCCCTTGGTTTTCATTATAATTTAGTTGCATTTTTAATGATTATTTTAATGAATGCTGTTGGTGTGATTTAGACATATTTTATTTTTTATTATTCTAGAATCCAGTTTGTTTCTTTTTCCACAGTTTATGAGCAACTTCCCATTGAGGTGTCAAAGGTGCAATATGTTTTTAAATTTATTTCTGTTGAAACTGTCCACAGCCATCACTGTCTCGTGTGTACCACTGGTTCAACTTTTGTAACTTATTTTTTGATAGTTGTGTGATTGGACATGCTGTAGCTTGGTCTTCAGTGGAGGGCCGGCGGCTCTGAACACAGTGAATATGTTGCATATTGCAGCCTCATGCTTTGAGTGATAGCTGTTACTGGATGGATTTTTGTCATTTCGTTTGAGCTTAACCATTTTTCCACCGTGTGAAAGGTGCCGACGCCACTCTTCACCAGACAACACTAATGTGATGGCAATAAGTTGACACCACGGACTTCCAATTTCTATTTTTATAACCTTTTGTAACAATCTGTAGTCTTGGTTTATGTGACACTGACTGATGGAAAGAAAATCATAAAAGTGCCACGAAAAAAATAAACACCTAAAATGAGCTGCGATGGAGTCGTTTGTCATTCATATTTGAAATTCATTGTAAATACTCAACTCCAGTTTTTCTCTAAAGAGTCTTTTTAAATGGTAAACTGGCCCCCTGGGGTTACCGTGCCCTGTTTTTGTTTTTGTTGGAAGACAATGTAAAGGCCTCCAGCGTGTTTCACAGCCCCTCAGCTGTGACCACATGCAGTCGTTCATTAAAGGTGTGCTGAATGAAGCTGAAGCCGCTTTTGTCGTGCGCTTCCATTTTTCCCTGCTTAAAATGGTAAATTCAGTTTTATTTGAAAAGCACCGGTCAGCAGGGTGGAGGCTTTCTGTTTGCACTGCTCGGAGTTAAGACGGGCAACTTTGATCATGGTGAGGGCTACAAAAAAAAAAAAAAGAAGCAATCTTCACTAGTAACAATATTCAACAGCCAAAGAGAATTAAAGCTGTTAAATTCATAGGAACTGAAATAGGTTCAACAATTCTTTATTGACCTTCCTTGCATCATCATTTTTTTTTTTTAAAGGATCTTAAGGCGGCTGCGTGTGCGGCCTGCTATTTTCTCAGGTTTTGGTTTAAGGACGGCAACGGAGGAAATAAGAGGACTGAGAGCACCAGCAAGCAAACAAGTAGACATCAAACAGCATGATAATCAGCTCGCTGCAGACTCGGAGGAGACGGGAGACACAGATCACAAACTTCCAGCTCTACCAGCAGAAATTCCTGCAGGAGGGCAGAGAGAGATGAGAGAGCACAAAGTACAGCAGAGAGTACTGGAAGTGAAGTGAGAACAGGAGAAGTTTGGTACAGTTCTAGAAAATGCTTCACGACGATCTGAGCCAGTAAAATAAGCTTCATGAAACAGGAAAGCTTTAAGACTTGGTTAGCATCACTAATAGAACGTATTGGATCGAGGGAGGAGCCTGATAACGGGACAAATAGCTGTGTCTCGTTCTACCTTGAGAAACTAACAACCTCTGATAAGTATTCTGAGTCGTGTGTTCTGCGAACAACTCTTTAATAAATGTGCCTGGTTTAGGAGCTTTGGGCTTTTTGTACATGAGAACTTTTCTAGGTTTAACTTCATCACATTTGTACTCTGCTTTCCAGATTACATTTTTTAAATTCACTCGTGTCTTTTCACGTATTATAGACATGTTCACATTTTCCTCTTTGTAATTGAGGTCAAATCTAAAAGCAATACGAGTGTTGTCTCCACACTTGTAATCATGGGCGGAATTGTAAATCCAAAAACAAGCTGAGAGCCTCTCTTCAGCCCCCACGGCTCAGTCCGAGCTTTCTGTGTTGTACGGAATTTTGTTGCGTAGAAACCTATTCAGAAATGTGCATGGCTCTCACACATGAGACATTATGCTCCTTCATAGTGTTGCAAAGTGACCAACCTCCTCTTGTCTAATACAGAATACTGAAGCCTCAGAAATGGCTGTTTTCTTTCAACACAGTAGAACAATTGTGTTCACATGGAATGAAGGAAACAAAGAACAAAACCCTTTCAGGTTTACAAAGTTTTATTAGCATTTGAAATGAGGAAAAAAAAACTTGAAAAACGTTGTGGTACAAATGTTTTTCCAGTTTTTTTGGGGGGGCGGGGGGCGGGGGGGTTGGCAGCCCGTCGGTAAAGGAGGTGAAAGAGAGAGCGAGGAAGAGCTTCAGGCCTCTCAGTGTGGTGATGGATCATTATCAGAGCTGCTTGCAGGCATTTGCATTGTTTGCAGAGCTGGAGAAACAGCCTTTCTTTAAAATGCCTCCTGGAAAAGGGCCACACACAGAGCGGCCAATCAGATCGCAAGGCGGCATGTGTGAATTTGTGTTTAAACAAATCAGCTTGTATTGAACTTGGCCTCTTCACAGATGCGCTGGATCTAGATTGTGTTTCCTCCAGGAGGAAGTACCTCTTGTGCGAGTGTTGTTCTTGGGAGCTTCCACTTTTGCTTGATGTACGTGAGGCCCTACGTCAACATCTACACCCTGACAGGGGAGAAAGTCAGCCGGCTCGCTGGTCATCGGGAAAGTCATGGAAAAAGCCCCACTTCATGACAGAAACCTTGTGATATGGCACCACTCGGAGACGATGTTTGCTTTACAAAAGCTGAAATGATCAACAGGGCCTTTGAGAGACAAGCTCAGCATTTTCTCCTTCTTCATGGTGAAACGCCGCAGATCGACATGATTTGCTCCGGATGAGGAGATCTGTCAAGGTTCTCACTAGATCACATCTTCTCAAGAGGAGATTCCTGCTGAGATTTACATTTAGTCCACTTTAGTCACTGATTTGATTGATTTCTATAAGATAATGGTGATAAAGAGGATTAAGTGCTCCCATTAAGGTTTTTTTTTCTCCATTCAGCTCAATAAATGACTCAATTGAATCATGTGTTACGAAGTGTACATTTCTTCCAGCAAAACGTAAAACAACGTTGTATTTACGCATTAAAAATTGATTTCAAGGCAAAACATCTGCAGTTTTGTATCACGAAATAAGAGCGCCGCTTAGTGGGCAAAGTACAGAAATACAAGAACCATTGACCACTTGAGCAATGAAAGAGAAGGGATTTGTTTGGAAGGGGGCTCATGGCAGAAGAGGAGCAGGTTTGTCTCCCAGAGATTAAAAACGGCCTCGTCTCATGCCAAGTTATTACACTTCCTAATATTGTGTTGATTTCCTAATGTTTATATTGGAAGCTGTTGGTCGGAGTCCTCAGATATCAAAAGGCATCGCGCTTCCTGAGTTTCCAACTAATGCTTGTGTTATCATTTCAATTAGTCTCTGTTACATTTGCGATAAATAAATCAAAATCTAAAGGATTTAACGCAATAATAATAATAGTTTTACCCTCTCTTATTTCTCTACATCATTATTGCTTCTGGAAAAACACCCCAGTGGGAAAAGGCAGCAACCTGAATTTCAGACTTCTCCTGTTGCTTTGTTCACATTTTGAAATACTCGACTTAAGAGGGTCTTAAATGGAAGGTTTTTATGATCTTGAGGTTGCCTTGGTGCAGAGTTGTGTTTGCGCGTCACCATGTTGGTTGTGAGAAGTATGAGAGTGGCAGCTTTGTGATTATCTGGGGTCTCTCACCGGGGAGAGTGGCGAGACTCTGCCTGCCCACCGTTCCACGCAGCATTTGGTCCTGAAATGGCAGCCTGGTTCGGAGTAACGGGTACACTGGCAACAATGCTGGTGTCATGACAGCAGGGAGATGTGAACTCTCCTCTATTGAAGGAGGAGGAACTACAAACACAGATGGCACCAGACGTCTGTGGAGTTTAGCCTTTTTGGGTCTAAATCAGAGCCAGTGAGGGAACAATCAATATTTAGTTGTTTAGAGATAATATGAACTGTATGGTCGGCTTCTGTTTCCTGTTCAGTCAGACTGGTACTTTAAAAAAAAAAAAAAAAAAAAAGTTGTATTTGATGAGAAACAAAAGAAAAAGAAGAGAATGAATGTTATTTCTAATTGTAGTGAGGTCAAGACTCATTCTTCTTGTGTTTGGTAGTCAAGATGCTTTAAATAAGAAAAGGAGAAAGAAAATAAAAGAAAAAAGAGGGAAAGAAAGATAAACTCAGTCACTCTTAAGCTGTTTCACAACAATAATCTAAAATACATTTATGAAACTAAAACCGACTTTGTTCTTATTTTTATAATCTGCTCTTGACCCATGACTTTTCACCCAGTAAACACTTTAACTGCAGGTTAATTTGGGGCCATTTGATCAAGGCAGGCACGTTCTCAACAGATCATCAGACTCAATCTTTGTTTCAAAATATTCCAGATAACCTGGATTGTTTTTCATGACACCTTTTGTACCTGAAAACAGAAACAACTTTTCCTGGAAGCTGTTGTGTATCTGAGAAAGAAACGGACTGCAGATCACGTGTTTCAGGTCTCCAGGCCATCGTTAAACACTGAAAACATTTGCCCGTAATTATTTTAACAATTAAATGCCCGCCTGTTTGTGTGAGAACAATTTAAACCCACGAAAGGTTTGAAATGGTTGACGGTCACGCGGCGGGTCTTAGTGCATCTTGTGAGAATATCATCCTGTTCATTCTGATACTTCGTGCTTCGGCTGGTTAAGATGCAACTGAGTGCTTGAAAGTGATGATCGATAGTTTGAGAGAGAGCTGACATGAGCCACAGTCGGTTTAAAGTAGACGACAAAAGCAAAAGTCTCCGGTTTGCTCTTATTCCTGCGTGAATCAAGAGGAACCAAACAGAAGGATTCACAAATACAGTCGAGGAGGTTTCTGTACAAACGTCTTCACATATATGTTCCAGTACACACACACACACACACACACACACACACACACACACACACACACACACACACACACACACACACACACACTCTCTCTCTCTCTCTCTCTCTCTCTCTCTCTCTCTCTCTCTCTCTCTCTCTCTCTCTCTCTCTCTCTCTCTCTCTCATGGCCCAGTACCATGTTATGAGTGCCTTCAAGTCCCAAACAGCAGCTTTATTGTGGCGGGCCGGTGGCTGGTGGTTCCAGACGCGGGCTGTAGGTAACAGACGTCCATCCTCCATAGGACATGATTTATTATTTACTGACACACCTTTGGACCGTTGTGTTGCTGCTCTGGTCACATTTTGTCCTTGTTTTAGTCTATATTAGTTCAGAAAAACTATGTGTTCACTCACAAAATATATGTAGTATACATAAGTAGACAACCAAGTTTATTTGCAGGAGTAACTGAGTTATAGTGTAACCGAATAGCACAGAAGGC
Source organism: Lipophrys pholis (assembly GCF_963383615.2). Lineage (NCBI taxonomy): Eukaryota > Metazoa > Chordata > Actinopteri > Blenniiformes > Blenniidae > Lipophrys > Lipophrys pholis. Next base: position 23,772,747 of record NC_137629.1, read on the forward strand.
TGTCTGTTATTAAAACGTTCCAGTAGATGAAGACAATACAACCAGACAGGAAGAAGAAGTAGTGATCTATCTGTCCTGTTGTCACCTGACATTTAGAGTTGAATACTTCCTGGTGTTTATTGTGGCTGTATTCTGAGTCTACTGAATTATCGACAGAGGTTTATAATGTTTTATGTTGCTTATGTTAATCTAAGTCAACACCTGCACGCCCAGAGGGAAAGGATAGGTAATTGCGGTTGTCGGCTCAGGTGCCGGACAGTGTCACACATTTAGGGAGTGTTCAGCGAAATGCTAAAAGCTTGTTCACAAGAGCTCTGTGGTTTTCCACACCCGACTCTTAACCAAATGGAGTTTCACATTTCAAGTCATGGGCTGCAAACAATGGGACGCATTTAAGTATTTAACGTCTGTTAACATGGAAACCAACCGATGTGAAACAGGAAAAAGGAGGATCTGGTGTTTATAGTAAGATTTCAAAATGTGTACTTTAACAACAAATAAAAAAGAAACCTATATTAAAATGTTTGAAAATGTCTAACTGCAGACATTTCTAACCTTTAAATATCCTGTTTCCAGATACATTCTTTAAGTTTCTGTATTTAGGTCACTATTTTAAACTTTCTTCAAGTTTGTCAGTTGAAGGCTTTTAATCATATTTCTCTAGAATATATAAAATATTAAGATATGAACACTTTAAAGCATGTTTCTCTCACCAACCACATAGTATATAGCAATAACTCTTTGGTAAACAAATGTCTATTAAATTGCAGTCTTTTTTCTTAAAAGAATAAACTTCTTGGATGTAGAAATGCCGTTCGATAGGTTTACGGTCGAAACTTCCAAAGGTAGCAAAGTATATTACATGATGTTCAAGTTTGGGTAAAACTACATACTTGAAACACAATTCTCATAAAAGCATTTATACAAGTACCCAAAATATAACTTTATACGGTCAATGTTTTTCTTTGATTTAACACGAGAAAAAAATATGAATTCTAATAATTTTGAGTTTTATTGATGCTTTTTTACAAGTGACATCAATAATTAGTTGTTTTTTTTAACAATATGATTACACTTCTTATTCGTCCAGCATAGCGAGTACAAATCGTGTAACCAAAGATCATTAATACAACATCGCAATGTGAAAAGATGAATCTCAGTAATACCTTGATAAAACAGGTACGAGTGACTTTTATTTGGTCAACAATGACCACTGTCATATCCGTGTAAACACACAGTATATGGTGGCGTTTAAGTTCAGTCTAAATGTGTTAATACAACAACAAGATGTTCTTTGGAGTAATGAATGGTTCCACTTGTTCCTCGGTGCAGATGATCTCTCTCTCTCTCTCTCTCTTCCTCTTGTTCCCGTCGGCACAGTGGCTGCTTTCATGGTTAACTTTGCTCCCAGTCGTCCCCATTGGAGCGTGTTGAGTCTCGCAGCGTTAGATCCTCCTGCTCACTCTTTTGAAAGTCACACCCTTCTCCCCCGGAGTTATGCAAGTCTGCGTCACGCGGCGTGAAAAAGAGAAGTGAAGAAGCACAAGTTATATTGAGGACATTGGCGCTGGATTGAGTTGATTTGTCTCCAGCAGTATGGAGAAGCAGCGCCTCGTCGCCTGTTATCGGGTAGTTTCCTTTCTTACCATGACCAGCTTGTCGTCGACGAGCTCTGCTACAAATTGGTACTGAGGAAACTTCACTGAAATCTTTCCACCTTCCATAGTTACAGGCGCCTGTGAGGACAAAATGATTCAAATGTCTTGAAAGCGACATGACATGTTGTGGAGCTGACAGCGGGCTCGCAGGTAAATATGTGGTCTTTTCGGTTTGGTGTGACTGCTCACCTTGAAAGAGGAACCGCTCATCGTCTTCAGCTCACACTCTTGGCCAACAGTGAACGTATTAGACCAGGTCCAGTTGGGGATGGTTTGAGTCCAGGTGAAGTTGTTCCCATCCTGAACCACCTCTGTCACTACTGTCTGGTCTGTTTTGGCATGCATGAGCCCTGTGACAGAGAGAGCAAAAGTCCAAAATCAAAAAGAAAGTTGATGGGTGACACACATTTACCCACGTTCGTTAAAAAAGAAAATCCAAATACCGATTGCCTCCAGAAACTGCTCGTAGTTCTCTTGGCTCTCCAGCTCGTATTTCCCAGCGAACGCCATGATGCTGAAAGACACAGATGAATCGGGGGAAGGAGTTTATGAGTCAAGAGAGGAGTGGCTTCTCCAAAGATATCCTCTGAAGCTTTGCCAAACCGTCTTCCTCCTCTCACACACAACTCCACTGTCACAAGTGTGTGAAAAATGTTTGCGTCTGTGTTTTTTCTTTCTTTTTTTTCCCCAAGTCAACACCGTCACATGGTTTCACTTCGCAAGTCCACGCTCCCGTCAAGCCTTGGGTTTTTGCACAACTTCCCACACGTCAGTACGCAGGTTTCAGCAAGTGTGAGGCAAAAAAAACAAAAAAAAAACGGTCTCAGAGCTAAACGCACGGTATGTCTTTGTACAAATCATCAACAAATTAAACTCAAGGTCACGGAAACATTTTCATCCCTTCTCCTTCTGGGAGCTTCGGCCCTGATTGAGGCACGAATTCATTTGATGTCAGCAGCTGCTGCGCAGACGTTGAATGTTTCTCGTTGGGAGCTGCCAGATGAACGTGCATGAGAAAATCAAGACCAAAAAAAACCCCCCCAAAAACACTTTGAGGTTTGTGACCAGCATAACTCGGCATGCAACAAACACATGCATGGGCTCCAGACTGTTCTTCTCCCAAAAACATCTGCATGAGTCATCTGTTCAAGGAGCTCAGGAAGTAACTACTGCTATTAGCGGGACATTTTCTCATGAGCACAAGAAGTGTATTGTCTGGTATCGTGTAACTCTCCAATTCGATCTTTTCAGCTTGTACTGCGATGTCGTTCGGTTTCATCTGGTGTCTTCTCATCACATCCTGTCCAGTCCAGAGTTCATTTTGTTCTTGTGTTGTCCGGTCACTAGTATCTACCTTCCCACATTCTAACTTCTCATATTGTCCGACATCCTTTTGCATCGTATCCTCTTGCATCGTTTGGTATGAAACTAAATCACAATAATACAGAAGAAATGTATATCCAGACTCAAACTTACTGGAGACGACTTGTGGGAAAACCAAAATAATATTTCTTTATCAAACTGACTGTATTATTTTGTTGACAAAAAGTTAAATATGTCTGGTGGCTGGTACTGTCCAATTATTAGACTACTTTGTTGTTTAGGTGTGTGTATTGTACCCTCGGTGTTTCCAGAGTCATTGTAAATAAGTGTATTGTGTCCTTTTGTCAGTGTGGTCGAAGCAATTTGTCCAGACTTGTTTCGCAAAGATTGTTTGAGTCTATAAAATGTCAGAAAACACACTGAGAAGCGTGCTCACTGAGCAGGAGTTTGAATAAGGTGAAATACACACGAGAAATGGATCATACAATTTGTTTTTGACTCCTACACTAAGAAATACTAATGAAATATAAAAGGAAACACATCAGATGAACAAAGTGGCGTCTCGAATAAAGTAGTTAAGTCAATCTTTTGATGGGTGCTTTGGTTTTCTTTTTTTTTTTACGTTGAAAGAGAAACTCCTTTACCTTACATTTATTGATGTGGAATGAAAAGTGTCAGTAGAAAGGAGATATAGGAAGCCTCTGAACAGGACTGTGACATTGAAGATGAGGACTTTTCGCCTTAACTGGGGCTTTTGGACCTTTTCAGGTGAGGACCTTCCCTTTCAGCTAGAACAGGTTTAAAAGCTCCTATTCATCAACGTTTCACCTACAAAACCCTTTAGCTCACATCCTGGCTTCCATTTATTTCCCCTTCCTTTCAACCTTTTTCTCTAAAAAAGAAGTGAACTATGTCTTTGTGAACACGGGGTGAAGACTGACTAGAGGACTGTAATTTCCTGGTATTTCATTCAACATAGAGTCACTTGAGTAGATAAAAACGTGTGGTGACGCTCGAGGGGATGTACAGAAGGTACAGTGGACAGATAATTAATATGATCTTCACTCCATAAAGTGAAAGTAAGTGTATTTTATTATTTTCTCATGTTGATGGACTAGTGTAATGTGACCTTCAGGGATTAATCTTGTACTAAAGATGCAGCTGCTTTTTGGGTGGAGAGTGGGGGGGGGGGGGGGGGGGGGGGGGGGGGGGGGGGTTATTATCATAGCTCTGGCTTTATGTTTGGTTTTCTGTCGTCACAAGTTGTTTTTTCCCTCCTCTGTGTCGTGCGCTTCATCTCTGATTACCCCTCAAGTGTTTCCACCTGTGTCTCATCAGCGCTGCCTGGCAGGCAGTGTATTTAGGCTCTCAGCCTGTCTCCAGTCTTGTTTGTCCATCTTCTCAATGTTTTCATCTCTTTTTTTTTTTTTTTTTTTCTCCTTTTCTTTTGTTGCTATGCTTCTAGTTCTGGAAGCCGTCATCAAGTTTAAATGTGTTTGACTGTTTGGGTCCTCTGTCGACGCTCCCTGACATATTTTTCTTCTTCGAGACTGTTAATGTAGACGTAGATGACAGAGAAGAACCATAAGAGAACCACAAATCTAGAGCTGACCTACCAAACTACCCATTGCCTTCAAGTTGGAGGCAAAGGGTCAATCAGCTTCTGGCTTCACTTTAATGTTTAGGAAAATCATAGAGGGGGTCTGCAACACTCCTCTATGGGGATCCAGGAACACTTGTTCCACTAAAGGCTTTGAATGAATGAGACTGCAGAACTTGGCCGTGAACATGACATTTAGCCTAACCAGTGCAAAAATGATATTACACTGGAACCTTTTTTTTTTTTAAACTATTTCCCTTTTAGTTTTTTTTTTTTTTTTTTTTTTAACCATCTGCTAGACACCATGAAGGAGCTTGACATTTCGATGTAACGCATTGATCAATCTAACACGACGAACCGGCAGTCAGCTGGAAGGGAACAACGGCACCGCAGGCCAGGGTAACCACAAAAGCATTACGGAACGTTTGGAGCGCGATCATATGACAGAGTTTAATAAAAAACACAGAGAAATAAACTGTGCCTGGCTCTTCACCAGATGTCCTGTGATGCATACCCGACTCTCTCTCTGTTCGTATGCGTCTGCGTATAGCCAGTATTGATTCAGGCCCAGCTGGTATAAATGGCTTAATGGCAGGCACGAGGAATCTGTGAGCCATGATGTAACCGAAGAGGCCTGTTCATTAATCAGTGTGCCTAATTTGAAGTGGGTAGAGTTAACTGGAAAAGAACTGTTGAAATAGACGGGTGCCCAACGTTCGTTCACACACAAATAGAAGCCAGACTGGTTCAGCAGGCGGTGATGGGAGGAGAGGTTGTGCTGATCTGAGCAAGTCGCTGCAGTAATGCAGTAAAGGACTATTGTAAAGAGCTGTAACGTAAATCTCTTTAATGTTTGATCTCCATTCTCGCCTATTGTCATGGGTTATGATTAAAACTCTATTGTGGATACAAGCAGCTGAAATGAGCCTTTTCCTTATGGTTTGCGATGGAGTCATGGGCTCGAATGTCAACTGGGACGAGGCCTCCAGATAAATTGATCCACAACCCTCCGGAGAGATAATTCTTGGGTCTGGTTTAGAAGCGGTCAGGAGGTAGTTACATTTGATATGGATATGTTTTTTTATTTAAATCTCCATGTGGGACTGTTTCACCATGTGAACGTGGTGAGAGAGAAGATGGAAGGATAGATCTGGTCTATGACCGAGAGGCGTTCCAGACTGCAGCTGTCGGCGGGTGTGAGAGTCCGTGCTGACGTCTGGTCACCACAAAGTGAAGAAGTGAAGTGACCGAGGACTGTTCTGACCCGAAGAATCACTTTAACTTCATATGGATCACCTTCTGTGGTGTGCATGCTACAAACCTGTCGCAGAAGTGACGGCAGGATGCACAACGGGATGAAGGCCAGGTTTGGAACTTGATTCTCCTTCAACCACGTTTGATGTACAGCCTCTGAACATAATTGCAGCATGTCCACCTTTTGGATGGGCCTTGAAGGCAGTGACCTCGCTCAGCAGCAAAATGTGTCCGTCGGTCTGCGGAGTAGCTTTGGCAATGACCGAAGGGACGTGATGAGAGAGAGAGAGAAAGGTTAACGGTGTTGTGTAATGTCCTGAAGTGAAACTCGCAGGGTCTTTGAAACCTCAACTTGATGAGTAAAAACTTAAATGATATAAAAGGAAGCCCTCAGAGGGCTGATAAGGGTGAAGCAAGGACAGACCAGAGCTCTTTGCTGGCACCAGAGAGATCTAATGTGAGTTTACGTGGTTGTCAGTCTCTGTGCATTAGCCCTGTGATGGACTGGCGACCTGCTCAGCGTGCATCCTGCCCTCGCCAGTCATTAGGTGGGATTGGCTCCAACACCATGCGACCCTGCACGGGACAAAGTGGTGCAAAAGATGGATGGATGTAATCAAAGGGCCTTGTTGCTTTAAGTGGAAGCCTGCGGTGCCTCGCCTCCAAACTCAAAATGGTCCCCATGTCCTTACCCAGGACACGACTAACATTTATCAAGCAAACGTTAACATCCATGGCGATAAACAGCAAGTGCCAGTTTTTAAAAGCCAACATAAAGACTCTCGGGTGAAGTGGTGTCTGAGCAATGTTCTACTTTTATTTATCCATCACATTTCTACAAACATACAAACAGGATGATATCTGATGATTGTGCGCACAGCAGATAAAACAGGTTATACTTTATTCCTTCAAATATAACAAGAAGATGTCAAGTGGCTGCAACAGAACGGTGATCATTCGTCTCGTCACGCTTTCATAAGTCACGTTCAATCTTTTTACAGGACAGACGTTGGTCTTTACCTTGAAGGGCTGAAGGGGAAGGCTTTGTTGTGTGGAGATCACCATGGAAACAATGTCTGTTTTCCTTCACATTTGTTTTTAGTTAAATTAAGATGCATGCACAGGTTCCTTTCCAGTCCAAAGACGGTGGCAAACAGTCATTTAGAAAAACTGTTGAGTGTGAAGAAACCTTTGTGTCTTTGTCAACCACAGATACAGCAACAGAGAACAAAATACCCGGGATACAGCAGCATAGTCAACACTCAGCGATTGTCACCTTACATTTACCACGACTGACAATGACAATCCACCGACTGAAGAATGATCACGGGAGCGAACGGTGAAACCTGGAGTCCACCAGCCATGCTCTGGTGCCGACTGTAATCCCAATGAAGAATAAGTCCCGTCTTCGTAAGACGCCGGAGTCACACCTTGTCATCTGGACCCAGGTTTTCTTTGTTCACCCCTCCCTTGTCTTTCTTCTTTCCAAAGGAGAAGGAGAAAACCCCCCCAGTGGTGTGCTCGGACGCTTTCCCTCCCCTCCCCTGCCCCCTCAGCGACCCATGTGGGCAGTCTGAGGGGCTGCCGGGGAGCAGGCTGGGCGTGGAGGGCGTTGGGGTGTTGGCCCCCCAGATGTACAACGTCTCGCCCTCGGGGCAAGGCGGGAGCCCCGCGCTCAGGTAGCTGGGGCTCGGGCTGGCCGAGGAGGGCAGCGTGCGCTGGCTGCCGTTCAAACAGCTGGAGTTATGGTCCGTGGAGCTTTTGCGCGAGTTCCCAGAAGAGCTAAAGTTGGAGGAGCGGTAATTGTAGGAGCTCCATCCGGGCCGTTTGCGCTGGTGACACTGGCATCTGAGGATCCGAATGAAGGCCATCTTGAATTCCCGGTTGTAGCAGGGGTAGATGATGGGGTTTAGACAGCTGTTGAAGTAGCCAAGCCAGAAGATCACTTTAAAGAGGAGGTCAGGGGGGCGCAGGTTCACATTAAAAGACCCTGGGGAGGACAGGAGAGACAAAATAGGACAAAACTTTTAGTCTGTGACTCGGCGATTAGTGAGTTTCTACAGAAAAATAAAACCTCTCTCCCACTCGAAGCCGGCTGAGTGGAAATGGACCCTCTGTGTTATTGATGGTTACAATCTGAATTATATGATATATTTCAAAGAGTTTCCAAATGAATTCTTTAAAAAGAATATTTCACTTTGCAATATAGCTTCATAAATCACTTGATAAACCTGTTGAATCTCTCCTCTGTCATTAATTGAAAGCCGGTGGGCAAATGGCCTCAAGGTAAAAACAACTTTCTGGACTCATAAATCCGACCATTAGCTACCCACAAACAAATCAGAATGCTGAAGTAGTTTTTTTTTTCTTTTTTCTTTCATCTCTAAACTCTCACTTTTTGGATGGCTGCGTGTTTTAACTTTGCCTTGTTCCATCTCTGCTCATACAGTCATGGCAGCGGTATTGATCTTTTCCTCCAACAGCAAAGTAAACAAGAGTATTTATCAGAGCTTTTCCTCTTGTGACCAGACTTCATAAACACAACATTCAAGAGCAAACAACTTTATCACGGTTTCCCAGGCTCCAGAATACTAAACTAATAAGGAGAAATAAATGAAGCACAAGCTCATTTTCAAGTTTAAATCTCAATATATGAAAAAAAACCACTCGAGGCCGAGAGTCGCTGTGGTATAAAAACTTGTGGCTTTCAGTGACTGAATGAAACCTGCTGATCACTCACTTTTAGAGAATGTAATGTAGGTAAGTGAACACTTCAAATATTATTTTTGTGCTCTATTATGTTAAAAATGCAATATTTTTTTATTTTCTATAGTGAAATGAGGTCAAATTAAATAATCATTGAGTTTTCCTTTTTTTCTTTCTTTCATAATAGAACTATTATGCTACTTTCAGGATCTAGTTTCTTCCGGTTGACAGGACGACGACTTCTTGTCTTCCCGTCAGAGTAATCTGACCTATGGCTGACTAATCTCCCACACAGTTGTAATCAACTTGGATTATTTCATTTGAGGCTGAAATGCCCGTTTATGACGGCAGGCCTCCTGCAAAAAGTTCAACAGCTGCAACGCTGCTTGTGTAATCTACCAAACGATAAATGGATTTAATTTATATTGCACATTTTGCTCCAGTAATGCCAAGGTACTTTACGTGATCAGTTCCTTCCACTCATTCAAACTTGCACACCAATGGAAGCTTCCATAAAAGGTGCTCGAACGGCATTGGTGAATCAAGCCTCCAGGTACTGCTCTTCCAGGTAATGGTTTCTTTATGTGAATAAGGTTTGGACAGGCTTCATAGTCTGCCCCCTGCTTGTAGAACCTCAAGATCTCAAGCGAGAGGCACTCCTATCAATAAAGTGAATTGTTATCAGTAATCGGGTTCAGGGTGAATGTTGCTGCTTTTCTCATAAAGTCGAAGTATTTATCTTTATGGTATTTCATGGTACTGTTCATAATCTAGATACTTTGTATACGTGTTTTGTGGGTTTTACTTTGACTTGTACAGGTTGTCTTTGAAAAATAAATCATCTGTATGGGACTGTCTGCAAAATAAAGTGAAACGGAAATAAGAAATATTACTCTTAGCAATGCCAGTCCCAGCTTTGTTTAGTATGGGGACATATTCCATGCTAAACTCTAAATCAGGAGTCTGTGATTTTAACGGAGTATGTTTCTCTTGGCTGTAAAAGGCACACATAGCTAAAATGGGGAAAAATAACTGAAACCACAAGAAATAAGGAAAACTTGTAAAACTGCATAAAAATGATTTGAATTTCTGAATGAAATTTTTTTTAATTGAAAATAAAAACGTGCAAAAAAACTGTAATGGAATGCTTAAATTGAAATGTAATTGGAACTTCATAACTGCAATGCAAGATGCAATTTTTGTACATATAGTAAAACCATATATATATTAAACCTTATAAGCAATGATGGCCTGATTTTACAATTTCGTGACAAAAACGATTCTTTTGGTCATGAAGGTTGCAGACCTCTGGTCTAAATGATCAGTTTTAGTGTTTCAAGGTATCCAGTAGGGGGCAGCATTGTCAAATAACAAGACTGCAGAGTGTATGGGAGGAGAGCAGAGGCCACGTCATTTCTCATTAAAGAAAGGCCTTGTATTTTAAAAAAAAAAGGTCTTCATAAGAAGATAATGTGCTTCCTTTAAAAAAAAAAAAAAAAAAAAAAAAAAACCCAGGGCAGCCACTCTGCAGCTCATTTGAAGCTGTTGAGCTTGAATACAAAGAGAGAGAGATGACCCTGATTTTCTCTTTTTTTAAAAGATAAGTATACTGTGATGGAGCTGTGCTGCTTTCATAAAAATGGGAGACATTTAAGTTCAAACGAAATGGCACACATGAGAGGAGAGGTGATGTTACGCCAACACAACAGAATCTCCCTTCCTGGCAGATGGTATTAAATGCAGCTGTCGATTTATAAAACTATTTATAAAAAGCAAGCACAAGAGTGTTTGTTAGAAAGATTCAACCGGACTGGAAAGATTACTAATGGAAACCGCAACTATATAGTATGAGGTCGCGCCTGACAGTAAGTTCAGCCCGAGGTAAACGGCATTAATCTCCTCCTGGCTGCTCTTTGTTCAACCTCGCTTCAGCTGCGGGAAGAGATCTCATGAGCTAATGAGGTGACGGGGGGGACGCCTTGGGACGAAAACAAGGAATTAATAAGCACAGCAAGTGTGAGATTAGTGAGAACCAAAGAGGGACGTGTGTTTGCTATGTGGGCTGAAACAAGTAAAACTGTCTCTTTACACCAGCCCACGTTCTTACATGAACATCACATTCTTGAAGAGCCTAAAATGAACCATAATCTCGTACTTTCAAGTGTGAAATTCCTTCCGGTAAAATCACAGACGGGAACAGACGCCTCTGTTTACTTACAACAATCTCTCTAATGTTACACCCGTTCTGAAGCCAACTGAAGAAATGACACACACACACACACACACACACACTGTTTGCCTGGATGAAAGTGATTGTTTTACAATATGAGGAAACGTCACTTCTACTTTCATTTATTTCTATGGCTCCAGACACAACAAGCAAATCTTTGTGTGTGTGTGTGCTGTTTCTCAGACAAATGTAGTCGTCTCCTGATAAGTGAGACTTTTCTTTGCTTTGTCCACATTCTGTTTCAGCCATTTGAATGCTCGTCATAGATTGTGAGAGATATGAGTGTGACAAAGATACAGAGGACAATGTAAAATTAAATATAATAATAATAATTTCCTTTCTCCAGCATCCGGTTTCTCTTATTAGAGCTGGCTACAAATAGCTGCTGTGTTTAGTCTGATTTGGCAGCGTTGGACTTTGGCCTGTTCTGTTTATGAGGGCTCTCAATTTTAAATGTTTAATTCATAACTAAAAGACAATACTAACTAATTGCATTAAGAATCTGTTTAGTTTATACCCGGGCAAGTGAATGAGGTACAAGTAAAATTACATCTTTGAAGAAAATAGTCCAAAATCTCAGAAATCCTACTAAATTAGAATAATGTGGAAATGTTTGTAAGTTGAACAATAAATGCAAAGACCATTTGATAAGAGTGGCTCTTTTCAAATGGTTCAAAACTATCACAGTGATTTTGACTAAATACTGTAGAAGATCAAATGTATGTAATAGTAGTATTTGTGACTTTGTTCTGCTGCGTTTGAAAAGGTGAAATTCCTATAATTCAATGGAAAAAAATATGTAAGAAAATAAAAAATTGTTGATAAATAATTACACTATACCTTTAAATTATGTTTATGATTTAAGATGAACCTTGATCACTTTAAAAAAAAAAAAAAAGTGAATGTACCTCTAAATGTTAATACAACCTTCATTTTTTTAAGTTCTACTGGTAAAACATTTTTTTATTTTAATATTGTTCCAAATGCATTGTTTAGAAATGATTGAAAGGAGCAGTAAAAACCAAACGTCTTCATTTCGGCTAAACCTTGGGGAAAAAAGAAAAGTCAACATTTGGCAGTCATTGCTTCTAAAATCTTCTTGGAACGGCTGATCAGCGAAATGATCTAAAGTTGTGATGGTGAACCCATCGATCTATTTCTGCACCGTATCGTGAATCTGCACGTTGTTTAAATAAGCATCTCCACAAGGCTTTTCAGTGACTATCTCCCCCCGCGGAAGCCTTGTGGATTCACATGCGTCTCAGGAAAGAGCTCCCAAACATCTAGAGTCCAGCGGAGAGCAGAAGGCGAGCCGCTGCCACCATGTTTCCGGGTTCCCCGTCACCACGAGCGCGGGATGAAAGATGTGGGAAACTGTGGCCGGCGGCAGGCCTTCCTGTGGCCAGATGTGCTGTGTTTGTGTGTTTTTCGATATGTGTGAAACGGGTCCATTTTTGTCTTTTGCAGAAGTGTTTACGTTGAAGGACGGCAGCGCGAACGCCAGAGGATGCACGGGGCCGAGCCGCGAGACAATGGCATATAGATAAACCGTGGCGGAGTTAACGGCGGTCTCCTCCCTACTGTTAAGAGAAATGTTTGCACCTCCTTCCTGAGGACAGGCGAGTGCACACATCTCGCCACGAAAGGCAGGAACATCTTAACAAAACGAGGCATCCTGTTATTCTCTAATTGGAAGAAGCCACGTCTGCCATGGAGAACACACACACACACACACACACACACATACACACACACACTCTGCTCTCCACAAACTCACACATCCGGTTTCATAACACGCCAATAAATATGATTAATAAGTCTTAATCTGGAAGGACGGGGCTGTTATTGCCCTCTCACGTTGCTCTCAGTGAAACTGCCAACGGTGCTATTTTTGGAAAATTGGTTTGACATGCCAGAGACCTTGGTCTTCACCTCCCCTGCCCCGTGGCCCCTCCAGCCCAGCTCTGCCACCTCCTCTATCCTCCCATCGCTTTGACATGCAGCGCTCTCATTATTTTGCCTCTTCAAATACCATTTCAATTACCCCTGGAGCTCCGAGGTCGGCCGGCTCAATAGCACAAGACATGACGAGGAACAAAAAAAGAAGCAGCGAGGTTTACGTAAGGCGCACGGATACAGCATCTCTTCCAAAAATACAAACACAAAGCGACTGTTAACACCTGAAAGTGTTGGTTTCTCTCACATTTCGGAAGCACTGCTTGCACCATTTGCTAAATGTGAGGCCTTCCCAGGGCATTAGTGCCTGTGCCTGCTGTTAAGGAGACGAGGGAAAGTGTGTGCAATAAAATAAGTGCAGCCCATGAACGACTAATGATTTCTCTTTAGCGATTTTGGAGAGAAAAACACAACAATGGCTCGTTGAAACACCTTAACTTACGAGGGTTCACTCGCTCATCATGTTTCCATCGGAGGGAAATGAACTGGAAAAGCAAAAATTTGCCGATGGAAAGGTAAAACTTTTTCTTTTTAAATCTTGGTACAACTGAAGACTCACTCAATGTTAACTCGTATTGAATTCCTTTTATTTTATTAGTGCGCTGAGGTTTAACTTTGAAGTAGCTGCATCATGTTTATCCACAGCGCTCCACATAACTAATTAGACAGACGGAAGAAAATGAATGTATGCACTGACCTCAGTGGACAGCTTGTCCTTTTTCATGAACAGCATAATTACAATGTACAAAGAGAACCTTGTCCATTGGCGTCACCATCTAGTAACTTTATGAGAACAATGGCAGTGGCCCATCTTCTGCTCTCCCAAGGAGCCTCTGGATCTTTATGGGCTTTTCCTGAGGGTTAATTAAATCCGCACGAATCTCTTTCATTGCAGATCTTACTACTGGAGAGTAGTAAAGATGCTTGTTTAGATTAAATACAGACTCACAGTAGTGAGGCGGTAGACGCTACGGACACTAATAAACATACATTTCTACAGATCGGAAAGAATTTCCATATTTTTGTAAGCATTTCCTGCACAGGAAAGTCAAATGCTGAAAGATGAGTAATATGATCTTACAATACTATTTTGGGACAATTTTAAGAAATCCATTCAGAGTGATGCCAGAATCATAATCAAACCAGGTTTAGTGAAATGTAATAGTAATGAAGTCTTTAAGGAAGCCAACATTACAAGAGTTTGATTTTATATTTAACATGTTGATATCATGAATAGCACAAGTCCCACAATGCAGGTCTACTGTCCAGCAGAGCCTCACGAATCGTCCATGTGAGTTTTGAAAAGGTTATTTCAGGTAATTGAAAGTTTGAAGAAAGAAATGTCTAAACTGTTGTGATGTATTTTATTCAATGATTCGTTTACAGGCTTGTATCATGAAATAACTTACACTTAATCTGTGTGTGCGTATCTGTATCTGCTGCAACATTCACTTATAAAAATGCTTCTTTGCACTATTTATAATCTTGTGGTCTGTATTATTTATCTTCTAATTGATTAGTGCTTCAAAACCTGGGAATGGGTGACTCAAACTGTGGGAGGGGGTGTGGCCAGCTTGCCATTTTTGTGCCAAAAAAAAAAAAGAAAGAGATTTGCAGATCAGCTGTTGAAGTTGTTTAGGCTGCATATAGTCCGGGGTCAAGACTTTGTGAAATCACTGCGGCTCCTGCAGCCACACTCTCATCATTGTTTGAAAATCTGTAGTGACAGATGAGAAGCAAGCATCTGCAGCCACACCGATGCGATCGCTCAGGACACACATGCACATTCTTCATACATGCACATCAACACGCATCGATATTTCGCCACCCTTCGAACCCACACACAGACATGCCACCCAGAACCCCCCCCCCCCCACCCGCTCTCCCCCGACATGGCATATCAGTGACAGTATGTAGAGGAAGGAGCAGGATAATAACAAGTGTGAAACAGGAAATCCCAGTCTGTGGGTGGAGGCTAATGAATACTCGGGGAGCAGGGCAGGGAGAGTGCTGCTCTCCTATCAGGCGTCTGTCTTTAGGTTCAGATGCAAGTCACACCAGGGAGTAGAAGCACAAACAGAAAAACATCTCCCACGAATCACTTTTTGAAAAAGGGAGGTTGGCTCAACGTTTAAAGAAAATATTTTTCTTGTGTCGTGTTTTGACGTAGTGCTTATGTCGTCATTGCATTACAAGAGACCCCCCCCACCACACACACACACACACACACACACACACACACACACACACACACACACACACACACACACACACACACACACACACACACACACACACACACACACACACACACACACACACACACACACACACACACACACACACACACACACACACAGTGGGCTATTGAGCTTCTATGTGCACTTTTCTTTCATGCAACCCTGAGGTGAATGTGCACAAATAAAATTGCACAGTCCTTTGTCACAACGTATCAGTATGCTACACCAGAGACTGTAAAGACAAACATGCACCGGGGAAGGAGGGGGTCTTGGCAGTTTGCACTGTAGCATTACATAAACAGGCCCTTCCTGCAGTCCCCAAACTTTCCTATTCTTTCATGTCTCTCAAATCTGAAACTCTGAACTTTTAGAAAATTAATTTTTATTTTTATGGACTTTTATTTCAATCAAAATGCCTTCGAGCAAATTAAACCCTAATATGTGACTCTGCATCTGGGTCTTGCCTTGGGGTACTAGCAGTCTTTGTGTGGATATGTGTGTGTGTGTGTGAGACGAGGCGATGGGCTGGAGATTGATGCCAGGGGCGTAAACAAACTCCCATATGACCACAGCACAATAGTACAAACACACGTGGAGACACTCAAACAGTCATAGGCTATAGTGCCCAGAAGGATGGATGAAGGGAGAAAATCAGCATATCTATAATATGCCAGCGCCGTCCATATTGAGCCTCTATTGCAGACTTATTGTTTTCCTAACCGCCTCTCGGCAGCAGAGTGTATGGCGTGAGCCTTTCACCGCAGTATATTGTTTAATTTCCACTGCAGTCGTTTCAAACATCCAGGACAGCAGGGTGTTGAACGCTTGCCAGTGTCAGTGACATCAGGGAGCCTCTGCAGGATCCATGGGCCTCTAAAATAACTGACCAGAGCAGGGGGAGGCCACCTACTCTCCACTTGGCAAGCACAAGCAGTATGCTTTATTTGTTGCAGCAGCAGTAGATCAACTGTGAATCAGGGAATAGTGCAAATATAATACTAATGATGTTTGGATAAGCTTGAGAAGAAGTCCTCCCTAAAGTCCAAAAAATGTTTTATAACATGTTATGGAGTCTAAAGCCAGTCAACTGTGCTTTATATATAGATCTGCAAAGTCTTTAAAAAAAAAAAAAAAAAAAAAAAAATCAAGTTTATATATAATCTGATGCAGTTTGTCAGAAGCTCAGACATGCCTCAGTTAGATAAATGGAATAAATCCACTCCTAAAACACACGTGATCATAATGTATGGTAGATGTTGTTTTTTTAATTTCAGCAGTGAATGAAGACCACTGCAGTACATCAAAGCTCACTCGTGGGTTTGGTGACAGTTGAGAACAGTCCATGCATCCCAGGAGACCTTCCCACTGCCAGCTACCTCAGATGATTTATGGGACCTGCAGCAACATTTAACAGCGTCAAATGAGCGTCCTGTGCACATTTAAATGACTGCAACTCGTTGTGACTCCTGTAGAGATCAATAAATCGGGACTATGTGTTAAATTTCAGTGAGCTGTGGGTGTATTTTGTTTGAATGTGTTTCGCAGCATGCTGCAGCAGGAGTCCGTGAACTTACCTATGGGTAAGGCCAGGAAGAAGGGCAGCCAACAGAGGGTAAACATGCCCACCACAACTCCTAAAGTTTTAGCTGCTTTCTTCTCCCGGGAAAACTTGAGAAGTTTGACCGTGAGGGAACTTCTTGCCTGGTGCGCGCGGCCCTTGGCGGCGCCCGAACTCCCGGCTTCATCGTTCACCTGCGATCCTTTGTGGATGCGGAGAGTCAGCTCGCTGGAGTTCATCCTCTCGCGCATCACACCTGCCTCCAGGTTCTTAGTGGTCCTTTTGGCGACTATGTACACCCGGCAGTACATGGCCAGAATAACGACAAGGGGGATGTAGAAAGAGCCGAGCGAGGAGAACAGCGCGTAAAACGGCTCCTCAGTGATGGGACAAACCGTCTCATCCGGTGGCGTCGGCTGCTTCCAGCCGAACAGGGGTCCGATGGAGATGACCACCGACAGCACCCAGACCCCGAGCATGGCCAGCAGAGCCCGCTTCTCTGTCACGATGCCCGGGTACTGCAGCGGGTAGCTCACCCCGATGTAGCGGTCGATGGATATTACGCACAGGCTCATGATGGACGCGGTGCAGCACAGCACGTCCAGCGCAGCCCACATGTCGCAGAAGATCCGGCCGAACACCCAGTAGTCTAGGATCTCCAGGGTGGCGGACACCGGCAGCACCGTGGTGCCCAGCAGCAGGTCGGCGATGGCCAGGTTGATGATGAAGTAATTCGTCGGGGTCCGCAGGTGCCTGTTGCACACCACGGAGAGAATGACGAGGATGTTGCCCGCGATGGCAAACACGATGAAAGCCCCCAGCACCAAGCCCAGCGGGATGGCCCGGGTGAGGTCCAACTCGCTGGGCTCCGTGCGGTTCCTCCCGGTGCTGTTGGTGAAGTTACCCGGGGGATAAACTCCGTCCAGCTCGGAGGAAAGATTTTTCCACAAGTTGGTGACATTGTCAGTGCTCAGACTCATTTTGGCACACAAAGTCCTCCATAGCAGGCTTCAGATCACTTGAGAGTGCAACTCGGGGGGGGGGAAAAAGGAGCCTAACTAAGCGCAAACAAGCAGCAGAACCGCCGAAGTCCGCATGGTGGGACTGAGTGTTGTGCTCGTCTCCAAATCAGGGGTGCGCTCATGGTGCAGCCGAGCTGTCCCCATGCGCGCAGTCCATCTCCTTGCACTCTCCTGAGGGCTCAGTGGAGACTGAGGGGGGAAGCGGTTATCTCCTGCGTCCTCTTCTCCACTCACAGCTTTGCCACATACTGACCAAACATGCCTAAATACGAGCGTCTGGAGTGCGCATGACTCACAACACGAGGAGCCACGACTGTTTGAGCACTTGGCATTGCTTTGAGAAGCAGCAAATTGCACGTTTTGAGAACTACCCCCCCCCAACAAAAAAAAAACAACCCAACAACCCACTATTAATTTATATGTGTGCATTACAATATAGCAGTTTTCTTCTAAATGTCACTAACATGTTTTTGAATTAATTCAAGTTGGCATAAAACTTCCACTGCATTTCAGTTACTGCACATTTCCCATCTCAAATTCTTCGTGTGGTCAAAGGAAATATTTAGACAGTCTGCAAATGTGTAAAGTTTAAAAGCAGGTAATAATTCACATGAAATCCTGAAACAGGTATTTCTCAAGAAGTCCTATTTTGGTCAAAACCAGTATTTCCTCTGAGTAATCTCGTTTTGGATGTGAGCTCAGTCAGCAAGCAGTGACTGATTTTGAAGGGTCGAGTTCAGGCTCATGCACATTCCTAAAACTGAGTTTCCTCCCTTTTAAGAGTCTTTTTAACTACTTAAGATGCAACATGTGTCTTCTGGTAATCTGCCAGAGTAAAGGCCTTTGAAAGCCCATGTTAAAATACCCCATAAAGCAATTCAGTGCACTTTGAAACTGCCATTTTAAAATTGTATAAGTCCACCACCAGACTTTAGAAAACTAATATGTGGAAATAACTGAGCTGCACTCATTTCCTTGTTTCCCCGCTTCTATAGAGTGTTTACAGCTGGTTCTCTTACAAGTCAGGGATGGACTTATTCAATATCTGCTTAGCGTGTTTATTTTTTCTGTAAAACTAGATTCACTTCAGTTTTGTTAATAGTGTGCAACAGTGGAGAAACGCATTCGGTACCAATTATGTAAACATTAAATCTCCCAGTTGTTCCAAGATGCTCTGGATGATGTAGCATTATCATGAAATTGGACATTTAGTGGTGAACTGTAAAAAGGCACTCTTAAAAGCATCCACCTCCTCAAAAACACCGAGAGCAAAGGGGAAAGTCAAGGCTTTTAACGGTTTTGCATAAAGCATTTTTAGTGGCCAAAATAGTTCAAGCAAGCGGTGGCATTTCTCTTTCTTGCTCCGACAAGAAAAATGGTTGACCCAATTCAAGAGGGTTGTCTGACATTTCACATGAACGAGGGATTCAAATATATCGAGTCAGAATCTGAATACAGCCATTTGAGTGTTTTATGTAATCCCTGTTTTGTCTTCATTAATATCATTTAAGTTCTACTGTCTTTCAGTGGAAGATCTTTGCTCATTTAAACTGTGCAAAAAGCATTACATTCAAGGTTAATTTAGAGAGGGACTTTTTTTTGTATATTGCTCATGAAAGTGTCGAGAATTAATTTTTCTGTAAGCTTGCATAGACTGATTTTACTTATTGACTGGTTCACGTGAAGTCTTAATTTGGCTCTCTGAATTTACACCAACGTGACCTCACACTTATCCGAAGGGGTGCAAATGTTTTTTTTGAAGGCCAACTCGTGATTTAAATGACTGATCCACTCAATTTTTTTATTTTTTACACTTCCCTTAGAGATCCTATTAAATTAAATGCCTTTGAGATCTTTAGATCCTTCAACAGGCAGGTATTAAGAGTACCTTTTCGTAAAAGATGAATCACCTGGAATTATTTCAGTTCATATCCCACAACAGGACTTTTAGTACCGGGAAGAAGTGCTTTTCACTTGATGGAATACACTGACCTGTCAAGTAACACTAAAGCCCCTGCTCCACAGCACACTGCCAAGTGCTCTATGACGGGACACTTTTTTTTATTTTTTTATATTTTGCTGAAAATTCATCTTCAGCTCAAGTATCTTCTTTCTTTCTCTGTTTCTGAGACTTTATAGTAAATAGTTGTCCTATTTTCCACCCATCTTCTGCACTTCTTTTTAGATTGTAGAAGATATCGGTGTAGGGAATTTGAATTTCAACGGCTCAGTTGAAAACTGTACTAAGTCTTTGTTGAAGAAAGAAGAGAAGGAAGTTTTAAAAGGTGGAGCATTTCATTAGAAAAGTGGCCATCTGTCGTCACTCTGAGCCGCTTTTATCAGAAAACGATTTAAGAAACATGCAACGCAAAATCCATCCATCCATCCGTCACCAGTTTAACCAGACAGACCGATCACCACACACCCACAGTTTACCGACGCCAATTAATGTAGTCCAGCTACAGCTGCCTCCCATTCCACAACCAGAGCCGATGCCAATCATTTCCATTGAGCTGTAAAAGCTGTGTGGGTCAGTCGGAGGACTAAATCACTGATTAGTCAATCAGAATCAGAATTCATCTTCACATGAACTCAGTTTTACAAAAAAAAAAAGAATCTCTATTTGATGTTTTAAAAGCTGAATTAAATAAAGCCAGAAGAGAAACTGCCACATTAAAGGTGAGCTGCTACTGACAGACAGACACAAGATGATATTTATGAGGAATTTGTTTTGCGTGATCATTTCAAACGCGATCTGCCATGTGATCATAACGGACCGGATGTTTTCGGGCCCCAGAGTGCATGTACAGAAGACAACGGGAAGTCACACCGAACACACTATTTACACATGCAGGTCAGGTCAGCACCCAGGTTGTCTGACTTGACTCACTGTTTTGAGCCCAAACCATGTAAAATCCACACACCTCAATAAAAACCAGCCCAAATCACAGCCTGTGTAGAAATCATGTTGAAACTGTAAAACTATTGTGTAACTATGAGCACGCCATAAACAAAGTTTAAAAAGTAAGAGTTTGACTCCCCAATTGGGGGATACTGCCATATCTGGCAACGCTAGTCAGCCCGTGTAGATTTATTTTCAAGTGGTTGTTAAAGCCAACAAAATCTCGACATGTGCAGAATAAGGACAATGAGGTAAAAAGAGAGCACAGCTTTTAACATTTCTTCCTCCGGCACTTATCATTGATGTTCGTCACACGTCAATGACGAAACAGTGGCAAATAGAAAAATATTTGAATTGGTCCCACATATGAACGAGTCCTAATTAACCTCAAAAGAGTGTTTTTGGACTGTGTGAGGAAACCGAACTACGCAGAGGAAAACCAGTGAACGCAGAGACCAAACATGCAAACTCGTCACAGAAAAGCATCCAAACTGGGAACACTCTCAATTTTATGAGATTGCATTGATTATCTTTCATCTTTTACAGATTGGATGTGATGTGAACTTTATGTCTGATGGCTGTTGTCTTTGTTTTCTCTTCTCTACTTCTGATGCACGTCAGGTCAGTATGAAAAGAGTCGAGCCCGAGTGTTTCTTTGCAGGTCTTCTGTCGACGTATTCGCTTGAATATCACTCCGCTTGGCAAATTTAAGCATTGGCCAGGGACCGATGAAAACTAGACGCTTTGAAGAAGAACTGTAGATTAAGTTAGTTGGGTTCATCGCTGAGGACTGTTCCTGTCAGAGAAATGAAATGAAATAGATTGCCGTGAGGTTTCAAGAGAATCGGCTTGTTCTCTTGGCAGGAAAGACAATATTCGTCCTAAATTACATAAGCTGTGGAGCTATTTGATTTTATTTTAAAGATGTGGCTTCTGTTGCATAGTAATTTGTCATTATTTTAATCTGTTTAACATTCATCAAATAGGCCGGTGAAAGCAGATTTTTATCTCGGCTGTAGATAAAGACTATCCAGTGATTCACTCTGCTTTGTTTTGTAATGATTTCTATTTTGCTCCGGTTTTATTCCTGCAAATCCTGTTCAGCTGATTGACTGTCAAACAAGTGAGAGGAAAGTTTTGTCTCGGTCTCTCGTGTGCTGTCATGATATAAAACAAGTCCTCATTTGACTTCTGGCCCATGTCAAGCCCTTCCATATAAAACTGTCTGAGCCCTGCCGTCTTGGATGAGTTATTTTCTCACTGTGAAGAGTGAAGAGTTGAGAGGTCACGGTCCCTCTTTGACCTCGTCTTTCTGTTATTACAGACCTGACCTCGGACTCATGTGGCCAGAGCTCGGCGAGAAGCACGTTCTTGGTTCGCCACGTTAAGAACACACACAGAACTAATTTAGGAGCGTTGCGGCGTGACCCGTGAAAAGATGACTAAGAAGCAAATTCACAGTCTGCGTTTATATAACTTCAAGTTTAGGGCAGAACTCCTCTTACGGTTGCTGTGGATGTTTTTATTTATCCTATCTGTAGGTAGATGGATGCCAGCTGGTAGTGAAGCCCACACGCAGACTTAATCTATAGTGGCCTACCTGGGCGAGTGGGCTTCTGTTGTTTTGGTGGTGTAGTCTCTCCCACACTATCGGCCGATGTTGTGTAATATGCAGAGATCTGACAAATTCTTTTTTGTTGTATAACTGTTTTGGGGAATAATAATCTGCTTTGGAGAAAACCATAAATGGATTTAAAGAGCCAAGGTGCAACGATGGAGAGCACAAATTTCTATTCCAAGGGTGTCCCTTTTGCTCTTTGAAAAAAACAACCCCAAAACAAACAAATGTTACTGGAGTTAAGACCTTAAAACAAAACTCTGCATACCTAAAGAGGAATCTCACAAGTCGGTGTTACTTATCACACACATTGTCTAGTTTCTCTTAGTGGTTGTATCTTTGGTTTTGACAGGTTTGAACTACATAATGTTTCTAGGAGTGAGGGAGGGAAAAAAAACTAAGTAAAATGAACAAAAGGGGAGCCGTTACCACACTTACTCAATCAGCTGCACACTGGTGTGTGTGTGTGTGTGTGTGTGTGTGTGTGTGTGTGTGTGTGTGTGTGTGTGTGTGTGTGTGTGTGTGTGTGTGTGTGTGTGTGTGTGTGTGTGTGTGTGTGTGTGTGTGTGTGTGTGTGTGTGTGTGTGTGTGTGTGTGTGTGTGTGTGTGTGTGTGTGTGTGTGTGTGTGTGTGTGTGTGTGTGTGTGTGTGTGTGTCCCTAACTGGCCAACACCAAAGTGATCCATCAAACTGGGCTGGTGGCTGCAGAGAACCATCATCCACCTGGATGACTTTGATTCAGGAAGGATTTCCATCAGCTCAGTGACCGACTGCGTTCGCCCAGAGAGTGAGGTCTATGAAATATGGCTGCCCGGGTAAATGTGTACGGCTCACATCGACACCTATAACAGCTTTCGGCCATTATTCCAGAGGGGGCATTTCGAGGTCAGACGCTGATCGAGAAGTTTTGGTTACACCTCTCCATCGCACTCGGTGATGTAAGTCTTGGATGTGAAACCTTTTCCGTTTCACCAGGAAGAAACCTCTGCAGCATCCGGCTGAAGGGAGGCGCCTCGGATCGCCTGCAATCCCACAGCAAGGCACAGGGAGAGCAGTCAGACGACACGAGACAGGAAGTTGGTGACGTAGGAATCTGAGAAGATGCTCTGTGTTTTTGAAGAAGGTCTCCCAGCAGTTTAAATCTATAGCCGCTTATCTAGAAAACGGAGCGGGGTAACTTAAGCCTGTCCTAAATACAAGTTTTATCAACTCAAAGTTTTAACCTGCGAGCTGTTTCCACATGAGGAGTCTGATGGCTGAAAGCTCAGCCTCCTGATCGACCTGCCTCCAGATGAGCCAGCTATCCCAGAACGAAACGTTCTGCCTTTGCTAATAAATAAAACTTCTATTCTACATCTCACAGGGGCCTAATGAAGAGAAGCCAATATTGAAAAGATGTGATTTCTCGTGGAAATTTCTTTTCAGCACCACTGCAACTTTTCTACCCAATGGGGAGACTTTTTAATTCGGACTCAGTGATCATGGTGAATTATAATACTTCAGTACAGAAGTAACAAATGCATGGATTCGTTTGTCAGTGTCAGTCTGAGCCAACATGTTCCTGATTTTAATGGAATTATACAGAAGAATATTCAAGGGACGCATTGCTTTCACGAGAACCTACTTTCTTCCTAAAGCAGCAATTTTAGACATTTTTGGTTCTAAGGCACCTTGCGAGCTCAGTCCCGTAGCTGAGTGACAACATGACCTTGCCATTTGTTTGTGCCTCCGATTACTGCATTGGCGTGTAAGACTGTGTAAAGCAAATTTAGAGAATTACTTCAATGTAAAAAGTAGCTTAAATCATGTGAGATGACCATGAATAATCCTGCTATTTTTTTGGACAATTTGAACAGTTATGATTTATATCATTATAACTTAACGTTTGTCGTTTCAAAATGTATCTGGTCTGACTTATTGGTATTAAAGCTATTTGGTGTTAACGAAGACAAATCTGTACTTTTTTAGATTTTAAGAAGGAATCACAATAAAAAATAAATAAGTGGGAGATGGCACTATTTGATAAAGAAACTAAACAAACAATATGCAATATGAAGAGGCAAAGATAATAGGAGATACAAGAAAAAGGAACAAAAGAAAAAAGAAGTAAAACAAAAAAAAAAGGTAATATCCTGTTAGAAGATGAAAACTGAGAAAGAACGGACAAAATACAATGAAGCTCCCGGGTATTGATTCATCATTTCAATTGTCTGTCACCATCCAGGTTCCTGAAAAGTAAATTTCTAACACTAGGACATTAAGGTTTTTAACAAAAACATTATTTACTTGTTAAAAAAACTTTGAGGAACTCTTCGAGGAGGACGTTCATCTTCATGTTTTTTTGTGCGTCAAAAAGACTGCTGAGTCTAAACCTTGAGAGTTTTAATTTCATCCATAAACCATCGTCCATGGATTTCAGAACAACTCGGTCTGCTTATTATTCTGCCTCACAGTCCTGAGATGAACTAGATTAGTTTACCTTCACAACATCTTAGCCTCAAACCCCAGTGTTTGGCGTGAGGGAGGAAGCAGCTGTATGCAAAAAAAAAAAAAAAAAAACCCCAAAAGCAAATGCATGCAAATCAACCCAGAAAGGAACCTGGACTGATTTTATCACTGAGTTGTGAGTGACGTGAATGTCCTTATTCTACCTTTTAGGATATGAACCAGCTCTGTGTCTGTGTGTCTCTGGCCATCTTCTTCAAGTAGTCCAATCATTTTTCCTTCCAGCTTCACAAGCCAGAGTTTGGTCTCAATGCTCCAGACCTCCATACCTGTACGACCGGTACAAATAAACAGCTGCCATTCAGATGGACTGACGTTCCGTGTTTATCTTTGAGGTGAGACGATTAAATGCTGGTTTCGAACTGTGATGACTCAGCACAGATCTGTCACTGAGGATTTTTAAATGTTGTTTTTTTTTTTTTTTTTTTGGGACAGTCTTTCAGCTTTCCATTTACTGCACAAAACTTTCCACATGTGTCATATTTTGACTGAGCCGTAATGTTCACTTTTAACAAGTTGCCGTGCCTTGGAAAAAGAAGGGAGGTCCCATCTGGTTTCCTTCACCGGAGCGGGTGGATTCACACCTCGGCTCACAGATGTGACATAACCAGTCGGTAGCACATTTCCCAGGAACCGCAACACAGCCGTCGGCCTCGAGGCCGAGGATGCTTGAATGTATTTTAGTCTCCTTGGCAACAGACGTCAGGTTTGTCATTAATGTTTCCTATTTAAGACAACGTCAAATATCTTGGACAGATATGTGGATTTTGTGTCCAAGTCTCCAACAAATGTCACTTAAAAGGGGAAACAATGTTAAACTGTCCATTGGGAATAATTGTGACAGGCAGTGAAAAATAGATCCTTGAAAAGTCACTGGTAAAAAATACAAACTCTGTATTGCTGCTTTGTGTTCGTTGACATGAAATGTTAAAGACGAATATCGCTAAAGATACATGACAAGTACCCCCCCCCCCCCAACCCTGCCGAGTTGCTGTGGAAGAAGACCACAGTTTTTCAGCTGTAAAGTAGAGGAGATGAATAGAAACGGATTTCTTCCTCCACCAATAAGACAAACTGCTGATTTCGGTGCTTTGCTCATGTTTTATGAATGCAGCTCTGCTTATTCCGCTTCGCAAACGCTTTCCACTGCAAATGGAAATACCTGCAGATCCGGTTGATATAAAGCTGTGACAGGCTACATCATAATCTAATACGCTACACAATGTGTGAAATGCATGTGCTCGTTCCCCCACTCGGTTTTCTGCCATATTGGAATTTATCTGTAAGCAGCAACTGGACAGTTTTGTTCCATTACGGACTATTTATCTGGTTTCCAGGTTGCAGCCGCTGCATGGCAGTGGATAACGGTGAGGATAAATATGTATATTTTTCTAACATTGCGGTCGGGCTGATTATTTGCTCATCAGCAACATTTGAGCATATTAGTGAAAAATATGTACATTAGTCTCAAATGTTTTTAACATTAACTTCTGTAAACCACAGAGGGAGAAACGTCCTGCATGTGCAATTCCTCACTTTTATTTCTTGGTGTTCACACCAGCAACGGCTAGAAGCCAAAGGCGCTATGTTCTTGTGTTGACTGGTCAGACATCCGTCACAGCGTCTCTGGAAAAGCCTCAGGATTTCTTTTTTTTTTATGTTGGCACATGTTTGATCTGGTTAGACTCTGGTGGCTAATGGTCAGGTTATGGGTCATTGTTATAACAAAATGGCCCATGCATGTAGAGAGTTGCGTATACATAATATTTTGTGACTCTATAATGAGATTTGTTTGCGTAAACGTACATTTTGCGATTACAATACACCTATACATAAGGTCAATGGCAATTAACCTCCTAAATGTAATTTCATGAAGCACCTTGACCTTGCACATTTTTTCACCACATAAATCATAAATGAAGCAAGTAAAACTGCAGTTTGCAATAGCGAGATGCTTTTTGTGTATTGCTTTGGTTCTCTTTTCACACTTTTTGTTTTGTTTTTCTGCTATTTTCAGTCTTCATTTAGTCCGGCAACCGACCTCAGCTTCTTCCCCAACAGAAGTTCATTTTGTTTAGATTACTTTTGTTTGTTCATGCCGGATGTAAATACGACTTTTCATGGTATTTACGTAAGTTGTTGTTGTACTTGTGGATCTTGACACTGGACTGCCTAACATTGTACATCTTTTGGAACCACAAAATCTTGGAAGCTGCCTCGCCGTTTCAAGATGCTTCAGTTGCGAGCATCAATCAACAAAGAGTGAAAAGAGAAGAAAATGGATCTCATCAATGCTTCTCAGCTGTCAGTGTGCCAGAGGAGACCAAACTATTTTGGCTGCACAAAAGAGCAGATGAATAGGCTTTTTCTTGCTTGAAAAGCGCTCCGGGCATGATTGAGTTTATCTGGTACACAATATGTTGAAACAATATCTTTTAGCTCGGCTTCTTTCCGACATTCACTTTGTCTGCTGCCGCCTCCTTCACTCTCTCTCAGTCTTGATGTGACTGCTCCTACCGGCTAGGTTATCATACCTGCTCACAGTGGGCCTATTTGTACAGTTATATACAGCATGGAGGAGATCACTCATAGCTACACATCGGTATGATGCCTGTCCAGCTGGAAAAGAACTGCTGGCCAAGTGGTGAGTTCCTACCTCAGTGGGGGGAAATTGCAATTCAAGCACCTTTACACACAGGATTTACAGCAGAAGAAATGGGATTATAACCAATGAACATCGGAACAAATCACTTAAATTTGATAAAACCCTTCCATAGTTCCTGGCTGACCTCACCAGAAATGCTGCCGGCCGCCATGCCAGTGTGTAATTGCAAGCTGTTTGACAAAGACGAAAACAGGAGCGGGGCTATTAGGGTGTGTGTTGGAAGCTGACGGACTGTGCGGGTAGTTGGGTTTTTGGGTAGGCGCGTTCGTCAGAGGAGGTTCTTGGCAGATGATGCTTCAGGCTGGAAACGGTCTGGCAAGCTCCCAGGCTGTACGCACAGCGAGCGCTGCTGAGTAGACACTTTGACTGTGCGGTGAGCCTCAACCATTAGATGATTGCCTCTGAGGTTTTGTAAAGGCTGCGAGACTTGTTACGTCTTCAAAGTTTCCTCTCGCTGGATCACGGCGATGAGGTTTTTGAATCGCCACAGCAGCTTTGGAAATTCTTGAACTTCTTCACATTTATCTGACCAACCTGAACAAAACATCAATGATCTGTTGCTGTGGTCCCGCAGGAGGGAGGCCTTCAAGTGATTGTCTGGGTTTATGGCATGCGCATAAAATTGCAGGTATATAAATCGTTTTATGTCTGGGAGCAAAGCATTTCACTTCCACTGGCAGGCCATTAAGTCTGCAAGGATGCACTATCAAATGGCAAGTAAGTGGAGACCTCGGGCTTTCTAACGTCTCCAAAAATGATGTCTCATGCTAATTTTCCCAACAAAAGAGCCTGCTGAGATACACATCATCATTTCATTTGAATTTATTTGAATACCTTCTTTCCCACCTGGGAGCAACGAGCGATTTGTGTTTGGGGAAACGCATCCACATGTGCATGCGCGCATATTTGTGTCAATATCATCTTTGATTGATTGTCACTTTGACGCAGGTTGTGACTAAAGAGTGTGTGGATGTGTGTGTGTGTGTGTGTCTTGGTGTCGCACATTCATTGTGAAGAGGTGCTCTGCGGAACAAATGCAGCTGACAAACTAATATTGACGTGATAATAAGAACCGATCAGATAAATTATAGTGTTTCAGCTTTCTTTGTTCGTCTCCCTTTGACACCAAACCTTTGGTTGATGCAGTTGGAATCAAAGTTATGACAAATATAGATCTTTCCTGTGACAAGCACTGAGACATTCACTTCTACAGCTCATATCGTCCTGTGTCTCAGCCCATCAAGGAAATTAAAAGAACCAGACAGAGAATGCAGATCTTTGTGAATCGGCCGGTGTATGATAAGCTCGTATGTTAATCAATGTTGTGCCGCAAAGATTTCAACTTGCCACTGAGCCCTGAGAGGTTAATGAATTGCTGCCAGCAGAAGCCATTTGTTTGAATTATGCATTGACACTGAAGCATGGAAATGTTTATGTTGTACCGCTTGTCACATTCACATGGATCAGTGTGAAGAACATGGAAGCAGCGCATTCTTGGTGAGTTGTTCATATGGCGGAGAACATGTGAGGTGAAATGATAACTGACACAGGGTGAATCTCACACACACATTCACATTCACAGCTCGTTGGTAAACATAGTGGGATGCATGTTGTGTTGCTCAAAATGAAAATCACCTATAGTGCCGTAATTATTTTCTCCAGAGGACAATATGTAAATCATTTCACTTGTGCTTATGTAATGTTAATTTTCAAACCGGTGGACATTTACCCCAATAAGCGTCAGGATACATTAACCATTACTGTATGAGTACTGACATTTGTAATTAACTCACTGTCACTAATAATGCTCAAACACCCCCACAGTGTTTTGTAACAAATGAGTCGAAGCTTATGAAGAGTTTAATAACTCCGGTCATTAAAAAATATATTTTTTCTCAATAGCTGGATGGAATTGATTTAAAAGACATAATGTTTATTTGTTTTAGGATATTTGATGTGGTTTGTTCTCAATGTACAAGAAACTCAGCAAAAAACAGGCGGTCCTCTATGCAACAAAAATTGCATTTGGCTGCTTTTTCAATGTTTTTATTTGGTTAAAATCAAAACCGGCAGAATTTCCCCCTTATGTTTTGATATGAAATGATATGATCTCCTTTCTGATTCAATTAACTGAAAAGTCTGTTAAGCTTTATTAAACTTAAATTAAATTTAAATAATCCTGTTAACAGTGCACACAGGAGTGTTATTGTGGACAGTCTGGAATTATTCTATGAACTGACCTAATTTTAACCCTTTCATTGAACGATTAACAATATTCGGTAACTTGTGCATCTCCAAGTTTTGGTCCCCAACATTACACTGGCAGAACGACAGAAATACTAGAAAATAGGAAAATGCAGTTGTTGTAAATTTATTTTAGTAATTATTACATCAAAATTATCATAACATTTGTTCCCTTTGCTTTATTAAACGTCCTCCTTTTCCCAGTGCACCTGGGTGATATTTGTTTACATTCAATTTGATGTATTAAGCCAGTTAGTATAGTAAGTCATATTTAGTATAGTTTCTTTGTAAATAACACATTGTATTGAGCCATTTAAACCCATTCAGAGAATTTTTAAACTAGAAAAAGTGAAAAACTTGGGACTTTGATCAGTTTTACACCCATTTGCAAAAGCTTTGAATGTATAATTGGTATTTGATGGTGTATTTTTCCACTAAACGTACAGTTTTGAAGTATAGAACTAACCTTCACCATCATCTTGTCCTTTTTTTTTTCTTTTTCTTATTAACACTGTTTTTATTGAATGCCATTTGAAGGCTGTTTTAGCAACTCAAAATCCTCTTCCAATTCCCCCTCAAGGCTTCGCGCTTGAGTTGTTTGTGTGTGTAGAATAAAATAAAACGTAAGCGTACTCCCGCGTAGACAATCTGCCCACAAAACATTAGGCGCTGTGGCCTCCTTGCTTGCTTAGCCATGGAAAGACAACAAATCCAATTTAGTTCATTAATCCAAAGGAACACAGAGTGGAGATAGGGGTTGCACCACCTCAGCTGTGAAGCTTTGAAGAGAACATAATGAGTTTTGGTGACGTGGCGGTCAGTCTGACAGCGTCAATGTCCCTTATTTCTTAGAATATCCTGTGCAAACTAGTGAATGCATCCTTTGCCTGCGGTGTGGCGTAATATGCTCGTAAACATCCATAAACCACTACTCATCTGGACACAGGCAAAAGGTTAGCAGAGACGAGACCTGCTGCAGCTCTTTGGGAAAATCAATTGTCTTCGTCGAAACGATGGGACATGCTGTCCTCCTTCAGGTTCAGGTACTCTGCACTCGTTCACCTCTTATCTTTCTTTTCTCCGGAGGATTCATTTTGAGCTGCACCCCGCCAGAGGTTTCCTGAATTTAGTGGATGTGTACATTGAATGGCAATAAACATCATAATTAAAAGCAAAAACAAGACACTGAAGAATCTGTAGAATGTCTCCCTGTAAATGGAAACACAATATTTTTTATGGGAAAGGTTGCTCTTTTTTAGATCTGTTTAGTTTCCCTGGACATGTGAGATTTAAAAAAAAAAAAGGTCTTTGAAAGCATTAAGAGGTTTCAGATGATACGACCAAGGCTGCAAGCTCGCCGAGGTCGCGGCGAGCCCCCTGTAGAGCAGGAAAAGCTGTCAGTGTATAAAACCAGCTTTTCTTGTGAAAACACGGAGCCCTTCTATTCCCTTGCTGCCTTAATTGTATTTAACAAACAAGTACAACACAGCTGTGGTTGGGTTGGTATGTGCTTAAGCTGAAGGTCAATACTCCTGTTGCAAGTTTCCGTCTCATCCCAGAGTTCAATCGCACAAGTTCAGCCCGAAAAGCAAGCCGCTGAATTCACGACGATGAAGAGTAAAGTCAAACTTTCATAAAAGACAATTATAATGGTTTTCATTTGAACTCTTTCATTGATCAGCTCCTTGAAATCATTTGCGTATATCTTCTTCTTCGTCTTCTTCTTCTTCACATCATTCAATTCATCCTCCTCATGGTATCCGAGGCTTCAGTTTTTTTTCACTGTTGGATTGAACAACTGAAATTTGGACTTGTGTGTTTATGGATTTCACTTATTTGAATATTAACTGGGTTTTTATTCACCTTCTACCAAAAGGCGATTATATCCAAAAGTTGGTTAATTTGGTGTGATGCATCAGACAACAGGCTACTCTTTAGTCCCCAAACAGGCGCCATGCTGAAAATACAAACTGCTCATCACTTCATTTTGTCAGCGGTGGTTAAAGCTGATCAGTGAAACAGCCTGACGTTAAGTTGGACGTGCAGTTGGACGTCTTCCAATCTGCTTTTCTGCTTTTCTTCAGTAGAAATAAAAGCTTCCATCAGTGGGAGTGAAGTGACTGAAAGTCGTCATGCGACACTTTGATATTGATGGATCAAAGTGATATTTTGATACTGAGCATCAATGGTGCACCTCGAAGACATCCAGCTGCTGGCGCAGGAGGAACGACACGAATCACATAAAGGTTACTGGATGACGAACTGAAATAATAAAAGCTCAGGACTATGAGCACAGCAGGTCTGATGGATGATTTAGGGGGCCTTTTTCTTCTTCTTAACCTTTATCATCAATATTTTTTGAACTACTGTTTCACATCATTTTGTGAGAGTTTAATTTATGTTTTTAGAGGATGTGGTGAGTAATCAAAAAACACTCGCTGTATAGGTAGAATTATAAGAATAGAAGTGTGGTTGTCACTTCAAATGGCTCATCTGCAATCAAAGTCAATTTCATGAGAAGAAGAATTACCGGAGTAGATCTTCGGTTCATATTTGGGAAGGTTTATTTGTGGCGCGGAGAACAGCAGCGCGATTGACTTGTCCCCAATTTGCCAGATGGAAAGACTTCATCACATCAAGTTTGAGGAGAGAGACGCGTCTCCTGCCGGACAGAATGATCATTCCCCAAGGTGGAGGTGTATTTATAGGGTCATATGTTTTGGCCACTATTGTAAATCTCAGCTCCCAGGCTCCTTTGGAGTGCGGAGGACATTAAGCGCTTCCTCACTTCGCAGTCGATAAAGTCGACGTAGTGCTGTGAGTAATCGCGAGCTGCTCTGACAAACCGCAGTATATCAACGCTGTTTTTTGCAGTAATGCAAGGAAACATGTTGACACTCGACACGAATGTGTACAAAACAATTTTTTTATTTCTTTATCTTTTTGGAGTCATTGTGAAAATCCTTGAAGAAGAGTCGCCAAATGGAAAAAGCACATGCGTCTAAATAAACCTTTTCATGGAAGTTTGTAAATAAGTCCCAAAATAAGGTCTAACGGCTCTCTTGACATTGACCATGGCCAAACCTCTGTAAGGAGGGGGATATTTTCATCCTGAGAATTGTTGTGCACCATGAGATCCTTGGGCAGCCTGAAGAACCAGGGACTTTCTGTTCGCCTTCAAAAAATAGGTCTGGACCCATTCAAAGTCACAGAGAGTGTGATGGATTGTCAATGTTTGCAAAAAAAGAAAATCCAAAATGTGAGACGTGCACAACATTTCCAGGCACCGTACCCCCTACGCACTGACATCTGGAGCTTCACCTTGCCAGTGTTCCAACACGGATATCAAAAGTGCCTCTGCTCAGTGTCATTCATTACGTCTGCGATTTATTTCTCCTCCCAAGGGCGAGGTGAGAAGAAAACCCCCCCCCCCCCTTACAAACATTTCTTTATCCTCACTTTAGGAGCAGCTCAGGCAATAATAACTGCTTATTGAAATCAATAGTAGTTTTTTTTTTCCCTTTCAGAACATTATACGATTGTAATCCTACTGAAATAAATCTCATCTGGAGATGAAGCTGTCAAGTCAGTGTGTGAGGACAGATGCAATACCATGTTGGGAACACACTGTTCAGATATTATACATACACCTTGTTTTTGTATATGTGTGTTGGATGTGTAAGAC
Source organism: Lipophrys pholis (assembly GCF_963383615.2). Classification (NCBI taxonomy): domain Eukaryota; kingdom Metazoa; phylum Chordata; class Actinopteri; order Blenniiformes; family Blenniidae; genus Lipophrys; species Lipophrys pholis. Next base: position 23,805,913 of record NC_137629.1, read on the forward strand.
TGGACATAGAGACTCCAATAAGTTAGTTTAGCCAGGAAAACAACCCGTAGCATATTCTGGTTTATGTGGTTTATTAAATAGTCCAGACAAGGTGTGCATGAGTGAAGTATGGCGAGGCTGGAGGACAGATATTATCTTTGGACAGACGCAGATCAGCTGTTCGGCTGCTTCTTGTCTTGATTCTATAATTCCATAATTGTTTGCTGGATGTAGCTGCATCTCAGCTGCTCAGCGTTGATGGTAATACTGATATTCTCATCTTGGAAGGAGTAGGGAACAAGTTTGCTTCCCAGAAATTCAAACTGCTTCAACAGTGAGGGGAGAGTGGCAGGAGAGTCAATCCCAGTTGATTACAGGGATCATCCAGGATTCAAACTTGGGACCGTTGCTTTGAGGCGAATGTGCTCTCATAAATAGTGTCTTGCTTTTCAACATCTACTTCAACGGTTTATAGGACACTCATTCAGAAAGTAAAAACCCTAGTTTGTGGTATTATTGAAAGACAGAAAACAGGAAAGTAGGACATAAACAGACCAGTTAGAATTTAGACTAAAACTTATACAAAGCACCCTCAGTATGACCCACTAAACACGCCGGGCTTATGTTTAGTAACATGATTAACTGATCAACATTAATGACATTTCCTCCAAACGGACAGAATACATGTCACTAAATTTGGCAACTCGCCTGATGAAGAATTAAACTTGTTACTTTCCTATTAAAATTTACAACAATTATTTGATTGAAGGGCTTCTGCATGAACTGAGAAATAATGAGAATAAATTCCATTTTCAAAGGAATAATGTATTCATACAGTTGTGCAGGACACTCCATATTAGGAACGCTGACTGACAGCACGTCTATTCAGCCCATTGATGCAGAAAATCTGTTCGTGCGTTTGCTCGACCTGCAACTAATGAGGATGACCACTGAGCTCCCGGTTCCATTCATCACATTACATTCCCATCTCTGTGTTATACGGTCCTCTCTATTACCTGCATCATAGTTTGTCTCTCTCTCCGTTTACTTCATTTATTAAATATGTGTGTTTATGAGGTTATTTCTTAATCAGAGCAGAAGATGTGCCATCCACGATGAACTCATGTAATGGATCAATGCTCTGCATGAGAGTGATGAGAAAGAGCTCATTTCAAGGAACATTGGTTTTTGGAGAGTTGGCGGCATGAACCCGAATAAGTGAAAAATAATTTTTATTAACAGCATGTGAGTGATGATTTTTGGAATGGAAAAGGATTCGTCAAACCTTTCTCCATTGACTGTGGGAATATTTATCGGCCAGACAGTATGAGCCTGTTTCAGCCTGACCCACCTGACAGAGACGGATATATTCATCACTTTGTTCTGATTATCTTCAGACATGAGATTCTGCGTTTAAAACACTTATGCTGACAAGGAGGAAACGGGCTTCAGCTCCAAGGTCCATGAGTCACTCCATAAAAGAGACAAACACAGCCTTTTGTCAAGAAACATACTTTGACAAGTCATAGTTAGAATTTATATAACAACTATTGGTGGCTGTTCTCCATTTCGCGGCCTAATTTGCAGTGGCCTGGCAATGAGCGCTGTCACCCTGTCGAGGCTGCAGTGTTTGAACAGAGCAGAGCCACACGGTAACGGTAGCACCTGTTCTCTGCCGGCTTCAATGAGTCAAATGTCTGCCGTCAGGAAGAAAACGGACACTAAAGCACTCCGCTTACCTCACTCTTATGTGACGGCTGCATTGCTGTGCTGCTGTGGATCACTGTGTGTGTGTGTGTGTGTGTGTGTGTGTGTGTGTGTGTGTGTGTGTGTGTGTGTGTGTGTGTGTGTGTGTGTGTGTGTGTGTGTGTGTGTGTGTGTGTGTGTGTGTGTGTGTGTGTGTGTGTGTGTGTGTGTGTGTGTGTGTGTGTGTGTGTGTGTGTGCTTCCCTTGCACAGTGAGGACTTCTTTCTTTATGACAAGAAAGGTTAAAAAAGAAAACCCTCATTAGGAAAGTCATTTATTTTAACCCGGAAAAGTAATTACCACCCAATTTGTGCACAGAACTCATCCAATCCTAAAGCAAATAGATGTTTTGAGTTCGACTGCTGCACACAAACGGGAAGTTCCAGACTCTCGGTTCTTCTCGTCCTGAAATCACAAAGCGGCACCATCCAGCATGGGTGTGTGGGATCGTCTGAATTACATAAACCTATCATTCATGACCGCACAGTGTTGGATTGAAGCCCTTCACATGAGCAGAGTTGCATGCGTGTGGACGTAGGCTATGAGCAATTTTCTAATAAACTTGTATATTCCCACACACGCTGGTGGCGTCTCTCACAGTGCACGGTACAATACTTTCACGAGTCTTATGTTGTCTTTTTGCTATTTCCACGCACCTGTACATACAGAAATGTTTTTCTTAAAACAAAAGGGCATATTCTTTCGCTCTGATATTAATTGTAATGTAGGAGCCTTTATTCCAACTCTCGGCAGAGCGACTTGGATGTAATCTACAACTGGCTGACAAACCTGGAGCATTTTTAATGGTTTTATAATAAACTTTTATATTCTTGCCTGTGATGTTGCTCTCATACACAATTTGTCTCACTATCATTTAAACACAATTCACTTGTGATTAAATCAACAATGACCAAAATATAATCGACACGTGAGAGTGGAGGGTGCCCACTGTTTATCATACGTTGAAGTGAGACCCCCCACCGACATTGGGAAAGTTTCAGTCAAGGTTGAATTTGAATTGAATCTGCAGAAAATGAATGTAAGTCAGTGCAGTGTCCCTGAAAGACATTAAAATTCATTGCTTGTGTTCGTGTTGCTCTGATGCTGCTTTTTCCCCTAATTCTATTCCGCAGGAGCCATTAATACCAGTTTCAGACCCTTAATTGTAAACAAAGGTAGAAGGGAAGGAGGAGCAACGGAGTCTGTGATGGTAAAGAAAAAAAATAAATCATATTGACTTCTATATGATATAAATAAAGTTGAAATGTTTTCGCTCAGCCAATTGCCTGGTGTTGGCTTCTGTGTATAAATGTTATTCCAGTGTGATGTCAGGAGGACAAGTGGCAGCTTTCTTCCCTGCGTAGTTCTGCTGAAACCTGCCGGCTGGTTGAACGTGTATCAGAATAAACCCAAAGACAAAATACTTGACGAGGCTCTGCTCCTCCCAGTGCAGCGTTTCTTCATCAAACTGTCATATAACTAACTCCAAGGAGCAGTTTGGACAGAAAAGCTTGAAAAACACTTTAACTTTTCACAAATTGGATTAGATTACGGAATACCTTTTTTTTTTTTTTTTTTTTATATATAAGGGATTTTAGTGCTTAAAAGTTCATGTAAGACATGAGTCCAATTGTTTATCTACGTCATCTGTCACTTTGGGATTTGCCGTTCTGTAATTGATCAAAATTAATCGAAGCGAGCAAAGTTAATTACAACGTTTAGCCTACAAAAGGAGATTCTGGTGGATGTTAAAGTGTGGTAATAGTTGTAATTTCAGTGTCAGTGCGAGCCGGCAGTAATTGCTTGCAGACTGTGGTCCTGATACATCAGACCCTCTGCAACTGCTGCACCGCTGCATGCTGCTTTGCTCATTTTTTACTAGAGTTTGATAAAATCCTGATTGTAATCAGCCATGACTTTCATCTTTCAGTGGAAACTCTTATCTCAACACTCACAATATTAGCATTTTCAAGACCACCTTAACTATTGTGTTTTAGCGTTTGGGCTCTTTTTATTAAATGCTTTCTGCACTAAAAAGTGTGTTTTATAGTTTGAGTTTACTGCAGCCTTTAAACCTCTGACTGCCGCATAAAAAATACAACCTCAAGGGATATATCTGTTTGGGTCTCCCCGGGGAGCAAGAGATACTGAAATAACATCCGGCATCGAGCTACGGAAATTCTTACTCTTCTTAAGCATCTGTGTTCATGATATGAAGCTGATTTTTTATTTTTTTATAATTTTAACAACTACAGGAGGTTTGGATGACAGATTTTTTCTACCCTCCTGCTTAACTCTGCTTGTTTTAACATTGTAGAATGAATGATGTGCAAACTTGTAAAAGATGCTGTTTGATTTTTTTGCTCCACATTCTGAAGTCCGTTTCTCTGTAAGTCTGCGGCTTAAATGTAAAAAGATCACACCCTGTCCTCGAGGATTCAATGGATACCGCATAACCCTGCCCAACACACAAACATATATAGTTTTAAACTCGGGAGCAGTGACAAATCGCTCCGGGTACAAAGTGTGGTTTCACCTGCTGAGGGTTTGTTTGCACAGAGACGAAAACATCACATTAGAGGGAAATTTGTTTACATCTTCAACAGCGCTCCATGACCCGGGGGCATCTCACCACTTGCCCTGGGGTAATCCAAGCATGTACAGGGACAGTCTGGTATGCACGAGGCCATATAAACAGCTTCTGTTCTCATTTGTGGCTTCCTGTCTCTCCCCGTCCTCCTCACGAGCCTCAACCAGAGGCTGCAGTGACCAGCTTCCCATGTGAAAGCTGACGAGGACAACCAGAGAGGCCACGGCTCGGCTCCACCATCCAGTGCTTTTAAAGCTTGCCTCAACATTTGGACACAAAGCCAGCATGTGTCTGCCTGTGACTGTAATGGCTCGCCCAATTTCATAGCAATTGGAGGGCCATTATCATCTGTCATCAGGACGATAGAGAGGAGCATTGGGCCCTTCTTCTACCTCCTCGATGACTCAATATCCCCTTTCAAGCTGTAGATACCAGCAAATGTTTTGGTGCATAATGACATCCAATTTATTCGACTTGCTGTATATCGTGTGCCCGAAGCTGATAAAGGTATTTAAACCTTCCTTAATATCAAGGCTGAATATTGTAGTGACATTTTAATTGGAGAGCAGTTTAATGGTTTTCAAGCGGACTCAAGGCCACGATTCAACAGAATAAGTAATAAGACTCAAGCTGTTTTCACATGGGACACAAAAGCGCAGGATATTTCTTTCTTTCGAATCATCAGAAAACACCATGAGCACTTTGTAATAAGAGGGTAAGAAGTTAGGCAGTCTAATTGTGGCAATCACTGAAACTGCATTAATTCACACAAGCCGGCCTGCGACGGTTTGCTGAGCTTGGCAATCACAACCTCCGGAATCTCAGATGAACATACGTTGATACTGTTCGTGCAGCCGTGTGATCAGCCAGGTCAGGGGAATGATACAGTGGGGCAAAAAGGTATTTGGCAGCCACCGATTGTGCAAGTTGTCCCAGACGAGGTCTGTAATTTTCACCATAGGTACACTTCAACTGTGAGGGACAGAATGTGGAAAAAAAATATAAAAATTCCAGGGAATCACATTGTATGATTTGTAAAATGGTGCAAAAAAATAAGTATTTGGTCAATAACAGAAGTTCAACTGAATACTTTGTAATGTAACCCTGGTTGGTCAAGTGTTTCCGGGAGCTCTTCACCAGGTTTGCACACTGTAGATGCCAAATAATCAGTCGTCAGCCCAGTTAATTATTTTTAATTTCGTTTAAAAAATATTTTTTTGATCAAAAACTTTCATCAAATGACTGAAGGAAAGTACCTCGGCTATATGTGCTCGTACTCTACAGCTTTAGAAGAGCCACATGGACAAATACCACTCATAGAACCTGAAATTACTGCTCCTTCATGGGGATGATTGTTGATTAGAGATGGCTTGGGGGTAACTCTTCAGCTCCCAGTGTGTCACTGATGACTGGAAACCAAACAGTGGAGCACTTTTCTGACCTCTGCAGTGTCTTCCTGTTGCACTTCTGTGATTGGAGATAAACTAGGACATTTAGAGTCGTCCATGTCTCACTCCTACCCAGAATTACCCTTCAAGCACTGACACAATCTGTGTGAAATCAGGGCAAAGTACAGCAGGATGCTTTTCGGTTCTCCTCCCCATTCTCTCTCATTTACACTGACAATGTGGATTCACTGGAGGCCCAGAGAATGGACACCAGGAGAGATTAATGTGGGCCCTAAAACCACAGTAACAAACACACGCCTGTGTAAACAGTGGGCTGGTAGAGAATGCCGCTCCAACCTTCAGATCCATGTTTCATCAGTCTGGAAGAAAAACTGTTCATGTTTTGGAAGGTACAGTATAGCATTTATCATCCATTATCCCCGACTTTCTGTATGGCATTACAGTATTACACTTTAACTAATGAAGGGAGTGCTCAAGTGTTTCTCCGCAGTGAAAACTGCCCGACGTGGCTCAGAAAACGACCACAGGAAGCAGCACTTAATGATAATTGCTTTGATTCACAACCGTATGGTGAATTTAAATGTGTTTTCGTACAGTGGAAGAGGTATAATATCAACATCGCGAGTAAATACCTTCCTTAACTCATGAAGAGTTATAGAAAATATTTTCTCACAGTTTATAGCCCAGAGGAGGCAACAAGAACATCCATAAAGCTGAAATGGAATTCACATCAGACCCATAAAGCTGAGAGTCTTAAAAAGTAATTCATATGTTGACAGTTTTGTGTTTAGAGCGGCTGCCACTCGAATCTGAACTCTGACTTCTTGAGAGTCTCAGACGAGGTGTTTCACATCAGTGTTGCCTCTCCAGCAGACAGGATTGTGTTTCATCCAACAGCCTAATTTTTCCTACAAGTGCATAGGCGTGCTCTCTCATGCCTGTTTTGGGGACTTGTGCACCAGCAGGAGAATCGACTTGTTTTCTACCAGGTGCCAACCGTTTCTCTGCTGCGCATTTGTTTTGTTTGAGGATGTGACGGCAGGTCATTAAAGCTTCTGTCATTCTCACTTGTGTCCCCATCGGGGGAAATAACCACATGCAATGCGGCTAGATTTACATATCGTATCGAGGAAATGATAAATCCTTGGCTGCTTTGTATCTGTCTTACTGTGTAATTTACAATGAGAGACCGTAAGTTCAGGAGATAATATAAGCTGTCTGGTTGGTTTTATTTATCTTGAGTTTGAAATGTTTGTATGACATGAAAAGGAAAAACAATTACAAAAACAGAATGACATTCCAAAACCTTGTTTTTTGTTATGATTTCATGTTGGGGAAACGTTCACTGTCTGGTTTTGTAACAAATCGCACTCTGCCAACATTTCACGGAGGGGAACCTCCGACCTGTTCGGCAGGGGATCCGTGACCTAATTGACATAAAAGTCTCCAATGCTCTCAGCACCAGCACAAACCCAGCGGAGGAACTGAATCGGTTCTTTGCCAGGTTTGAAGTCGGCGAGGAGGAGGACGTGCCCCCTGTGCTGCTACCTGCTGACAACCTGGATCTCACTGTGAGCACAGAGGAGGTCAGGAGGGGATTCCGGAGTGTGAACTCGTCAAAGGTTGCTGGTCCCGATAGCATCCAGGTTAGGCACTGAATGGGCTGCGCGGACCAGCTGGCGGAAGTTCTTACCAACATCTTTAACCTCTCACCGACCGCCTGCAACGTTCCCAGCTGCCTAAAATCTGCAGTCTGTCAGTCGGCAGTCTGAATGAATGAAAGACTGGTGCTGAAGCATATAGATACCTCGCCGCCTCCTCGCCGTGATCAGCACCAACTCGCATACAGAGCAAAGAGTTATGCAAGGATGTTGTTTGTGGACTTCGGTTCTGCCTTTAACACATTCATCACAAGCAGACTGATGTCCAAAATGTGCAGCCTGGGTATGGGTGGACCCACCATCAGATGGATCAGAGACTTCCTCACCAACCATCTGCAGTTTTTTTCTGAATTTGTTTTTGGCCCTAAAACTAACCTGCTTTTTGTAAATTCAACTTATCCACGAATTTTCATTACGTTTATCTCAATTTATATATTCAAATGTGGCAATATAAGTGCAGAGTGAAGATTGTGATGTATCATCGAGAAAATGTTTTGACTGTATTGCATATTGAGATGTTTCTTGCTAACCTGGACAGTGCGATTCTTACACGCTGCTTCCACTTTTCTGTATTTGTCACCTATTTTCAAAGACATTTTATTTCGTGGTCCCTTTTGAATAATCACCCCGTCTGAACCCGCCCTCACATTTAACAAACGTCATCATTTCCGTCTTTGTATGAATTAAAATACATTGCTGTTAAGTTCTGTTTTGATGGGGATTTTTTAACCATTTCATTTTTGCCGTCCACAGTTCAAATGAAGCCTCGTCTGATCTGCTGACAGCTCCAAACGGCTTGTTGAGTCTTAACATTTCAGTTGTCAACATATCAGTGATCAGGAGGTCGATGACTCAGTCGTGTACATTCCTCACCCACCAACAGAGTGCTCTCTGTTTATTTTTCCATTCAGATGCATTTTGTTTGGGATGTCTGCAGTGTGTAATCCTTCAAACAAACCACCCCGCAGTTGAAAACACGTTTGCAGGAGCATGGTCTTGTGTTGTAGTACAACACGAGGAGACGATGACTGTACGTGCACATTTAACGTGTCTTCCCCCCAAGAGAGGTTTATATTGAGAGCCCCACCCCCCCGCCCCCAAACTTGCAGACAAAGAATGCGCCTCTCGATTCTGGCAATCGGTAAACTGTATTTTTTCCACAGCTGTCTCAGTTAATTTGTCTCCACCATCTTGAGCCACTGCCATCATACACAGCGACCATTTATATAAATACACAACACTGGCATGGCAGATATGAAGTATTTTCACAGCAATATAAAATTATAAAAAAAAAGCTATGTAGACAAATAAATGAATGACGGCGAATAAGATAAAGGTTCGACTGGTCCTGTTGATCCAGACAGTGAGATTTTCTGTAGCTTTCACACATGCTCACAAACACTGAATCACGTTATATAAAAAGAATTGGACGATCTCCAACCAGGCCGCTTAGAAATGATCTTCCTATAGTTACATTTAAATTGCTTTTCAAATTGCGTCTAAAATGATCTGCAACACAATTGCTTGCTGGATGATGTTCAGAAGAAACATCTATTTTTGAATGATTTATGAGCTGCATCTTGATCAAGGCTGGAAGAAATTATGCTCTCCTTATAAGATGCTAAAACACTAATGAAGATAAAAAACTATTGAACTAATAGTTCAAGTTTCTATTTTTATTGCAAATAAAAGATGGATACACATGAAAGTCAAAGTCGATGTGAGCCCAGCTCACCAAATCCATTTACTAATGTATCATTGAATAAGTTGGAAATGTGAAGCTGTTTAGATATCTGCTTAGAAATGCTTGTACATTTATATTGTCTCCCTCTAAAATTTTGATTTTTCTGTCCATGTTTGGTTTCCAAGCATAAAAGCGAAAATGTGATTCGCAAGTATGTAACAAGCAAGTGAAGAAGTTATATGTTGATATTGTACTTAGGTTGATTTTTCGGGTATTTGTACATGTTGTGTTTACTCCCTACATTAGAGAGTAACTATCTGTACTTTGTTCTCTAGTTTCTTGACACTGTCCCGTTATTTGTTTTTAACCTCTGTAGATAAGGATTCAGAGTCACAGCGAAGGGACCAAAGTGGCTGACAGGTGTCGATGCTGAAGGTGCAGGAGTTCATCAGGTCACATCAATAGTGGATGAACTTTCAGACTTCCTGTCCTCCCGTTTCATGAATAAAAGTCCTCCCAAAACAGTTTTAAAAAATTTCAATCATAGTGTTTGATAAGAAAGTTTGTTGTCAAACAGAAAATTGAATTTTTTCTGAACAAAACCATGGCAAAATTGATCTCACATATTTTCTTTGTGGTTATTGCAAGAAGGTAAACAAAACATTGATAAAAAAAAATAAAAAATTGTTTTGAATATCAATTAAAATCATGGATGTCCTCAGTAATGACTTGTGGCTTTAAAAACTAGATAATATGAAGTGAAATGTATAATACTACACACTTCACAGGTGTGTTTTGATGGTAGTTTGACATTGTTTTACATCGCTGATGGCATTTTGTTCTTCTGTTTATTCTTGTGTGGAGATCTGTGTGGGGGCGCTGGAGACTGTATGTCCAACTGTATCCAAAAAGGAAAACATCTGTGTGTCCTGTTACTGGAATTTAAAAATTCAAGCTATTTAATCCATGGGTTTCTACCGTCTTTATGTTAAAAAATACAATGTCTTTATTTATATTGGTAAAAAGGCTTCACAGATGCTGTTTTAATAAAGATCACAGTCTCATATTTTGGTGTATTTCATTATTAGGTTGTTTGACGGTACCTTTAACGTGGATGAGGTTGAAAATCCTGAACATCAGAGAAGGCTGCTACAGAATAACCACTTTTTGAATTCAACCTGGAAAGATAAACCAGTTTCAGTTTTCTAATTTGGTTTTCACGACAGAAAGAAGCCTGAACATGCTAAACAAAGTATCTCGTCCTGGAAAACAATCTACGGCTCAGCGGGTTGGAGGGTGCGCTCAACATGACAGGATGCAAGTTTTTGTTTTCTTGGATCGCGAAGAGCGGGGAGGAGGAGGGGGGGGTCATCCAAGACCACCAGAAGCTAAGTTTAGCTTGGCGTGCTGGCAGTAAAACTTGTCAGATCTAGATCATCTATATTATCCCAAATAAACTCAAAGAAAAGTTCAATTTTGAAGGAAAAGGGAAATTCCACTCACACGACCTGGTTCTGAAAAATGTTAATCTGATGTTGGACCGGTCCATTATTTTGGGGGATGTGCGTCCTCACGTAACCTTTGCAGCAACAAAGAATAATACACAAGCGAATCTACAGCTGATTAAATTAACATGGATAAATGGTCTCTTTACACAAGTTTTTCACAACAACAAAAAAAAAAAAAAAAAAAGAAGCCTTTTGCTGGCTCATAAATGTTGATGTTTAATGTCCTAATTTATTAGCCTCTCACTTTCTGCTCATAACAGACACCAGCTGCACTTTCACTTTCCTGTTTATCGCTGCTTGCTCTTACAGGACAGAAGCTTTTGCTGTTGATCATTAGCTGATATATTGGGTGCATCGTCCTACTAAATTCTTCTGGGCATCAAAGAAACCGAAGTCGGAAACTTCAACTAGAGAAGTGTGCATGTGTGCATTAAGTCAGTTTCCCCTGGAAAAGTTTGGGGCTCCATAGGTCTTGAAGGCAAAGGGAACAGGCCAGACCAGACAACACAGCAATGGAAATCAGAAGAAGAAAAGTTCCGATCGAACAGTCATGTCTGCAAACTGAGGTTTCTGGTTATGTTTATTGGTGCCAACGTGTTTGTTTGACTAGTGCTCGTGGCAAAAACTCTTGATGTCGAACTCGGCGTCTACGTGTCTGCTGGTAATCCGTGTGAGATTATCATTTCAAGTGAGGGTGGAAACAACAGCAGTACGCTGGGACAGCTGTCATCATGATGGTGGCTAAAATCTCAGGAATGCAGTGCGTTCGACATGAGGGCCACTGCTTTACAAAGGAGCCACATATCAATTACTGAGGGTAAATGTCCCATGCGGCCGTTCCCTTAGATAAGCTGTACTTTTCCAGCCGTCCCAGGAGTATAAAGGCGCTTATTTTTAACTTGGGTCAGGTTAGTTTGCCATCCATCCATCCATCCATCCATCGATTGATTTGTGTCCTGGAAAGATAACAATATTCTACAATGACTCAAATTGTAAAGACTGTAAATTCATAATGAGGCTTCTTTAAATGATTCTCATACTTGAATTGACGATTTGATTGGATCATTAGGATTGGCATGAACGAATTACAAGAAGTATACGGAGGGAGAGAAAGTTACAGTTCTTATTATGCTGTACGCACAAATGGTCACGGCAGAGACATGCACATTGTCATGATTGGGGAAAAAAAATAATACTCATTTGTGTTTAAAAACTGTCAATCATTTGACTATTGGTATCCAAACAAGCATCAATGGAAGGAGGAAGTTGGATAGAAATGTTTTGCATGCACGGGGAGAACATGCAACCTCCAGAAGGAAAATCCTGAAATCACAGTTTTCTGTTAGTGTTTTTGTGGTGAGTGGGCTAAACAGTTGTGGAAAACACTGCTGACTTGAAATAACACCGACGCCCGACTCGCCACACACTTGTATCTTGTTCCAAAGAAAATCTTCAAGAAAACAAACGCTGATCAGCAATCAGTAACATAAATCAATAGAGAGGGAAACCGTTAGGCAGAATCTATAATTGCACTTTCATTGCTTGCCTTAAAAATCAATATAATCTATCAGTTTTCATTTGTAGTTACTGAAAGTAGATTTCATATTGACAAAAGTCTGTATGTTTACCTTTTTTATACGTATATATATTGGTTGTTATTACCTGATGACCTGATGGACTCACTGCAGCATGCGGGAACATTTCCACGTGAAATTTCCAACTGCGAAGCGGCAGATCTCACAAACACTCTCCTGAAAGACTGTGGATGCCTGGAATATTTTCAGGTTCGGACGGAGAGCTGGCAACACTGAAAACAGAATGTTGGAGATGCTCGTCCTCCTGCACTCCGTCACAAACAACCCACAAAACAGTTTGTGCTGGAGGACGTCGCACTAACTGCACACACGAGATTAGATAATACTGCTGGCTAACTGTGTGGATAGTGAGGATAAAACAAGTCCGTACAAGGAACTGTGTATTTAAGAAGAATTATTATTTTTTTATTAAATAGGTTTATATAATCATCAAAATGTCATGCATGAAAGAAATTTAGCTGGTTTTCTGTAATGATTAATTTTAGTTGCCTTATTTTCTAAGCTCTTATGAAATCAGGGTTTAAAGTAGCGGGTACGGGTCCGGCTGTCGGTCTAAGTGCTACCATGTGACCTCCTTGTCCAGTGGCCACGTAAACTCAACCCATCACGAATCATCACGGCTCCAGCCTCACAACACTTTTTATGTTGTTTTTTCTAACCCGTCTGACAAACAAGCCGTTTGCTCGTTTCTACCTGATGATCGTCAGATTTATAGCTCTCCTTATTTAGCTTCTGAACTTGAGATTCTACCAACTCCCGAAGGGGGAAAATGGTCTTCTTGTTAAATGCCTCATTGTCACCAGCCAAATGTGTCTGTCTGCTCTTGAAGCTCAGCAGGAAGCACACAGCCGGGAGGCGGAGCTGCCGACTGTGGCTGTAAATGACACTGTGTACTCCATCTTTTAAATTACACACACTTACCGTTTTCATCGGTCTCACAGCTTCCACAGAGATAGCCCACACAACAGGGGAACATACAAACTCCCAAAAATCTGAACTTGAACCAGGACCTCGCATTAGGTTTACTATTAAATTCCTAAAGTGTGTGTACACAGTAACCGAGGCAGACGAATCCAGTCTGAGGGCTTTCTGGGTTTTATTACCAAGCGGGGATGCAAAACCATCACATGAATGAAGCGCCACTTCGACGTTTACGTGACTCTTTACACGTTCAATCACTGCAAAGCAACGTTGGCAGCATCTCAGGGGCAGATTGACTTACAGGTCTTAATTACCACACTGTACCTCTTAAAATAAAACACTATTGCTTATTGATTTTGGGATCCAAAGGAGTGTAAAAAGTTTTAAATGTTGGAGTTGAAAGTTTTCTCTTTGGATTTTGTTGCTTGAGTTTGTAAATATATAGCCTGTACATGATCAGAGTCACACAGAAGACGGACCAAAGAAATTTATTTCCTCAGTTTTGACTTTGTATTTATAGTTTGTATATATTCTTTTCACTCAACATAGCCGGCACTTGAGCGTAATCACAACCGCATCAGTAAAGACTGCTTGAGGGCCACAAATCACATAATTCCAGTGCTACACAATCATGCTGTCGACATGAGTGATCATGACTGACCGTGGGGCCGGACCCTGGACATGCCTGCTCTGGAGTAATGAGCTTGCTGGAGTGGGAGGTGAAGGCTGGGAGCTCAACAACATGGTGCCACACTGATGTGAGGTTCCACTCGGCACCACGAACCGTTCAGAACCGATAGGAAGTAACATTGCAAGTCTGCTGTTCCACACAAATTTGAAAATTCAATCAAAAAGGTATGCGTAAACTGACCATATAAGAAAAATCCCAGCGAGGACATTAGTGCTACATGCTCTTCACTGTCTAACTTCTTCTTCCAAGTTTTGCCCGTGCGCGATTATTCAAGAAACTATTGCATGTTTGAGATTCTCAGTTGCCTTCCCTCCGTCTGAGAGTCCTCCCTCCGCATCCCAAAGCTATTAACACCCGAGAGCCGCTACTTCAGTCAGTGCATTAGTTAACTCCTCTCTCCCACAGACAATGGGCATTAAAATGTGCCAGTGTGCCATTTGGGAGCAGAGCTGCTATCTTCTCTCCGTTTTAATTACTGTCATTACAGGAAATAGTGCACACAAGCTTTTGTGTTGTGTTCTCACACTCTTCGTCTTCCTCAGCGTTGAGGAGAGCCGTTCCCAGGCCCGGGCTCCTCACCAAATCATCCGTCATGCTCGGCTCTGTTGTGCATGCTCCCCGACAGCAAACAGGGCCGCAGATCTGCAGCATTACCTCATCAAAGTCCGACTGGATCTGCCTTAAAAGTGAAGACCCGTCGGGAAAGAAAACATGTTGAACAATTTTTTTTTTTTTCCTCATTCCCCTTGAATGAAGTGTGAGCGTACTTTCAAAGATTAAATGCCATGTCAGGAACATTACTGCCCGTTCCTCCGACTGCATCGTCGTGCCGAGCAGTAAACTTTAATGCAGCTGGAGAAGAATCACTCATTACAATGGCTGCAGGATCGTTTTATCTCTGCATTTGCTGATTAAATATAAAAGCAAATTGGATGTCTTTTGGACGTCCGAAGAAACAAGGCGGTGTGAATAAAACACTGTGCATGAGTGCATGGATGAACCTGTACGCGTTGAAGTGGAAAGCCGACTTTCAAACAGTGGAGTGGCGAGGATAGCGGCGTGTAACACGGTGCTTTACAGTAACCTGACAAGACCTTATTCCTCGTCTATCATGACCCTCATTTCGTTTGTTCAGTAACTTGTTGATATTTCTACATGAAAACGTATAATTGCACAAAGCACGTCTTAATAAATGGAGAGATATTTGTAAATCAACACTGTTATTGGAAAAAAAACAAAAAACTTTTGGGATTTTCCCTGATTTCAACTGAGTGAACTTATCAGATTAAAGAGTGACGAGAAGATGCCTGCTGTGTACTCCATGTACTCTCATCAGGACAACAAATAGCTGCACAATGAAACAAGTTTCCCGTTGGAGCTCTGCTTTCACACTTTGTGTAAAACAATCACCTAACAAGTACAACTTCTGCGGGCTGTCGCCACTTTTTTTTTTTAGACTTTAGACTGAAAATATTTTGTACAAGTGAGACCACTATGTAATGATATATGTTTGTAAGATCATTTTATTTAAAATTTCAGGATGCAGTGCAGGCCACACTGAGGTGACGTGCACACATCCAGGATAAGATCAAAAGCGATAGTAAAGCAATATTTAGTGTGCGGCTGTAGACGTGACAGTGGAGAAATCCTTCTAAACTCAAAGTCATATGGACAGAAAATATTTGAATTTAGTCCTAAAGAGCCCTGTGGTTGGGAGGAATGCTGGGATATTGAGTTTAGGAGTTGCCAATTCACTAATCGTAACAGCTCTCCTGATGTCTTTCTAAAAAGTCATCGTATTGACTCACACTGACCAGATAACGTCACTGGTCATTTCTGATTGGTTGGACTCAGGAGGTTCAGTCCAGAAACCCAAATTACTAAAAGCTTTCAAATGAAAACCCATTATTCAATATTAAAAGGCCACTAATATATCATATACAGACAATTCATTTTATTAGGTTTTGTCTGGTTTTATGTTTGTGAAGGTGAGTTTTTGGTGACCTACAGTAACAACATTTCAGTACATTGTTCAACATGTAGTTGAAATTATATTAAAGAATTGTCCGTATGAGCAGGAAGGTGAATAAATGCTGTGTTGATGTTAAATGCGAAACAACTTTATCTCACTGTACCCGTTTAATGTTCACACTTATAGTTTCCCACCTTTAAATGATTGCTGAAGAAATGAAAATATCACTGAAATGTCTAATTAAATTTGATCTCTGAGAGAATAGTTTCTATCACACGTGTTGTCTGACGAACGATTTATTTATTTATTTTCTGTTTATTGTGTGAACAGCAGATTTTAAAACTTTGAAGAATTAATCATGTCGGGGAAAATGAAACTGTTTGCCTCCTCCTGAGCGTCTGGTGTATTTAAATGTTTTTGAGCATAAACAGGTTGAATTTGGTTTTTATTTGTTCCCATTTCCTCAACATCAGGGTTTCCTCAGGCACGTTGTGCAACCACAGGGTGTGAAAAGACGAGAGAAAACTGCTGTCAGCATGCGGCATCAATTTTCTTGATAATTCCTTAGGGGTGATAGAAAAATATGTTTACATGGCCTCGGAACATTTTCAATTACATACTTTTTAATTATGGTGCAGTAATCAAGACTTTTACGTATAATTTAAACAGGATGATAAACCAAACCACTTCTGGTCATCTGAAATAATGACAATCAAACTGATATTAAATCATTTGCCACTTAAATGGCCATCAAATGTGTACTTATAGCAAGACAATACTAATTATTTGTACTCATGTTCAGCTACTGTGGCATGGATCTATATGATACTTGGAAACAGATCTCATCCCTGTTCATCCTATCCGCTCTGCAACATTACAATAATCACATATTTGTGAGTTTCTTTAAAACATCAATATTTTTTTTTCCTCTAATAAGTACAAAAATACAAGTATCCCAAAATACTACTTCCATAATAATGCCGTGCTTGCTACTTCCATTTATGTTTATAATACAGTCGACTCTTCGTCCGAGCACGCCGCTATTCTACGTTGTGATGAAATAATCAATTTAATGAATCGAAAACACAACAGAGGTCTTAATTAAAAAGATATCTCCTGCACTGTTTGTTTCAATAATCTGTTAACAAACACGATAACAGCGTAGAGAGGAAAGCTGTGTTCTCGTTTTTTTTAATAACAAAATTTTTATGCAATCTTTTATTCATCAGAACATTTGTGAGCTTCTTCTGGGACGCTGCCACCCCGGTCCCAAATGTTCTCGGCAGAAACACTTTAGAAGAATGTCTTTTTAGTTTCTACTGATAAGTTACAGACGAGATATAGTGCAAACTTCTTGGTACAGACGCTGCTCTTTGTTGTATCACAGTTTTCTGTGGCCCGGGTCCGCAGCTTTCCAGACACTCATCCAGTAGAGTTTATTCTGCTCCTATTGGCAACAAGGCCTTGGAAGGAGCCATAAAATAAACAGTAGTTTTGACAGAAGTAAGAAATCGTGAGCGCATGATGAATATCTCCAGGGATCTAATGGTAGCAAGATGAATTAAACTGTTGTTGAGGGAGCAGCCAGCAATTTGTCCAAATCTCTTTTTCTTATAATGACTTTTTAATATTTGAAGCTATAAACACAGACGATGGAGTAAATCTGGATGTTCCACCACGGAGATGCATCATTTGAATTGTGCCGTGGAGTGATATTCTCCCCAGTCGAGTTCACAATGTTATAAAATAAAAAAAAAAAGTTTACAAATGTCAGCTTGCAAAAAAAAAAAAAAAAAGGGGGCCTCTCGGATTTCACTCGCTTTTTTTTCTCTCCTCTTTTTCTTGAGCTTCCAGATTGGACGTATTTTTCACTTCCTAATTGAAATGCCACGGGCGTCTGTGAGAAAGTCGGGCAGTCCCACCAGAGCCGGGCCAAGTGAACTGCACGGTTGCAGCTCCAGCGTCTCCAAGGAGACTGCAGTGTTGTTACAAAGAAGTGGCTCCATGATTTCAACCTGCCTACAGGGTGCAGCACAATGCAGCGGAGACCTGGGAGTAATTTCCCTGATTGGTCTTTCACATCTCGGCCTGGAAAGATAGAATTTACTAGAAGCCCAAGAAGCAGAGGGGGGGAGGGAGTGGAAGAGACTCACAATGCACAGATGGCTTGATAGTAAGTTTCATCAAAAAAAAAAAATAAAAAATCCTTTCCTTTTTGGCCAGAAAGCAAGTTTTAAATCATTCTGTATGCCTAAACTATCCAGAGACTTGCACAGTGATACAGAGACGTCTGCAACTATTTAAAATAGCTGTTACATGTTATTTCTGTTGTACATGAAAAGCATTGCCATATAAAGCGTCTTTCTGTGTTACTCGTATACGACAGCTTAATTTGTCATCCATGTGTGAGACTGAAGGCCTCTGCATCGCTGCAGACGGCAGGGACATCCAGACCACGTGTGAATGTTTACCACGGTTTGGAACACAACAACACAATTCTGCATTCTTCTGCATTATCTATCTACGGCCAGTTCAAAGATACTAATTTAGCCTCGTATGCTTGTTTATAGACTTTGGAAGGAAAACGAGCATAACGTGCAAACTGTACCCCCCCCCCCCCCCCCCCCCCCCCCCGTTTCCCTTTAAAGAGGCAGATGCACAAAGCAGAGAGATCTGCTCACATGTTGAGATGATTATAAACACGTCACATTGGATTTAGATGGTGTTTTTTGGGGGGGGGGAAGCTTTTCACATCATTGCGGACGCGTGGATGTTTGATGAGAAACACGGAATGTAAACGGACCACTTTATTTATAGCAAAGTAGTGAACCACATTCAAACAAAGCCGCAACTATCTCCATTTTTATTTCAAGGGAACAAAGCATCTCGCCTCCAATTCTGTTGGGTGGCATCCTGTGCTCTGATTTTAATTGAGCAGGTCATGTTTTTACATTCGTCATGCACCACCTGTTTGTTCTTTCTGTCCTTTTGTTCCCTTTCCAACATTGTATATTTGCACGTGAGCAGTCGGCTGATCGACACCATGTGACGTGACCGGGAGCTCCAGAGTAGACACTAAAGAGGCTTATTTTGTCAACTTCTGTTTAAAACTTAAAAGGATAAATGTCAACGCTCAAGCTGTGTTTTTAAACTTTTCACCTCAATGAATTCACCGGACGTCTTGAAAACATGCGCATCCGCTTGCACGTGCAACTACGCTTGTTTTCTTTTGCCCTATCGGATCATTGACTGCCTGTTGTTGCACCATAAAATCATAAAATCAAAGGCGTTCATTGATGGAACTGGTGTGTGAAATGCAATCACAAAATAATACACCCTTTGTGGATCTCTTTACAAATAAGCTGAAAGTTACAGTCTTTTGATTACTGGAATGTCACATTTGCCCTTTCAGGTGAGCTTTTTAATTCTTTTTCCTGTGACTTCATGCACCCTCTGCAGCTCCCAATTGTGTTCACTCGTGCAGATAGTGTGTTTCCTTCCCGTCTTTGTTTAGGTTCCCCATATGAATCCAATAACCAGGGATCACTGGCCAAAGATGGATTATGTACTCTGCAGACAGGATGGCTGGAGGTAGACAAAATGTCTGTGTGTGTGTGCACGTAGTGTGTGGGGAGGTATTACCCATGTTGTAGGGACCTAAATCTGTTTTTATTGTCACATTATAGGGATGAGTCGTGCTTATGGAGACAAAAACAGGTCTTTCCAACATAAATCACGGTGTTTTCAGGTGAAGTGGCGTCTTAAAGTGAGGGTGCCGGCGCATGAGGTTACAGCAGGTCTCCAGGAAATGAATAACTCACTGTCATGTCTCGTGAAGTCGTGGGGACGTGTGTGTGTGTGTGTGTGTGCTCGGTGCATTCGTGCACATGTATATGTGAGCGTGTGTGTGTGAAAATTCCAGAAATGCCTTGAGAAGGTAAATTGGTCCAAGTACAGATTCTTTCTGTGACCTCCGACCTGAACGCAGCAGGGAAACCAGCTGTGATGTGAGAAGTGACATAACGTTAAACAACGACGCTTTTTAAATCATAATTCTGTTGTAATAAAGACAAAAAACATCAGCTTAAGTCCAAATAGCGCCCTCTGACTGAAAGAGGCTGTGAATTATGACCGGTCTTTTTCTAACCTCTGTCTTGAGTGTGAGTTTATGCCGCTGATTTACACCTCAGCTGGTGTTTAGCGGCTTCCTATCCACTGATCCGATTTGTGGGGAGTTATATTGAATAAAAACCACCGTCTGTCTTTAACAATGACTCAGTCAAAGGCCGCCGAATGGGTGTTACTCTTGTCGATCTGCTACGAATGACGAAGAACGGGCACAGCAAAAGTATCGGAGGCTATTTTTCTCGGTCAAGCAGCTATTGACTGGAGTGTTGTTCTGAGCCTCTCCGTCAGACAATGGCTGGATGTTTATCATCGTATGTGTTTGAGCATTATACAGGAAAGAGCTGGAAATGTTCCGTCTGTGCATTTAACAACACTCTATGCTTCATCCACGGTTGTATAAACAGTGCCTCATCATGGGAAACTTTCAAGTGACTGCAGTTTGTCATCTTTTACACCCGTCGCTTGGCTCCTGTCATAACGCCTCTAACCACTAGAGGTCACACCAAAAGCTGAAGTAGGTCACGCTCGTGCTTTGTTTTTAAGGGCCGGCTGGTGTGTGCGTGTGAACATATGCGCCACAAACGTTCTCATGAACTTTGACTCCCGCTGTGCTTCGGACTCGTGGCTGTGAGTCGATTTGCAGTATTGTGCATCGTTAGACGTTGATCCAGTGACGACTCGGACGCGGCGACAGGAAAAAACACAGATAGAAGCTGCAGGAAGTCCGTCAAAACAGACGACTGAGACCCGAGAATTAAACTTGTGCAGGTCAGAAGTTTGAGTTTTTTCTTTTTAGCTTTTCTCTGACAGAATGGGTGAAGTTGTGTTTTAAAAACACAACATGGTTTAAAAGCAAAGGCTGGCTTCACATCACACCCATTATGGGACTGGCGCTCGGGATCATCTTTCCCATACTGGTCCCAAGCTCATGTCCCCGTACGGTTTTCTCAGCATCTCTTCGTCCAGTGTTAGCAGGGGTGGCCAGGCCATGTGAGAAATGAAAAGAGAGCTTTTTTTTCCCAGAGGAGAAGAAGAGTTGGATGCGGATCAGACTCGGGTCAGAAGAGCTCCTTCTCCTCTGTACATCCCTAATCATCTTTCCTTTACGAGTATGTTTATGTTTGCACATTTTTCCCCCTCGATCGTGCTGAAGCAGAGTGAACCCATGAGAATGCTCCGAGTGAAGAATCGCCCCCATCCAGGCACAGCCTCTCTTCCTCGCACTGTGCAGACTCCGTCTCCAAGCCCACCATCTTTTATAGTCCCCCCGTATTCAGGTCACGATCTGGTGCGAAGATGTTGATGACGAAGATCATGGAAGTCATAAATTTGTGGGAAAAAACTGAATCTGCCAGCGTGATGCGGCAGCGGGATTCATGGCAGAAACCCAACATGCTGGATGTGGGAGGAGAAGGAGTAAAGATTGAGCAGTCCGAGGGCAGCACCACCTTCTTACACCTGGAGCGGTCAGTCGGTGCATTTACCTTTTGCTTCTCACACTATGCCTGTTTCTGCATCCCGGCTTTTCCCCCCGCTGCAATTGTTTCCCCCCCCCTCACTCATTCTTCCCGATCCTCTTTCACACACACTCTCTGAAATTATCTCCTCATTTGTCTTAATCTCCTTTCTCCCCTCCTCCTCCTCTTCCTCCGTGTCTATCAGGAGTGCCTGGGGGCGTTTCCGCTCCCAAACTCACCATCAGCGCTGCTCTCCCTTGTGGGATATTAATAGGAGAGAGGAGTGGAACATTGAGACGCGCTCCCGGGAGAGACGAGGGTGGGAAGTAAGAAGTGGGGAATGGGCCGTATTTGCAGCGAACATAAATCCATCAAGCTTGAGTTGTACACAGATTTGAGGTTAGGGAAGAGGGAAATACAAAGAGAGCGAAAAAAAAAAAAACACAACGGCGAGAAACATTTTCAAAATATTGAGATACAACAAAACATGCATCTCATATTTTGCTTTTGAAAACTTCCCGGAATGTTTGAAAATACTTGTATTTATTCGAGCGTAGAGAAGCTTCTAATAAGAAACGGGAGAATTTACAGTTATTAACTTGCTGCAAATGACATTGAGTTACTATAAAAGTTATAAGTAGAATCATAAAAACAATATTGTCGTCATCTGCAGCAGCATCAAGTACAATACAAGTTTTTAGAGTTGAGAGTTTTGCATCTATTTAACAGTAATTTACTGCAGACCAGTGAAACATAGTGAGTATGTCAGGAAGACCTGACCGTGTGTGTTAAACCAATGATTAATATTTAGACAATATAATGGATGTAGAGAAAAAACTTTTGGGGTTTAAGTTGAATTTTCTCCTAAGTTTGTTCTTCAAATTACAACAAGGTTTTTGGGATTCAATCATTTGATTTGATATCATGATATTACACGAGCGGTCCTGCACGTCAAACACATTCAGGCTGTACTGTTCCTCTTGATAACGTAACCCACACAAAACGTGTTTATTTATGTTGTAACAGAATTGGCAATTTGAAGTTTCACACAATCTCACAACCAAATATAAGCTTGATGCCAGGTGCGTGTAGAATGTATTTCTGGTGTACACAGTACATAGTCTTTGAAATTAGTATTAAGCAGCTAAAGCTTGGTCATTGAAATCTCTCAAACCGAAATCCAATGACTTATTGACTCGTCTCTTCTAACTGTCATCCCTTCACATATTTCCTGCAGCCGCTGGAGGACTCGGTTCTGTTCATGCTGGCAGTCCTGTAGGTCCACCCTCTGGGGTCTGGAGGCTCTCCGCCTCGTATCAGCCAAGTGAGTGGCGGTGTCTTCCGACTCCATCTAACCGATTGTGATGACAAGTTGAGCCCAAAACTGCAAAGCTGTCAGCAATGGGCAGTCAAGCCAAAGCACTTCTTCCACACTGTGACCGTGAGGTTGTCGTCGGCGCGCCGACATCTTGAATAAATGAATAAATGTGTGTCACACTCGTGGGTTCAGGTTTACTCCATGTCATGAGGATTGCTACAGTGCAGTGCAGGCCTCATTCCATCGTTCCACTTTTCAGATGCTCAGCCTTGCAATTGTGAACGTTGTCCTCCAAATGATCCGGTTTTGATTTGTAATGAAAGCAAGGGATGTTGTGTTTGAGATGATGCCATGATTCAAGAAAGAACCGAAAAGTAGATGGAAATTTTGCACAAACCAAAAGATTTAGAGCGTGACATTTGAGTAAATCTTATTATGATAATATATTATATTTAAAAAGATGTAACGGCTATGAATGTTTGCTGTTCATTGGATGCAATACATGTACTATCGATTTCACTTTCAAAATAAAAACCACTAAACGGCACTTATTACCATGTTTTGACCAGCTAACTGGTAACAATATCTTTTAAAAGAGAAAAGCAGGAGGGAAAAATATAGCTCTATGTGATGTGAGGGGAATTGTTTGTAGCATAAGTGAGAGTTTAGACAGCTTTATTAAAATTTAAAAGTATACTTTAAAGTGTTTTGTGTGATTTCCTGTGTGTGATCTGCTTATTGAACCTGCTCAATGCAGTCAGAAACAGATAAGTACTTCCAACAGAGGAGAGGCCCTCATTTCATCCAATGATCTTCTTTTTGGAAAATAATGTTCGTATTACATCTTAGCAGTACCTCACCTACACGTCTCCTGTTGCCTCCAGCAGATGCTTCATTTTATTTACAAAAAAAAAAGAAAGAAAAAAGCACTTTCGGGGTGTGGAGGTCGTCTGAAGGAGGATGAAGCCCGTTTGACACATCAGCATGTTCGCTCCAGAGGAAACAGTGGGTCGGCAGTGTCAGCAATATTGCAAATCAATGAGTTCCCTCATCCTTCGCCTGTGATGGATGACTTCAGGAAACTTACAATTGACAAATAATGAAGATGATTTATGTTTTTGCGTTTGTACACGCATCGCTCTTCAAACCGTAGATCTGCCTCTCTTTGCTTTGAGGTTTCAACAAACGGAGCAGCGACTGCCAGCCCTCGACGCGAGTTCTAAAAGTGTCGCCGACTCTGACCTCTGCGCTCTCACTTCTTCTTTTCTCTTTGCTCCTCGCTATCAGACATCAGCAAAGGTCAGCAGAAGTCACCCAGTTTTTTATTTGTTCTCACTGCCACCTTGGCCTTTGTCCAGTTTTTCTGTGCCGAGAGTCATTTTTGAATCTTTATCTGCATTTGAGATTGACAGTGGCTCCAGTTTTGTTGTGAACATGAAATTAAAGTAGACAGAACTCCTCTTTTACCAGAGCAAAGTTTAAGTTCAGTCAGACATGAGAGGCTTCACAGAGAGACAGAAATAGAAAGCGAGAGAAATACATCAACCCTGATAGCAGGTACTTTGGGAAAGTGTTAATCTCTCATTAGAAATACATTATCATGCAGAGAAGATTATTTAATAAGTTGTTTTATGGCTTCAGTCGAAACTGCAGGAGAATCTGTGATTGCGGTGAATGCACAGCACACAACGCACCGGTACTCCAATTTCAGACCACACGCTGGTTTTTGCACATTCAGTGTAAATAATTCAATACAAATCCATAAACATCACCTTTAAAAACAACTCTAATAATTATCTTGTTACCTTAAGTTGGAGGCGCCGAATCATCATCATTGAAGACCACAGTCCTGCAGGTTTTAGAAATGACTCTGCTTCAACGCATCTGATTGTAATGAATGACTGTGACACTTTCGTCAGGTTGTGCTGGAACAGGGACATTAAAGTCATTAAAGTTTCATCCTTTCTTCAAAAATGATTCCTGGATGGTGGTCAGATCACGGTGCAACAAGTGTGACCTCTAGTGGTTGTTGGAATTATGACAAGAGCATGGGTGATAGGTGTATGTGTTTTTGTTTTTTTTCGTCATGTCCCAAGTCTATTACAATTATTTGGTACTTTTCTCAATATTTTCTTAGACATTGTAACAAACAGACCGGTTTTACATTTATTGCCTGTTACTTTGTCATATTTGTGGATTTGACAGAAAGTTTGACTGTATGATGCTGCTCTGCACTGAATCAGAGGTGACTGCTTAGGACCACCTTAGAACAAAAGTGTTATCATCCTCCAGAGATGGACGGTCAGAGAAAAAGCTCACTGTCCATAACTGTTGGTGTTTCTTGCAGCGTGTCCAAGCACTGTCAGTCATTAGCCTGCCTGCTTAAAACGTCCCGTTGCCCTGTTGATGCAACGGTGAGACCCAGAACATCCAGAATTTCTTTTAAGTAATGGATATAGCTGGTGGATGTTTTCCAGAAAGTGGCATCCATATTGAATCTGGAAATGATTGTTTTGGTGGTGACTGGTGTCACCTTGATGGTCACACAGTAGTTACTGCTCCAGCGAGATTAAATATATCAGCTAAAATGGCGCAGAGTGTTTGGTTTGCTTGTTTCATACATAATGTTAGCCACATCCCATATTCAAGGGGATGACCCCAATAAATCAAACTTTTCTGCCACACTGTGTTAACCACATGCTTTTTATTGTCGCCTCGATGACAAAGTTGTTCACATGACCAGCTCTGTTGTTTGGCTGTAAGAATGAAGTGGCCCCATAGACGACGCTAAATCACTCATATCAACGACTCCTGGAGTCGGTGGAAGTTGACCTATTGTGTTCGCTTGTTATGAGGATATGAATTGAAAAGGAGTTGCTAAGAAACACATTTTCTCTGAGCTGGCGTTAATTTATAATCCCTCCCCACGTTTGTGTTCATGCAAAGGCCTCCATTTCACCATGCCTCTTCTCAGTCCTGGAGAAGCTACAAAGTGAGTTAACACCAGGCTTGGAGGTGGGAGGACAGTGATTTATGGGGCGCTTGGTCAGTTCAGTTGTGGCTGACAATGCTGACAAGTGGAGGTGTAGACAGGCCTGTCGGAGGTGAGCAGAGGGCAGATAATGGCTGGCGAAGACAAAATATTTTTCTTAGTCTGCTGTCATCACGTATGCACAATGACACTTCCTTCCCATGAGTAATGGCACTGAAACAATGAGCTTTTCACACACACATGGCCACACACACTTACGCACTCGCATTCACATTCACACGGATAATAGGAAAAGTGCAATTTCATGCAATCTCCTGATGATTCGAATTAAATCGATTAGAATTAAAAAAAATAAGTGATTGAGACAGGTTTGACTAATTTAGTGCATCGTTTGAGAAATGCCACCTCTCCTCAGCTCGGGCAGAAAAAAAGCAAAGCATAAACAACAGTGGATGTGTGCAGCATTAATCAAGTGGGAAGAGAGTTTTGATTCAAACATATTCATTGATCTGAGTGGGTCGAACCATTAAGTGTTGTGTACAGTTCTAAAAATGAGAATGAATAAGGCAATCTGAATAATGTGTGTAGAAAAACTTCCAAAACTAGACAGATCATTTTTTACAGGTCTGTCCCGATTCTGATCACACTGGGTCGAAAGGTGGCGCCTGAGGTTGCCACTCGTGCTCCATATGAACAGTGAAATATTCGCATTAAAATATCATCGTGAAAGCTCTCAGCTAAACTTAAGGACTTTTTTCTTTTTGGATGTAGAAATGATAAAAGTGGGTGTTGAAGCGCTGCCTTTATGTCACGGGTAAAAAAAAAATTGGATGTTACGACATCATTTTGCAAAACACAATATTTTCACACACAGATGGAAGCCAGAGTTTTTATGTGCATCTCTAAACTCAAAGACGCTGGGATCATGAGGAGACGAGTCAGAATGAGGGGGCTATTGATTTCCTTCCTGATTTTTAAAACGAGGAAGGTACACCATTGCTGTGTGATGCTATCTGCCCTCAAGTGTATGTGGGGGGGAGACATTTCTCACTTTAGGATGTTATACAATAGCCTACACACACGCAGCAGGAGCCTGCTTTCTTTTGCTTTCGATCCTGGTCCGAGGAAAGTCGATTTTTTTTTTTCTTCCTGCTCCCCTGTTTCTGCTATTTGTGGAGCGTTTGTTGGTGGAGGGCTTTGTGTGGAGGCGTGCGGGTGCAGTAGTAGGAATCATCTGCAGGAATCACAGATGAAATGTGTAGCGCGTGCCAGCACCGTCGGAATCATTGGCCCGACGGGGCAAAAAGCCACGCTGTCCTACAGATGCAGTGTCCAGAAACACATCATCCAGGGTTCCTGATGAGGATGTGGGACGGTGCCCGGGTCCAGATGCTGTCATCTCTTTGTCCACCAGCTATCAGCTGCCGGGCGATGTGCTGCTGATGAACCTAAAAGCAGGAGTGTATGCTTGTTGGATCGTGCAAACTCAAAATACAGTTTAATTTCTAATAACAAAGAGGCATTGTTTTAAAACATGATCACTGCACACAGTGTATTTAGAGCTTTACAATCCAGGCTGGGAACGGCCCCGTGCTCACATAATGTGACAGGGTGTTGCACTATAAGGATGTGAATAACTACATGAAAATACTTGTTTTCAGATTTATCCTATATTAGCAATATCTCATTTTATTCGATAATAAACTCTAATTTCATAACATTTTGTCACATGAATGATAAAATATGGATCAAAAATAACAAAACAATACTCTCACGTCTTATTATGAATGATAATGTCAGTGAATTGCATTTTTGAGGGAGAGAAATCGAATTAATATTATAGTATTTAATATAATATATAGTTCTTTTAGGGCACACGTAGTATGTGTGTGTGTGTGTATATATATATATATATATACCAACAATAATTGAAAAAATGGCTGATGATGAGGTTCATTTCCATTGCAGGGAAAATTCAAAGCCTTCTTGAGTGAAGAACATTGTGAGGAAGGCTGCTATGTTCCTCTCCACCGTAATCATAATCCTCGTTTTTATTTTCCGTGAGTACCAAAAGGATTATAGTTTGTGACTCATTTGCCATTCAGATTAATTTTACATTAGAAGTGGGTGGGTTGTTTTTTTTTTTTTTCCAGCAGCTGAACTCACAGGGAGGGTCTTCCTCCTTTTACACTGGGACTGGTATTTATTGTTTGCATTTCTTCAACCCAGGGAGGATGTTTCTGCTGTGGAGGAGCTCATCAACACGTCAACACCTCTGCCGCTGAGAATATTTATTAAACTGTCCGGACATTTTAATGATGACAAACATGAGAACAAATGGCTCCACAAGCAAGGGACCTTCTGTTCCTGCCAGTCACATAATGAATCTCCTCAGATCTTCAGATTTCTTCCAAACCAGGAAGAGAAAACTTCAGCGAAGCGGCGTATGCTCCAGTGTTTTCAGCTGATATTCAAAGGAGTAAATATAAATATATTCCAACAGATGGGGGAAAAAAAAAAATAAATAAAAAATAAAATCTGCAGGTTCATTTGCTGTCCTTTTCTGTTTTTTTGTGCCTTCTCGAAGAAGCCTGTTGATAAATACTTCATATCTGTGACTACAACGCCACCTTCTGGACCTACTGAGCACTTTCATCAGGAGCACTTTTTTTTTTTTTTTTTTTACAAAAAGCCATCTTTGCTGAGTGAATGTGTAAATAGAGGCTGTAAAGGTCCATTTTAATGTAAAGAAGAAAAATAACGCTCGGCCATTGTTAAAGACACACAACACAACTCCCCATGACGGAATACGATCCAGCAGCCATGCAGAACTTGGCATAACAGCTGTCATTGATAGAAATGTATTTATAAACTAGTGGCAATGAGAAGAAACAGCAGAGAGAAGTTGTTAACCTGCAAACTGCTTTTATTAAGATAAATAATCGTTTATTTTGAGCTGTAAATCACCACAGTCTTACATTTTTCATGTTACTGAGTTACTGTAGTTCGGGAGTTGTGAGGCTGTGCTCCAGCAGTGGCACGGAGAGAGTAGTCCACAACGTTGGTTTGCTATAAAGAATAAAGAATAATGAGTTATGACCACATGGAGACTTCAGTACTTTCATCATGTCTGTAAAAGCATAATTCATTTAAAGTGGCCCCATCTGCCTGTATAAATATTTGTTGTTTTACTTTATAATTAAAAGTTGCAGTAGAGCAGTTTGATCTGATTCACAAAATATTTGTAATAAGATTTGTGTGTTGTTTGTTGAAACCCTTAAATTTCTCTGCTGGATTTCTGAACATGTTTATGTCCACTCAGAAGGCTGATAAACATCCAAAATTATGTCAAGTGAACCAAAATTTGTGTTTTTTTAGTTTGTTTAGTTGTTTCACAATGTATTGACGTGAATTGTATTAGACAGGCCTCCACTGTGACTTTTATTTGTTTACCTGTCATCTGGTGAAAATCAAGCTCTGAATGTTTATACTGGTTAAACTGTACTTACTATGAGTGAAAGGAAAGCACAGCCCCGGTTCAATTTTTTTATTCACATAGGAGTAATTGCACAGTTCAGATGAGGTTCAGCTCTTCCCCCTGAGAGGTGTTTGCTTTTAGGATAAAGAAATGATTGGAGTTGGTTTGTCACAGTGAAGTTGTGTGTTTTGATGCTGAAACCATTGAACATTTTATTCAGGCATGTAATGATCCAGTGTGTATCAATTACTCTAATATGCATTATTGTTCTATTATTTGAGAAGATAAAGTGACGTTTTAAATTCTTCCCATCTTTAACCTTGAACATTATTGTTGCTTTAATGTCCTTTAACGTGCATCTGTTCCCTCGCAGGTCCAATCCTTCAGAGACAGACAATAATTGTTATAATAATAGTATATATATAATAATGGTTGTGAAACAGCCGTATGTGCTCCGTACATCATGATATGAACAATTTGCTCCAGCACATGTGGCCAACTCCAGTAACACATTACACACTTTATAATTGACAGACTCCCCCTGGCGATGGGTCCTCCAGGTGGGAACATTTGCAGCAATTGTCTTCCTTACTTGAGATTCCTCATTGTGTTTGTCCTCAATGTGAAATAGGTGATAGCTTCCCTCAGATTTTACACATTATAAGAGGGTGTCTATTTAAAGGTTACAGCCCCTGAGTGAAGGCTGTCCTTTTTTATGTTCTTTAGTTACATTGGTTCTGTTTTTCCTTATTTTGTAGTACATTTCACTCTCAGTGACTGTTATTAGGAAGGGAGACCTAACATAGCATAGCATTCTTATTTATAAAATACTAATAAACAACAGTGGCTCAAACATATTCAGGTTATTCAGTAGTTTGCTTGTTGTTGTTTTGTTAAAGTTTAATCCACTGAGGGTAATTTATCGCTTTTTTTTCTTTGGTTCATGTTGATTTTTTGTGTAACTGTACATATTTTAAACTCTTTAAATGCTCTAAAAACAAATTGAGAGGGTCTTCACTATTGGGTGAAATTGTCGTCATCATCATCATCATTGCCCAACTGTAAATTCATCAACTCACTTTTGCTATTGGTAAGTGTTAAGTTATCACTCTCGCCTCACTGCATTAAAATCCTCGGTTTGGGTCCAGGCTTGGGTGCCTTTGCCTCGCCTGTTTCTTCTGATGTACCTGTGTCCACCTGCAGTCCAAAATCAGGTGTTTGAGGTGAACTAATGGCAGTAAAATGCCTGTAGGTGTGAGTGTGTCTGGTTGTCTGTCTCTGTGTTTGACTATGGGAGAAGACAGGGTACAACCTGGATGAGTCGACCACAGAGCAGACATGACCAGCTCCGGGGTGTATACTGGAAGGAATGTGACTTTAATTCTCTTTCATAGTTTGGCCCTTGAAAGTGAACCGAGTTGGGATCGGCTCCAACACCCTGCAGCTCTTGGATCGAGCAGTTTAGTGAATTGATGCCAGAGCATGAAAGGGTTTGTTTAAATTTCATGGATGCAGATGCAGATGCAGAGATGCATTGCCACCTACTGGACGTAACACATTAAGATAAAAATATCAAGTAATAGCCACTTCGTGTGTGTGTGTGTGTGTGTGTGTGTGTGTGTGTGTGTGTGTGTGTGTGTGTGTGTGTGTGTGTGTGTGTGTGTGTGTGTGTGTGTGTGTGTGTGTGTGTGTGTGTGTGTGTGTGTGTGTGTGTGTGTGTGTGTGTGTGTGTGTGTGTGTGTGTGTGTGTGTGTGTGATGGATGACACACTTCCACTGCCAGCGCCGAGGGAAATCACAAGCACAAACTGTATCCATCTATCTTTTATAGCGGCTTTATTCAGATCTTGGTTGGAGGGATTTGGTGACCGTTCATGAGCTGTGGAGAGGTTATAGTCTGAAGGGGTTAAGAGAAGGTGCAGACATTCACACACACACGTACAATATCGAGCCATTCGTTAGTCTAATGAGTGAGATTGAAGGTGGAAGAAGGCTTGAGGACCTACACAAAACCCATGAAGACATAACTATCCACACACTGCTCTCCATTAGAGGAAAGGTTTCGAACAAGGGCCTCTTGCCCGTGAGTTGACGGTGCAGTCCACTGCAGCTTTTGTTCTGCTCCTGTTTCCACATTAATTTCCATTAGATAAAGAGTTACAGTAAATATTAACAGAGACTATCTGAAGCTGCATGCTAAAAACTATTTTAGTTTTTTAATGGCGACCTTATTTCTTTGTCGAAACAAATTCTTCATAGCAATAAGTGGAAAGCCTGATTCAGAACAAACATGCATCTGAGAGATGAGCAGAGATGGTTAAGTTGTGACACTCGTGATAATTTGCGAAAATTGGTCAATTCCAAGCAGCCAGGAAGCACCAAATATTATTTATCTTTATAGATATCTAATGAACGAGAGTGAAACTAATAAAAAAGAAAGAAAAAGGGAGAATTGTGGACAAAAAAAGAGGAAGTGTCTTTCTCTGAATCAATAAGAGAGAAAATCCTCTCAATAAGTCACATTTTATAGTAGATTAAAAAACGATTATACTGATAGTCTTGTCGACCCCCCCCCCCCCCCCTGCAATGCAACTCTTAGAATTGTTGAGAAGTTCTTATAGTTCACGGTACATATGAAGCCGTCCATCTGTTTCTGGGGGTCAGAACAGAGGAAGTCCTCTGTTGGGTTACTAAACATCCAACAGACCTAAATGTTTACTCAGCAGTCCAAGCAACAAGAGTCAACAGCCCCGGAGTAAACCAGACTTTCTATTTTCATCAGTGGCGTATTTGAGTGAGGCCACAATAGATGCACGTTTTTATGGAAAATGAATGTGCTTCATACATTACACAAAAAAAAAACGAACAAAGAAAAACATCTTGCAACTGTGCTTGCAGGCCGATAAGCAACACTAGTTGGCCTTGGAGTTGTTTGATTCCCTTGTGCCTCAGCAACATTTTATTATATGCTTTGCTTAAAAGCGAAGAGACCCTCGATGCAAAGCTTTTCTCCTCAGTCCCTCACAAAACGGCCGGGAAGTCGGTCTTTCCCTACAACCGCCACCCCAGAGACTGAAAGCCGACAGACGGAAGGCAGTTGTCACGTTGGTAACCTCGATCCCGTTTCTGTCTAATGATCAGAAAGAAGCAGTTTCTGCCCTCATCGTAGAAGGAACCAAAACCACAGAGAAGGAAATGACTCTTTTCTGCATTCCTCTTCTTTGGACAGAAGTTGTTTGTGTGAACATATCGAGGCCAGGGTCATGTGACCTGGGGGGGATTTCAGAGGTTAAACCACAGAGCGGTCGGTTTAGTGTCATTCAGCAGGTGAAACTGATCCTTCCACTGATCGACAGGCGAGAGCAGTAAAATGATGGCCTGGGACACTGTGCGCGGCGGTCTTCTCATTTGTGTGCTCATAGGTAAGACAGTCATGCAGCAGATTTACTGTTTAGTTAGAATTTATATTAATGATCATTGTGTTTAAAGTCTCGTATTGCCTCGTCAGGTCGTGTGTCTTCAGAAATGATCATCGCCACAGTGGGAACAGATGTAACGTTAAGGTGCAGCTATGACGCTCAATACCACGGCAAGCTTTCTGCGTGCTGGGGCCGAGGGCCCATACCCAACAGAGGCTGCGCCAACGAGCTGATCAAGTTTGATGGGACGTCGGTGGTCAGCAGGCTGTCCGAGCGTTACCTGCTGCTGGGGAACACGGGCGAGGGCGACGTGTCGATGACCATCAGGCAGGTTGAAGAGGGAGACTCGGGGGTGTACGGCTGTCGTGTGGAAGTCCCGGGCTGGTTCAATGACTTGAAACATCAGATGACCCTGACAGTCAACGCAGGTCAGACCAGCAGACATTAACCATTGAAACAAATAGCAGCTGTGACCGTTTGGAAAAAGACGTCAATGTCTTCAGTTTGTTTTCTTTTCTTTTTTCTTTTCCTCCTTCAATGGGGACAGAGAGACTTTCTTATCTCACCTTTCTAAGTATTGTTCCAACACAGAGCAGGAGGTTTTTCATTTGGCCTTTATCATAATGGAATCGGTGTTGACTGATCTTCGGGGATTTCTTTTCTTAATGAAAAACAATATTGCCATCAGGTGTCTTGACTTAAAAAAAGAGTGTGTGTGTGTGTGTGTGTGTGTGTGTGTGTGTGTGTGTGTGTGTGTGTGTGTGTGTGTGTGTGTGTGTGTGTGTGTGTGTGTGTGTGTGTGTGTGTGTGTGTGTGTGTGTGTGTGTGTGTGTGTGTGTGTGTATTACCAATATTGTTTAATGTGGCAACTGGTAAATTCACTCCACTTTCTATCTAGTGCGTCCTAATCCCCTGAAGATAGAGATAAGCGAGGTTAAAGAAAGATCAATCACCATTCGCTGGACTCCTGGGTTTGATGGGGGCCGGCCCATCACAAGCTATATAGTTCATCTGAAGCACAAACAGGGTAAGCACAGAGAGAAAAAAACCCCCAAAACTCTCCTGGCAATCAATTTGACCAACTTATTTTTCAGAACAAATGTGCAGTCTGGGTTTTAATCTTTGCCCTCCTGTTGCTCAGCGCAATGGGACACTGCCGTGAGAACCGAAATATACAATCCTGCACTGACCCAGGTGACTCTTGTGGATTTACGTCCAGCCAAGGCCTACAACATTCGCATGTACGCTGACAACAGCGTGGGACTGAGTGAAGCCAGCGAAGTCATCACAGTGACAACTAAAGAAGCAGGTACATTCAGGCGTTAGGAAGATATAATCACACAAAATAAAATCATAACGATGTTTTCTCTGCAGCGCCGGAGGGTCCTCCTCTGGATATGACGCTTGAGGCCGTCAGCTCTCACAGTATCAAAGTTAGCTGGAAGGTGAAGTCTTTATTTTACTTGTTGTCACAGCTTTATTGCGTCCTTTCCTTCTGTGACTTGATGTGATTTGTTCGCTGTGGATCAGCCTCCAAGAGCCGAGCTGAGAAACGGTGTCCTGCGGAGTTACAGCATCAGCTACAGAGAGTACGACCCCGCGGGAAGACATTTCAGACAGTGGAAGCACTTGAGCGTCACACCCAGAAGTGAAGACGAGAGCGTCGTCCTGAAGAACCTGAAGCCGTCCAGCAAGTACGGCGTTCTCGTACAGGCCAGAACAAATGCGGGGATAGGACCTGCTTCGACTGCGCCTCTCTGCTCCACCCTGGACGAGGGTAGGCCCGGAAACACCATTCATCAAATATCACAAATGAAATACTGCAGATGTCAATTTGGTGTTTCTATCGTCTCTCCAGCTTTTGAAATAACGACAGCGTCCAGTCTATCGACGTCTCCTGGTGCCACAGCACGGATACAAGACTTAGGTTCAACTACAGGTACATGTCGGTGGGCTGCTGAAACTATTAGATTCATTTCATTTTGCCTGGACTTTTCTTTTCAACTAACTTTGCTGAAATTTCAACCATCGTCAGAAG
Organism: Lipophrys pholis; assembly: GCF_963383615.2. NCBI lineage: Eukaryota > Metazoa > Chordata > Actinopteri > Blenniiformes > Blenniidae > Lipophrys > Lipophrys pholis. The sequence continues at coordinate 23,840,498 of NC_137629.1, forward strand.
AGATTGTCCCTGAAGCCACAGTCTGGGAACAAAGCACAGTCCGCAGCACAGCAGGTACACCTGGGGAGGATTCTATTCTATTCTATTCTATTCTATTCTATTCTATTCTATTCAGTTCTATTCTATTCAGTTCTATTCAGTTCTTTTCCATTCTATTCTATTGTAGTTCACACATATACATATACATGTATAGATCAGCTAAACTGTTATGAATAATAAATTGATCACACTAACATTATTTGTTGTGATATTGTAATTTCTGTTTACATTCTTTTATCTTGAGTATTTAAAGCATTTTGAACCAATTCAACATATATATATATATATATACGTATATATCTTTCAGAATTCAGCATGTCTTTGTCACTATGTCTGTGTAGTGAAATCTAATAGGCAAAAAAGGATGTTACTTGTTCATTCAGGTAGTCTATTAAGTATACTCAAATGAAGGAGAATTGAAGTTGAAGGAGTGATACTGATTCAGAGATAAAGTTTGACTTGCTTTGATTTGAGTACTTACAACTGTGCCTCCAAAAGCAGAAAACATATTCCCACAGGTGATAATCAAATAGAAAAAAAAATAAAAAATATATATATATATATACACAAATGAAAACTGTGCTGTATAAAGATGAAGTGTTTACTTCTGTTTACTTCTGCTAAACGTCCTTGGTGTATTCCTTCTAGTTGCCCCAGATCCCCCAGTGGTTGAGTTGAAAGAGGTGAAAGACAATACCATTTCCCTCTTTTGGACTCCTGGCTTTGAAGGTGACAGTCCCATCACGTCCTACTGCCTGGAGTACAAAGCAGCCAACGGTACGAGAAAACTTCACTGAACTCTGAGAGCTGAACTTATGTCGTTAATCCTTTTGGCGATACGTCCACTGTGTTTTTCTGTGCAGCCTCGTGGGATAACACAAAGACTGTCGTGGACTTTGGTCCCAACCAGACAGAGGCAACGATAATAGAGATAAATCCCTCAACGTACAACCTACGCATGTTTGCCAGGAATAGTGGGGTCACCAGTAAACCCAGCAACGTGCTCACCATCACCACCGGAGAGCCAGGTGTTGTGCTATTATGATTCTTGCTGTCTCAGCTGGATATTCTGTATGCGCTTTCAGCAGACTGCCGCTCATTAACAGCAGGTAGATTGTTTTCCTTTCAAACCTCCGTGACAGGAGAAGTGGTGTTCCTTACCCTCCACAAGGTGGTCAAAAACATCAACGCCACAGTTCCTCAAACAAAAGGAAGCGTGGTCACGTCTCAGCTCAGCGCTTTCGTTTGTTCCTGCACATTTTGCAGATCTGTGGAAAACGGCACTTTCTAAACTTCCTCCTGGCTGATTGCTTGTGTGTTTAATGTGTCTGACAGGTCACCAGCGGGGACATTTCACCACCGTATCAACTGACACTCAGGCCGTGAGTGTCAAACAGAGACTTCAATTACTCACACTGACTCAGCCAGCTGTGTCTGATGCTGACGGATTCCCCTCTAATGAGAAACACACAGAGCTGCAACCTCCTTGTTTTCTGCTGCTCTGTTAACTCTGACTAAATTCTCCCTGCTAGGTGAGTGCTGAGGAGCGTCCCGGTGGTCACCTCGCAGCCATCGTGGTGCCAGTGGTGCTGGTGCTGTTGACTGTTGCCATAGTGACTGCATGGCAACTCCGACGTGAGTGCACTCAGCGCGTCGTCTCTCATGGAGATTCAGATTAGACACACTGTGTTAATCTAATTTGATATCTACCATCCATCTTCACAGGAATAAAACGTAAAAAAGGCAACCTGAGCATGTGCGTATTTGTGCAGTTTTCTACATATATACAGAGAATCCTGCGTCTTGAAACGCATTTACTTCTAAAATATCTGAAAATGTCCTGTTTGTTTGTTTCAGGTGGCTGACCGGAGGAGGGCTTCGTTTCAGAGGTGCCGAGTCACTACAAGAGTTGTAAAATTTTGCATTACTCAGCATTTTAGCCTGTGGCAACATTAAAAAAAAAAAAAACAACTTACAGATAATAAGCATCAATATTGCTTTTGCAACCAAAAGATGCAAAAGGTGTCTTAAATTCTTGTTCATGTTATCTTTTTTTTCCCCATGTAGAACCCCCCCCCCCCCAGAATTTACACTAAATAATCCTAAACAAAAGTAAAGTGTGGTTCAGGTTTTACACCAGAATTCTCTCTCTGATTTACCAGATTTGTATTTTATTCCCACATTAAATTACACACTTTTATTTTTATTTTGTGTGTGTAACAATCACTTATCCTTAAAAGGTAAGAAAGTGTCACTATTTTCCCTGCTAATCATCGTCGGTGTCAACTGTACAGTTTATTGTTTCTCATGACATTAGAAGAAGATCAACGCCTCAAATTTATTCATCTGAATAAATTAAATACTCGCTGACCTAAACAGCTCTTGCTGGATCATGTTATTCTCTTCTGACCAGACACACTGCTGTTGTTTTGGTTCTTTTATTCTACTCGACCGTTTCTATATTTGGGACCTGCTTTATTCTGGTGACTAACACACTCCCTCTCATTCTAAGGTAAAGAGTCAGTAACTTTAGATTCACTCCACAGAAACACCTCTACCTACTCCTCATTGCCCTGTCATTCTGTCATCCCCGTCTCTCCTTTTATTGCAATTACAGCTCCTCACTTGCACCACTGCACCGTTATATATATATATATATATCTTTCCTCGTATAGTACATTGTGTAAGTATTGTCCATACAGTCTGCACTCTAACTGCTCTGTCCTTCTACACTTTTGTCACCTTTGTGGGAAAACATACATTGATGATATTAAAAGTTGGGGAAAGCAAATATTGCCACGTAGATCAGACATAAACGGTCTCATCCTGGTAAAGATAAACAGGAAGGAAACAATCTGCAAAGAATCAGCTTCAAATATTTCATAAAATCCATACACCTTTTGTCCAAGGGAGAGTAGAATTTGCGATAAATGAATAGTCCTCTGGCTCAAATTCATTTTTGTTATGTCTATTATGTTCATATCATTAAGAGAAGCAAAGGAACAAACAATCACACACGGATATATGAATTTATTTGAATTGTTCCTGTAGATGAAAACTAAGGAGACTCCTGCTTCAGCTTTCTCTTATAAACACAAAAATATTGTCAGTTATTTTCTCTTTGTTTTGATAAAGCGCCTCAAACTCTTTGGATAGTTTAGGAGGTGGATAGGCCGATATAATGTGATAATAATGTGTGAGCATATTTCACTATGGCACGGAAGAAACTGGTGAAAATGCACATATTGGCGGCACGTTTAGCAATATTGGTTCCACATCACATTACATCGTGGGACATTACTGAATTTAATTGTGTGAACAAGATTTCATCATCTCATTCATGAATCAATCAGAAATATATTCCATTTGAACACAATTTAAACCTATAAATCAATAAATGTGCCCAATTCATGTCGTTTTGCACAATTGCTGCTGTTCTTTTGGCAGCAGTTAAGGGGTTATGTTTCAGATCTCATATCAGCATCCTTTCCACATAGAGAGAAAATTCTTTATTAATTTATCCATCCACCCTCTATACCGTTTAATCCTGTGCAGGACCGCAGGGCGCTGGAGCCAATCCCAGCAAACTATGGGCAGAGTCATGGAGGGATCACCAGTCCATCTCAGCCACACATTCACATTCACACCTCGGGACAATTTAGAGACACCAATTAACTACACATGCATGATTTGGGACTGTTGGAGGAAACCAGACACCCCCCCCCCCCCACCCACCCCACCCACCCACCCACACACACACACACACAGAACATGTAAACTCCACACAGAAAGGCCCAGCCAGTATTTGACCTTACTGTATGGTACCGCTGCTCCAACATTCAGTCATACTTTATTAATCCTCGAGGAAAATTCTTTACTGTTGCTCCACAGATAGAATAGAATAATCAGATTTCAAATGAGTAAGAAGAGAATATTAAATAAGTGAATATCAATAAGAGAAAAGAGGAAATGAAAACTGGAGCAAACTGGCAATTGTTTAAGTTGTAGGGAAAATCAATTATAGTTCAAACCATTGGATAAATATAGCAATTTAATTTAATTGTTCATTATTTATTCTATTCTCTCCATGATGACAGGACCTCTAATGGCTGCACTTTACTTAATTTCAGTGTGTGTCTTGTATGAGTAGTTAAAACGAATGGTCATCTAGCAGTGCTTCATAATGCCCACTAGAGGGCATTAGAGTTTCATCTCACGGTGAATGCCGCGCTCTTCAGATATCAGTCACAGCTCACATCATCATCATCATCATCATCATGATCATCATCATCATCATCGGAGCGGTCCTTGGGGGCAGGCGCTGCAGCCAGCTGGATTTCCATCCATCTGTCCTGTAAATCTCTTAATTGTTCTAATTAAGGATCAGAGGAAGAGATCTGATACCTCTACGGAGCTTTGAGGCATCTGCCAGTGAGGGAGTCTCCCCACTAATGGGGGCTCACAGGGGGATACCTAAGCCTCGTGTCTCTGCGGGGACCACGCGGCACAGCAGGGATCAATGTTTGTACGTGCATGAATGGATGTATACATGAATGGATGTTTGAAAAGTGACTTCCACTTCCTCCTCTACTGTTTATATCTCTGTAAGCTACTGGTGAAACAACTGTTGCTTTGGTTGTTTCGAAGTTGGCAAACAGAAGTCTGGCACTTCCTGAGGAATATACTATTGGCCCACAGGGATGTAAATATTGTAGATTATTGGTTTGCTGCGGTTACCCATCACAAACTCGGAGACGCTGACGCACAGTCACTCTGCATGGTGTGTCCGCGGCCTGTAAACACGACTCCACCACATCCCTCCTCCTGAACTTCCGCTCATCTCCTGACCCTTCGCCTCTGCTGCCCGCTGCCATTTTCCTGCTTTCATGCGTCTTTTTCCTTTGGCTTCGCTTATACAAACTGCAGCGCCTTCTTCCTGTACCGGTGCTTTCCTCCGTGTCAGACTTCCCCGTCCTTTCCTCCTTTCATCCATCTCTCGCTTTCTTCATGCCCTGCTGATTACACTGTGTGGCATTTATATAAACAGAAGAAAAAAGGCAGGGAGACTTGTGGGATCCACTGGTTGGGTGACTTTGATGAGGTCCCTTTGATTGGCCACACAGAAAAAAAACAACTTACACCCCCACCCCCCGTCCCCCCCCCCCCCCCCCCCCCCCCCCCCACCCCCACCCCATCCCACCCCACCCTTACCACTGGTTATTTGTAGCTGGACCTCGGCAGCTATCAGTAACCCCCACAAAGCAACGAACCTGTGGGCCAGTGCACAAAGAACAAGTTGAAACACAAGTGGTGACGTCGGACGTTGCCGACCTGCAAAGAATTTACAATAAGTGTCATCTGCTCAACTGTTTTGTCACCTCATTCACAGCGCGACTCCACACTCTCCTTAAACATCTGAGACCAAACATCCATTAAGGCACCAGCGCAGCAGTCCTCATTCAAGCCATACGGAGCTGTGTCAGCTGTGCCTGCTGAAAGCTTCACTTGTGAAACTGCAGGTGGGAGATTGAGAACCGAGGAGGCAGTTTATGGTTATAATAACGGCAGCACGAGCAGGGGGACGGAGTCGGGACCGTAATAAATCATCTCTGTAGTTGTGACCACATCAAGGCGCCAACACTCAGGAAGTGGAGACTGTGAAACGTACCACATACACCAAAGACCGAGCTCCGCAGGAAGGGGCTGATATCCAGGCCTCTTTGCCCCAGAACGGATGCATGGTCCTGGGCCTGAGGAACTGCCAGATGTTGGCCCTTCTGGAGCGCCTTATGAACTTGAGAACAACAGAACAGATGAGAGTATTGAACAGAGCAGAAATGAAAGGGGCGGGGATTTGAGGTGGAACAAAGAGGAACAGGGCGGCACAGAGGCAGTCTGTGAAAGCATGTAGAGAGCTGGGGTATGGCCTTTTGCTGATGAAAGAAGGACTAATTGATTCAAGTCTTTATCCAGGCCCCCTGCAAACTTACAGCAGCTCAAAGGGAACTTTTCATCTTGTTAGAGCTACAGCATGCCTGTCAATGAGGCAATGAAAACATGGTGAAGTAGTAATCATGAAGCCAGGGCCAAAAGTTTGAGCCGGAAAGAAAAAACTGAGGGAAACGCTGGATGTGATTAAAAGTTGAGAGTGACTGTGAAGCAGCAATCTAAAAATCACCTCATTCATAATTTGATTTAACAGCGCTTTTGTGTTGATGTGATCTGATTAGCCAACCTGAGTAACCTGGATGGGAAGCGGCGAACATGTTTGAAGGTCAGACATTTACCATGGAGTTTACAGTTACCATGGAGACAAGTGTCACTTCCCCAGAGTATCAGCCCGAGTGAAATGTATACTATATACACATATCTGATCATGTGTAGCTGTGATTATGTGTACAGGATAGCAGAAACATTCTGTGGACATCACCTTTTTCAAAATTATGTAATGGAGAAAAATAACAAAGTGGTAGAATAAGAATAAAACTATTTATTTTGTACCAGCAGCAATAATAATAAATAAAGTAACTGACTTGTGATCATAAACATAATGGCATGATCTCATCATGTAAAAAACTGTGATGTACATGTGAAGTAATTGTAAAGACTCCCCAATGCACGTTAGTGTAATATTGAGAGGGTTTTGAGCTAAGTGGCAAATTTCAACCTTCTTGTAGGTCTAAGTTTCCATAGAAACACAGAAGACTTTATATTGATGTAGCGAGTTTATGAAATGCTGAGAAAAAAAAATGTATTTGGCAGCAAGTCATTGAGGACAGAAATAGCTATACTGACATGCTTGTTGCTTTCCTTTGCACACCCATAATCCTTAATGCTCACAGATATTTCCATAAACGTTTGAACATCCAAAACCATATCTTGCACGATTCATATCACACGTCACCTCTCATTCAGGCAGCATTAAGTGTCACAGCTTTGAACAGAGACATGGGTCTTAATCTGTTTAAATTTGCTTCCTTCTGCCATACTAACACCACTGACTTTTGCTTTTTTATACACCTGCCCAGAGGCGAGTTCTAGTAAGGAGAGGCGTCAAATTGGAAGACCTCCATCGTCCTGGCAGCTGAACACAGTGGAAGTCTTGGATCTGTTCAGGGGATTGGACCAGCTGAGCTCTGCTGTGGAAGACAAGTGGCTGGCTCTGCTGAATGGGAGAAGGAGCTGTGGATGGATGGAGGGAGAGGGGGTAAAGTAGAGGGGGAGGGAGGGAGAGGTAATCACATCAGGGGATTAGTGGCTGTTATTAATGGAGGATAAGGCTTTTTACTGTCACTCTCACATGTGCACGCAAACACACACATTCTATCTATCTATCTATCTATCTATCTGTCGATCTATCTGTCTATCTATCTATCTATCTATCTATCTATCTATCTATCTATCTATCTATCTATCTATCTATCTATCTATCTATCTATCTATCTATCTATCTATCTATCTATCTATCTATCTATCTATCTATCTATCTATCTATCTATCTATCTATCTATCTATCTATCTATCTATCTAGCTATCTATCTATCTATCTATCTATCTATCTATCTATATCTATCCATCCATCCATCCTGTCTGTCAGACGGTAATTCAATTACACAGCTGCCTCTCCTCGCCTCGTCCAACCTCTGGCCAACGGCAATGTGTTATGATTTTGGTTTGTAATATTCTTGCTACCTACTTCATGAGGGAGAAAAATGATCTGCTCCTGTGTGCATATTTGTGTGTGTGTGTGTGTGTGTGTGTGTGTGTGTGTGTGTGTGTGTGTGTGTGTGTGTGTGTGTGTGTGTGTGTGTGTGTGTGCTGGCATGCCACCCCTTGAAAGATGGCCATTCAACGGTGAACAAACAAGACATTTGTCTAAAGTCTTGCATCACCTCAGGGAAGACTCTGTGGAAATGTGCTTTGCCGGGTTATCTTTCGCTGTTATTTTCTGTCTCCCTGTGACTCACGGGATCTGAACTTCATGGCAAGATTAGTGAGAAATAAAAATTGTTTTAAAGAAGCAAGCGAAACTGAAGCCGGTCATTTGTGCAACTATCAATGATGTTTGTTTTGTATTTTTCACTCCAGTGCGTACGTCCATGAGTTATCAATCTATACATGTAGAAATACTGAGCCGCTCTTGTAATTAATACATACATGACTGTTAAAGATCACACCTGAAAAGTATTCACTTAAATGCCTGAAATTCCAAATACTCCCAGGCATGTGAGTGTCATTTACAGTCACAATGGCTTTCCATTGAGAAGATGTACAGGCGCAGGCTAAAGAGAAACATTTGCAGACTCTTTCATCAGTGCGAACCCGCCTTAGCCTCGCACTGAGCCGCAAAGACACCAGCATCCCACCGTGAGCCGCAGACACAGCTGCACCGCACTTTCATCATCTGAATGGAGTTTCACAGCAGTGGCAGGAAAACTAAAGTCCCTGAGCTCCATCCCATCACCGAGAGACCCTGGAGGGGCAGCAGCATGTCAGAGCAGCTCAGAGGCGACACAAATAAGTAAACAGACAGAATCCACATGCAAAGTGAGGAAAAACTGGAGGAAGCAATGGGAAGGGACTTAGAAGCAGGCGACCGTTGCTTTGGCCGAGCAAAAAAGAACGAATTAAAATGACATTTGGGTTTATGGACTTGATATCTTGGCTTTTGCGTCCCTTCCGACTGCCTGACAAAAGAAAAACAAAGATGAACTTAACTTGTATATGAAACTTCTTCACAGGAGCTGAATTGAAACGTGGTTACCTAAATAAATTGTTACTTTGTTGCGCTTGTTTGCAAAAAAGTAAATAATGCTAAAAGTACAACTGCCTGCTTGTTTTTACTCAGCTCTGTTTTTTAAGTTGGTCTCTATGAACAGAGGGAGCTTGAAGGCCCTGTGGGGATACACACACTCACATATCCTCAGACAAACACACACACACACACGCCAATCTATCTGTCTGTCAGCTCTGTGCTCATAATCACATCCTATCCCCGCATGTTCCCATACACACAACCCCCCTGCCTCGCCTGACTGTAGAGGGAGAGAAACCAGAGATCCCTCCAAACGCTCTCTAAGATTAAGGCTTTGTGTTTTACATGTGTTATCGTTGCTTCCCTTCGTTATCCCCCTGCTTTTGTCTCAGCCTCCTCCTCTAATTAGAATCTTGTCCTTTTCATTCCTCCGTTTGCCTTTCTTCCACCTGTGAGAGCGAGAAGAAGAGCGTGGAGAGAGAAGAAGACGAAGAAAAAGGACTAGAATCAGAAGAAGAGGAAGAAGAGAAAGAAGAAGAAGAAGAAGAAGAGAGAAGGAAGGAATGGGTAGAGAGAGATGAAAAGCCCGCCACACAGAGCGAGTGGCGGAGCGCTGTGGAATGTGGTGTCTGAGGGGAGGATGAAGGCGGTTGTCACGTCTCATCACACAAACGTGTACACACACACACACACACAACCTGGCTGTGGTGCGACAGCAGAGACACACACACACACACACACACACACGGCCCCGCTGAGCTGAGCTTTGAAAGGAAGAAAGTGTAAAGGGAATGAAAAAGAAGAAAGAAGAACAAGCAAGAAGAAGCCACAGTGTTGGATGTTTCATTTTGACCCATATTTGTCCTGACGCATAAATCAAACAGGCACTGAGGAGCCCGGCGCATCTGTCATGACAGGGCGTTGGAGAAAATATCCACGCGGATCCACCAGAACACACACTCTGTTGGTGGTATGAACAGCAATTAGGAGCTGCACATAATGAGAACAATAAATGTATACAATGTTAAGACAAGGGAGCCTTCTAAACACCTATTTCTTTTTTTTTTCTAAAATGCAAACTGCTCTAACAAGCATAAAATGATTGCCTCTTCCTCTCCTCCCCGCTCGCCCCCTCTCCCTCCTCTTCTCCTTCCCGCTTTGCCTCCAGCCAAGTTCAGTGCTGTCCGTCCTTTGGCCCACAGTGTAGCCTCCTTGGCTGCTTATGTGCGAGGTGAGGACAGGCTGGCACTGCGCCTCTGTGTGCGGTCAGGCCGTGTTTACATCTGTCTGGCCCTGGAGCCTGAAGCCTGGAACCTGGAGCAGCGCGCCGGTGCATCCTGGACATTACCCAGCAGACTGGAGCGGGACCTGAGGACTGACTCTCACTCGGGCCGCCTGATGAATGGCCTACAGTCTCAAAAAGACATACATGTCCCTTTGCATAACTGACCCCTTTTCCTATGTTGCTCTTAAATCCTCTGCCTTTGTTGTTGATTGCCCCCAACTACAGTATAACTCGACTCAATGCTCTCCCCAGATATTCTTGCATCTCACTACGAGGGAAAGTAGCATAAGGAGCTTTGGCCTGCATGTTCAGAAAACTCTCTTCCCCTGATTGAATGTCTATATGTTAGTGCTTAGGATTTGCGTGTCTGAGATATGTTTAACATGCACTAATCCGCTGGAAGCAGCAAAGAAAGGAGAGAACTGAATGGCACTAGTTGCAGTACATGACAAACAGTGTGATCTGCCTTTTGTTTTTGATAGCTGATGAATATGCATGTGGCCCCGGGAGTGATTGAGTTTGGGGTGGGGTGGGGGCTCAGAAGAGCATGTTAAACAATAGAATTACATCTCTGACATGCATTCACCGCAAGGCTGGGATTAAACGCAGCGCAGAAGAAGGAGAAAAAAAGACAAGAAGGAAGAAGGGAAAGGGATAGAGATGGAGAGCGGAGCGATAAAGAACAGATCCGCTGCTTATCTATTGAAGAAATGGAGGCCTCGGGGAGAAGGGGGAAGGAAGGAGACGAGGAGGGAGGGAATGGTGGCAAAGAGAGGGGAGAAACAGGGAGAGGAGGAGATCGGGGAGCGGGTCGTCAATCCGATGTATTTAATTTCTTTTGCTGTTACTGAATCATCAAGGGGATGATCCAACAGTAGATCAAAAGAACAAGCAGGGGAACGGGGGGAAAAAGCAGATTAATGCAACGGAACAAAAGAACAGTCTCTCCAAGATGCTCACAACTCCTCTCTCCCCGTCCTCCACTCACCATCCCCTCATCACTTCTTCACTGCCCATTGTCGTCTTTTTCCTCTCTTTTTCACATTTTCTTTCGAGACAACTTTCAGAAATGTTTTGAAGACATGAACACAATGTGAAAAGCAGTCATGAAGTGGAACAAGGCTGACGTCTCAGAGTGCTCCTGAATGGCAAAGTTTATTAGCATCTGATTCATCTTCACGGGTTTCATCTGACGTCCGTCATGTAGTGAGGGCAGCTTCCCATGAGGCCATGGGCAGACAGCTTGTTTAGTCTGCACTGCCCTCCTTGGCCGGGACTTGAACAAGCTTTTATGAAAAGCCTACAGATCAGAGTCGTTGATGTCCAGTGAGCGTGTCAGTTTTTATTTTGAATGTCGGTTTTGCTCAAACGGTGTTGTTGTTTAAAGTAAAGGCTTAAACTTGGACTGTTACATACAAGTACAGCCATAGCATAGTTCCCCTTCAGCGCTGCTGGTTTGTGGCGGTGTCTGAAGTGTTTTCATGTATATAGTACTGCTACTGGCCCAGCACAGGTTCTTCTGTCTTTCTGCGTAGACAATTTTGGGTCATATCTCAACTCTGACTGCAATCCAGTAGTGTGTGTGTGTGTGTGTGTCTGTGCCGGTGTGTGTGTGTGTGTGTGTGTGTGTGTACGCACTCGCCAGGTCAAGCTTGGACGGCCCTCCAGGCAACATGGGATGACCATGTCCAGTTAAAACAAATATAAAGGGCCTCAGTGATGCTGTTATTATCCCATTTTACATTTCACTGCATTCCCTCCTCGCCTGCTAACACTTCTCTCTTTTTCCCTCTCACTTTCTCTCCCTCTCTCTGTCACCTTTTCTGTCACTCTGCCCAAACCGCTGCAACTCCCCCTCAGTTCACCATAAAGCCTCCTCATACCTGCCTGTCGTCTCCAGATGGCAGGTTGAGGTGTGTGTGTGTGTGTGTGTGTGTGTGTGTGTGTGTGTGTGTGTGTGTGTGTGTGTGTGTGTGTGTGTGTACTGCTAAGCCTGGTTTTATTCCACACTTGACTCCCTCCACCAACCCCCCCCAAACTCTGATAAACTAAAGCGAACCCAGGACTGAGAAGTCAAGTGGTGTCCAGCCAAGCTCACGGATGGTTGACAGTCAATATTGACCCCGGGCTTGGTGTCTCTCTGTGGAAACGAGGAATACCCCCCCCCCCCCCTCCCGGCATGTCACCTTGACTCGCTCACACACAGATAGGACCAAGTTGGCTGAAGAAGCTTGACCCAACCGCTGACCTTTGTCTGGGTATTTTCTCATCCTGCTGCTAGTTAAGAACAGACTCGTGAAAGGTGTGAATCTATGCCCACTTCTACAAGCCAGCATCAAGTGATGAATGGCAGTGAGATATTGTCACCGATGCTTCAGTTTGAAGGTGCATTGTTAACTATTCCTTGCCAAACAACTGCAACAAAGAAAACCCTCATACTCATGTACACGATTAGAGCTCTGCGCAGAGTTTGTCTGGAAGGAGAAAAAGTACAGAAGTATTGCCTGCGCGTGAACTGATGTATCGGTGTGCCTCTGTGTACTTGTCTTTGTGTGTTTGTCAGCACAAACACCTAACATTGAAGGAGACAGGCTGCCTCCTGACAGTTATTTGCTAGTTTTGGTCTCTCTGTGCTCTAACTTTCTGTCTCTCTCCCCCTCCCTAAATTACCCCTGGAGGACTGAGCAAGGGTAAACACAACCACTGAGAAAAGGCTCACGACACACCGCTTGTTATTGCGCGAAGCCTCCCTCTCGGTCTTTTCCTCTGTTTATCTGCGGTTCCAATGATTCCCTATTTGTCAGCCATCTGGGTTCTGCAGAGACCACATGTATGCTTTTTATGCATTTCTTGCAATAGCATAACAATGTGCAGCAGCGTTACATTGCAGAGGCATGTAAGGTCTTAATCCAAAGCTTTTGCCACAGTTGTTTCAGCTGCCCTGACAGGGCCTTATGGTGAAAATTATAGAGTTGCAAGAATGAAAACTGCTGTCTTGTGAAGGAATGACATGAATGTGACTGATTTTTTACAACTTTCTGAAGATGAGCCTCTTGTTTGGCAAATCATTTTGTGATTGCCTGATTGTGAGGTAACGGTAATTATGATTGTATCTTGTTACAAGATATTTTTTAGAGCTGAATGTCATTTTAACATGTAAGACAACTACAAACATTGCATATACTGTATTAATTGTATATGCAATGCTAAACAGTGTCAACCGATGATGACTACAGAGTGTGAGACCAATGTGTGTGTTGTACGTGCAGATCCTTGAGGAAGGCTGAGGCAGAAATATTCACCTCCTCCAAATTGATCTGAGGTGGAAGGTGACCTCACTGATTTTTAGTTAAAAACAAAACACACAAAAAAATGCAACCACTTGTCCATATACAGCACACTAACCTGTCCACCTATCCACCAATGATTTCACGAAGACAACAATCATGGACACTGAACAGGTGTTTTGTATTTGAAGGGTATTGCCCAACCTCTTGAGATTCTGCACCTATATAGAGAGATAGACGGATATACAGATCGATAGAAAAACCGGAGGTTACAGCAGCGAAGCATCTGCACGGCATGCATTAGCACGTGCACCATAATCACAGACGTCTTTGGTTTTCATCAAAGCCCCTAATTTTCTCTGTTCATATCTTGCGGCCCCACCTCCACCTCGCTCTCTTAGAGCACACCTGCACTCAATATGAGTGCCCTGAACTCGCCACCATATTACACATATTGCACACGTTTCGCTCATGTGTTTCTCGGCGGCCCTCGGCTTCGTCATCGCTCTGTGTCATGTGTCCACGGACAGGCATTACACATGAGCTCCCCCTCCTGCAGCCCACGCCGGGTCCTGTCATTCAACCTAGAGTTTCATTGCAACAGGATATCCTGAACATTTAACATTTCCTTCAGTTGTGCAGCAGATGTGCTGGACGGGCACAAAGCAAAAGAGAAAGAAAGGCAGACCTGGAACTGCTCTCGGTCATCTAACAGCCAGCTACCGGCTCACATTCGTGTGTTTCTTCTTTTCTCTTCATGTTAACTCACGTCCGTTCACTTCCACTCTGCTGCATCCCCAAGGTGACGGCTGGCTTCTGCTATCGCGGCTCATGCCTAAAGGCTACAGGGCAAATGGGCCTGCTGTCCTTAGAGGTTTGTGACCAGAGGCCATCTGTCCCCATCGATTCTGACCAAACCTCAACGGCATGTTTCTTTGATGAGCTCTGTCGGAAATAGTCAGCACGAGTTACTTTTCATCCTGATCAAAGTTTTCCCTGAGTCAGTGAATGAAGTACAACACTTTTTGTGGTAACAACTTGTGGACTTTTGGGTGTGAAAACTTTCTGAATTCTCACAGCACCGTTTGAACCTAACCCAAACAGAATGGCTTTATATTTGTAAATTGGGAGTTTGATCAGTCTTTACATTTTAAAACACAAACATTAAAACAATCCCCACCCTTTAACACCCACCTTAAAATATCATTTGTTTACATCCCTTACCAAAAAGTCCCAATGCGCTGGAATGCACGGGGAAAAGCACTCTGAAGCCCCAGTGTGTTTGCAACCCTATAAATAAAGGTGGCGGTGGGGAGTGTGGTTGACCATAATTACACAGGCCCTGTAAAAGCTGGGGCGCGCTCTCTGTCTGTCTGCCTCCTGGTCCTGGTACCAGTCATGGCCACTCCCATCTACATACAAACACACATTCACAGGCATGCATGCACACAAACATACAGGAACACTGGCAGATGTGGCTCAAAACTTTGTTTTTTTTGTCAGGAGTTTAAAAAAACTCTTTTGTTTTGTCCTTTAGAAATGTTTCACAGCCTGAAACAACAAGCTCTGACCTGTTTATTTCAAATCTGGTTCTTTTTCTTTCTCTACTGTTTATCAGTGATCAATATATAATGGTATTGATTGGGTTATGGCTTGACTGGACATTTCAGTTCAGCAGCTCAGTAACCGCTGAGACCTCGATAAATTTGTAACTGAACAATATTCTCACCTTGTTCCAAAAGCCACAATCACTAAGTCCCGATTAGAGTGGCAAGACTGTTTTAAGTGCGTTTCACTAAGTGTATTTTCATCTCTGTGGTGCGCATGTTCACATGCTAAATCTCCATCTGGCCGCTGTGAAATGAAGTTCACAGCATTGGAGTTGAGATGTAAACACACATTCACACAGTGTTCTCTTTCTCGCTAAGCTGCAGAGACAGACATTTACCAAACTGTGCTGTATGTCGCGTATCTGTACCAGCCAAAAGTGGTTTAATGGTGTGTGTGTGTGAATGCGGACCTGCGTTTGTGTGAATGTGTCTAAGTGCACACGGACAGAAACGTGTGGCTGCATCAGCCAAGATTCTCTTTCTTACACTGCTTTAAGCAGCCAGAATAACGCTGCAAATTCTATACTCTGTGCTGCACGGTACAATTTGTTCCAAGGCACTTGACTCTCTGTCGAAATCACAGCCCGACACCCAACTATAGCTAGCTCAGTCTATTACCCTCACCAGGCCAGCTGCCAAGAACAAACACATCCAACAGTTTTAATACCTTGTTTTCACACAAGCAGTTTTTCACTCCAGCTTATAAAAGCCAAATGACAATAACAATAGCATGTACAAGAAAACCAGAATGTGTTTGGTGTGAACAAAAGTCTTCTTTAAAACCGGTATTGCAGCCAGCCAGTGGTCCCAGCTCCTCCACCTTCTTTGTCCTCGTGTGGTTTGGCACAAGAAGCCTGTGGTGTGGGTAGACGGGATAGCATGGTCAGACTCAGATGTTTTAATGTCACTTGTCTGCGTTGTAAAAAAAATTGAATGCCACACTTGGTACACTCTGTTATAGTGCAAAATAAATTGCATGTTTACTGAGTCCCACCTTTGCCTTCACTTTAATATTCTTAAGCAGTGGATCTTTGAGAAAGGCCAAGGCTGGAATTAGCTGGAAAGGGTCTGGTTAGTGTGATTACTTCCCCCTCATCCCTCTGCTCCATTTATCTCAGAGGTACTGCAGTGCAGAATGGCAGTAATGTATTTTAATGCACCTCTACATGATAGAAGTTGACCGGCTGCTGTTACATCTGCCACACTTGAGTGTTCATCCCTCTACATCTCTAAGTCATACGCACCGCTGTGCCTCATAGCATTAAACATTCAGCAGAAACAAATGAAAAGCTCTCTTAAAAGCTCTAACCAATCGGTTTTTACAAGCCTACCATGGCTGCATTCGAATAAAAACAAAGACTAAAGTGGTCTAGACAGCAGGAAATCCAACTTTGAAAGAATACAACAACTAGAGTTAAATGTTTTCCCCTTTGGTGGCGGCAAATGCGTTACAGTGTACCACATCGCTATATATACTCATTTGGTTTATTGCTAGAAAGAAATTGAATTGGTGCCACAAAGATGCAATATTCAGATCTTAAGGGGGCTGGAGAAGAGCGGCTATTCGACCATAAAGACATATGAGTGAAGGACTGGGACCTTGTGGAAGCTTTTGATGAACGACGGTGTGTCATCACATACATTAACTGTCTGCAACACTCAGGATCAACTCTGGTTTATCCCAAACAAGGGCAATGGGAAACATCGCGGGGGAAATGTGGAAAGTCTGAAATTCTACACTGCTTCAGGTTGAGAAATGACAATAATGTGTCTCTATCAGTGTGCGTGCACGCGCCTGTCCGGCTGTTTCTACCTGGTGTCCTCTAGGTGTCACTAGAGGTGTTCAGGGTCCAGACTAGACTGAGGCTGCCTTATCTGGAGTGAGTGTTAAGTGTGTGTGTGTGCGTGTGCGTGTCCATGTGCGAGCCTGTGGGTGCGTGGAAATAAATAAATAAAAGAAGAAGAAGAAGAAGAAAAGCTGCTGCTGCCTCTCCGGTGCGCTGACAGCTTCAATCCAGTTGCCGTGGTGATATCCTCTCCCAGGTGCAACACACACAAAGACACACACACACACACACGCGCGCACACACACACACGCACACCCACATACCTCGACACCCACAGCTGGCTGTTTGTGCCCTTCCCTCCACGAGCTTAGACAACCATCATTAACACCAGTGTCCCTGTGCTGCTCTCTCTCTCTCGCTCTCGCTCTCTGTCGCTCGTGCGCGCACCGTGCGCCACGCGCTTTTCCGCAGGTGTCCACCTCGCCCCGCCCCCCCACCCACCGCGCGCTCGCTAATGAGAGTGAAAATGAGAACAATGGGGCGAGGAGCGCGGGGCCCGCCAGCTCATCTGGGCTCCGTTGATCTTGTTAATTGCGTCCGTGGACGCGCTCCGCTCCCTTTGAAGTGTGTCTGAAGAGCCGCTTCAGAGACTGGCAATTACCGCACATCATGTAATTGCTGCAAGACAGGCAGCCATATGAGAGAATTCATGTTACTGTATGTGTGTGTGTGTGTGTGTGTGTGTGTGTGTGTGTGTGTGTGTGTGTGTGTGTGTGTGTGTGTGTGTGTGTGTGTGTGTGTGTGTGTGTGTGTGTGTGTGTGTGTGTGTGACAGAAAGAGTGATGATGGTGATGCTTTCCAAGGTGTTGTAGCAGCACAGCTCACGTCCTGTCAAACCGCAACACCTTCAGAACAAAATCTTAACAGCTTTGATGCATGCAGACAGCTGCATTTCTGCAAAATGACTACTTACTACTTCGTTAAAAATCAATTTGCACGGATCAAAAGATATTCTCCCCCCATTGGAATTCAATTAATGTGTTTATTCTCACACAGTGCCATCACTGTGGCTTTAACAGGAGACGTCCATGGCCTTCTTTTTTTTTTTTTTTTTAGGTCCTCCACTCCAGCTTATAAATGTTTTGAGGTCAGTAGAGCTTTGCAACTCTTTGTAGGAAAAGTCTCTTCAAAGGCCATGTAAAGTCCCTATTTATGGATGCCATTCCTCGCTGTTGTGGGCTGAAACATAAGTGTGCTGTAGTTTTAATTTTGTCGTGTCAGACATCTCTCAACAAAACTACCCAAGCCAGCACTGACGTTTCCACAAGGGTTTGCTTAGCCAGGAGGCAATTCATGAAGAGGCACAAAATCTCAGCACCTGAAAGCAGACCTACTAAAAGTATATGAGCACTTAACAGCAAAGAGACTTATTACTAAGAGGGCACTCGACAGGATGGCTGCACAGTCAACTGGCAGAGAGAAGGGAAGGGATTGCCTTCTTCACTGTCACCACCAAACCAAGGCCAAATAAAATGCTTCTTTCGAAAATCACAGACTTGCTTTGCTGCGCTCAAACTCCTATCTGGTAGTCATAATGTGTGCCTGTGTGCTACATCGTCCCGCTGACCATCTCATTAAGTCCAGAGTTGGCGAAAGTACTCACATTCTTTACTAAAGTAGGAATACAGATGCTTGGTTTACTTTGGTAAAAGTAAACTTGACTCCACAAACAGGTCGTGAAATGCACTCAGCTGCACATGCAGACAGGCATCTATCTATCTATCTATCTTTCTATCTATCTATCTATCTATCTATCTATCTATCTATCTATCTATCTATCTATCTATCTATCTATCTATCTAGTGTTACAATACTCTTTGCAATAAAGTAGTAAAATACTTTAGAAACAGAAATGTCCCACTGTGATGCACAAAGGACCCAGCTGATTGTCAACCGGCTGGAAGTTGCAAAGCCCCCCCACCCCCACCCCCACCCCCACCCCTCACCCCCCCCCCCCCCCCCCCCCCCCCCCCCTCGCCATAAATCAGATAAAGTTACAGCAGCATGCCGCTGTGCTTTGTGAGCGATACGGCTACAACGAAGCAACCCTGTGCTCCCACTCCCACGTCTGAATACTATTGAAAGCGGTACAGATTAAATGTACCACTTGGGGCTAACTACAGCTGTAAGATAAATACTGTGCCACATCGTGCTGTGGCAGCAGGCAGAGATACTGTATGTCTATGTGTGATATAAGCGAGGCCACAACTCTGCAGATTTTTATTTTTTTCAACACACATATAAAATGCAAACACAGACATGTTTAAACTCTTGCATGATTAAGGGCGGAGGGCGTCTCTGTGCAACTGTTGGGTTCCTCCACTGTGACAGTAAAAACTAAATTAGTGCATTATTGTAAGTGCCTAGTCTTGTTGGCTGCAGATGTAATGTTTTTTTTATTATATTTCTGCCAAGACCAACAGATCAGCACAAACTGCCGTGAGCCATATCAAAAGGTTGGGTGATGGAAAAAAAAAAAGTTTCTTCCAACAATTTCTCACAGTATTTTGTAAAACCTGTTGATGCCAGTCCGTGAATGACATCAACCCTAAATAAGAGGGGACCAGGGCAATTATCAATAATGAACACTTGGGTGTCATAATTAAAACAAACTATCAGGCACACTCCCCTTTAACTGTTAAAAGTCAGAGAAGCTGATTTATTTATTTATAATTTTCCTTTTTTTTTTTCTTACAAGATCACATATCTGCATTTATAAGATGCATTTTTCCCCAATGTATTGTTGCTCTAATAATAAATGTATATTTTAGATTTGTTAGAGTGTAATGTTTCCTCACAATTCTCCCAAAGTCTCCAGAGGTGTGTCTGAAAAACAAGTCCTGCCTGACATCTACAGTCATAATTTATAGTTATGTTATAGACAGTTGACATCTATGCTCCTCCCTGAGCTGTGGTCTTAGAACACATTTACTAGACTGTAAAAAGGGGCCAGTGTAGGAATAGAAAGGACAGGATGCCTTTTAACACAAAACGCCTTCCTGAGAATTCTCCTGAGATTTATAAAACATGGGAGGAGAAATGGAAAGTTTATGCAGCAGAATGGTTAAATATTCTCAACGTGTTACAGGACGCCGCATTATTCCGCAAGTAGATAGACTATAGTGTAAAATAAAAACACACATGCAAACACACCCACACAAAAACACACCTCGCGCGAGGGGGGGGGGGGGGGAAAGGCTTGAACCGAGGCAGCTTTCTGGAGGGCAGCCCGCCAAAAGAGTGGGAGAGAGAGAGAGCGAGAGAGAGACAGACACACAGAGAGAGAGTGAGGGAGAGAGCAGGAAAGTCCTTACATAGGCCTCAGGAAGAGCTGTGTCAGGGCAGGAAGCTCCTTGTTTGGGCATGGAGGTTTCCTGGCTGGCTGGAAGACTGACATTTCCTTTACTGCTTGGCTTCTGGAGAGGGGATCACATGAAGGCTTGTAGGAGGCTGCAGGGGTGGTGGTGGTGGTGGTGGTGGTGGTGGGCCGCCAGTTGGGATGGGCCTGGCCCATTCTCTGGTTTCAGCTCCAGTGCTCGCTCTGTACTTCTGTGTGTACTTCGCTCCCTGCGTAGCCTGCAGCTCTTGCCTTATTGCTGTAGCAGACACTTACCAGGTCAGCATTCATTCTCGACGCTTATGACAACACAGCACAGCCAGGAATGTTGCTCTATTAGCACGGCTTCACATTCAGAGGAAAACGCATGAGAAGCGAGACGTGAACATGTAGTAAACATCTGCATGTGTCTGTTCAATAGTGACAGCTTTACATTTCCCATTGGCACTCACTTTTGTGTTTATTTACGGATTTAAAGTCATTTTAACACCACTGCTGTGGCTTTGGGAGTAGCAGTTTGTAGTTTATTCCAGAGTGTTTGCATTATACCGTTGTGTTTGTTGCTCCATGACTGTGTTTACCGTGACTCCAGGATCCCACTTTTTCATAGAGAAACCGGTTTTTGTTTTTTCATATTCCTGTATAGATGACAAATGTTAACCTCTTGATTGCTGACTAATGCTTTTTTGTACCTGAATACAAACAATAGTTGTGATGATTCTAATTAGGTTCTTTGGTTGTTGTGTTTAGCTGTATTAAACAGCACAATTACGTACCACAAAATGCCTGTCAGCCTCCATCCATCCACTTTTGTAACATTTTATAGAAGCCACGTCCTTCATTTTGATTGGTGTTGGGCTGTCAATGTCACTGCACGGGAGCGGTGAATGAGGACAAAACATTTCCTTCAGGCCTGTGTGACACAATGAAATCAGTCATGACAGCGAAGGATCATTTCTTTGGTTGTTATTAAAGCGAATAAAGCAGCTATGGATTGTATCACTTAGAGAACTATCTCCAGAACTCTGACATTATATGTATCAGGGACCAGCAAGCAGGACTTACCTACCTTAAAACTAAACATTAACACAGTTTAGCTACGTTTAGCTGAAGACTTCCTTTGAGTTTGGAACATCAAAATATTTAATGATAGCTTATTTACTTTGCCTGTTCTTTCTTACAAACATCTACGGACTCGGCTTAGCACAATGAACACCTCAAAGTCATAACTGTGTTCCTCAAACCAGGTGTGAACCCCTTCTGCTTAATGACAGCGTCCCTGAGGACGCAACTGGGATAACGTTTCCATGAAAGGCTGTACATGGTGTGCAATAAAGTTTAGGTAGGCTTCATGTGTCCGAAGATCCAAAGGTTTACCAGCAGTTCGTCTACCAAAGCATGACACTGGATCTGTTGACTTGACGTACGGTGCATTATTATATACATCAACATGATTTGAACGAATGCACTTTCCCCAGCTTCTTTTTCTGTGGATTAATTTGATAGATTCTACCCACTTTAGACTGGGAATACCTCACAAGTGTTTTGGTTTGTCTAAACATCAAAATCTGGCCCCTTGCCAAACCCATTATTTCAAGCTTTTGATGCATCAACTTTGAGGACATAACATTTACTCACCACCTGATTTATCCCAACCACCACAGGCGCCATTGTGAAAAGATAATACGTGCTAATCACTTCACCTGCAGTAGTCATAACGCTATTGCCGATTTGTGTATGTATGCTGTTCTTATAGAAAATACAAGCCATGATATCCTCAACGAGAAGCATCGCGGTAAATCTAACGTCTGATGATCATCGGTTTGTTTCCATAGTCACCGAACATGTTGACGGGATGATTTGTACATTTAACGCGTCGCCATGCCAGAGTACACAACCACAGGGCTGCAAACACGACTACAAGAATCTAGAGCTGCGCTGTCAGAGTTTGGTTCACCTCCTGAGCCCAAACATTTGAACTTTGATCGGGCCTTTAGTTTTCCACACGTCTATCTGGTGTAATGCTTTATCCAGCTAATGGTCATGCAAGGATTGCAGCTTACGATGAGTGAAAGTATCGTAAACCTCTCGACCAATCAGCTTTCTGCCACAGGGACAACACAGAGAGTCAGACAGTCACACACACACTCACATCATGCATGCACGAGGAGAACATGCAAACTCACTAACCACTTCAACACTCACGGCCCATCCAATTTTACAAACCCTCCAAAAACTTATTTTGTGTATTAGTATACGTTTGCAGCCAGACCTCAACACATGTAGCTTCTAGCATGTGCAACAAATGTAATGGATGTTCTTTGTGCACCTCAATCGGAATCAATAGTAACAATAAGTCACTATTTTTCCACTGCAAATTTTAGAAGAATAAATAAAACCTTTTTTTGGACATTTTTGACGTGTATTGACGAAAAATGTAGAGTGGTAATCAGATATAAGACAAAAAATTACTCTCTGCATGGTGCTAGATTTCAGCGTGTGAACTGTGTGAACATATTTTCTTTCTTGCCCGTCATTCAAGTGCCTGGTTTTAAAATCAGTAGCTTACCTTTGCTAACAAAGCCTATAATGCCATGAAACCATTTCTTGCCTATTACTACATGGAAAATGTAACATGTCAACTGGGGGGAAAAAACATGAGGGAAAATCATTCTGAAAATAATAAGTGCCTGCTATTTTACAGTGTGCTCTGACATTCAAAGTGCATTTTGTTTCCATTTATCCTTCCGCAAGTCCAGAAAGACATCAGCCTGTTGTGTTTGAGCTCCGCTCAGCCTGCTGACTGACTCAATCTCCTCCTCTTACCTTTTCTGAAAGATGTGAAAATAGGAAAATGGCAAAATGCAAACTCAGACACTTTTCAGACACTGCCTGAAACCGCGGTGGAGCCTCATGCTTCATTGCTTATTGATCAGCCATCTGCGTATGTGTCCAAACAATTGACTTCAACTGCAACTGGTTGGACCAACCGACGGATACTCAGACAGATGTTTCCTGGTAAACAGCAAATGCAGCAATCAGATATACATACATTTGTAAAGCCACAAGTCAAATCCTGCAACCCCCCCCACACACACACACACACACACACAAAGGAAAGACTGCAGACTGAGGAACAGGAACAAGGATGGATGGTAGACAATTATAGTTCCAGACACAAACACTCACAAATAAACATAAGTACACAACACACACACACACACACACACACACACACACACACACACACGGTCATCTATACCTCAACGCACATTTCTTCTATGCTGCCACGTCTCTCTTGATGTCTTGATGATTTACCGCATGATGCACAGCAGGGAAGCGCGCTCTGCGGCTTCATACCAACAGTGCCAGGGTAAACATGTAGTAATTGTGGAAATAAGTGGGAAAACAAAACACTCTTTTAAAACAAATGTAGACAAATGTGCTTGATTTGAGTGAACATGTCTGAAAATAAAAGCAATAAACAGTGTTAAAGGTATAAGTCAAATAGTGAGAATGCAAAAGTGCACTTAACTTCCACAGAGGAAGACAGATGAAGTGTGTTTGGGAACAACAAATCTGGTAAACAACCATTCATTTAACCACAATTTGTCCTTATTTTACTGCTTTAGAATAAAAGATACACCCTTATTCTCATCCTCACAGCAGCTTTTAGGCCGCTGGTCTGGATAGAATAACAGAAAAGAACTGGGGTCATTACTCACAATGGAGGACTCTATTAAGCAGCAGTGTACAGCGCTAAACACACACACACACACTGACACCCCGAGGTGTAAAGAGAGAACAGTGAAGTGCGTGTGTGTGTGTGTGTGTGTGTGTGTGTGTGTGTGCGTGTGCGCGTGTGCGTGTGCGTGTGTGTGCGTGCGTGCGTGCGTGTGTGTGAGTGTGTGCGTGCGTGCGTATTCACATGGGAATGGGTCAAATGTGTGGCCCTCTTTGTGTGAATTATACTTAACTGCAGGGATAGTTCCGAGCTGTAAAAAAAACATACACACACACAAGCTTTGCACACTCTTTGTAATCTAGCACCATTACTGGCGGCTTCATGTACATTAGAGGATGAAAATGATGGAAAGCGGGAGGAGATATTGCTGCTGAAGGGGTAATTTCACCGAGGGGGCATCTGAGGTATTTATAGCCAAACGATTGAAGCGTTGAAAGCATACTGAGTTCATGATCTGATCACAGATGTAACCTAATGGAAACACGATAGCACGAATACTGCAACGTATACAAGGTTTGAGTCTACTATATAGAAAACTTTGCTTTTCTATCACCTTGTCAAAGCATTTAAGCACTGAGCAAAAAACTTCCCAGGTTAAAGTTAGGTTTATAGCTGTGGTCAAGGCTCATGACTTCACTTTGGCAGTAATAACCTGTCAACTGTTTCACATTAGGAAGCGTAAAAGTCTACATACACACTTGACAGAGCTGACAGATGCTGACATGCCACTGCATGCAGTCACAGGGCCTAAATGAGGAGCTAACGGTGTGGATGTGACAGAGATGTGGCTGTGCTCTGCTTCCTGTTAACTAGCTGTTAGGGGCTAGACGAGAAGAGACATACAGAGAGAGAGAGAGAGAGAGAGAGAGAGAGAAAGAGATATTGTTTGGATTTGTATTTTCTTAAATAACCCAAAAACAACATTACATTAAATGAGTTGTACATTTTGAATAAAAGTTCTTAGTGATAGGACTGACACCAGTGACGAAAACCTATTTGCCGTTTCATCAACGCTTCCTCGTGTTTCTTTACTTGACAGTGAATCTTTTTTTTTTCTTCTGATCTGACTGTTGTGATGACATGATGTGAT
The DNA here is from genome assembly GCF_963383615.2 of Lipophrys pholis. Taxonomy (NCBI): domain Eukaryota; kingdom Metazoa; phylum Chordata; class Actinopteri; order Blenniiformes; family Blenniidae; genus Lipophrys; species Lipophrys pholis. The sequence goes on from NC_137629.1 coordinate 23,865,493, forward strand.
ACACATATGACTGAGTAATGTGTGTTGGTGTTCCGGTGGACAACAGAAGCTCCCAGCAGGTATCCCAACCTTCTGCTCCCCAGACGAAGCACACTGATGACATCAGCTGGTGTGAAAGTGGCCATTAGTTCCACCTCATCACTGAGGGACAAATATAGCAATGCAAGGCTTTCATCAGACATGGAGGACAGCTGTAGTGAGGGGGCGGGAGAGGAAACCTGGCCAGATGATGATACACATTCACCACGTTCCGCCTCCTCCCTGATTCTCACTTCTCCCACTCCCCTGCGATCATACTGTCACCCCTTAGACTGATACACCTTGTGGTCGTCACATATGATCAGGCACATGTGACCCAAACAGGCGCGCACCGTTGTATACTGTATATGTTGTAAGGTGTGCAAATGTTTATTGACTCAAATTAATGCAATCCAGGTAGAAAAAGAAAGGAAGAAAAGTAGTAACAGCAACAACACAAACAAAAAAAAAACAAACGTCATTTTGGTCCTCGGGCCATACAAGGTCAGGTAGACTCACCACAGAAAAACGGAACACCAGAACAAAACAAAACAAAAAACGACAAGAAAAAAATAACAAGACACCACAAAACATAATTCAAACTTTTTAATTTTCCATCCGGTCCATGTTAACACAAGATGAGTGACAGCCATCAGTGGCCTGACACAGAAAAGAACCCAGACACACTCACTGGCACATTAAGTCACAAGTGAACATCAATGTCTTTGAACTTTCAAGCACAAGGAGAACATGCAAACTAACAGAAAGGCCTTCGTCTGGACAATGACATCTGGCCTCCAACCATACCACATGTTCTACCTTTTATTTGCATGAACATTTACTATTTCCTGTTTGTGATCCTATCACAAACATTAAAAAAAAAAAAAGGCGTAGCAGCAGACGGTTAATAAATGGTGCTTTTGTAATTCTTGTGCTGCTTTTTTTCTGAAAGCAGGAGTCGCAGCACACAGCGCCATTGTCAGAGCTCGTCAGAGCTTTACAACACCAGGACAAATGATGTCCCCGTCTGCTGCTCCTAGTCCTGATTCCATTATCTTCAAACCCAAACTAGTAATGCTGTACGACTGTGTGCTTCATTTCAGCTGCCAAAAGCATTATTTATTATTGAATCGTTCCACAGGTATTACCTAATAAGTGGGTTAGGGATTATTTTCGGCGGTGCGTGGACCAGATACACAGGGTGAGATTAAGGTATAGTGAGAGACGATGTTCTGTGGAAAAAGCGGTGTACTTACAGGACCTTCGGCTCTGAACAGGTGGCTGTGCTACTGGAGCAGACACCTGGCCTCCGCCTTTTGAATGACAGGTGGTGAAGTCACTGCAGGGCACATCTGCAGGGTGGAGAGAGAGACACTGATTTTCTATCAGGTCTCTGTCCCTACCAGCTTTTGATGTATCAGAGTGAGACATAGGATGCTGCGTTATGATCACAGGAGCCTGTTGGCTGGCTTTTATTGTCTTGATATCGCTATGCTGTGGTTCTCTTATAAATTTTTTTTTTAAAAATGACACTGCCCCAGTGACTAGGGTCACGTAAATGAAAGCAAATGTTTTTATATTATTGTTTGTTTTGAGTATGATTTCATTAAAATATTTGATTAAAAAGCCTGCAGACACACACACGCACTCAGTACTGGAGCACTCGCCTCTAATCTGGACTGTTGTGACAATTGAGAGGTTGGTCTGAACTCTTGAACCGCAACTCAGGAAAAAAACAAAACAAAACAAAAAAAGATCCTGATCCTGAAACGCACCTTACTGCTACACATGAGATTAAATGGGTCAGAGAACCGGGCAGATTACAGGGCACGTTTTCAGTATAGATCATTAATTTGAAATGGAGGGCAATGTTGCACACTCTACTACGACTCTGCTATCATCTCAACAGTCTCAACCATATGCACCTTTCTGCTTGAAGTATTGTTATTTCGGAACAAAGGTCTTGCACACGGCTGTCAAATGCCTGTAACGTACAGATGGAAGCCATCTGCTCTGCATCCGGCTGATAAAAGTAGATAAGTTTAAGGTGTCTGCACTTTATTTACCGAGCCTCACCGACCCTGCTCAGGCATTGAATATAATATTCTCAGTCACAGACAGAAGAGAAAACAACTCAAGCCCACTTACTAGCCTTGACACATAAAGACTTATGAGGGCCTGTTTGCATTTCAGAGCCACCCAGGTGCCTTTTGTAAAGCTCTAGTGTACTTGATGCTGAGTTGAAGAGGTGTCATATTTGGAGGTACTTAAGCATGCATTGTTTTGTTGTCTTGTTCAAAGCCATGTACTTCAAACAAGCGTGGCTTATTAAGTAGAGCGAAAGTTGCCAGGACACCTGTAGATTATTGTGGAAATGACATGTCAAAAATCTCCTTTGTGCGCCACAAATAATTTCAAAGATGCTCGTGAGTTGTGCCGTTCTTACATCTCATGTTTTGAACAGGTACACTGCAAACACACATGCGACACACTCGCACATCTTAACCCAGAAATGGAGAACAAAATTGTGACATCTTCTCTGTCTATTATGTGCTCCGTGTGTCTTCAGACACAAAGTGAGCATCTGTTGCTCCTTGTTTAGCTGAGCTATTTTTCCATTTACAACACGAGAAAGTGTTTGGATATAGACGGACGGCTGCTTTTTGTCCGTGTCTGTCGCTCCTCATAGTTTCTGAACGACATTCGTTTCAACCTGCGGTATGCCAAGCACGTTTTTGGCGCGCCACGTCTTTGTAAATGTTGCAATCTATGTGAAATGTACCTGTGAAGAGGCTGGAAATCAAGCAGTTTAAATATAACCTACTTATCCCAAAAGGCGCAACAGGTGTCGAGTGCAAGAAGCAGAACAGGAGAAAGCGCCTGGCGACCGTCTCAGCATTCCCTTTTGGCAAGATAAAAAAGCCATCCCGGCGAGGCAGAGAGAGGCTCTGAACATGAGATCAATGGAGCATATTTAAAAGACATTAGAGAGCAGTCCTCCTGTCACATTCCTGTGATAGAGTACAGGAATCTAGCCTTCCAGCATACAGTACCGTGTCTCTATAAAGGCGATCCTCCAGTGTCATTCCTCCTGTGCTTAATCTCCATGTGGAGATGAAAGATGGAGGATGGCCAGTTGTGTCTCAGAGCTAAGCTGGGCTCTGGGTCACCCGAGCCGACGCTGAGCTTTTCCCAGCGGCCCGGGAGATGTCAGGGGGTGAGGGCAGAGGAGAATGGATAGCTGCCGGCCCCGGAGCCCCTCATTCACTCTATAACTTGCTCACATTAAAGAGAGCTCTAATCACTGCGGGGACTTGGCCAATGATGTGCTTATCAAACGGCATATTTCAAAAAGGCATCTTAAAAGGCCCGAGGGCGAAGAGGCAATAAGAGCACATTTGTATGTGGATGAAAGGGAAAAGTGTAGACAGACCTTGCATCAGAATACAGCGGGGGGAGATCATTAGCATCTCCAGCAAAATATGCACTACCAGATAGGGAGAGAGAGGTACAGTCAGTGAGGGAGGGAGAAAGAGAGAGAGAGGTGGTAGCAGGATGGGGTTGGAGGGTTGTGGGAGAAAGAATGGGTTCTTTTCGCCATTCGTTCTTTTTTGTTCTACACAGTTCCCAAAAAGAATAAGAGAACAAATACATTTTTGAACAAAGGCAGGGCTCTTGAAGTGGAAGCCTGTTGGGGACGTGAGGTGGCTCCATTGTGGGTTACAACAGAGTGAAGCCACGACGCATCTGCACTCCCAAATCCTCTTATACTCCTCTCACACCTCCCTAAACAGAACGGGCCCAGCACGTGAGCTTTGATATGCGAGGAAGAGCCTTCAATCACCATCGACACAATCTCCCTAATACTCTCTATGATATTGGCTGCCTGTCGTTTCAGCATGTGGGCCAGGGACTTGTGACAAAGTTGGGCAATAGCGTCCATCTTTGTGTGACCAACACTGGCTGAAATACAGTCTCCTGACACAAGAAAAGGGCTGAGAGAAGCAAAGTCTGTGGTTCTCACATTGAATAAAAGACTTTTCTTAAACGCATAGCAACAGGAGAAAGTTTTCATGCCAAAGCTGCAGTATGACTTTTTATTTGCAGCCAGGGACCAGGATATGCTGTAAACAATGGCGGGAAAGGAGAGATTTTCAGGATTTCAAGCCAAACAAGGAGTCTTCAGATTTGCTTTAAAAAAAAAAAGAAAGATATTCTTCTTAGTGAGAAACATCATGATTTAAACATCAAGATGATTTCACTGAGCGCAGACAGCAACCACACCACTGATTTTGTTCGTGTGATTTCCTCGTGCGTCCACGTGTCCACGCACACACACACAAAATGGCGCAGTGATGTCGATTTAATCCAAGAGAGTGGACTGTTGTTACCGTCTTTTGTTGATATTTCTTCTTCAGCTGTACGTGTGTTTAATTAAACATATACAAACGTATAATACACACACACTCTCATACACACAGGATTCACACCAACGCGAAGACCACACCTTCATCCAGGTACATCTGCTTTACGCCAAATGTTTTCCTTTGTTTTAGAGCAAAGTACAAGAAAATCTCTTTGAAAAAGTTTGCATTGAATTAAAGGAGCTTTTTTAAAATAACCTGAACAAGTAAAAGTTTTCATGAAAAATGAAGGCAATTAAAATTATGTGGTTTTGAATGTACCTCAATGGGTGTCAAATACAGTAAAAAAAAAAAAAAACTGTCTTCCATTTTGTGTTTTGCAGACTTTAGAATGCATATATTACAAATCCAACCTGGCGTTATGACTGCGTTGCTGATGATTCTATAACGTAGCTAACTGTCACTGCTGCAACACCAAATTTGTGTTATTTGTCGACTCTTTTGTGGGAATAAAAGAAAAAGAAATAGCAGTTATGTTTAAGTAAAAAAAAAAAAAAAAAAAGTCTTGTTAACACCTTCTTTGTCATTTTCACACCTCGCGATGTCATCTGGCAGGTCATCTCAGACCCATGGGTGGAGCGCAGGTCATATGTTGGACAGCCCTGCTATAGGTGGTGGAAATCCAGCTCATTTCACACGCAGCTTCACATACATGGGCAGCGTGCAGACACAAGGCAGGAACTAACTCGATTAAGTTCCTTCTATAGACAGTGTGTACATTGTGTACCGACGCCTGCGCGCATGCACAAACACGCTCAACTAATAAGACCCCGTTTGAAAATCTGAGATCAGGAGACCAATTACCTTAATTATTTCCCCTTTCCTGCCATCACTCTCTTGTACTTGTTTTTCTGCTTTCTATTTTAGCTGTGTTTGCATTTGTGAGTATTTTGGTTTGTGCATTTCACAACGCAAAAATTACTCCAAAGCTCAGAGAGAGGGGGGGGGGTTTATGTCTACACAGACTAAAAAAACTGAGCTGTTTTATTTCCATACTCAAACATGTAGCAAGAATTTCTTGCCGAGGGAACAGTGGCAGATGAATAATGATGGTGCGATAAAGCTGTTATTATATTCTGCTTGAAAAACCCAAAGAAACAGCATTTAAACCTTCAGGCCCAGTCTGTTCAGCTGCTCCTGTGCAACAATTCACTCTAACCTACACCGATATTGCCCAATTGTGTGTTACAGCTCATTCACTACGAGGTGACAGCATCTCGCCAACATTTGTGGGAAAAGTAGGTAATTATTGTGTGATGGATTCCACCTGCACCCTGCAGAAATAACCCCGTGCATGTCTAAGTAGAGTCGGTTTAAAATATCCCCATCTAAAAATCATTTCTCCATCAGCATACAGAGGATTTTTTTTTCTCCCTTTTTTTTTTTTTTTCTTTTTTGCCATTTTGTTTAAACATCAGATTGTTAGAGGTCTGTGTACTCAACAGAAAGAGCCGAAAGCATATCATCAAATCTGAAATGAAATGAAAATCCAGATAAGCGTAATATCTTCAAGAGCAAGTTAGATGTCGATAAGAAATCCTCATCATCAGTGTTTATAGGCATGGGAGTCGTCATGCGTTAGTGTTATCATACAAGGTTTCATGGGGGGGAAGAGTGATTGAAATGGAGAGTTTTCACAAGATTATGATGTGTTGGAGGGTTTTTTTTTCATTTCTTTTTTAATTAAAGAGAAGGTCCATGTAATGTGATGGTATGAATCTACTAATAATCTGCATACAATTACCATATAAAGATAATAGTATATATGAAATTCACGTATGGGGAGTATATGATGCAACATAGGGAAGGAAATAATGTAATGAAAAGGCTGGAAGCACCAATGGAAATATTTGAAAGCACACAAGTCAAACAATAAAAGTATGATAACAATATACATATATATTCATATTTTTATTTATATTTCATTTCTGGGAGGATATCTTGTACATCAAATATCCCATTGGCAGTTAAGCGCATTCAATGTGTTTAGAAGCCAGAAACAGTCACTTGTTTTAACAAACACAAATACAAAATAAAGATAACCACAAAATAATGAACTGCATGTATATAACATACAAAAGAATCCCATGCCTACTCAGTAGGTAACTTCAACATTCCAGCTCTTGAAGATGTGGATATTTACACTTAAGTTTTACAAAAATATACTTTATAGTTTTTAATCCTTTTTTGCTTACATTCTGGTAAAATGAAGCGGTGCCCTCGTAGCTCGTCCCTTTTCCTCTCTCTGAGTATGACTTACATTCTGTAACAAAAATATTCCCTCAACCCTTAAGGCGAGATGCAGTGCATCCTCTCTTGCGCGCAGCCGAGTCACAACACCAGCAAGGCTTCACAAAAGGCACCAAATAACGGGAGCGTTTGTCTTGTTGAAATTCTTTTGAACTTGTTTTTTTTTTTTTTTTCTCCTTTTCTCTATTTTTCCATATAACCGAGCGATATGTCACATGTGAGAAAGAGAGAAAGAGATAGTACCAGTGGATGATATTTACAAACAGAAACTAACATCACTCTTACTCATGCTTGAATACTTAAGTGCTTTTTTTTTTCTTTTTTTTTCAAACAAAGTCAAAACGGATCACAGCATCATCACTACATAATAGAGAAAGTATGTAGAAAATATGGCCCTGCTCACTTAAAATAATACAATGCAAATATGCAAATAATTTTGTTCACATCTGTGGTACCAAAGAATGATAAAAACAAAACATGGCACATGTACAATATACATATATGATAGCTTATGTATATCATTCAATGTCTTTTGTACTGTTTCTGTGCCTGCAAGGGCGAACGTGCCACAGCACCACGACGGCTGGCAACCTGTTTGTCTCTTGGTTTTTGAGTACCTAATAGCAGAGGTTTCTTCTCAGTATCTCTGAAGTCCCTTATGCATTTGAAACGTTGCATTTGTTTTACAGAGACATAAAAAAAAAAAAAGAATCCCTTTTTATCTTCGTTTGTCTTTGCCCAGTCCTTGGCATGTGTCTTTTTCTCTCTTTCGGGTAAATCTCAAGATTCACCTAACTCTGCACAGGGAGCAGAAAAGTGCTTTTTGGAGGGGAGGAGGGAAGAAAAAAAAAATCCTTTTGATGCTGATTTCATTCCCCTCAAAAAACCTTAAGAAAGGACAAGTTTGGTGAGACTTAAAAGTTTTTCTCTTTGCTCTTTCTGTTTTTAGCAGATCTCAATTGTCCTTGGGGAAAGGGTGGTCTGCATGTCTGACAGAGGGGTGGGGACGGGGGAACTGTAGATGTTGGATACGACTGATGAAGGGAAAGAGGAGGTGACCTGTGACTGAAAGGTGCTGGACATGGAGACTGATGGGTAGGTTGTCGCGACAGAGGGAGACGGATAGGAAGTGTGGACTGGAGAGGAGTAACAGGAGGTTACTGGGGAGGCATAAGAGGACACCGGTGAGGGGTAGGAAGTGATGGGAGAGGGGTAGCTGGAAGCAGGTGAGGCGGCGGATACCGGTGCTGTTGTTGCCACCACTGCTCCCGCTTTCTCTGCTTTCTTGTCCTTCTGTCTTAGATGGATCTTCGTGTGCCTTTTCCTCTCATCGCTGCGAGCAAACTTGCGTCCGCAAATTTCACAGGCGAAGGGCTTCTCGCCAGTGTGAGTGCGGATGTGTGTTGTTAGGTGGTCACTGCGGCTGAAGTTGCGCATGCAGATGCGACACTGGAAGGGTTTCTGACCCGTGTGGATGCGGATGTGACGTGTGAGCTCGTCGGACCGCGAGAAGCGGCGATCGCAGGTCTCCACGGGGCACGCGTAAGGCCTTTCGTGCGGCGGCGTCTTGCTTGGCCGTGTGGGGTACTTGCGCATGCGGCTGGGCTTAATCAGCTGCGACTGGTAGACACTTTTTAAGTCCTGGGAACCAGTTTGGGTGGCAAAAGCCTTAATTGTGGACAGAGGAGTGAGGGAGGGCTGGCTGGACTGACTCTGGAAAGGCTTTTGGTCAGGAGGCACCAAGCTGATCTCTCCCTGCTGCTGAGGAAAAAGATAGTCAGGGATCATGGGCACGGGGAAACTTGTGCCACAGGTCTTGCTGTTGGGGTAGGCAGGCGGTGGGTACTGCACTGCTCCCGCTGAGTTCGGAAAAACCTGGCCCTGGTCAGGGAAGATGTCAGAATTTGGGCTGGAGTATGTCGGGGCGGCGGAATAGATTGGATTGGGCTCACTGTGGTGAATCGAGGAACTGAGGCTGGAGCTCTGAGATGAGGAAGAGGAGGTAGAAGAGGAGGACGTGGAGGAGGACGGAACGGTTGAAGAGGATGAGGTGTTCTGTGAGGCAGTGGAGGAAGCGCTGGAGCTGGGCGCAACATTGCCCATCAGCCCGGTGAACAGGCCCAGGATGGGCTCCGCCCAGAGGCTGTTGCTGCAGGTGGTCGCAGGCTCAAGTGTGAAGCGGCCTGTGTAAGAAATGGGGGGCAGCCTCTGGGTGGGGTACGTCTGTTCCACAACTGGCTTGTCACAGTTGAAGGGGATATCAGGTAACGTATCTGCAGGGAGCACAGAGAAAGGAGAGACATTAATCAAACTGTCAATATCCAGAGAGAGGAGGGGAGTTCAGGATCCTGCCAGAGCAGTGGACAGTGTGTCACCCCTCTCCTCTGTAACAGATCAGTCAGGTGCCCACGCAAAGAAGCACTCTCCAACTAAACTCTTTCTGCCTCAACTCTAAAACTGTCTCGGCCACATCTCCACCACCACTGCTGCGCAAGCTTAATACTCACATTCTCATCTGCTCACTCTGGCTTTTTTTTTTCTTTTCCACTTTCTGTCTCACACGAGCCACACACACACACACATACGCACACACACACACACACACACACACACACACACACACACACACACACACACACACACATACGCACGCACACACCAACATGCAGATTTCTAAACTCATCAGAAAGCCAGAGGCAATTGATTACCAAAACTGCAGTTCAGCTGGTTTTAGGAATGCAATTTGAATTGAGCTGTAGGAGTGTCTAGAAGCATGCGGTGGCTGAGCAGAGTCTGAGTCCTCAGAGAGCCAACAGGGTTTTAGAGCTGCTTTTAAAAATTTATATTAAACATTATTTTTGTATCTGATTGTTTTTTTGGTACATGCTGGTTGGTAGCTTGCGAGACTAATTTGATTTGTATTTACAAATCATAGCTTGTAAGTTACAGTTACATGAGTTTACATGTTTTTCTATCAATTTATTGCCAAACAACAAATCATAAAATATCAATTGCGAATATAGTATTGACCAGTCACTTATTATAATTTTGTAATTAATAGAGTCATTTTTGCAACATTGAGGATGCGAAAGAAAAAGCAAGTTTTCTTTGTCTCTTACCTCCAGCAAGGTGGTCGTACTGCTCTCCCGGCTCGCCCGAGCCGAAGCCTGCACCTTCGGGTGCGGAGGCAGTGAGGAAGGGGGTCCCCGCAGAGCTGAGCATCATCACCTCCTCCAGCTTGGGGTAGTTATCCATGGGAGAGTGAGGAAAGCTCAGGGGCTCAGAGATCTGCAGGGTAGGGAGGATCATCTCGGTCTTGGCTGCAGCCATCCTCTGCTGGTGCTGAAGCTGCAGGACTGATGCTGCGCTGGCGGCTGCTGCGGAGCGCAGGGAGGCTGTGCACGCTGGCAGAGCAGTGGAGGGAATCACTCAGCCCAGCGCAGGGAGCGCTGCACACTTCTGCTGATGCCGAGCAAGATACTGTTCTCTGCCTGGCTCCGTGACTCTCGCGCTCCAGTTGTCCTTGGTGTTTTCCTTTGTCACTGAGAGATGAGTAAAGATCCACTTGTCTTTTTCAGAAAAAATCAAATGTATCCTTAATACTCATTCCCTAAGATGCATCCAAATTAAGCAACAGATCAATGTTGATTTTTTTTCTTTTGCATTAAATTACTGATCCAATCAGGTTTTGACCTTAGATGGATGTTGTTTTGAATTGACGTTTCACTTTTGGTGTGATATTTCTCAGTTCGGGAGTTTCAATGTGTTTGTCAGTCTATCTCTGCTCTAACAGTTGCTCTTGTGGACTCTCAGGGCTCTCTGAGCTGAGAGGTTTCCCCGCTCCTTTTATACACTCCTGTCGTGACGTAGATGTCCATATATGGAAGAGAGGAAGCCCATATTTAGGCACTGCAGTGGAGGACACATGACGCTGGCCTGGGGGGGAAAGCAGAGCGCACACACTTTATATTAAGCTCTCACCGTAAATTGCGAAGACAACGCCGCTCTTCCTCTGTCCCGAATCAATGTGTCTTCATAGACGAACAGCTTCGCCAGACAGCGGCATAATTCTTGCTCTCTCCCCGTCGCCCCGTAGATTTGATTTGGATTTCCCATCTGTGCAGCAGGCTGCGCCGCTGCCGGAAAGCCCGGCTCCGCCGTGCCTTATAAGGTCGTGACTACATAAGGACCTATTCCGGTGGGTTTCCATTTCCCGGGCCTTATTTGGAACTTCCTGAGGCAGCGCTGATCGCTGCTTGGCAGTGAATGAGAGGCTGGAGTGCAAATCATGTCCAGCGCTCACAATAAGTAATGTCAGCAGCAGAGTCCTGCTCCCGGGTTTTAAAGCTCAGGCTGGGCTTCATGTGGAGGAGAAAAAAAATACTTTGACTTTGTTTCAACATGTTTCATAAACTGCAAATACAAACGAAGTTTAAACATGAATGATTAGATAGGTTGTGAAGTTACCTTTATTTTCCTTTTTTTTTTTTTTTTTTCCTTTGGTCGTATTCTGTTATTTCACCCTCATGTTGCACCACTTTTCTCCATAATGCATGCAGGCAGGCGCAGAATGCGACCCTGCAAAACTCTGCTGCACGGCAGCAAACTTCCTCCAAATTAACTTTCCGTCTCTCTCGGCCGTGTCATTGATTAATGAGAACAGATCGCCGCGGATGCTGACGAGGTGCGGGGCGATCGGTCTAATTGAGGGGTGTCCCCGGCTCAATATTCGGGGGAATCTCTCTGCCACTCAGCGGCCTAATGGGCCGCATTAACAACGCTGCGCGCAGCTGCCAGGACGCCCGCGGGATGCCGATGTTTCCCCCGGCTGCTCCAGCTCCGGTGGGCGCGCCAGCACTCCTCGGTGGATGCTGACGGGAAATCAATGTGTTTCTCTTGCTGCTGACTGGATCTATATGCGAGCAACCTCATTGGGAAATATCGTGGGCAGGAGCCTTTAAGGTGGCCCGAGAGAAGGTGAGACAGAGACAGAAGATCTGCTCCTGGTGCATGTGAAAACAGAGCTGAGAGACAGAGAGAGACCTGCATCCCTCTGATATTATCATCAAGTCTGATGATTGCGTGTCTAAACTGTCTGTATATCCACAGGTGCTCAATTAAAAACAAAACAAAATATTGACAATGAATATAGATAATAGTAATGTCATCTTAAAAAAGATAAATATACTAAACAATCCAAAATGTTAACCATAGTATTTTACTGCATCCTGACAAAGGCTCTTCTGGTCTTCGCCAGGTTGCATTCACTCCCAGGCGTTTCCCATTCAGCCGCTGGCAAATCTCTGTGTTTACGCCCATCAAGACTGATTGCAAAACTCTGTCATATATTATGGATGATCTGGAGCAGATCCTCCTTTACAAAATCCAAATAAGCCCAGAGTGGAGGGCACAGCTGGAGAATGTTTAATGTTGTTTATTCATACAGATATTCAACTTATAAATGATCAGCCTTGATAACTTTTTGAAGGTATGTGGCACAGCGGTGTTACATTTCAGGAGAAAGAAACTGCTGCTCCCATTGCTAACAAACTCTTTATTTTCATTTTTTTCAGTAAATGTGATGTTGCTCCTCCATGGGCCTCTAACCTTACGGGCAGAAAAAGATCAGGAGATGAGACATGAGGAGGGTAAGTTAACACAAAATGACTATACATACATGGTGAGGTGATGATACCATATCTAAACTCCCATCTGCATCCACCTTGGCTGTCATGCATCAGTTACCAAAGTCGATAAATTTGCGGCAAAGCAAAGAAGAAAAAGCAGCGAGAGCTAGATGAGAGAACTCATCATCTGATGACAATGTAATAAAATCAGGTTAGGGAAAACTCTCAGAAAAGTAATAAAGTAATAAAGATGATAAACAGTTCACAGTGGCTGTTTGGGCCTCCCTTTACTCTGATGCATGGAGGGGGCGGGAGCCAGATGCTGTAAGGGCAGTGGAAGGAGAATTAGTGTGTGTGTGTGTGTGTGTGTGTGTGTGTGTGTGTGTGTGTGTGTGTGTGTGTGTGTGTGTGTGTGTGTGTGTGTGTGTGTGTGTGTGTGTGTGTGTGTGTGTGTGTGTGTGTGTGTGTGTGTGTGTGTGTGTGTGTGTGTGTGTGTGTGCGCTCTCCTCGGTGTGTTCCCCAGTGCTGCCCACACAAGCCAGCCAGAGGAGTCCTCGGCTGATCAAACTCCAACGCGCTGCCAGCCGGCAGGAAAAAAAAGAAGCTCCACCATTACCTACGCACTCGCCACACCCCTGTTCACACACACACACACACATACACACACACAGCACGAGAACTAGTTAATATTTAATCACGCCCCAATCTGCCAAGGAAGAGAAAACGCGGAAGTAGGTAGATGTAGCAGCCAAAAAAAGATAGAAGGTGGAAGAGAGAAGAAGAGTTGGAACATTAAAAGGTGAGAGGAGAGCAAGGAAGATAATAGAGACATATAGATATAAAAGAATTGGAGGCAGATTGAAAAAAAAAAAAAAAAAGGAAAATATATACGAAGACGGTGGCAATGAAGAGTGAGCGTTGTAGGAAAACAGAAAATAGAGAGCCTGAGAGAGAATCCTCTCACCCACATAGTGTACGTGGGCGCAAATACCAAGCTTTGTGTTGGCATTTGTCAGCAGTCAGTGCCAGTCAGAAGAGACAGGACTGACATGCAGGCAGACACCACTGCTCCTCCGTCACACCTACTCACCTCCACGGCTGCCCACACAGAGCGGTGGTGCAATCCCTCCCCATTAGCATACAGGTGTGCCCATGATGGGCGGACCAAGATTAGAAGGTGGGTAATGACAGTTAGCAAAGCTTGGCTGTTATGTAAGAGGCGACGGGAGGGAGCGAGGGAGGCAGGGATGATTTAATAGAGAGAGAAAGCGAGTGGACCTGGTTATTTTTGAACACGGAAATCTGCCGTCACGGTTTTATTGTACAAAGTGGGAAGGGGCGAGAAATCTGGATTTTCATATGGTAAAAATTAAATGTGGCCTCACTACGATGGGGCCCGTGTTGATAATTAAATGGGAGAAGAGCGGGGGCCCGATCGTCTCTGGCAGAGTGACAGGCTGAATATTAGCCCACAGTCATATAGTGATGGGGAGAGAAGCAGGGAACACGATCGGAGCCTATTTGATAAATGTCATTTTTCTTTCAGTTTTTAGAATGACGCCAGCAGGAGTGTGTGACCTGACCTTTTACACGCAGAGTGAAATGCGCCTGCAAAAAGTTCAGCAGCCGTGAGAGAAATAGAATCTCTGAGAGACATTGAGGAAACTGGTCGTGCAAAGAGGTCAAAGACAATCTCCACTAATTGACATATATGAAAAGACAAACGGATGTAAGGGGAGTCCGTTCGGTACCGCATGCTTTAAACACCTCACTTCTGTTCTCTCTTCATGGTAAACCTCAGCCCACTGATTGAACTGGAACACATTGCAGTAGATGAAAATAGCCCACCTGTTGACACTCGGACGCGTTCCCGTGTTTTCTTTTTCTTTTTTCTCTCTCTCTCTCTTCTCACATGAAGCCAGAAAGATCACTGGAGCTCCATGTAATTACAAGATATGATTTCTCTAACAGTAGGTAGTAACTCTTTGATGTTTTAAAACAGTCGACTGAAGCTTCACAATCGCCGCAATCTCGGCTCCGTCTTATTACCCCTCACTCCCCCCGGCCCAGACTGTGGAGCAGCACCGCCGCTGGCGTATCGCATAGAAACAGAGCGGCGGTGGCGGCGGTGGCGGCGGTGGCGGCGGTGGCGGCGGTGGCGGCGGTGGCGGCGGCGGCGACGGCGACGGCGAATGGCGTCTGTATCTGCTTATCTGTCTGTTGTTACCTCCTGAAGGTTTTAGGTGACAGAGAGACGATTACCAAACACAACACAAAGCCCACCACGAAGTGGCCCCACCGTGGCCCCCGAGGATACGTGACTCACCGAGTCCCCGGGCCTTGTTTGTTTGATGCTTGCGACAAAAGAGCTGACCCCTGACCTTTCAGCACCCGATGAGTCACCGGTAGCATGCCAGAAAGACGGGGCTTCCCCAACACCATGCAGCATTGGCCGCACAGCAACGGGTAACATTTAAAGGTTGTCACAAAACACTTTTGAATGTTTGCCTGAGCAGAGCGCTGCGGTGACACCCTGGGGTGACCGCCGCCTCTCGACAGGGCTTTACAGAACCAGGTCAGCGCCGCTCAGCAGCAGTAATAAAGAACTTTTTTGGTGAATTGACTCAAGACGCGAGTGCATTAAATATCTGTTCGAATAAAAGATTTCTGATTGCAAATTTAATGAAAATAATATAAAATGCTCTCAGGTTTTACTTTTCCTGATGAGAAAAGGTTCCTGTTCCACTTTTACTGACTGATGAGAGATTACATTTGATTAATCTGACTTTGTACAAACTGTACCAAGAATTAAAATATGATTTCCTTTTCATTTTCTTCTTTCTTGCCAGTCTACAGTGGAAATACTGAGGAACTTTAAAAAAGATATACTTTTTTTTAATATACATTTTAGTCCATTGATAAACTTTTCTTTGGGTAAATGGTATATTGGGGCGTGTATAAATGCACATAAAAATCACAATATAAAAATGATATTCTTTGATGTTAACTAACTTTTGGTATATAGCTATTTGGAAATATTAGCATTAATAATGTCACCAGAGAAGAAATTAAAAATCAACACAAATAGAAATGTCACCCAAATAAACATAAACAACCGTCTGTTTCATATTTTGAAAGCAAATCATAATTCATTCATCTACATAAAGGAATTGGTTACCCGAGTGAATGAGTGAACATATCAAAACAAACAAAAAGCATTTAATTGATTACAATAAAGCAAATTCTTAATTCTAATACTTTTCTGAAGTTTGTCAGTTATGTGCAACATTAATTATTTTTAATTGTGTTTTTCACTTTTTTTTTTTTTTTTTTTTTTTACATTAAGATTTTTTTATATTAAATGGATTACAGTTGCTTATTCTATTGTGTGACATTTAAGCTGCCTCACGAGCTTCTTTTTAACCCGTTGGCTGAAGAAGAAAATCATTCACAGACGAGACTAATTTTCGGATTCCCCTCATGGTTGCCTGGATGTTGCGGCGCGTTTTCGCTGATTTACTTTGCTGATTGGATCTGCTCCTCACGCTGCTGCCGTCTCTGTGAGTGCAGGGAGACAGACAGGAAGAGATGAGCAGTGAGAGAGGGGGGAAAAAAAAATAAAAAATGTAGCCTCAGCGTCCAGACTGCAACGCAACTGGTTTGTTGTCTTTAGCGAACACGTTTGGGTGTGACTCACATGCGTACGTATTCGACGAAAAAAGAAAACATCCAGACTCGTAGGCCTGTTTTTAGTCTGCGGCAGTCGTCGGGGTTTTTTTGTCCGAAATTTTAAAACTTTGCTTCAGTCTGCAGTCACACGGAGCTGTGCCAGTTCACATCTGCTTATGTGGAAGAGCAGCTTAAAGCAGCGTGGGTTTATTATTGCATCAGGCAGTCACGCCATCACCCTGCTCACTCCTTGGCCCGTGACGTTTATTGAGAGAATGGCTTGGAAGGGGAGACAGTTGGTTTTGATCTTTTTCTTTCTAAATAAAGAGCTGAAAACTCATAGCCCAAGCTAGTGAAGATTTAGTAAACTCACCCTGAAATCACTCGGTCTCTGAAAGCGTGACCTGTCTCAAACTGGCCTTATACAAACAGGTAAAAAGCACACGCTCACACTCACACACACACACACACACACACACACACACACACACACACACACACACACACACACACACGCACACACACACACACACACACACACACAGACACACACACACACACAAACCTTTAACTTGTTCTCTCGAGTTTATTTGAGTTTTGAGTCAGATCAGAAGTTGCCAAGACAAATAGTCTCCCTGGGTCCATTGGCCAAAGCTGTTTCCAATAACCCGCTGTGAAGTGAAAATGACAGACAGCGAGAGGGAGACAGACAAATCTGCTCAGGTGAGAGTTATTTGTTTTGTAGTGTCGGAGTAGAGGGGTTGAGAGGCAGGGAAATAAATGGGTGAGGAGAGATACAGAAGCAGAGGAAGTGATGGAAAAGAAGAGCCAGAAAGCGACAGAGAGTGTAAGAGAAAGCGACTGTTAGCGTGTTGTTGACAGGTGGGCCCGGGGGCAGGTACGACAGGTTGATTCAGGTAGGCCCCTCTCCCTCTCCCTCCCCTCCATCCTCAGCCCCCACACTCCCCTACCCTCCAACCAACCCTCCCCCGCCAACCCCAGCTGGAGACCGCCGATCTGGGATAGCCTACAGGGCTGGGTAGACAGGTCTCCATCAGAAAGCCCTGCAACCCTTTACAATCGCACAATAATCATTTAACTCTGAGTGCCGTGTGTCAACAGCCATGACGGCTGACGAGGCAGACAGACACCAACAACAATAACTGCAACACCCGTTGTATGCTTCTAAAGAGCAAAAAAACAAACAAAAAAACAAACAGGAAATTGACAGAAATGGAGAATGAATAAATGAATAACTGTCAAAAGTATTCGGCTTATGGGACACTGGGTTTTTCAGGAGTTCAAGCTCGAGGGCCAAATGTCACTTCTGGTCACTTTGACCAAAGATTTACCAACTGATATAAGGCTGCTCTAACCAGGCAACAAAGCGCCTCTCGGCACTGTAAGTGATCTATAATCATAAATAATCTAATTTGAACTAATGCTTCAAATTTAGATAATCTATTACACATTAACCAAATCAGATTTTTTTTTTCTTTCGTCCTCTTCATCCAAGGCTGTGGTAGTGCCATGGAGCGCAGGTTAATGGTGCAACTAGATTAAGCAGACTGAATTCATGCATAATGCAGCCGTTTACCTTAATAGGAGAAACGTGACTGGTGAGCAGTGTTTACATTAAAGGAGGGTGAGAGTTCAGCCGAGCCGAGAGAATATTTTTCTGCCTACGCTGGCGGCAGACAGTGTAATGAATTTCTATAAAGCGCACTGCAAATAAAAATAAAGACACACAAAGGAGATTGCATGTTGATGGTTGTCGGGCGATGCTGACAAGGAGAAATGGGTGAGGACGGTGTTGAAACTTGCAGTAGTACACAGTTTGCAAAAGACTCGCAGTAGCCCTGGTTTGAACCCTGGATGAAAAAAATAAAAAATAAAACCTCAGCTGCATAACAATGATCTCAATCAAATCCATTCTTTTAACACTCGGATGAAACGGAGTAATCAAACAGAAACTAAAATACCTTTTTTGACAAGCTTTCAACGTGAACATTAAGGTGAGATTGTAATAAAGACACAAGCCAACATGTTCCTTTATTTATTTGTCTTGCCGTCCAAACACATGCACACCCTAACCTAACTTCTCGGTTTCTAGGATCAACCTTGAATATACTGTACTTCTATATCAAGTCTGTCTTCTTCTGACTTTAACCCTGAAGACAAGCAATGGCCTGTGCATCACCCTCAGCTCTCCAGTATCATCTGCCAACTCGTTGGACGAATCTCAATCTTGTTAGTAGTCTCGAGTAACCTTGGCCCTATATCCACAGCTTAACCGTCACATGCAAGGACATTATTGTGGATCCTCACACTTTTAGGGCGCCACAAGGTACATTTGACCCAACAAGTGTCGCTTTCTTCCAGGATCTGCTTCCTGCAAAGAAACACAAGACCAATGCACGCACACACACACACACATACACACGTGCGCGCACACACACACACACACACACACACACACACACACGACCATGGGCCAACACCAGTACATGTATCCACAAGTGTGCTGACAGCACACACCCAGCGTATAGGCTGACACGCTCTTGGCCACAATACACCACACAATTAAAATAAATCTTGTCGGAAGGCCACATGGCGATGCCTTTTCTGACACTCAAACAGGGGAACAACTCCATAGCAACACCGGAGAAATGTTTACGAATGAGGATATTTGGATTTGCACTATTGGAAACATAAACAGTCTTGGTGTCATAATTTAGCGGGGGAAAGGATTTCTGTTTGTATTGACTTAAAGAGTCAAGAAAAGGAGTAACGTGAGTTGGAAAGTCATGAACTTCCATTCTTCTCGCAGTGGGATTGTGACAGTGTGTGTTCTCATTACGAGCACACCGACAGCCCTCCGCGGGTCTCACTCTCTGAGCTTCTCTCTCTCTCTCTCTCTCCCCATCTATCTCTGCATTCCCAGACAGCTTTAGCAGTTCAAACCCTCGCACTGCGGCATTGTCACACACCACACTGGTTGCCATGGAGAAATAGTCCTCCTGGTCTCCAAGGTACCCGAGTCTATTGTCTTTGGCTTCTTTATTTAGATGAAAACATGATTTGTTGGAAGGGATCTACTTGTTTTTTCGCAGCTTCCTTTGCTGCTTTTTCTTTCTTCTCCTTCTCCTCACGAGCATCAATGCGTCGTCGCATGATGTGTATTGTTTCATCCTTCTCCTTTCCAGGAGTTTGACTGTGCGCATGTGTGCGTCAAGCTCGTCTGATGTTTTGTAGCAATTAATTTCAGTGTGTCTGCATGTCAGCGCCCCAGGAGGGGGGCTGTATAAAAGTTTTCCCCATTGCCACTGCTCTCGCCAGGGCTTATAATTGCCTTCTATTACCAGGGCTGGGTGTCACAGCGCCTGCCTGTCTGTCACCAGGAGACTCTCAACTAACGACAGATGATGAGGCAAAGGAGTTGGAGTTTTCTTACTGACGCTCTTCCTGGCAGAAGAGATAATACAGAAGATTTATATTATACAGTAAATGACAGACTACTGTCGTCCAGCAATGCATATTGTGGTATGCAAAAAATAACTTTTAAATACCCTTTGTCAAGCAATTTCTGATCTGGAGACACCTGTATAGGAGGCACACACTACACTACAGTCAGCTGGCGGTGACATATATCCAGCAACAACCCGAACAATAAGTTGATTCTGATGCGACTTGAAAGGGCTGTGGTGAAAGGCAAAGCATTTACAATCGGCAAGCTTGAACCTTCGACCCTGTTCATTTGCATGTTTCCAGCTCAGATCACAGCTGTCAGCAAGCTGAGACTTTTTTCGTCGCAGCTGAAAAACCAAACAGGAAGTGACATCATGTCCGCTGCTCCATGATAAGCTTGGGCCTCATCAGAGAAGCGACAGAGTGAAAGGAAGAAAAGCGGCAGAAGACAGAGAGGGGCTCTGCTGATGGGTGGAAAGAGGAAGTCGTCTGGGTTTCGTTCTCATTCAGTGGCTGTGGCTCAGACGTCCCAGACTCTGCGGTCGTGTTTAAAGACATCCAGACAAATAAAAACACCCAAATTAACTCACTTATCTACTTCATCTTGTTTTGCTCTCAGATGACCGTCGTGAAACACCACATGTGAAGCTGTTTTTAATAATATTACAAGCATTCAAATATTCCTGGGCGAGACTTTGGCTGACGTCAGTAGTTGCTGGATGAGTCTGTGGCATTTGTACTTTACACTGTATGAAGAATACATGCTTTCTCTCAGAGAACTGAATTTGAGAAAAAGAATAAGGATAATCAAAAATGATTACATTACTAGTACATTTTCTCTTACATTGCAGCTTGTATAATCTTCAAGTAAGAAAAAGTTTATTAAATGTTTGTCATTTCAGTGCATGTAACCCAAAAAATGTATCTGTTTTCAGAAATCCAGCGTGACATTCTTAATAACAGATATCATACCATTTCTTCTTCTTTTTTTTTTTTTTTTCAAATTCTTTTTTTTTGTTGTTGTTGCAAGCATTATGATGCAAATAGGGAAGGAGAGGCTTCGGAAACTGTGACGCGGTGCTTCGTCAGCGCAGGGTGTAAAGGCAGGGTGAGTTACAGTTGTGAGCTTTTGTGGCAAAAGCGTGCAGCGGCTTGTTCCCCTGGCACGTAGGCTGAACACTGAATGAAGTGGGTGCAGGTAAACAAGCTAAAACAGGCCATTTTGGGAGTTGAGCTGCCTTGTTGACATCTTTCACGCTCTTACACCTACTTTTTCTCATTATCTGTCGTCATTCCGTCTCTGCCTTTTTTTGTGTCGGGGTTTCTGGCAGCGATCAATGCAGAGCCAAACAAAATCTCCACGTCCACCGCAACGCACAGTGTTTGAATTATAACTTTTGGAATAATCAATATTGACAATCGCCGTATTGTTAGCAGTATTAATTAATAAAAAGGCAGTGCCACTTGAAGACAATGTACACAGAGCCTTCAGTTTGTGACACTCTGGAAACACTCACACACACACACACACACACACACACACACACACACACACCTGCAACACACTCTAACGCTTGAGGAGTGAACTCACCTGTGTGGGGAGTTTTTCGGGTTCTGTAAAGTAGGTACACGACGACACACCAGTTAACCAAACAAAACTATCTGCCAAAGGGGAGAATACTACAAACCCTTTCACCCACCTTCACCTACACCCCCTGATGGTTTTGTCACAGAATATTTTGCATGAACATTTGGGTGAGTGTGAGGTTTTATTTGTGTCTTTAAAGTCGAAGAAATAGACCAGGTGGAGACATCTGTCCCGTTGGACACTAGCGAACAGGTTGGTTATTTCTTGTAAACAAAGCACAGTTAGGCCCTTTGTCTACATCGATAGCTAGCAGTAAGACGGACAGCGGGGGATTGAGTCTAGCGGAGGTTGTAGTTAGATTATAGCTTCTACCATTCATCTCCTTCTCCCATCTGTTGTAGTCTTGATAAATGTTTAATTCAGATAACCAGCAAACAAGACAGCGTAGGTTAGTTGTGTGGATTGTTACACTTTTACAGTTGGACATTACTGCTTCCCAGAGTCCTTAAGCTAAGCTAATGTGCTAAGCTGGTGTGCTATGCTATCGGCACGATGGATGCACTAAGACCAACACACTATTTGTCTGAACTGGGGTGCCAAGAATTAGATTGCATATCCCAAAACATATAATAAATAAAGTGAACTATAAGTTTAATCAATTATATAATTCATTCTAATACAATTTGTATTATTCTTTTTTAGGTATATGTTCATCCTGTGGCAAAATTGTCGTCATTACATTTTTTCCCACAGTAGTCATATTGTGAAAATTGTTTGTGAGACCAATAACTGACACGTCTGTTTATTTATATGACAAATTTAATCCAGAGTATCTGAATCAAAGAGAAACTTGTTCGAGTGGGATTTTGAAGCCTAAATGCTTCAAACAGAACCATGTCATCAGTCATGAGTTAATATTGCTTGCTATGATGATAATGATGATGACGACGGTGTTGATGATGGCGTTCTGACTGGGCTTGGCCAGAGCCACAAATAGGCTCAAATTGTTTTGAAAGCTGCCTTCATTTCTCATTTTCAGAAAGAGGAACCAGAGAAAATGAGTCAGAGCAGATGTGTTGGGATGTTGAGACAGCAGGCACCGATCTGAGATCAGTTCTACATAATGGTTTAATAAGGAAATGGAGCCCACGGGGGTTAATGGAAAAATGGTCCAAGAGCCATGTTAGGAGGAAGGGTGGTGTTGAAAACACTATAAATGTCAAAAGGAGATGACCCACTGTGAATAGGACAAATAAACCAGTAGTTGCACTGTATGGGCTGTTGGGAATAGCCAACCACGTATACACACACACACATGCATGCACGCACACACACATCCTCATATCACTCCGAAGTGAAGCAGCCGGCAGGGAGAAGGGGAAGCGGGTGGGCGAGCGGGTGAGTGGGGAGGGGAGGACTGTGGGAGAGAGCGAGGCAGGAGGGAAGGGAGAGGAGGTCTGGAGCGAGTCCAGGGGAACTCCAGACTGCTGTTACCCAACATGCTCTCTCTCAACATGGGCTGAGAGAACGGCTGCTGGAGAGACACAAGAGCGAGAACAAGGGGGTGTTCACACACACACACACACACACACACACACACACACACACACACACACACACACACACACACACACACACACACACACACACACACACACACACACACACACACACACACACACACACACAGAGGCTCAACATTCATCCGCGCTCTCACCCCTTGATAAGCACACGTACTGCCGTGGCCATGTCGCCATAGTAACACACTGACCCTCGCCTTAAAGTTGTGATCCCAAGCTTGATCTCCTGCAGAGCTCAGAGGAGTGGGGTGGAGTAAATCCGTCTATTTATAGCTGGCCGTTTGGTTCATTTTTACTGGTGACAATACGAGTTAATCTTCTTCATCCAAAGTCTCGCCACATCTACCTCACATCAGCTACGACCCAGACCTGTTTTGGCAAAAGGACTCGAATCGTGCATGTCACAAATAAGGATGAAATACATGAAAAATAAAGTGTAGGAGGCAGGAAATAACAGAAAAGAAGACAGACGCTAAAATTTAGAGTGAAGCTGTTCTTATATGTCCATTTTTTTCTTTCAAACAGTGGTATTGTAGAGCTTGTGAGCATGTCTGTGGCTGAACCTTCACCCAAATGAACTCAGACCAGACTTTGGCCAACATGACTCGGCAGTGTCCGGGTAATTGTCCCACTGCTGGCTTCAGCTCGCAGCCAGCCCGAGTGAGCGGAGAGGCCATCACAGGGAGCAGCGTGTAACTTTAGTTGGAGTAAAACCCACGCTGGTGCTGGCGGCTCTCCCAGTCCACTGGCCTCCGTCTCACCCCCCCTGATTCCCGCCTCATCTCAGACGCGCTGATACCGAGCGTACGCAGGAGTCGGATCAGCCGAGGCCTCACAATACCTCTGACACAAAGGCAGAGTGGAGAGAGGAGCAGCTCCAGATAAAAGGGCTGACATCAATACTGCTGTTTCTTTTCTTTTTTTTTTCCAATAAATTCCAGGACATGATCTGTTCGACAGTGGGGGTTTTTTCACCTCTCCTTTCAGTCTGACTGATATGTCTGGAATTATCCTTCCTACTGTACATTTTTCTGTTACATGTTTACTTTCAGATGGTTCAGAATGTTTCTTTCATTTTGTGATTTGTGCTTTTTTTTTGTTGTTTTTTTTCCCCTACACACTCAAAGCAAGCGTCTCTTTTCTGGTTCCCTTTTTCTTTTGGTATAAAGTCTCGAGTCCCATTTGTAATTGGAAAAAAAAAAAACATGTTCATGTTCTATTTTTACACTGACATATGACACCAGATCTTTTGAGGTGGAGAACTATTCACTTCCTCAAAACTGTGTTGTGGGAGGCAACTGACCTGAGCTCTGTCGTCACTCACTTTTATATAAATCGTTTTTCTGTGTTTTCTTCAGTCTGGAGCACATTTTTAGCTGAACTAAAGGGATAAGCCAATAAACTGATCAATGACGAAAACATCTACGTGAAATCTATGCTCCGGCACTAAGTCAGGTGTTGGTCAGCCTATTTTGTGACCAGATTTTATTTGTGTGATTGCCATGACTAGTTGCACCTTAAGGAGAAACTTTACTGAGTTGACTTGCTCCTCTCCAACCCCACAAGGTTTGCTAATTGGCTTAGGCCGTTTCCCTTGTGGCCGACTGCGTCACACAGTAAACTTAACCTCAGCCCAGACATAAGCATATTAACATGGTTGAGTATAAATAGCTCCGAGAAGTTAATTTAAACCTCTATGTATGTGGAAGTGAGTATTTTGGGCACCTGTGATCTTGTTATTGGTGTTAAATTTAGCTCTGCGGTCCTCAGTGAGGAGTGGAAACAGTGACAGGGACCTGTTTTGCCACAACACACTTCCTGTGCGCTGTGAGTAGTGAGAAAACCACAGCCCCAGTGACGCAACACTTGGAAAAAAGAAAAAGAGAGCAACAGAGAGGCGAGGAAAATCAGCAATGAGGAAGTTGTGGCTTGATTTGAAAAAGGAAAAATTGTCAACCGAACTGTAATTGGATACAGTAAGTCAACTGCAAAGTTTCCTGTGTGTGGACTTTCCCCTTTAAGATAACACGACAGACAGTGGTGATAAGGTGAGCAACGGACTGAATACGGGGCTGCTGTTATTGCTGCCCCTACTCTGTCTCACTCTGCGCTTTGTTGCACAAAATGATTTCCACAAGCACACACGTATGTACACACACTCTCCATTCTCTTTTATATTTTCAGCCTCTTGAGCCGTTGCAGCCACTCTCACTTCCTGAAGGCTATTGTTTGCGATGACCTCTGCAGTGCATCATTTGCAACACGCAGCCTTTTCACTACCACAGAAAAAGGACTTTGTACAACGTACGAGAGACATGTGTGCTGGAGCGTTTCCTGATAAAGGACAGCACAGCCTCGAATTAAGAGACAGATTTCTGAAAATAATCTGTTATATAAACCGCTTGTTTACATGACTGAATTTAAAAGACACTACTGAGTTCATTTTGCCAATTGTTATGTGATTATAATATTTCTATCCATGACCACAAACTGCTAGTCAAAGGAAATGAGTACACGTGAAAGATATTTTTGGTTAATTTTTGCCGGTTACCCTAAAGAGCAGAACGGAAGATGCATTCGTTTCTGTTTGTGTGGGAGTCGGAACACTGTAAGAGAGAGAGAGAGAGAGAGAGAAAGAGAGAGAGAGAGAGAGAGAGAGAGAGAGAGAGCGACAGAGTGTTGGACAAATTTATAGTGTGAATTTTCTCTCTCCAAAACAACACTGAAAGTCATGAATCATCTTTGCTGCACAGACTTAACCACAGGAAGTACCCATGGAACACACACTCTCTCTCTCTCTCTCTCTCTCTCTCTCTCTCTCTTGCTCTCTCTCTCTCTCTCTCGCTCTCCCTCTCACACACACACACACACACACACACACACACACACACAGACTCAGTCAGTCAGTATACACTATGCATAGGCAAATGGAACAATGCTGGAAGAAACCACGAGCTACAAATAACACATAAACACAAGCCATAAACTTTGATGATCTCAGGAGTGTAAATTTATCAAGTTTGTTCCCAGGGATTTCTTCAGATCGATCACTGCTCTCGACAACGCAGAACAAGAACAGGCACCAAATCTTGTAAATCAATAAACTTTGGTCAAGACCCCATCTCAACATCCCGGCCCTTTGCTGCATAAGACAAGGTTACCATGGTGACCCCAACACACTAGGGACATCAGTAAGAAAGTGTGTGTGTGTGTGTGTGTGTGTGTGTGTGTGTGTGTGTGTGTGTGTGTGTGTGTGTGTGTGTGTGTGTGTGTGTGTGTGTGTGTGTGTGTGTGTGTGCCTTATTGGAGAAAGCGAACCAGCTCTCAGCCTTGACCCCCGGAGTCGCTCTTTCTTGTAAACCTCGTTTGGTTTGCGGCAACAGAACAGAATAGCTGCTCATTATTCCTGTTGTATGAGCTCAATCCTGGGGGTGACAGACGATGTGAAAGATTCCTCTCACTGACCAGAAGGGACACACACACACACACACACATACACACACACACACACACACACACACACACACACACACACACACACACACACACACACACACACACACACACACACACACACACACACACACACACACACGGTGGTGGGGGGAATACACAAAGTTAACAAAAGGTAAAAAAGAACGGATGTCAAGGTTCGAAGCAATCCAGTCGACTTGGGCACAGAAACGCATATAAACAAGTACAAAGTGCTTCATTTGTCTCGAACTTCCTCTGACATCTTGTTCAGGGAAGCGATAAAGGTGATAGAGGCAATAAATCAGGAACCACATTTATAATATACTCCTTTTAACGGTTTAGGTTAAGACCCTCAACTTAAAGCACCGTTCTTTCCATTTCACTGAATAGAATTCCAGTTTAAAACAGGCAATACAAGTTAAGTCACTACGGTGATAAAATTTGAACAATTATTTATACTGTCGCTATTTTTCATATGTTAGTATCAAGGAGGCAAAAACATATACTGCAATTAATTAAAAAAAAAAAGGGGGGGGGGGGCAGAAAGAAATACCAAAAGTAAAAACATTGTGTGTTTAAGAGACAATAGCAGCAGGAATAAAAGAGTTTTGAGCCTGTTTTGCTTTCTGGCACAATATATGTTAAAAGGTTTGGCTGGTGATACATTTCTTAGGTGAGGCTCTTCATTATTAATCAATTTCAGCCCATGTTAACTTAATTTAAATACAGTGCGTTTATAAACCACATTACAGCAATCGTGCCTTTCCTTTTTTAGATCGAGAGAGGCCCTAGTGATGAATGGAGAGCACTTATTAAGATGACTCTTTTACTAAAATACTTGTAAACAAATACAAGCAGAAGCTTTTAGATAAATGAATGTGTGTTGGGGCTGGTTTCCTTTAAATGATATAGTCTGAGTTTAGGAAAAAAAACCAAAAGGTATATCAGATATATTTTCAAACAATACATCAATCCATCGTTCAAAGCATTTTAGAATGCTTTGAAAAAAACCTAAAATAAATTGCTAAATAAACGGTGTGCTTTTTTAAGCTCTTAGATTTTCAGTTATTAATAAATATGAACACTTCTAAACATTTATAAACATTAACAAACCTGGACACACTTCTGTTTGTGTACATTATATATAAGGGGGAAAGTTAAACCTGACCTGCAGATTTGCGGTGTGTGTGTGTGTGTGTGTGTGTGTGTGTGTGTGTGTGTGTGTGTGTGTGTGTGTGTGTGTGTGTGTGTGTGTGTGTGTGTGTGTGTGTGTGTGTGTGTGTCCATGCTGTTGTTACCTATTTTCTTCCCTATATTGATTTATTATTAAGTATCGTAGTTACGGTTCGGCTGCACTTGCTGTGAGAACTGGGCAATCACAGTGCATGTTGCATACCATTGTTTTCTTTCCTCCCGTGTGCACTGGTAATATGCACGAGTGTGCTGTGCAGGCAGGTAGAGAAAGAAAAGCTTCCCGTTTTAATAGTTGTTGCCAGCTGATGCCGTTACTCCAATCCATCAGATGTGGCCTCGGGGCGAGCATGCTTGTTTGTCCAGGTGATGGCCACCGTGGCGACAGAGGGCCTGACCGGTCTTGGCCCACTCTGTTACACCAACTGTGCCAGCTTACTGTCACAGGGACACTAAATGGCGGCGACACGTGCGGCGCCTTCCTCTGCTATAAACTGCGGGCGCACGCACTCAGACCTGAGAGAAAAAAAAAAAAACCCCAAAGAGTGCACAGCCATTTAGAATCAGGAGATATAAAGTCGGATTTGCCACCCTCAGTCGAAACCATACTGTTGAAATATCTGACCCGGCATCAGCGGTGCAGGGGGGGTGATTCTGCTGCTGGTGGGCTATAAGCAACGTGGAAAAGAGATTTGCAGAGACAGCCCATAACAGCTCCCTTGGAACCAATGACTCAGATATGCAGATGTGTTTACTTCCCTTCTGTTTCCCACCTCAACCAGCACACAAAAGGCAAGGGGAATGAAAGTGCCTGATAATGTCTTTAAGTGTTTCATTTATATATTTATATGCCGTTATAAAGAACTCATTTTTTTTTTACGAAAACTTAGACAAGCACTTCAAATGGGCTCTTTGCCTCTTCCCTCTATTCCCTCCCTCCCTTCTGAGGGTATTCATCTTTTGTCTAATGCGTAGCGCTGCTCTCTGTTAGTTTCTTTCTGACACCATGCCAGCAGAGTCATCTGCAAAGGGACTCATGTAGGGATTAAAAACCATCAACAGCTCCCCTTTAACAGAGAGGTAGAAAAAAAATTTGAAAAATGAAATACGATAAAAAAAAATAAAAAAAACTCCAGACAGTTTTGAGAAAACTTGCAGAAAGAGAATGCAGATTGTCACCTGACCCTGAGGCAAGGCAGCCCTAAATATAATAAAGAGAAGACAACAGAAGAAGACGAGGCGACACGACACGGGTAATGTGTTTTCTCTGCTGGTGTCGTCTGGCAGATCTGGGATGATTGAGTGCTGATGCCTGCCTGGGCCGCTTCAGAGAAGATCGTCTACCCCCCCCAAAGCTCGTATGCACATGCACACACGTGCACAGCCTCCTTCATGACACACACTGACACATATGCATGCACGCACGCACAAACACAAACACAGTTTTCTTGTTGTCGAAGTGACAAAAACATGAAGGCATATTAACTGTCACCATCCCAGCATCTCTTCATCTCTCGTTTTGGTCCAGGGAATATTTCAAGGTAACACTTTATTATTGTGCTCCGTGTGTGTGTGTGTGTGTGTGTGTGTGTGTGTGTGTGTGTGTGTGTGTGTGTGTGTGTGTGTGTGTGTGTGTGTGTGTGTGTGTGTGTGTGTGTGTGTGTGTGTGTGTGTGTGTGTTGGTGTGTGTCTTCATGGTGGATGTGTGTCTTAATTATAAAAGGGTTTAGTGAATTAGGCCAGGATGTGTAATAGACTCAAATTTACATAATCTCTGATGAATAAACCTCGGCGGTTGCAAACATGCGAGCGGAAAATCATACCTACGTACTGTACCGCAAGACTTTCCACGCCAGAAGAAAATGCGTAGAAAAGCCGGGTTTTGCGACAGTGTTGTCTGTGGTGTTTACATACCAAATGTTTGCATTAATCCAGGTACTTTTCAATAATCATTCTGTATTGTGAAAGTGTCAGCAGCAGATACAGACAAACAGGTGCCGGTTACAGAGGAAGTTGACTGGCCCGATGCCACGATCCATTTTCCCAAGGCTTCCACACCCCTGCAGCTGTCCTCCAGAATATGAGAACTGTGCATGTGTGTGCGTGTATTTGTGTGTTTGCGGCGCATGCTTGTGGTTATGACAAATTCACTCCATGTTGCTTGCCAATAACCGAGACAATGATCCTCATTGACAAAGAGCAATATCAAGCCAGAAATAAATTTTTGCACAAACAAATATACGTAAAAGAAAGGAGAGAAATTTAACAGCTTTCAAATCATTTTTATTATTATTATTGTTATTATTGCTTTTTGAGGAGTTTTGGAGGGGGAGGAGCTGACTTTGAAAATATTCAAAGTTTGGAAAAGTCCGACCTGCTCGTGAATAAGCTTTCCTCATGTTCAAAGTGAAGTCATCTAACAGGTTTTCTGGGCTTTTGGCTGCTTTGCATGGCAGAATGTTTTGAACTGAACAGTGACAGCCTCAGCCTGACTGAGGAGTCTACTTCATCTCGCCTCATTTCTATTGGAAAACACTTCTCTCTCTCTCTCTCTCTCTCTCTCTCTCTCTCTCTCTCTCTTTCGCTCTCCCTCTGTCTCTCTCCCTCATCGTCCTCTCTCTGAAGCTGCGGATGACTTGAAAAAGAAAGGGGAAGGAACATGAATAAAAACTGAAGGCACTTCTCTTAGATATGTCTCTTGATGCTCTTCAGATCTTTAAGGCTTCATCACAGGGAAATGCAGGGTTACTCGAAGAAAACTGAAGGACTGTGACTCCCCAATCTACTGTACAAGACCTGAATTTGAGAACATAGCCGCGTCTTCTTGCCTTTCTCACAATTTTGATCTCAGCTATTCGGTTTTCATTTGTTGATGAACAGGTTGAGGCGCGACACAACTCCACCGGTACTTTATAATTTGGATTTGAAAAAAAAAGAAAACGGGGCGCCATATTTTTTAAAGGGAAGCCTTGATCATTTTAATCTCGAGCCTCGAAAAAGAAAAGAAAAGAAAATCTTGATTCAAAAAATTAGCAAGAGCTTTCAGACTGTAGAAATTCTTGTTCTTGTTTGTTTATTTATTTGTTTTCCCAAACATTATTTAAGGTTTACTTTATATATTGTTTTGAGACTGTCTGTCAGGTTGAAGGTGTGGCGATGAGGCCACTCACTCTCGCTCCCTCTAACCCGTCCAGCCATGTCTCTGATGGCGCTCCACAGGGACAAACACAAAGCCCACTGACCGTCCCTACAAGTGGCTTTCCAGCTGCGGAAACCACGATGTCCCCTGCCGGTCCCTCTGGCACTTTAAACTGTTACGGTCGTCGACATTTAGGATGCAGCAGGGGAAATGCCTCACATTGTCCTATAAACTGAGCGTTCTTTCATGAATCAAGCAGGCAGGCCTGCTATGCAGCTCATACCGACAAACTCCACAAGCGATCAAGAAGATTCCAGTCGCTGGCTGTGGTCATTCACTGACATTACTGCTCAGTCGCTGGTACTTACAGACCAATGGAACAAAGTTCAATTTGTTTTTCTCCTACTAGAGTGATTTCAACTCAATATCAACAGTCAGCCATCTTGAACATTTCCCAAACAAGTGCAGCCACCATTGTCACTTGCCCCTTCTCTCATGTCTTTCACATCAACAGGGACGAGTAATCACCGCTGGAAAAATCCACTCAAGCGTCCATCTACTCTACCTGCTCTGTCCCTGGTAAGTTTGAGGGAAATCAAATTAGATCCCAGCTGACAAAGGAAAAATGGGAGGGTGAACCCTGAGCAATTCACCTCATCATCAGGGAGACACAGAGACAGACAATCACACACAAACACACACACACACACACAGACACACAGCGACGGGATATAATGGACCTAATGGTCTTGCAGTGTACATACAAACTCCATAACTTCTTCCAGCCAGGAGTCGAACCAGGGTTATAAGGCCGTGAATATTTAAAATAGGGCCAATTTATATTTTTTAAAAAGGTACTTCATCCGGGATGTTGGAGACACTAAAACAAGATGTGGTCATTAAATAGATGGCAAACTGCTGGTCAAAGAAAATACACTGTATTTATATTTATACTAATTACTCCTTGCAACTTCACACAAGGGTTATTTCTTTAGGTAGTAATTAACATGTAGATGGATGAGACATACGGGAGGTCGCTCATTTTGCTGTTTGGTCAGACTCATCCCGCTTTGCATGGTCTGTCACATTCACACACAGACACACATATACAAACCCAAATATCCGTTTGGGTGCGTGTAAACGTGGCCTGAGTCTGCCTCCTTCCCAGCAGGTGTGGCTGCTCAGCAATTGGAGTCCCTGTAAAGAGGAGGAGGGGACTGACTGCAGCTCGCTCTCTTCCCTTATTCCGGCCCGGCGGCAGCAGCAGCCTGCGGCAGCCACCACCTCGGTAGTTGTCGTGTGTGACCTCATGTACTTACTTTTGTGGGGGATCGTAACATTTCTTGCAAGAAATCTCACAGCACTGGCCCGTGGAAACCTCTAATTTGAGCAATATTGTGTCCAGTGCAGAGGAGAGCATAAAGCACTCTTTGCTCTCCTGATTGGGAAACGTTCACTCAGAGGATTTCTTTTTGGTGGACCCTGGTCATCATGGTATCCATCCATCCATCTTCTATACTACTTAATCCAGCAGCTCAGGGTGCGGGGTGCTGGAGCCAATCTCAGTTAACTATGGGTGAGGGCAGGATACACCCTGGACAGGTCCCCAGTCCATCACAGTGCAGAGACAGACCTCCAACGTCTCAATTGTTTAGGTCTCTTTTTCAATTAAAATGTGTTTTTGGGAAAATCACAGTTAGCCCTTTTTAAATAAACAGTTCAATAAATGTTTTCTTTCCAAATTCATTGTGTAATCAAGTTAAATAATCTTGCAGGCAGTTGCACAAATTGAGCTGTTTTTCTTCTGTCTTCTGCACTTTTTCCTTTAATATTAATGCAAAAATAAAAATATTTTGCATTGAGGGCTCATATAGCTATAGATATATATTTGAAAGGACGTTGGAGGACCTACAACTGTAGGTCCATGCTTTGCTTCCATATTATACAAAAAGAAAATATATCAAATATGAGAATATTGCATCATTTCTTTTATATTTAAAAGAATAGATAAACTGTGTGTGGATCTCATTTCTGAAGGGATTTGCCACCATATAGGTGTCACTTTCTACCTTTACAAAATTTAGAGATCTCACTTTTACTCAAGTACAGATGGTGCATCATACCTTATATTACTTTTACTCAAATTCCTCTACCCTAACTTTAGTGATAAGTGTGTGTTCTTCTGCCCTCTTGGCTGAAACCACAGCAGCTCGTTCGCACCATGGCTCTCCTTATACAATTTAATGTGATGAGCAGAGGAGGGAAGCAGCAGTTAACGCATGTCTACCTTGGAGGCTCGTGTCAGTCGGGATGCTGGGATAAATTTGGGAGAGCCTTGCCTGCAGTCTGACAATAGAGAGGGCTCATCATCCAGTTTTGCCTCATCTGAAATGAGGAAACAGCACCCCCTGTTGAAGAGCAAAAGCACTGCTTTGAGGGGCAGCCCACAAACCCATGTGTGACCTGAGGCTGTTGATGGGAGCTTTCAGTACAAGGTGACAGTTTTCTCTTTGCAGGATCGTATTCTGGTTTCTTCAGTGCGTCCCTGTCTTTTTGAGGCTGGACAACAATTAAGCTCTTTGTGTCGAGTGCCTCGCTCCTGATTGTCCCGCTCTTCTGCTCTAAATAACAGGATTACACAAGAAGTGCGAGACTGCGATTTCTATTGTCACTCCTGTCTCCTGTTGTCACTGCAGTTCCTTATCCTTCTTCCAGTCCCCGGACATCACACAGCCAACAGATTAATTAGACCACTGATAGCAGCCGTCTCTCTCCGTGCTGGCTCGCTCATTTTTGTTTTTCTTATTCACTTCTTGTGCGCCTCTAATTTCTCTCTTCACGTTAATGGAGCCGGCTCCATGTGCTGACCCAGGGGAAAGGGAAATTAAGTCTCTTTTTACACCCCCAGGGGATCTGCTGCTTTTGCTGCTGATCGTTTGTTTCATCCATTTGGCGAGGGAAAATAGTACACCGGGTGATCTTGTTAGCCCACAGAGCATAAATAAAAAAAAATAAAAAAAAAGAGCCTTCATTTGATCATCACTTTTGCTAACTGGCTCTTTATATGATTCGGTCTCACAGGTACCGTTTCAGCCTATAAATAAAAGCACAGGGTGTTTAGTGAGAGCAGCCAGTGTTTCACGCTCCTCCGTTCACTGTCTGTCAGCCCTCTCTGGACATGGGTCCTGGTTGGTTGCCTTGGTAACGAGCATATGACTATTCTGAGAGCCCGGGTAGCGAGCGAGAGAGGAAGCCAGTGTAGTAAAGGTAAGTCACTCAAGGACCCTCTGGTCAACCTGATAAAGTGAGATGGAAATCAAAGGCCATGGCTTAGAGTTGCCTGCGATTCAGGAGAAAAAGAATGACGGGGAAAAAAAAAGTTGCTTCTTTTCTGAAAGCTTTGAAAAGAGTTGAACACAATGAATAGAGGCAATATTTTGTTGCACTTGGAGCATTTCTTATAAAGTGGGTGAATCAACAGTATAAATAGCAAATAGATTTTCCTTTTTCTTACAAGCCCACTGTGTACAGCAGAGATACTGCCGTGTGTGATTGGCTCTCTGTCAGATTTCCTCTCTCTCGCTCTCTCGTTCTATGATTTATTTATTTTATTTATTTATTTTCATGAACACATTTTCACACATCCCTTTCACACTATCTATGCAATAATTACATGTCTGAAGTGTAAACCACACGTTCAATCATTGAAACATGAGCAAGTCCAGGTTTTCCGTTGGGCTGGGGGTTGTTGGGGGGGGTTCATGTTCTTTGATAAAGCCGTCAGCCGTAATGAGGACAACAGGCCCGTAACCAGTGTGTTTGGTTAACCTCTGACTCTCAGCCCCATCCACACTTCACTCGTGTGAATTATCAGCTGCACCTGCATATGTTTGCACTGTGTCACCAAGCACATGTATGTAGGAATCTGATGGTGGCTGTATATACCTTAGTTTGATACAGAGATCAGGGAACTCATTAAATAGATTGCTAAATGAGCAGAAATACAAAGGGTTTATTTGCATTTCATCTTGTGTAAGTGTGAGACTGTATCAGACTCGTTTCTATTAAAACAGAAGTTGGGGGGGGGGGGGGGGAGACCTGCACAGTTTGACATTTCTCATGAAAACAACCAGACCCTCTCATAAATTTACACATGCACATATAAATTGCAGGCAAAACAAGCAGCCATGAGGTCAGTGTT
This sequence comes from Lipophrys pholis, assembly GCF_963383615.2. Classification (NCBI taxonomy): domain Eukaryota; kingdom Metazoa; phylum Chordata; class Actinopteri; order Blenniiformes; family Blenniidae; genus Lipophrys; species Lipophrys pholis. Next base: position 23,900,122 of record NC_137629.1, read on the forward strand.
TGCTTTCCTTCTTTCGTCCCCGGCCTTCATTCTGGCCTGGTGATCCAAGGTGACAGGGCAGAGCTGGGGTGAAGAGGGCGAGCGAGCATGTAGCGTGAGGGCATGGGGAGCGGCCTGGGCAGCATCGAGGGGAGATGCAGGCCTGTTGGTGACAGTGAAGCAGCCACACAGGGGCCGATACAGCCACTCCAGAGGGCATAATTCAATCATAACACAGCCCATGATGAAGCGAGAGAGGCAGAGTTGGAGGGGGATAAAGTGAGAGAGTTAGAGGCAGAAGAGAGGAGAGTGGATAGAGGCATGAGTAGAAAGAATCAGATTACCATGCTGTTGAAGGAGAGGGGAGGATGACACTCATCCGACCTGATTTAAACGACAGAAGCGTAAGGAATGAAGTCCTCAGCCTGTCTGTCCCCTGACCCTGCTGGGGAGCGATGAGTGTGTGAGAGGGGAGCAGAAGAATTGGTCATGCTTGGACTGAGATGGTGCCTAATCGTCCACGGGCCAGGACTGAGTAACTGTGACTGGCTGCATCCGCTGCCGAGCAGGCGGCAGGCGCAATCTGAAAAGCTAAAAAGTCATAATCGGGTTTTTTACGCAAACGGGCGAGCGGTGGTTTGCATGCGGGCCGCTGGGGGCTATGTGCGAGGAGGCCGTCAGCCTCCAGTGGTCTACAGACATGACACAAGTCATTTCACCTCAGCTCCGCTCTGCTCATGCACATTCACAAGATGGTAATTGTGCCCTGCGATTGTTGGCTCAGGCTGCCTGTGCGAATGCAGCAGGATTGATGGTTTTTAGTCTACTTGATTCTTTTCTTTTTTGTTTCCTGTTCACGCTCAATTCCGGTCACTCTTGTCTCTCGGCCTGTTTATCTTTATCGGTCTTCAACAATTGGAGGCTGTAATGTTGTAAGAAATGAAATAAAAAAAACACCTGTGAGAAACAATGTCTTCCCTCCAGTATGAGCCTTTTGGACTGCAGCCGCACAGCTAAGGTATTTTTCTTTAAGGTGCATGTGTGTGTGGTTTGCTCTTTTCCCTGAGTTAAAGTCAGAGTGCATGTGTGTATGTGTTTATGCCTGCCCATGTTTGTTTTGGACTATTGATCTGGCCAGCCCACAGCAGACATTAAATGAGAAGAGTAGGGGCTGAGGCTGACAGGGAGAGAGATGGAACGAGTGATGGATGGCAATAAAACAAGGGACGCTGGAGGCAAGCAGACGATTTTACCTTCTTTCTTTTTTTTTTTTTAAAGTACAAAATGAGAACGACATACCAGGAAAATGTCTAAACAGAGATTTCAAAAGTGCACAAATTGATCATGTAAGTAGAAATACGGATCCAACTGTCTGACTCACGTTGAAAAGGCAGAAAGTCTCTGAAATGTGCTCAAGGTATAAAAAGTGAAAAGTAGATCTTTGAAAGTCTTCAGTTGTTTCTGTTCTTCAAGCCGACAACTTCAAACATTTCTCTTAAATAAAACCACGGATGAAGGGATGTCTTCCAGAAGAAAGTGATCAAGTTCACTTTCACACATGATGCCGTACTAGTTCTCTCTGTTGCAGGCATCATAGCCAACGAAGACGCCCGCTCACATCTTTTCCTTTCGTCTTTTTTTTTTTTAACCTGTCATGCAAATGAAATGCACTGATGGATGGAAAAATGCATCACATTTTCTAAGTGTTATTGTCCCAGTTTGGTTGATATCAGTCTTGGTGTCGGAAAAGTTTTAAAGTCGTGCAAACTGAAACTAAATGAATGCCCCCTTTCATTGAAATATAAAGAATGCAAACTGCAGATATTTGTAAGCATAAAGAAAACAAACAAAATCACTTTGTTGCTTTCCAGTTCTGTTTCTGTTAATGTTTAAAAAAAAAAACTAAAAAAAAAAGATCTTTGTACTGTTTTCAAGCAGGTGTTTTCTTTCCAGTTGTCGAAGATGATCTCCACAGGCCTCCGGTTTTACACAGTTCTCCCACAGTGTGTGAAAACCACAAGACAGAAAGCAAGACGTGGACACTGAAGGGGATATGGTACAAGGAGACACCAGGGAACTCATACACATGCACACACACACACACACACACACACACACACACACCCACACACACACACACACACACACGCACACACACACACACACACACACACACTAAACATGCTCTTAAAAATCAATTTCCCCCTACTGTAGAGACACAACTGGATTGCACGAAGTGGCTCGGAAATATCAAAACAACCTTGGGTAGCTTGAGCTCACTGTGAATGTTGTGTTCCTCCACTATGTGGGCTCTTTATATCCCTCAATCTCTTTATTCAATCAATCATCTCCCTACTCCTTCCTCCATGAATTTGGTCTCTCTCTCTCTCTCTCTCTCTCTCTCTCTCTCTCTCTCTCTCTCTCTCTCTCTCTCTCTCTCTCTCTCTCTCTCTCACTCTCTGTCATTGTACAGTTTGTCCTGTTCTGTGGGTATGATAGAAAACACACACACACACACACACACACACACACCCACACACACACACACACACACACACACACACACACACACACACACACACACACACACTCGTGTCACTTGTGTGATGCACTCAGAGGAGGCAGCGGAAATGTCACAGTGTTGCAGGCATGATGGCTTATTAACTAGGTCTGTCTAATCGAGGGGGACAGCAAATGGACAGGTTCTCTTCATCTGTCATCGTATGAATCATACTATGATTACATGTCAGATATGCACTCACACATGCACAACCATAGGAAACATGAATACAAGAGACTGTCCTTGCCATCCACCAGCGAGGGACATTCCTCAGGTCCACATTCCTCAGAAAGTTCACGTGCAAAGAGAGACACGTGTGTGTCCGTTGTTCAAGCATATATGTTCAACTCGCTGCATTCACCGTAGGTCAAGTGCACCATCTGTGCATGTTCAATTCTTAATTAGATTCTCCGCTACTGAATAATGTATTCATACAACCAAAATAGAAAGAATGTGGGAAATACCTGGGATTAGAACAGAGGTCATATTTGACACTTTTCTTTTTTATTGACATTTTGGAAATCCTCGAGACTTTTTTTTTTTTTTTAATTTGTTGGACAGCTGAAATAATCTCAATGAAGAAAAATATTATCAGACCTTATCTGAATATGGATTTGACGAAATTATGCAATTCTAAAACACCAGCTAAAATATGCAAGCTTTTATGGACAGTGTGTGCTTGATTATGATTAATTATGCTGCTTTGCCAACAAATCTGACACATTTTTACTTAAATGAGATTTTAAAAGGAGTTTTTAAGTGTTTTGCCCATTGTTAAAGGGCCTGGAAAGTGAAGGCCAAAGCTTATTTTCAGATTAATAAGACGCGAGAGGGTTTACAATTGTGTCATTAGAATAAGTTTCTCAAAAAGCATTACGATTTTCATGCCGTGACATGGTGCAATGTCAGGTGGCGTGAGCTGTCACACGTACATAAACACTCACAAATAATCTTATCTTTATTTTATTTGCACACCAGAGTATTTAAAAAGCATCAAAAGGACTCTAATCTCCAGTCCAAATAGTTCAGATAGCTAAAGAAAAAAGAAAAGAAAAAAAAAACTCTATAAAAGCTGAAAAGCCTCAAACTTAAGTTGCTCGGTTTTCTGAAAAAGTCTCAATCACATAACACTGATAAAATTGCTGGAATGCCTAAAAGGGCAAAAAATAAAAATAAAAATAGTAACTCACTAGAAACTACAATCTGAAATATTTACCACAACATAAATAGTTTTTTGTTGTTGTTGGTTTTTTTAATTTGTAGTAATTCATACAGCTTGGTGAATCCTATGTTGTCTTCAATTGAAAGATTTAACGTTTAATTTTTTTTTTTTCAGTTTGTTGTTGTGTTTTAGAAAATGAAGAAAAGGAGAAGTGATGTTCAGGAGTTAGAAGAGAAAAAAAAGAGAGTACTGCAGTGAGGCGGCAGAAGATTTCCAATAAATCTATCACAAGTACAGATGTCTTCTACCAGGCATTGTCTGACACTGTGGCTCGGGCCAGTCTGACTAGTAAAGACTTGTTTAATTTTAGAATAATTTCCCACTTGTTGTTGGAACTCGTTCGATTTAAAAAGTGACACCAAAGTAAAATGCGGGAGAAACAAATTCTCAAACACCAAAGAAAAAGCGTAAAGGCTCTGATGTGAGCATTCGTGCCTTGTTGGTTTGAAATCTTTCACAAGCAACAAGTCCAAGGAAGACTTGAAAATGTTGTTATTTTTGGATTTAAAGGTTGTTGATGATTATTTTTCTGTTGAGACCAAAGTTTCAGGGTTTATTCAGGTCCAGTGAATAATTCTTGTTAATGCGTATTCTCATTCGTCCAAATTGAAACGGATCAACTCTGTACCTTAACAAGATATGACGAAGTGATGACTGTAGCACATGTCGCTAACAATGATGGTTTGATCCTCGGCCTAACTTCACACCTGGACGGCGGTGATATCAGCATTTGGTGTCTGCAATATCGTCAGCATATTTATTTCAAATTGGAGCTCGGCTTCTTTGGAGGAATACTGGAAAATCTATGTTTGATTCTAAAAAGCCGATAAAGGCAAATAGAAGATGTAATAAAAGTCTCACACAACAATGCTAAGTTTGAATAAAGTGCTTCATCACGGCACAGTGTTGTCATAAGGTTGATATCTAATTCTGTCTTTTCCCGAATACACGATGACTTGTACTTCTGATGTGACAGATGTCTGAGGATGACCGGTGACTAATGCCACATTTGTACTTCTGTGTGTCATGAAGAAGTTGATTCATTGCCACAAAGTCGCAGCGCGTCACTGAGCTGAAGTTACAGGTTATGTAAAAACTGTGTCAGCGGCATGCATTCATTCCAACGGCACAGAAAACAATGCCAAGCTGTGCTGAAGAACAGATATCGCGCCGAAGCTCCAAAAAAGCGGGAGCTTTGTGAAGCCGGCGCATCTCCTCGCTGTCAGCGCTGACGCGCTCGCAAAGCACAAGGCCTCATTTTAAGTCAAACAGGAAATAGCCCGCACAACCCTGGGAACAAACACGAGAGGACAGCGCTGCGGTTTGATTGGGCCGTGAACGGTCGCTGTCGTTACAAAGCGCCACTGTAAGCTCCATCGATTATCAAAGGGCTCGCAGCGCAGACGGGGAGTCTACTGATCTTCCCCAAGCTCAGACATGAAAAGCCCCCAGTGACAGCTCATAGCCTGGGCTAGATCATGCTGCCGTGCTGTTGTGTGTGTGTGTGTGTGTGTGTGTGTGTGTGTGTGTGTGTGGGGGGGGGGGTTCTAACCACCTGCTCCACAGGCCGCAGTTGTGTTTTCTTGTTTTCTCTCCCCCAACGTGCGCTCTGTCAGGGGCAACAAGGATGTGCTTTCATGTGAACTCGGGGGCCCACAACGACATCGGTGTGTGAGAGACACTTGGTAAAACAATGCAAGACAACCTTTTATTATGGCTATGCCTCATTACTTTTTAACCAGTGTAATCGTATGTGCCGCACCTCATGAATAATTCACAGGTGAGCTCTCGTCACAAAATGACAGGGCGAGATACAAGAACGCTCCAAATGAAAAAAAAAAAAAAAAAACAAGCACAAAAATAGGAGACGGCAGACGCAAAGAACATGATGCAGTGATACAATTCTTCACGCCGCCCATTAACTAATAAATAACATGGATATGAGCCCGCAACACAGCAGGAAATGTACGGCCTGGGCTTTGAGCATATGGCTCACACATTCAGTTTGTTTTATCTGGTACACGAGGAAGTTACTTTTAGCTTGAGTAAAGAAATTTTTTGCAACTAAAGTGTGATCTTCTTTCATTCTCGGGTTTGTTTTTCCCGACGGTCGGTATTACCACGGAGAACAAGACTACAGAGAAGCACATTAGACCACCGGACATGCAAAGCTGGTCTGGCCCTTACAGATTGGACCACGTCTTTGCTTATTGTCAGCTGGGATCTGTAGAGTTGTTTGTTTGTTTTTTAAAAGAATCAAGTCCCTTTTAAGAATGCAAAGAGTAAACAGTACAGATGTTTATTTGCAAGTGTAGGAAATAAAATTGTCGTAATAAAAAGTACAGATCTGCTATACATTTTATTACTTGCTTCTACTTCTAAGTACCCACTTCAGCTTCTCCACCTGTGCTTCCAGAATAAATTAGATGGCTGTTATAAAGCTCTCCAGTGCAGAAACCATATTCTGAGGTCGCGTGAAGAGAACGCTGCCATCCAAGAGGAGTAAAAGTTTTCGCTGAGTGGCACGGCTCTGCGGAGCAACAACTACACTGTGAGTGTATCTGCAGACGTTGGCTGGCTCCTCTGAGAGTCTGCTGGTGCTGCCACACGCCCCTGAGCTTCACAGCTTTATAAAACATCCATGATCAATTAGACACCAATTAAACAGTGTGTTAATGAGCTGCCTAATGACTTCACAGCCATATTTCCTATGTGAGCTTTCTCGGCACTATAGCTTAGGCTTCCTCACTTGTGGGCAAGACCTGGCAGCAGGAGTCACGAGTGTGTGTGTGTGTGTGTGTGCGTGTGCGTGTGCGTGTGCGTGTGCGTGTGTGTGTGTGTGTGTGTGTGTGTGTGTGTGTGTGTGTGTGTGTGTGTGTGTGTGTGTGTGTGTGTGTGTGTGTGTGTGTGTGTGTGTGTCTGTGTGTGCGTGTGTGTGCAAGTGAGACTTCATTCAAAGGCTGACAAAGGAATCTTTTGTGTATATTACTGAGACAAGTGCTTTTGTATATAGTTCACTCAGGGCTGTAGGAGTTGATGCTTTTCTCTGTGGTGTTTGCTGATTCTCTCCGTGGATAGTCAGGTTTAAAAGAACTTTATTGGTGGTTTTAACTTGCCTATAGGTGTTATGGTGGTTTTGTGTGGTGACCTGGTGACCTGTCCATGGTGCGAGCAAGTGAGAGTCAATAGAAAATATACAGGTCGGATAAAGGTGATTTAGTGTGATAGTGTGAGTGTGCAGCGCCTCACTCGTTCTGACAGTAATTTTTTTATTTCGATTCTTTTCAGCAAGGGGCATAACAATTAGTCTCAGCTTGTTAAAAAAAAAGAAAAAAGATTGAGCTGTCTCCGCAATCGATCAAATGTAATGCAAAAGATGACAAACAAAGCCATCAGCACATGCTCGATTTCGTTTAGAAGCTGGTGTTACCACGGCAACCGTTTGATTCCTTTCATAGTCCATTAGTTGTTTAAAGTGTTTTTTGTTGCTGAGTGGAAACGCGTGTAAAGACTCTGAGAAACATACTGTAATCATTGTGGAGTGCCCGAGGAATAAAATATTGGCGTTTGTTACATAATCTGGGCTCACTTTGCTTGCTTTGTTCAGGCCTGTTCTGTGATATACCGCCGAATGTGAAAAGTCAGCGTTTGTCGCGCCGCTGACCAGCAATGTCTCGCTGACTCAGAGCTCAAATGTGTGAGAAAGTAAAACAAAATTAAAGGTGAATTTCAAAATCTCCAGATCAAGCCTGCTTTTCTTCCTCGCTCCACTCCTCCACTTTCTGAGTCAACCGCCTGCTTTTCAAGGCTTTTTATCCACAGATCCGGCAATGAATCACAACGTTTATATCGTTAGATTTAAGCCAAACTTTGTTTTTTAAAAAAAGTTTAAACTGCTAATGCTTTGTAGGGAGTGAGAAGAAGAAGAAGAAGAAGAAGAAGAAGAAGAAGAAGAAGAAGAAGAAAAGGAGCTCGCAAGGAGATGACCCACTTAGTGTAATTATCGCTAACGAAGAGACGGGAGAGTTGCGAGCTGGGGGAAAACACACAGGCCTAAATGCGTTAAATTAATTCAGATAATTCAGTAGACAATGATGAAACGCCACAATCAAGCCCCTCTGGCTCTACTGTTTGACTTAGAACACACTGGGCTGTTTTATGCAAATGGTTTCCCGTAACCTTCCTCCTTCTTTCTCCGTCAGGAGGCGTGGCCGAGGTCACTGCTGCTGGACCACGTTTGTCTGCAAAAGTAACTCACAACTACACAGGCAGACTGCATTCCTACACACACATGCACACACACACATGGATAAACGCAACAGTGTGTATTGTCACCCTTGGACATTTCCTGAGCCTCATGCGAGATTCATACAATGCGCTCAACCATGACTTTGCTCCTGGGGCATGCAAGTGCAGCGTCTGAGGTTTAGTAACAAGATCATTAAAATAATCAAATTATGATAAGAGAAAGTCAGTCGTGCTGAAACTAGTTGTTTTGAGTCCATCAGAGGCGACGCTGTTAGTGTGCGGCTCGGCGGCCAAGGAGAGGGCATCATCAACATTAGCTGACAGCATGGGAAAGAGCCTGCGGTGAATTTGAGCAATAATAACATTACAAGCGCTTTCTCACAATAATAACATTGCGGGAAGAGACTAAAAAGTTTCTTTTTTTTCTTCTTTTTTTTTTGTGCGAGTTAAATGTCCCAGTTTTTAGCCTCAGAGCCAAACAATCCTCACTTTTCAGATTGAGCCTTAGTGTCTCGTCTGAGACGACGTCGGATGGGCTCCTGTTAGCGGGCTGCTCGTCTGTTTCTGGAGGCAACGCGGAGCAGCGACTCCTCCAATTCCCCCATCATGGGAGGACGGCGAGAGATGAGAGTGAAGACGAAGACCTACAAGTGTCTTCGGAACAGATGTCTGCACCTTTGGCTGCGGCGCAAATATTCGTTTAATGAGAAAAATGTTATTCCAGCTTTAATTACAAATGTGTCTTTCCCTTCTGCTTACAAACATCTCCTTTGAGACGATGTCTTATTACAATTGCAGTTTAATCAGAAGAGGAATTAAAGCAGCAGTAATTAGTTTATATGGGAGTCTAATTGTCTTATTGTGTTTTTAAAAACATTTCTTCATCTCCTCGGGAACTTTGAAAGTAGGATAGTGTTCCCCGTTACAATCCCCCGCCCCCATTCAACTTCTCTCTTCTGCTGCAGCTGTACAACAAAACTATTCATTTAAACCAATAATCTCCAAGTCATTACCAGATATCAAAAGGGCTGCAAATTAATTATGTTAACTGTAAGAATTTTCATTAGATCTTTAAATGCCTACACTTCATCAGTTCTGAGAACTCAGCAATTTGATTACAGTTGATTTCTTTCTATTTAATGAAGCAAGCGTTTCTTCTCCCCCCCACCCCCTGTCCTTTTTGTCCGTCCCTCGCTTTTTCTTTTTTTTTCTTTTTTTTTTCTTTAATTGGATTATGATCAATGCAAGCTTTAATGTTATGGAAAACTTAACCGGAGCCTCTATCTACTATGACACAGTTTTTGCGCTGGAAGATTAGAGAATGCCGTATCTTAATTCGTCAAATATCAAACTGTCTTTCCTTAACGATGTTAGAATGAAACGTGGCTAATCACTGCTGACGAACGCACACTGCTGTTCTCCAAAGATAATGAGTCTGCCAGAGTCAAGGGGAGAAACAAACAGCGGAGGAGAGAGGAGAGAGACGGAGAGAAGAGGAAGAGACTAAATGTGACAGATCAACAAAAAAACAAGATACCACAAGTTCAACTGCAGACTGACAACTCATGGGAGAGAGGAGAGAGAAAACTTAAGGGGAAAAGACAGGGGCAGCACAGAAAATGAAGGAGCAGAGGAGATATGTAATAGGCTGTGAGCGAGGGAGACGCTGTTTCAGGTAGGAGAGTTGACCTAAATGGAGCCGTGAGACAGAGCGGGAGAGACAGAGTCAGAGACATTACCGAGACACATGTCAACCATCACGGGATGCAAGGTGTGAAAGAGAGAAACAAGAGTGAAGGAGGGTGAGAAAAGGGGGGAAACTGAGTGAAGAGGGAGGGAGGCCTGCGTGAACTCCGAGCACTTGGACGAGGAGCGAAGCGGCCAAGTGATGCTCCGCCGGCGTAAACTTTTGTATCACGCTGAGGCTAAAATTGACTATTTCCCACCTGAAATGATGCTTTTAATTACACCCGCTTATCGCTGTTTTTGTTTGCGGCTACTTGGTGGAAAAATCTGAAGCAGGCGAGAACTTTTAAAAAACGGGATGATTTACACTTTCCATATTTCCCACAACACACACAAAGTGGATTTATAGACAGACGAGAACCACCTGGTGCACTTCAGCCTCCTCCACGTCGGACCCAAAATGTCACACACACACACAAACGCACACACGCACACACACACACACATGCAGACACAAATACACACACAGGTGCTGCTGGGTGGACCGTGGGGAAGAGGTGAGAGCGCACTCGCTCCACTGAGTGGAAAACCTGATCTTCTTACCTCAGCAACTTCAGATGGAGCAACTCAGTGGAGAGACATCTGTGTGTGTGTGTGTGTGTGTGTGTGTGTGTGTGTGTGTGTGTGTGTGTGTGTGTGTGTGTGTGTGTGTGTGTGTGTGTGTGTGTGTGTGTGTGTGTGTGTGTGTGTGTGTGTGTGTGTGTGTGTGTGTGTGTCGGGAGAAGAAAAGCCAGAGCGAGAGGAGGAGCAGACATAATGATTGGTGAGAGATGGGCACACAGAGCGAGAGACACTGGGCCCCCTGGCTGTTGTCATGGCAACATATTAGCAAGCTGTCGGGTAAACAGGTGTCTGCTTTTAACTTAATCAATCCGGGGTAAATTAACTAATCAGCGCTTGTGATATGATCTGCAGACCCAAGAAACAGCCGACAGAACCGCATGAGCCCCTGACCTCTCGGCCCCCTCGCCGGCGCGTCCGACGTCCGGACCGTCCGGGATCGGATGGATTTACACAGCGGCGCGCCGTTCAATTGATTCGCCGCCGAAACCCGGAGAAGCTTCCTACCAGCTCTTGCTGTTTGTGTGCATGACCACCCACTATCATCATTAGCATCTGAGAAAGAGAGGGAACCGGTTGGGTGGATTATCACAGCCACGCGTGCTATTATCATAACAGTTACGATAGCTACGCCTTGTTGAATGGATAATCAGCAAGGTATTATGTGCTGAGATAATGGCACCATGTGAAAACTTGGGATGCACGCTCGGCTAACGTGCGCGCACAACCGTATACCAATTATTACGAGCCGGGTTCATGCTGCATTTCGTAAAAAGCTGCGCATCACCGCAGACCTGATTACAATAACAATGGTGTATCTTGTGATGATGATTATTAGGACCATTGCAGTGATGATGAGGGTGTTATTTCCAGGGCTGAACTTACCTTTGAGTGTCCAACAGCTGTGTGCGTATGCCCATGTGTGGCTGTGTCAGCGGGAGCTCAAGAAAACAAGCTAATGGTTGTAACAGAGTGAGTTCTTATCCACAGAAAATCGCTTTATGTGTGAAAGAGACATCATCTGTCACATTTCACACAAACACATTATCTCTTGAACAATAGTTTGTCCCGATGGCTGATTTGTTCCTTTAAGGAAACTAGTGAGAAGATTATCTCGCTTTGGAAAAATAGAATGTCTGTTTCTGCATGAGACACCTGCGTCTGAGGGACTTGTAACTAATGTTAGTAGTTGTCATTAGGAGAGACTTTGCACTAATTATCTCATCTGTCTCCTCGGATTCACATCCTGCTCATGCTAAGAAAGCAAAAGGGAGAAACGTGTATTAATTTAGAGTATTTATCAGCGTCAGTCTTCATCAGGAAGGTGTGGAGACACCTCGCGATGGCAAAAGTATGACAGGGAACAAAAGTGGTTGGCAGGTGAAATCAAAGACTTGCTGTTTTACAATTAAATCTGCTGAAACGGACGGTTTGCTCTGCTCCGCTGTTTCCCCGTCTCATTTTAAGAGGGCAGCATTTTTGTTGCCTTATATCCCCCTGCCGCTGTGGGCATGTACGCATTATTAAGCTTCTCAGGCCTCTCACCAGCATCAGGCATCCGCCCCTCTTCCCCCTCATCACTCTCCCACCCAGCTCCCCAGAGATAATCACGGTATTACAAATGAAAAGTCAGAGCCATAAATCAGGAACCCCACCAACCTCCCTACACACCCCCACAGGTTCTTTTGTGAGTCTCTCCACCCTACCTGCCTCACTCTCCTCTTGTCTTTGTCTAGCCTGGACACACGGCCGCTCTGCCCGTTCTTTCGAAAGACGCCGACGCGAAGGAACGCAGAAGAATGGAAAGAGGGGCAGACTGGGGGGAGGAGAGGGCTGAGTAATCCGGGATTTCCACTGTGTGACTTCAGCATTTGGCCCGTGTCATCCATCAAATTCACATCTGTGTCACAAACATCCCTGTGTGTGTGTGTGTGTGTGTGTGTGTGTGTGTGTGTGTGTGTGTGTGTGTGTGTGTGTGTGTGTGTGTGTGTGTGTGTGTGTGTGTGTGTGTGTGTGTGTGTGTGTGTGTGTGTGTGTGTGTGTGTGTGTGTGTGTGTGTGTGTGTGTGTGTGTGTGTGTGTGGTAACATTCTGCATGACTCAGATGCAGCTGGTCGGCCAAAGCAGACGAGCAGCGACAGCCAAGGGTGGAGAAACACTGAGTAAACCAATTGTAGGAGCCTAAGGTTCCCATGAAATCATGGACTTTAGATTTTGATTGGAACAAAACAGATCAAAAAAAACACGTAGGAAAACAATTGCACCACAGACGATCAAAACGAAACTTTGGAGCTTTGTTTTTGTGTGGCTACTTTCGGTAAAAGTGCATTTCTGTCCCTCAACAAGTAGCGCGACAGACAGACAGACAGACAGACAGACAGACAGACAGACAGACAGACAGACAGACAGACAGACAGACAGACAGACAGACAGAAGTTGATGAAAATCTGATGGAGACTTGGATGAAGTCGTCAGACACGCCTGGCAACAGATGAAAAAGTTGCCTCTTTTGTTGTCGAGCAGATGAGGACGGAGGGAGTGACATGCAGCGTGATCCAGGTGTCAAACTGTACAGTGCAGCAGCTAATAGCGAGAGGGGAAGAGAGGAGGAGAAGAAAGGGAGGGAGGGTGGGATGTCTCCCCCCTACACTCGGCCTGTCAGTCAGTCACAGAGGGGAAGAACGACAGGCCACAATGGGGCCCTTCAACGCCTGGCTGAAAGTTGTAATTTAGCATGAAGAGCCATCGAGGGGCGAGCCTAAATATAGCCGCACATATACATTGTGTCTTGTAGAGAGAATAGCAATTAACAGCCAATTAAATGAATGACTGGGGTCAGCAGCAGCAGCAAACTAATGGTGGGTGTGTTGCTGCGCTACCGGATAATCCGAAGAGACAAAGAGAGGTTGTCGAGTGGGAGGAGGGGGGTTGGGGGGGGGGGGGGCAACTCTTTCCGTGTTTTCTCTTTTTCTTTTGAGCAAGGCAGCATAATGAGATCCGAAGGGGTCCAATACTGTGTCCCCTATGCTTCACATATGTTCCGTGCCCGTGTGGAGCGTTCGGACCAAACGGTAACTGCCACGCTGTCATTCTGCCACCCCGAACGTAAAGGCGTGCGTCGTTCTTTCGCCGAGATGAGACGGAAGGAACGCGTGTGATTAAAGAGTGTGTTTTCACCAGGAGCCCATTACATAATGTAACTGTGTGTGTTTGTGTTTTCAGCAGTCACTCCTGTCCCGCATTGATTGGCCGGTAGGTGACAGCTTTACTAAGTCACTGCAGTAGTCCGAGCACAACGGAACAAGTCCCCGTCTAATTGCCTCGCCTTTGAAAAGGCAACTCCTCGCTTCAAAAAACAAGGCGAGTCATTAACGTCGTTCTGGCAGCCATCCTGCCCCCCCCCCCCAACTAACCCCCTCCTCTCTCTCTCTCTCTCTCTCTCCTCTGCAGCTGATAACACCTTGTTCAGAGCCAGTGATCAAGGCGGAATCATCTCCTTCTCACCCCCATCTTTTCTGCAACTCCACCTGCGTAATTGCCGCACCTAACCTTTTCAGTGCTGCCTCCGCTGGGAGTCAGCCAGCCAGCCCAATTGGGCTGCGGGTATTAATAGAATCTCATTTCATGCCTCCATCGGATAAAACAAAGGTTGGGTTTCACCGAGCAAGTTTGATCTTGTTGAGAAGGTAAAGGTGCGGTGTGAATTCAGAGCGGTGGCTTTGTGCGTGTGTGTGTGTGTGTGTGTGTGTGTGTGTGTGTGTGTGTGTGTGTGTGTGTGTGTGTGTGTGTGTGTGTGTGTGTGTGTGTGTCGGGGACAAATCATGGGAATGTTGAGGTGGGGGGCGGGGGGGGGGGGGGGGGGAGTCAACAAGGTGTATAATCACAATAACAGCCCATCAACAACTACTTCAGATTTAATGACAAAATCCAGAATGTCGCCATGCGCTCTGAATCAACACAATACTCTTCTTTAGTCTTCATTCTTCGTCACAAAAATAATTGAAGTCAAATATAGGAAATCATATTTCTTAAGGTGACACATCCCACATTAGCCTTGCCCTTTGCAGTAACGAGTTGTATTTTTTGGTTTCGATTGAGACATTGAAAACATCGACATGAATAAAGAGTAGCAAGAATTAAACATAAATTTAATCCACCTTTTTATTTTACATTCTATTTTCTCCTACTTAGTGATTTAACCACTGTAACATCTATAAAGAATAATAAACCGTCTGGAAGTTAAGTCTTTGTTCATCGTTGTCTCCATATGTTTTGAATTTATCAACGGTACTCATCTGCAATGTGTCCATATTAATTAATTCCACAAACTCTTCTCATTTTCTCAAATTGCCAAATTTGGAATTTTCAATCTCAGTTCTCTACTTAACTTATTTTCAAGATCATTTTTGACACCCTGTGGCAGCTGGTGTTTCTTTGGCGTAGGAAAATGGACACTTTAATAGAGCAGAATCAGTGCTGCCCCACGGTGGAGAGAACAGGATCTGCTCGTGCTAGGCGACCTGGACCTGCAGCGAGAAAGTGACGATGAAACTGGACAGAACTGGTTTCTTTCAGGCAAATTGAAGTCGTAGTAGATGCATCTGTGTTATTATTTATATACATTAGAGACATTGCTTTTTGCTGAAATTACCAAAGTGTTCTCTCCAGATCAAATGTGCAATCCCTGCAAATAAACATATTTGTGATTGTCAAATTGCGTGACATGAAAAAAAACAAAAAAACAAATAAAACAGTCCGACCACTTGTGGGAACTGAGCCACTGAAAATGTGATGTTTTATTAATCCATCCACCTCAACCTCGACCCCCGTCAGTCACCTGACTCTCTCAATGGGAGGATCCTTTGCTGAAATAACTGCAGCTGTGGGACGATATTGTTTTTGGTACTAATCCACGTTGAGTTTCAGGCTGGGCCTTTCCGTGTGGAGTTTGCATGTTCTTCTGCCTGTGTGTGACCTTCCCCGGCTTCCAGCACACAGCCAACCGACGCACTTGTTGGGTTGAGAGGTCGTTCATAGTTGGCATCATGCGCGTCGAGTCGCAACCAATAATGTGATATTGGTCAACATTGTGATTGTGGCTAATAACATAATCATTTTGGCTCTTTTAATTGTAATGCAGCCAATGATATAGTGACTTGCCAATAACATTTACAGCCAGAACTGAGAGAGAGCGCTTCATAGTATGTATTTTCCATGAATGAATATCACCACTGTGCCAGCCGCTGTACGTACTTCTGATGAGCAAACTTGCAGTCTTATTTATTTATCATTAAATCATTGGCTGTGGTTATTCAGTTCTTTCACTTCTCTTTCTGTTAGGCGTCAACATATTCATATATTCAAATGAACATTTTCTCCTCCATTTGTCTCTGTTGTACATTTGTGTTCCCCAACCTTGTATCTGGAGTTTCAGCAGATTTACCCAACCGTTATTAGACGATATTTTTTTTCCTAATGCGATTCTACGATTTGTTTTATTGCTACTTAAAAAATGTATTTACCAGCCAATAATCAAATAACTTAATTATATATTGGCAGAAATATTTTGCCATTGGCAAGATATAAAGTTAATCACTTTATCACATTTAAACGGGCCAAAATGATCATGTTACTTTCAGGTAGTGCATTATTGGATATTATTACTTTATTGGCTGCTACATGCTACATAGACGAAAGAAAAGTTTGGATAAATGGGGATTTATTTTTTTTGTTCCAGCCACATGTTTTCTCTGATTGTTCAGCATGATGTCTCCACTGCTTGTTCCCACGCCGTGATATGTGGAACATCCTTCGATTTTTCCGTCTCACTGGTTCAAGATTTACATTCCTGGGTGATTCCTCTGTGTGTCACACACATTTTTATATGGTCTAATTTTGTCTTCTGCCCTTTGTGGTTTCGTTATCAATCCTGAACTGCCACGATGGTTGAAAATGAATCTGTTCGGTTATTTTATGGAGAAATGGACCCATTTTGAGGCTTCTGACCTTTCAGAGCTGCAGTTAAATGAATCTCATTAGTGGGTAAATACTCAATGAAGCATTCTCTGAGTTAACGTATTCTTCAAGTTTTTTGTCAGTGGAGCCTTTTCATGTTGACTTCTTTTAATTAAGCCCCAAATTAGAGCCTGATTGTCCAGTTTGTAACGTTGCTGAAAGCCGTTTCTGCTCATAAATCACGTATCATTTTTTCAAGGATCGTAACCTTCTAAGTTGCGCGTGAAGGTGAAGTGTTGCCCAGCGTTACATGGCGTGCTGTTACTTACTTGACATCCGGCGAATCCTCGTCGACTGTGTCTGCTGTTACAGGTGTGAACGGAACCGAGCGCAGAGCCGCGCGAGGGCTCTCAAGAGCCGAACACCAGCCCGCGTAAATGTCCTTTATTTAACGCAGCGCCTTCTGACAGGCGGCATTTTAATAGTATCGCGCTCCTGTTTAGAGATCAGCACGAGCCGCGCACACGCAGATGTGAAGCTGCTTGTGGATGAGATGCATCTTGGGAAATCTCTTTAATGAACGAACGTTGTGTAGAGCGCGGCGGAGCAAGCTTTCTGCTTAACAGTCACATCAGTAACATACTGAGAAATACATGGCCACATCGGCATTTAAAATGTTAGCTTTCTTATCATTAGTCGCTCTCTCTCTCTCTCTCTCTCTCTCTCTCTCTCTCTCTCTCTCTCTGTCTGTCTTTCTCCTGGCTTTGTCTTCTTGTTCCTTGCTGCTTTGTATCTTTTAGCTCTGTAACCAAGGCTGTGGCAGACACTTTGCAGGCTGTTTTTCTAGCCTTAATAATGCATAGATGTTGTGGGTGATGTGGGAAAGGCATCTTTGTTCAGGGAATCCCTAGTGTGACACAAATTGATGGAGATCTATGAGAAACCAGCTTGTTACGCGGGAGATGGGGCCATTTATGAGGTGGGTGTCAGTGGGGAGGGGTGTAAGGGGGCAGATAGAAGGCAGGGGAGAGGGAGGGGCACAGCAGGTCACCCAAGACCAGCCAGCGACTCTCATTTAAAAAACGATCGAGGATGACAAAGGTTCGCTTTCATCCAGGCTTGTAGAAAGGAACAGAGTAGCAATCATTATACAACATACGCGCACACTTCACACACACACACACACACACACACACACACACACACACACACACACACACACACACACACACACACACACACACACACACACACACACACACACACACACACACACACACACACACACACACACACACACACACACACACACACATACACATTCACACAGTTCAGTGAGTCTGCTACCCTCAGCTCAAAACCTCAGTAAATTAAAAGTCTGACCAGAAAAAGCATTTATGTGCAATATGTGCAATAAGGAGGTGTGTGGGTGGGTGGGCTGCTGTCTTAATTTGGAATTAATGAGGGGGATAGGGTGAGGTAGGACGTGGGGGCTGGAGGGAGGTAGGGAGAGGGAGAGGGAGACAGAGACGGAGGAGGGGATTACCTTGCAACAGGATGGTGAGTGGGAGGGATTCTCCTGTCAGTCCTGTTCACTGCTGGACTGCTGGGACGGGGGTCTCCCTAGAAACAGCTGCCGCACCCTTCTGCTGCTGCTGCTTGACACTTTTGAACAGATTAGAAACTAAAAAACAATCGTGCCATGTACTTGCCTGTACAGAATTTCTGTTTTGAGGACCAACTTTATTTCATTTATTTTCTTCGAGTTGCAGAGATTTATTTGCAGCTTGGCTGCAAGTCTGTGGGGACTGCTCCACTTTCACCCATAATCTCTCATTTTCATTTGCATCAGAATACATTAATGAGAAATGAGACCATGCTGTATACTTCATGGTTCAGGCCTTTCGGAGAAGACTAAATATAGTACTTCTTTTCTTTCTGTCTTACCATCCTTTCTTTCTCTTTCTTCATCTCTGTTTCCAAACCATCTCCACTGCCTCCTTTCTCTCATCTATATTTATGTTCTCCATATTGAAAAGTTCTTTTGCGTTCAGAGCGAAGCTGTGCGTGGATCCTCACTGCAATTACTGATTAATTACAGGGAATTAAAGCAATTAGAACTGCTGAGATATACAATTAACGAACACACGCTTCATGACGCCACACAGAGGCTGTGCAAGTACTGGATTGCAATGCAAATACCTCTCTCTTTTAATTTCTCATTGCTTTTCTTTCATTTTCTCAGTCTGCTTCCACACATGGACTTCACAAATACACACACACACGAACACACAAACAGCAGCAGGATGGGGGCAGGTTTTCCAGTTCATTAGATAGTATTTAATTTGAAAGTACCTCTGTGTTGAGGGAGATGTGAGACCCCCCGAGGGATGAAAACTAAAGCAGGAGTGGGCAATGAGGGAGGGATTCCTCCATCTGTCCACCTCGGCTCCACAAACCGGAGGAAGTAGACACCAGTAGCTCCTCAGCAACCAGGGAGAAGAGGCTGAAATTATCCCTCTTGATGGCATTGAAGCTGACACTGTAAATATATAGCAGGGAGAGCAGAGCTTCGGCGATAGAACAGCGCTCCCAAGTCACTGTCACTCGGACGACTTCACTACTTTCATAGTCATTGAAGCAAAACTGGACAAATGAGTCAATTGAAAAAAAGAAACGTGTCAATGCATGCAGGTGAAGTCCTTGAAGAACTTAACATTTTTCAATGACGGCCTTTGCAGTGGAAGTCTTCCCAGTTTTGTTCCTTCTTCGACGGTATGTTTACAGAAAGCACACGGGTGATCACTGCCCCCGTCATTCTTTGCTGCCAAGCCTGCTGAACATACGGCGGCCATGAACATCACAGAAGCACGAAAAGCCGCCCGTATTGCCGCTGCGTGCTTTGTCCGTCCTATACCGCAACACATTCCGTGTTGTCTGGTGATTACACACGAGCACAAACACAATTATGAATGTTGCACTCTATTTTCTCAAGTACAGCCATCTAATTTCGATGCACTGGTTCCCTAACAAGTCCTGCTGAGAGGCGGCCAACAAATCAGCAGTTTAATGAAAGTGTCACAGATTGGCTAACATCCTGCTGGTAACACCAATGTAATGGCAGAGACAGAACAACAGGCTTGTGCGAATGTGAAAACTCAGCATACATTAATCAACTGATTGAACTAAATGTTATAGTCAGCCAGCATAAGAGAGCTCTGCTAAATCAGAGCACCTCCGCCTGTGAGGACTTTTACGCGGGTTTCCTCCATGATGCTCTGTTTCCCTCCCACACTCCAGGAAACATCATTAAGTAAGACGCTGGATGTGAATATGACTGTGACGGAGCATTTGTGTGGCTGTGACGGCCCAGCCGCTGACTGACTGGTGATCTTTTCAGAGTCCCCGGTGTCTGTGAAAAAGATTGAGTGGGTTGAGACTATAAATTAATTTTTGAATTTCTCACCACATTCAACAGGGGTGTGATTGTGCAAGAGACTTTCTAAGGCTTTGCTTTGCGCAAATCTTCAAGATTTAGAGCAGCAAATCATTCGTTCTGCTGGGACGTGAGACTTCCAAACACAGGTAACAAGAAAAGCAGGGAAGCCGAAGCGCAGAGAAGGAGCACATGCAGTAGTGAACACACAAAACCTTACACTAATACCAACCTAAACTATACTGTTATTGTACAGTTAATGAAAACTGACAGTGATAACTTTGACAGCTTAAAGACAAAAAAAAAAAAAAGTGAGATTTGTGGCTTGGGAGACTCATTGTCCCCTCTCTCGAGCTTCCACAACAATGACACACTTTCACACACTGCAGTGCATAATTTGAAAAGCTGGGAAGTTGAAGGAAAAACAATTTGTGTAAACAGGAGAATGAAGGAAGGAAAAAAACCCGCAAAGCAAATAAAAGTTGAAGGTGAGAGATTGATAGGTGACAGGATGCTGCTCTTCTTTGGTTTTCTCTCCGTGGCACTCCCGAGTGTGATGCCCCAAGGCAAAGCCCACGGATACACTCTCCTTTCCCCACCCCACCCCGAACCTCTTTGCCTTTATTTAACAGAAAACACACCATCTCCACGGCTCACAGCAACTTTGAGCTCTCTCTTAAAAACTTTTCTCACCTGCACAAATAAAATCTCAGGCATTTATACCAACCAAGACTGTGCATCAGGATGAATCTCTCCAATTGCTATATGATTTCCACAACAAACCCTTATCCTCTCAGAGCTTATAGAAATACTGAAAAATTTATGCACATACATAGTTTTTCTCTTCATTTTTTTTGCCCATCTTCAAAAGGGAACATTTTTCTGCACTTTAGGGTTTGCTATATTTATGAGGAGCGCAGGAAGTGTCCCCACGGCAACACAGTGACTCATCCCAGGGTCCTGCGGCAGACCCCACACACACACACACACACACACACACACACACACACACACACACACACACACACATGCAAATACACGTAGGATACAATAGTTTGAGAGGTCAGTGTTCTTCACTGTTCTTAGAAAGACGATGAGGAACAACCAGTCATACAAAAACGCTTCAAACGTTTCTGTAATTAAAAAAAAAAAGAAAAATGCTGATTAGCCTGGAGTCTACGTCAGAAATAAGACAAGGAGGCGTTGCTGTTGAATGTATCTGAACCTTTTCAGGGGAGTGAAAATCATTGAAGAGGGGGGGAAATGAAACAATCAGCTAATGGAGATGAGCTGAGGTTAGTGTGTCACCGGATGAAAAAAAAAAAATTTATATTGTCTCACGGATTAAGCAACAAAACCAAAGAGTCTGTCATGCATCAAGCTCAGTGACTCTGTAATGCTCACTGCTGTTGGTATGGGGAGGTTTCACGGAGTAGCAATGAGAGAGTGAAAAACAATCCTGAAGCT
This sequence comes from Lipophrys pholis, assembly GCF_963383615.2. Taxonomy (NCBI): domain Eukaryota; kingdom Metazoa; phylum Chordata; class Actinopteri; order Blenniiformes; family Blenniidae; genus Lipophrys; species Lipophrys pholis. The sequence continues at coordinate 23,921,295 of NC_137629.1, forward strand.
TTATGACACCCTGAAGAAAACTAAAATCTAAATTGTACAGGCAGGAAAGGTTGTTGTTTGTTTTGGTTTTGTTTTTTTTTAATGCCGCAACATTGCCCTGTTTGCTGTTCTCTGGGTTCATTTGTAGAAGCTTGGCTGCCGACTTTGTGGTGGCCTACTCTTCTATTAAAGAGCACGGAAGAAAGATCTTGTGCATGTCCTCTCATTAGGAGAAAGATTTGTGCTGATATGTGGACTTTCATCCCAACTGTTAAGTGGCAATTACAGAAGAGTACGCCCCAGGAGACGCTGCAGAGGAAAGAGAATATAATGTAACAAGTAGTGTAATTAGTTACCTTTTTTTGTTTTGTTTGGGGGAGGGGGGGGGGGGGGAGTAACAACTAATCTGTGATACAAAACTTTTTAGAGTAAAGACCCTTAGCAGAGTCTGAACACACACACACACACACACACACACACACTTTCACATGGTCTCGTTGGTCCAAAAGCTGATTGCCCCCAATCCAGCTTTTCCTTGATCTTCATCACCTTGAATTTTGGATCGTAGGAGCTGCATTCACAATCTGCTGTGTCTCTGTGAGCTGGACTGGCTCCGCCCACACATGTACTTCCTCTCGTGGTGCCACGCACCAGAGCAGAGCTGCTTAATTGTGGGAGGATCAAAGGGAGGGCCTACCTTGATTGGGATTGGCTAAACCCCCGATGACACTATATAGGGTTTGATTTCTGATTGGCTGGTTGGAGCAACACACTTTTTAAAAACTGAAACAAGCCAGGGATTATGTCTACCTGACAGATTTTCACCAAATGACTGAGTCCAGGTCAACCTTTGCCGGACGTCAGGAATCTCTGATTGCTCTTATTTACAGTGTGATTGTGAACAACACTTCACCGACCATTGAAAACGTCTGCAGGAAATAATCAAAGCAACACTGAAACTACATTAGAGATACTTTTTCTTTCAGATTCCTAACAAGGAAAGTTTTGCATAAATGCTACAGAAACAACAGCTCCATTTGTATTTATTCTTTTCTGTGAACACTCACACAACTTTAAAAACCGCTCTGATGAGCAGGGTTTTTTTTCTGCTCGAGTAATAAAAGCACATATGTAAAGGTCACCAGCTACTATTAAATGGGGCATAAATAATCCGATTAAATGTCATGATTAAACATGTAAACACTTGTATCTGATAAAAATCAACCCGTCATCATTTAAATGTGACCGGATTCAAGGTTTAGATGGTTTATGATCTGATCAGAGTCCCGTCAATCTTCCAGAAAGTGATAAATATAATTTGAGTGAAACTAAGAAAGTTACTCGGCTACTTATTTCTTAGGTTGATCCATTGTGTGACTTTTCTCAGTGTAGCTTTCACAGTTCAAACATTAAGAAGACTTTCTATTCACTATAGTTAATAAGTTAAAACCTTATACCAACTACATAATAAACACGAGGTCATGTAGGGATAAATAGGCCACAATTAAAAGATTAAAAGAAAAAAAAAAACATTGAATGTGAAAATCTTAAAAAAAAAAAAAAAACGAAACAAAAATAAAAACAGAAATAATTAAGGAGTTATGTAATTGTGTACTTGGATGAAGTCAATTTGTTTGTTTTGACAAAGCAAACATGCTGCAGGTGACATTGTGCACTCAAATTAGATGTCTTGCACTCTGTAGCGTGAAATAAACGTGAGCTGAAGTTGCAGTACGTAAATATAAAACTACAAATCAACACCACAAATGAGAACCTTTTACGCTGATTATTCTAAATCATTTTTCTCGAAACTGTGACTTTCTGGGTGAACTTTCATGACAGCCCATCCAACACCGATGGAGATATTTCAGTTCGGAGCTAAAGTGTCGACAGTTCCCGGAGCTTGACTGAACACGCAACGTTGGTTCAGCCCGTTTGAGACGGAAGCGAACAATCGTATCATGCCATCCGCATTCCTACCGCAATCATTTACACCCGCCACTATCATGAGCAGATCGCTGCGCGTCGGGGGTTGTGCCATCGCGCGCAAAACGTCCAGTTCAGTGGCTAAACACGGTGCAGAAGTACCCGAGAGAAAATCTATGCAAAAAGCGGCGACAAGGGGCCCATTTCCACTCCCTATTTTCATCTCCCTGTTAATCCTCACTCCTCTTTGCACGCAAGCTGCAGAATACCTTAACTGTGCTGTAAATGGAATATAGTTTCCCATCCCTCTCCCTCCCTCTGTCCCGTCCTCTCCTCCTGTTTCCCACTGAACAGTTTAACACATAATGACCGCGGAGCCGCACACTCACACAAATGACATCTAATGCATTCGGCTCTGATAATGTGCACCATGGCATGTAGCATTTCCATACCGCTGCTTAGTACATCACCGTCACAAGAAGCCATTATGGTAATACAGTACCTGAGGGAAGAGAGATGGAAAGATGGAAGGAGCTGTCACAGAGTTGGAGGGAAAGGCAAAAGATGGAAGAGAGGAAGAGGCAGATTTGTGCTGAGCGGTTAATGGGTGCTCGCTGGTGAAACTGGTGTGCTGTGATGTCGAGATGTCGTTTACAGGCTCAAAAAGAACATTTATTTAGAGATAAACAATACATTTTATTTTGTAAACTTCAATGCTGGAGCTGCAGTCCGGGACGCCTGAACAACATGTACAGAGAACCGGGTGGTTTTACTTTCACAGGACACGTAAAAGAACATTTCATCTAACATCATGGGCCTGAATCACAGAGAGCCTCCATAAATTGCATCGAGCTTTGACTTTGTGTGAGTTTTGCGGTTGACCAAATCCAAAAAAAACCCTCCCATGATCTGCTGGAAGCTGTATTGTTTCTGTGTTAACTTGCTTGTTTTTGCCGTGAAGGGATTAGATGGAGAGCTGAGCGCCCGCGAGCACAAGATTAAATGTGACACGTATATTGTCGATGCTTTTTTTAACAACAGGTGCGGGAAAGATTTTGCCATTTTTTGTCATTAAAAAAGAGTTTATAATATATTAGTGTTTAGAATGACAACGTAAACACAATTTCAACTGAAATGTGACACCATGAAGCTGGAAGTTTTCTCAGGCGGGTCTGAACATTACTGCATGTAAATCTGAATGAATGAATGAATGAATGAATGAATACCGTGATTTCCGTGCTATAAGCTGCTACTTTTTTTTTCCACACACTTCGCCAAAATATGGTAAATAAATAAATAAGTTAGCATATAGTCCTCCCTGTATTATTCTGGAAGACACAGTCTCTATTCATTATGCATGAAGACAAACACTAAATCAATGATGTGTTCGTCTGTGTGATGCAGTCCTCAGTGCACCCTATTAGATCGACTTCTACACGTCCGTGTTTACAGCTACATTACATTTGCACGTGTTTTCATATCCATTAATCTTGGGTACACAAGGCCCGATGCGAGGCCTCCATGAGGCCCGGTGTGACTGTAGAGCTGGACGTTTGTGAGGTCAGCGTCTCCTGCCTCCATCCAGGCTGCAGTGAGCGAATTAGTTTGCCGTCTGATCTCAATTTGCTGGTTTGTTTTGTTGTTCCCAGTGTCTTCCTGAAGCCCGACCGGTCCGGCTGAAAGCAGCCTCCTCTCAGACTGCTTCTGCAGAGCTTCATCCACTTTTTCCTCTCAAACTGTTGCTCCTGCTTCCCGATGCCAGACTGTCTCTATGAAAGTGTTCTGATTGGCGCTCTACAAAGAGCAATGAACTGAGTCGAAATCTCGTGCACAGTTTTGTTCTTGTCGTCTTTTCGTCTTGGACGTCGATGTCAGCGCCAGTGAAAATTGTCGTGAACATGATGGTGAAAACCTAACCAGTCTTCAAAGTCTCATCTCGTACTACAATGAATGTGTCAGCTGTCAGCCTCCTCTCGACACAAATCCTTTAAAATAACATTATTCTACACGTGCTGCTTTTCACTGTCACTTTTCTTGGCATTATAACTATACAGCAATCACATCTGCCTTTCAAAGAGGTGACACTTCTGAAACATTGCAAGACTGTTTATCTGACACGTTTAGACTTTTTAAGCACAACTCCAGCAAACTTTGTAACATCTGGGCAATTATAGTGAGTTTTGCTGGAAATTATTGTTGTTGTTTTTTTTAAAAATCATGATTACAATTAAATATAGCCAGGTGCTGAAAGACTAATGACGGAGGGAAGGAAGTCCTTAATATTTTAGTTTTATTGGAGAAGATTTTTAGCTGCTTTACTGTTTGATTGTTTTTACGTACGTATATCATCTGGCTAACTAAAGTCACCTCTCAAACGGCTGACCTCGCCTCATGTTTGATCACGGTGCTGATCTGAAGCCATCAGAGAATCTCTGCATTCATGCCGCTGACTTGAAAGCCGTACTGTCGTTTCCACTAAAGTGCTGGTTTTTTTGTTGTTTTTTTTCTATCAGTGGAATCCAAGTTACTGACATCAATGAGGTACAAACATGTGCATAATTCATTGTAAAAGATAATGCAGTCATATCTTATTCATATGGCATGCATGATGAACATATTCAAAGACATTTTCTTGATAAAAAAAAAAACTTTTTCATGCAAAGGTAAGAATGTTTCCCGACTCATCTTTGTTGCAATTGAATTGAGTTAACATTTGCTTGACTCCGTGTCGAATTTAAGAAATGTAATCAGGCAAAGTGGATGTAGCTGCCGTACGGCATACTGCAAAGTGCTGCTCAGTTGATTTTAGCAGACATGTCAGAGCATGGTGATAGACAGACTGGAGTAGCCACTGGTTGCACGTCGAGCCACGCTGTGATGACAGATTGAAGACGGGGGCTTTTTCTGGGTTTGCATGTTCTTGCTGTGTGAGTCTTGGTTTTGTTTCTCCGGGCTTCTTTGTGCTGTTCACAAAATGTGTTCGAGCTCAATTTGTGACTGTTTTTATTCCAAGTTTCCCTTTAGTGTGACTGTTAACGTCAACCTCTCTGTGTTGGAATTTCACATCCACTCAGTTTTTCCTCTTCGCGTCGGAGGGGCTGTCACATTAAGACATATTACCCTGACTTGTGTGACCTCAGTGATAGACTGATGGGATGGTGTTTTATGAGAATATTGCCTCTTTCTAATGGAAGAAACTTTTAATCTCCCAGAGAACAGTCTACACATTTGTCATACATGCAACAATGGATCCTTCAGGATCTGAAGTCCTCTTTACAAATTGTGACAAGCGCTTTGTCCATGGAAGGCGGCTTACAGCATGCTACGAGAAAATGCAACTTTATCACCCCTGTTGCAACATCGCTCCACATAACTCCCTCATTCTCCGCCTCCCTCCCCTCTCCCGTGCTGCACACCATTATCACCGTCTCACCTTTACTCTCTCTCACTCTTTTTCAGTTTCTATTCCTCCTCCACGTCTCACTCTCTCCATCAGTCAATAACACACAGTGACAGCTTATGTAACATGCCAAGTTCCAAACTGAACTCAACTCTCCTTGATCTGAAGCCTTTTCCCTCTTCTAAATGACTCACTTCTGTTATAACACTTCAGCCTGAGTGAGAGACACAGCGAAGAGGGCGGGAGGAGGGGTGGCAGACAGAGACATGACATGAGAGGAGAGGAAACGCAGGTTTAATTATTCATACCTACTGCAGCAGAACGAGAGGGAGAGAAGGAGAGAGAGACACCAGGGGAATGACGGAAAGCGAGAGCGATAAAGTGAGAGCGATTGACCCAAATGGGGAGGTATTCCTAGTGCACAAGTGCATTGTGGGAGTCGGTGGTGTGCCACCCCGGGGCCACCGGTGTGAGGGAACTCCACCACAAGCTGCCAGCAGACTGAGGGAAATCAAGAGGGAAAGGGAAGCAATATTCATGAAATCTATGAAAACTAGCCCATTAGTTTTCTTTTTCCACCTCCTTCACGCACTTCTGCTGTTATCTGAGTTTGATTCGCTTTTTAACTTTCCCTCGAGTCCACCCCACCCTATGAGCACAAACACAGCCAAGAGATTGGGAAGTTTCCGACGTCCGCTTGGGACTGCACCCTCCGAGGTGTGTGCGTTCTTATCTGCGCGTGCGTGTATCTAAATGTGTGTATACAATGAAATCACAAAGTGGTGGTGGTTCGGGCGTGGGTGTGTGTGGGGGTGGGGGGTGGGGGGGATTTTGAACCAGAGTGCCGAAATCCTGCCTCCCACCCCGGAGACACCTCAGCCCATAGATGACATGCCGCTGTGGGGAAGAGCAGTAAGTGAGAGCGGGGGCCTCCCCGTTCATCTGCGGTGGTTCCCCCGAGACCGGCTCCCTTTCATCTCCTCGCCTCCTCGGGGTGCCCAACAACAAGCCGGCGATGGAAATCGAGAGGAGGGACGCACTCAAGAGGAGGAGGAGGGAAGCTTTGGCTTCAGGTGGGACAACAGCACAGCTTGATCATCGAGAGGTCGAACAGTTCTGTTTATCAGGAGCTGAGCTTAAGTCAACAGAACTGTACTTTTGGTCCTTTATTACCAGAGGTAATGTCTGTGGAACAAGAGCTTTTCTGTTCATGTGAAAGCACAGGCGTCTTTATTATCTCATGATCCATTTTGCTGCAAGCAACAGCAACTGCTTGGATGACGATGTTGAAACTGTGTTCAGTATATCAGAGGGAGGAGAAGAAAGCGGGGCCCGTGTGGCGGTCGCCCGGCTGATTAGCTGTGATGTGTCTTTGGTGATGGCGCGACTGAGGGAGGATGGGGAACGGGAGGAGAAGTGAGGAGGTTTTTAACGGAGATGACTTGTGGCAGGTGTTGGACAATGACGGGAACAAAAGAGAGATTTGAACATCGTACTTCAAAAAACTCTTTCCCCTTTCTATTCTGTGGGAGCCCTGCCTCGTCCACCACTGAGTCTTTCTTCTTCTCCCTCCTTTCTCTCTTAATTGCTGCTTGCTGAATCCCTTGTTCTTTCTTCTCATCCCCCCTGTGTTCTCCTTGTCTCCCTCCATGGCTCCGCCTGTCCCCATCTGTCTTCTTCTTCTCATTTTAATGTCGTCCTCTTGAATCCCCCCCTCCCCTCTCTCCTCGTCTCCTCTGTTCTAACTCTCTCTGCTCCATCTCGAATGTCCTTCATCCTTCCATCCTTGGCTCCGCGCTCCTCTGCAATGAGACATTCGCACGAGTCGTCACGGACACAGAGACTAAACTTCCGATAAAATCAGTGTTTAATTCAGATGACTGCAGGCCATTGACAGAAAAAGTGGAAGCCTTTCATCTATAAATGGACTGGGAAAAAGAGGGGGATTGAGAGGGACGGAGGAAGTGGACTGACAGAATTAATGGAATTGTCATCAGCTGTATCTTCAGCAACAAGAAGTAGCCGGCGGGCCTCTGTTGACAACTTTCAATCACCTGCAGAGTGTTTGAGAGCAGGTATCTGAATGGCTTCACCTGCTCCTCATTATTGCTTTCTGTCTGAATCATCCCCACCTCACAGCTTCTTTAACTCCTGGTTTATATTTTCAGGCATGTGTTGCTAAAACTGATGACAAATATAGGAATTGAATACAGAGGGAGGCGGCTAAGTTAATAAAGTTGTTGATCCAAATATGGAACAACACTAGTAGACCAAGCCTTTTATTGAAGGTCAGACACACACACACACACACACACACACACACACACACACACACACACACACACACACACACACACACACACACACACACACACACACACACATTGAACACACTACATTTCGCAGGTTCTAAGTGCATATAACAGTGAAGATGTGTTGTTTGAGGTCAGGTTGTAATTTAGGGTCAGGGACTTAGTTTTGGTGGTGAGGTTGCATTACATCAATGAGAAGGCCCCACAAGCCTAATATGTGTGTGTGTGTGTGTGTGTGTGTGTGTGTGTGTGTGTGTGTGTGTGTGTGTGTGTGTGTGTGTGTGTGTGTGTGTGTGTGTGTGTGTGTGTGTGTGTGTGTGTGTGTGTGTGTGTGTGTGTGTGTGTGTGTGTGTGTGTGTGTGTGTGTACACAGATTACAGTCACGTGGATGTGAACATCAACCCTTCTGGCTTCGTGTTCAAATGTCAGACCTCTAACCTTTCCATTTTGACCCGAGGCAGCATCCGGGCATGTCAGTCGCTGATGTTCACGTGCACGAGACAGGAAAGGAGAAAAATAAGACATAAGAATAAAATTAAAATGCCAACACTTTACCCTTCTGTGTGGTGGAGAACAGATTGAAGTATCATGCGGAGAGAGGAGAGAATCTGTTCCCGTACAGGTGGTGAACAGAAGGTGAAGGCTGAGGGGAGGACGGGGTGGAGAGAGGCAGGCGAGGAGAGAGAGAAGGAGAGGGAGGAGGAGGGCTGTTACTCTCATTACATAATGAATGAGGTGAGAAGCTTCATATTTGCTGCAGAGGGTTCATTGCTTTTTCTCTTCTTTGTGCGGGAGCTCCTAAAAAGCGCTACAGTTCATAACAGTGTGTCTTACTGCACTTCTAGGGACCCTGTATTTACTTCCATTCACTGCAGGCCTACAGTCAACCGAACCCACCCTAAAACTCATTAAAACACACATCTGAAAACTCATTCTTACAAGAAAGTAAGTATACAATGAGCATATACCAAAGCTGCACTGCCGTGCATGGCGGGTTCGGGCTGTGGCGTACGTTGTTTTTTTGGTCATAGTATATGGGTAATTACTATGTGAGAACAGATGTGTATAGTGGTTACGTGGATGTGTGCTGCCAACTAATATTTGTGTGTCTGTGTGTGCATGCGCGCACACGATGTTGTGTCAGTGCAAGTGATGAGTTAACGGCAGCTCGGAGAATGACAGGTCACCCACTACAAAGATAGAGATGTCAAGCTGAACTGGGTGATTGGGAGGTGGATGGGCAGGGTGGGGAAAGGCAGGAAGCCTGGAGTGATGAGTACACCGCAGCCCCTGTCACTTCCTATTAGCACCACATACACACAAACACACTGGATGGGATTGTAATTAATTCATTAGGGTGCCTAGGAGTGTGTGTTTGTGAGTGTCTTTGTGTGTGTGTGTGTGCGCACGCGGCAGTGCATGTAGCAGTGTGTGTGTGTGTGTGTGTGTGTGTGTGTGTGTGTGTGTGTGTGTGTGTGTGTGTGTGTGTGTGTGTGTGTGTGTGTGTGTGTGTGTGTGTGTGTGTAGGACATGGTAATCTTTGTCAAGAACGAGAGCTGACAGAATGGGTGATGGCATGCTGTGGGTTAAACCAATGGGAAGCTGCTGCGCCCACTGTGACACCATTACCCCTCTGAACATCCTGTCATGGCCACTTGTGTGTCTCTGATTGCTGACTGGTCATCTCTATAACATCTACTGAACATCCATTTGGCTTATTGCTCATACATCAATGTGATTTTTAATGTCTGAACTCTTTCGTATTGGTTATGAATGAATCTGTTTTTTACTGAAAAGGCAGTGCAAATCAGCTTTTAGCAGGGATGCAGCTGTTATCATGGTGAATGACATTTACGACATTGACGTTTATTTACAGACTTTATTATAAGATATTCTCTTTATGCAATCTCTTCTTAATCACTTTTGTCGCTTTGACTTTGTGACCAGTCATCTTGAGGGGTCTGTGATCAGTCTCCAATCACAGCATGGCGAACAGGAGATAAAGTGTACGCAAATTCATCATTTCAATATCCCTGTTTGATGGTTCTCATGGTGTTATCTTCGTCAATCACCTGCAAAATGGATGCAAAGCTGAAAGCCCAATCTGTTTGTATTAGCATGTATTTTACTGCGCTTTATACAGGATATTAGTAAAACAGGCCCAATGGGAGCAGAGCACCTTTGTTTCATCACACTGCTTCCACAGTAACTCATCACGAGTTCGTTGTAAGGTTTGTATTTTGCAGCTTTGCCAACAGAAACTAAAATACCACATAGAATTTGTCTCAATATGATGAGCTGATGACCAAATAAGACATCGACTCATTGTGTTGACTGAGAAGATGAGAAAGCAGTGAAAATATCCCAAAACACTGTTACCATCTGTAAGTAAAAGAAAAGTTCGATAAATGGTGTGTTATAATTTAATACAATATATATTACTGTAAAGATTTTATTTAAAATAAAAGGCAGTTGCTCCACAGCTTTCTAGTCTTTTAAAACAAAACTTAGCTTTTGAGTTCATGTTATGATTTACTGCACTGCATTTAACTTATTGTATTTATTCTATTTTACTTTCTTTGTCTCGCTGCTTTTTAACTATTTAATTGGCTTCTTTTTTAAATTTTCATACAATTCCATTTGAATTGATCGGCTTAATGTCTAACCCTTCCTTGATTATTGTCAGTGCTCTCCAATTGTGATAGTATGTCGCTTCAAGAGTTCTTGAGACAATCTCTGTATTTACATGGATCTCATGTCACCCTGGCTTTAATCATATTCAAAAAATGATTCAGCGTTTCCATGCAACAGAAAAGAATTATTCATAGACTCGAATGATATTTACTAACACAAAGGGTCATGATTACCTCACCATGTTGCTAAAAAAAAAAAAAAGCAATTCTTGACAAACTGTGCGTCATGAAAAGAGTCAAATTCCCGAAAATATCAAGTGTGCCCCCCTCTTTGACTGCTACTACATAAAACAGGAGGACAGATGGAGATACACAACAATAACGGTGGGATCAGGTTGTTTTCATGGTATTTGGTGACTGGTTTAGCTGTGTTTTACAGAGTAAAGTACCACTGGTACCCTCAATGAGAATGTCAGTATTATGCATACTGGGCAGTTGAGCGACATATTGCATGGTCAAGAAACACAAATTGTCTTTATCATTCTGGAGGTGAGACGCCGTTGCCACGACCACGAGTTATTCCTATTTCTGTCCGGTCACTAAAACGAGCAGAGGCTGCACAAGTCGACGGCAATTCAGAAACTGGAATAAAGGGATTACCGGCAGCAGTTTTCTGTCTTCTTTGGAGTATTTCGCTGAGATCAAGTTCTCACTACTGTCAGAATTGTGCATCTATACAGTCGCTATCTACACTTCTGCTACCAAACACAACACATGCACGCACGCACAGAAAAAGTTCACTCTTGTCCTTGTATTCCAGGGTTAAACAGCCTCAGTGCCACCCCAGCCGGATCATTGGCATATTCTCATAATTCAGCCGTCATAGATGGAAGCAGCTTTGGTCAGTCACATGCAGACCAATACGCATGGTATGTCCGTATGTAGCCCGTCGCCTTCAGTTTGAGTGACAGCCTGAACTCCCGCCCCCGCAGCATGAAGGTATAGCCGCTCTACGTAGTGATGCCAACTTGCAACTTCATTGCTCACTCTGGCAACTTTCCCAATCCCCTTAGTGACTTGGTTGTTTTTTTTGTCAAATGCAACGAGTGACAAAAATAGGGACTTTTTCTCGTGTTGTTGGAGGAGTTTTCTTTTTCTTTGGAGATCCTGACGTTAAAGCATGTTACTGTTGTCAACAGGCAGCAGCTCATGATATGAGCCTCTTTCCCCGACCCAAAGCACTTTACTTCTGCTTAAAGCTGCTGCTGATCCCACCGCAGCTCACAGAGAGGGATGTCAAAAAGTTTATTCACTGTCACACTAAAATAAATCACTTTATCTGAGATTAACATCAATACTTTATATTTCATCCAAAGGTAAAACTTAACTTATTTTAAATTATGTGATTATGTAATGTAGTGACTTCAAGCAACCTTTAGGACTGAGGAGATGGGAACTGGCTGAAAAAAACAAAAAACAAAGCTTAAGTTGGGTCATGTCAGACTGGCATGGATAGGAGAGTTTACTATGTGTGTCAGAGAAGCTTGGAAGTAAATGATCCTGAGATTCATCCTGTTGTTCTGTAAGAGGACCTGTGGTGCCTAAAGTCCAGACTGTGACTTTCATATATCCAGTAAAATTCCATGTCTCTTGGTAATATTATCTTTCACTGGTAGCAAATGATGTAAAATGAACGGAGCCTGATACCGTTCATAGCTGCTTTCCGCTCGATCTGTTGTCACAGACATATATGAGTCGACAAATAGACATATGTAGACACTGCCTACTGAAGCTGAGTATCAACGCGGCCGCCATCTTGGATAAGGACCTGCTTCTCCATCAATGCATTCAGTTCTATTAAGGAAGAAGAGTTTTCAATAATCATAATGCGATACCCACTATGTGTGACCACAGTTGTGTGGAGAAGACTATTCCTTTATGTTATTCTTTTACCAAATACAGTCAGGAAAGTATTTTCTATATGCTTTAGCACTGGTAGCCTTAGAAGACAGTCTTTCAGGATTTATATGGCTGTTTATGAGCATCCCAGCCTGGTGCACATTGCAGTTACTCACCTCACTGAATTTACAACATCTTTTTGTTTTTGTTTGTGACAAACAGCAGTTATGATTCAGGATACTTGAGAATATTAAAAGAATATTGGTTTCCATGCCAAGATATCTAATTAGTACACTAATCAGATCTGGTTATGTCAGCTCTACAGATCACAACAAAACTCTTTCAAAGATGTTCTCCATCTCAACCCAACCCTCACACCCCTTCAAATCACACATAAACCACACACAAGAAGTTTGACGTTTATCAGTAGTAACACAAACTAAATCCAGCGGTCAGATCTTATTATGAATAATGGCTGAAACAATATGAGATCATGGATAGGTGTCGCTCCAATAACAAAACAAAACCTCTGTGTCAGATCCAGGTCTGCCCAGAAACCTGTGGGTGGTGCTTCACGAGTAAGGCCCACTAATCTGAGAGCGGGCTCTGACCCAGATCTCACTGAGTGGGAACCACCCCGACCATCTGTGGGTCTCCACACCCTCCTGGCATCTCACACTACACATTATACACACTCACACTCTCTCTCGTGTATAATAACGCCATTCTTCCTGCAAAATGAAGCAAAAACAGAGACGGGAAGAACGGAGACAGACCAATATAAAGGTAAAGACAGGAATATAAGCATGTGACGAAATAAAAAAGAAAAAGTTTTGAGATTATATTTTCTCTGGTTACTTTTTCAGAAGGCTTATTTTTTTTTTTTTTTTATGTTTTTATTTAAATATATGCCCTCCGCTTAATGGCATATATGGCACAAACCAGCTTTCAATACCAGTTTCTGGCTCTGTTTCTTCTCTCTGGCAGGGAGCTGCTGGTCTGGAAGGCGGCATTGCAGAGCAGGCAGGCAGCACGGTCGAGTCGACCTTCTGTGGTGGCTGGGTGGGAGGGCAGGAGGACACCCTGCGCCCCTGCCCAGGCCTGCAGAGAGGCCATCTGGACGGGGGAAACACATGCAGAGTACCTGGCCAGACCTGGAGCTCAACTCTGACTCACACAATCACACGCGCTCACACTTGCTTATACACTCGCCCGGCACACGTACACACACACACACACACACACACACACACACACACACACACACACACACACACACACACACACACACACACACACACACACACACACACACACACACACACACACACACACACACACACACACACACAGCCCGTGTAGCACGATAAGCAACAGACACATGGTTGCGTGTTTGCCCGGGACTCATGCATTCACACACACCAGAAATATCAGTGTGGCAGCTCCAGAACATTCACAGCACTGAAACAGGGACGCATATCTGTGAGTAAGTATATGACACATAAAATGCTCTCTATACATTATATATATAATCAAGACCACATCAGTTGACTATATCCAGCTTCAAACTCCCCCTCAAACCCACGCATGCTTTCTACACAGCACTCGTCAATCTGTGGTGATGTTAGCGTTAAGCCCCTCTGATTCTGCCTGCCAATGAGTGTTTTACATTTGGTTAAAACAGATTCTGCCTGTGTTGCTTTGGAGAGTGCTACATTTGGTTAAAAGCCATTATTATGGTAATGTGAGGGTGCTTGAGATAATGGCAAGATGAGAGCAGCTCGACTGCCTCTGACATAACAACCCCACTCCATCTATCTCTTCAGCTTCTTCGCTCTTGCTCTATACTGTATCCCACCCTCCTGCCCGCCCCTTCGCTATACCTTGCAGTTTCTCTCCCTGACTCACCTCTCTCGCTGATCGCAAAACTGTTTTTCTAACTGGCTTGCAGCGTTGCTATATTATCATTAGAACCACACATGAGTATATGAGAGCTTTGGTTGTAGTTGCATTTCTAAAGTGTTGAAGCGAGAGCTTTTTCATATATTATTGCATGTCTGAACTATTGTGGAAAATGATATGGTACCTCAGTCTGTCACTGTTCAGCTTGAGCTACCTGTGACATGAGGAGCTGAGAGTTTTCCTCTAAGAGGATGGCGGATGGTAGAATCACTGCCGGCTCAGAGACAGGAAAGGAACCATATAAGTCACAAGCGAGGGGATTTTCAGGTCACCGGCGATGAAAAATCAGGAGGCAATGGTGGCGATGACAGAAGAGGGACAGGAAGAATAAGAGTAAGAAAGTCAAAGGGAGAGCGAGAAAAAAAGAGAGAACTGGAAAGAAAATGGAGAGATTGAGAGCAACGTAATGCCATGCACATCGAATTTCCCTTAATATGATTTTGTGTTCTGTGCCTATTCAAGTCAGCCCTGATTTGGTTGTGTGTATAATCGCATCAGAGCAGGGATTTGCTCTGGCTTTTTCACTGCCGTTGTGTTGGGGGTTTTTTTTCCCTCTTATTGGAGTTGGCATCAGCCTTCATGACACAAATCCCCTCTGATAAATTAAAAATGATTGATTCAGAGTCAAAGATGGAAACTGCGACGCAGGAAGTGAATGAGTGTCCCCGCGTGTGTCCACATGCCAGTGCGTCTTCTAAGTGCTCGAGTGTTGCACAGCGCTGGCGCGGCTCGCGCAAGCGTGTCAGTAAAGTGCTGCTGCCGGAGACGACTTGCGAGTACAGTATGCATGTACATTTGCGGGTAATGTGAGGCGAAGGATGTGTCCGACTTTGGATTCCTGACACTTTTTAAAGAATGTGAGAAGATGGCAGATCTCCAATGTGTGAACCTCAAAGCCATCAGCGTGCGTTTTAATGCTCTAAGCAGCATGCCGTGCCAACGTCAACTAAAAGCGCGAAATTCTGGACCAAATAAACGTGTGAAAATCCACCAAGAACATAGAGTGAGCTGCGAATACCTACGTTTGCTCTATTACATACATTTTAAACCGACATACAATATGTAGACTTAATTAAGTGAGCATATATAAGTCTACTTTGTCTTACATTCACTTACTCCTCCTGAAACATACACACACTTTTTGACACACACACACACACACACACCCTGGTTGTGGGCTCTGGCTCTCCCAATTAAGCAGAGGAGTGTTGTGGAGCATCGGTGTCGGGGGATTCTGCTTTCTTCTCCTCTGTCAGGACCCATCACAAAGGCTCCTCATTAGTGTCAACCTCAGCTGTGCCACCACTTTCTCCTTCCCTCTATCTCCCTGCCTCTCTCCCCTATCTCTTTGACTTTTCTTCTCCCTCTCTCTACATCTTAATCTCACCGCCTTCTCCTCCAATTTGACTTATTCACATTTTATTGATTGCCGAATGCCTTCCCCCCGAAAGCTGCTGCTGATGGCCCTGTTGTCACTCCGGTTGCGTCCGCCGTCGTTCCGTCTGCCTTCTCACTCTCGGTTGGGCGAGTTTCAACTCCAGCGGCAGAGAGCGGCAGAGCTGCCGGCAGAAATGTGCTCACAGCAGCAAACAGGTGTGGGTTGGGGCTTTTTTTTGTTTGTTTTTTGCAGCACTTTAATGATTGTGAGTACGGAGACATCTTTACAAAAAAAAAAGGAAGAGGTGACAAAGTCAGTCTGATCATTAGACCAGCAGAGAGGATGCAAGGAAAGTTGATTTGTGACTTGACACGCAGAATGATAGACCTATAATGATGCTAATGATCAACGTGCTGTGCACACAGCAGCGCCGACAACGTGTAAACAAGGCAACAGGGGAGTTGGTGTGGAAGCGCGGGGTTCAAAGATCACTAGATGTACGCCGAGGACGAGACGCGGCGAGATAAAACAGATGATTGTTGTTTGTTTGTTGCTGCTATTTTTTTTTTTCCCCTGAGCAACAGTTCCCTCTACCCCTTTACCCCCTGCCGTTACCCCGTTCTTCCATCCCTTTATCATCCCTGTAGTCCGTCTCTGTCTTTTAATCCGTTCTACCCGTTTCTCAGTGCTTCTTATTTCATTCCATAATTAAGAAATTGAGCTTTGATTTCAAGGAGGGGTTACGGGTGCCAGATTGGGATGCAGCATAAGATCCTCCGCTCACCAAGTTCCACTCCCCAAGTCCCAAGTCCCAGTGTGAACCTCCCCACTGCACACTCCCGCTGCCTCACGCTCTTTTTCTGCACAATTTGGTATCAAAGACATGATAATTAGGCTGAACAGAAGTTCATCTGGCTTCTATTATTTCTCTTTAATTAATAGTGTATAATAATGACACAGAGATACTCCAGTGCACTTTGTTGCTCCTGCGTGTGTGTGTGTGTGCGCGTGTGTGTGTGTGCGTGCGTGCGTGCGTGCGTGCATGCGTGCGTGCGTGCATGTGTGTGTGTGTGCATCTGTGTGTGTGAGATCTAGACAGAGAGAGAGTGTGAACTCGTGCCTGTGCATGAATATCTTTTAGAGCACACATAACTTTAAAACCCAGAGACGCCGCGCAGATAAAAGGCGCCAAGTGTCAAAAGCTCGCAAACTTTTCTCTCCTTTCTCCGTGGCTTGCCTTCTTCCTCTCTTCTCCTCTCCTCTCCAGCACGCCTCTCTTTACAGCATTCATGGAGACCTAATGAGGACATTTCTGTCACGCTCCTCAATCACACGCACAGCTGCCAGCCCCAGCCAGCTATAAGGCCCAGGTATCTGAGACTTCACCCCCCCCCCCCCCCCCCAACAAGATGAAAAACAACAAATAAATAAATAAACAAATGCACATTTAATGCAGCGCAGCGAAGTGAGGAAGAAGAGAAAGGGGGAGTATAAGAGAGAGAAGACTTAAAAGAAGACACAGTGGGAACAGAGCCGGGCTGAATTCACTAATCTCCGAGGAGGCATAAAGTGAACATGCCAACCACCTTCGGCTCGGAGGAGAAATTCCATTGGTTTGTTGATAAATAGGATTTAAGTTGGGGTGACAGCTCTTCTGTATGGACGCGTATGCATGTGTGCTTGAATGTAAGTACGCGGCCGCGTGTTTTTGTGCGCCTAAGCACATTCTACTGATACGCAGCAATGGGCATCCTTCCAGCGAGCCCCGGATGCTTTGCTCGGCGCTCGTTGTGACTTATCTCTCAGAAACAAAGATGGATGTGTCAGTGCGCTTATTAAAACATGCTTTTAGCCCTGGCCGCCACTCTTCAGGAGGAAATCGCTTTCTGGCTGAGATTGACAGAACAGAAAAGAGAAAACAACATCCTCATTTAGGCCCAACATCTCGGACATGATTGCTCGCTTTAAGCTGGGTGTTTCTATTGAGGTTTTTTAATTGTTGTTTGCTTCTTTTGCTCATAGCTCCATATTCACCAGCCAGGCGGCCATGGTTGGAATCTTTAATTACCTTCAATACTTGTCCCCTCATTTCAAACAATTACATGATTAAATGGGCTCTCGGCTGCATGTATATGCTTTTTTCTTTCTCTCCGTGTGTACTCACAAACAGCACAGTTTAAGTCAACAATTTTTTGTTGCCTGGCTTGTTTGTTATAAACTGTTGAGCTTTTATTTTTAAAGCCACAGTTCACAAACCCACAAAGAGTGCACTTGTACGATGGCAGAGTGGCAGGCCCGTTTTTTTTTGTTTTTTTGTTTTTTTTTAAATGCACCCCGCTCAGATTCAATCCAGCCTCGCCTCTATCACATTATCGCGCAGACATGATGGTGTCAGCTTACAGAGGAAATGAAAAGATTGTTGTTGACAAATCAACGCTGACAAGAGTAGCTGAAGAGATCCCTCCAGCTTCACACAGGATTAGCCGTGTGCCATCTTAAAGAATAACACAGTGGTCCATGTGTTGCTATTTCCATCAGAGATGGAAACAAAGGCACGGGGGTAGAGGGGGTGGGGGTGTGGGGGTGTAGAAGGGGGGGGGGGGGGGGGGGGGCTTGTCTTAAGACTTGGCAAGATGATGGGCTTTCTTCATTCAGTATTAGCAGATTAGACATGTTTTATGAGGCAATCACTCCGGATGATGTGCTGCTGTGCGTAAACGCAGGAACACAGCAGCACAAATAAGGGGGTTTGGTTCACTTATAGATTTATAATTAAAGATGGAGAAACAATATGGAGAGGGAAATGTTGTCATCTGCTGAGGTGCAGCTTTGCGGCGATGTAGCTGCTTCAGCTGAATCCTCTGAAGAGACTGTCAGCTAAATTGAAGTTTGTTGTACGTTTGATCTTAAATGGATACTTTATTCATGAGGTGCACGGTTTAGCTGCCATTTGCAGACTTATAGCTGTCAGTCCTGTCCTTTGCATTCACATGCATGTACCGCACTGGGGAGGGGGGGAAAGAGAGAAAAATAATCTTTTGTTTGACCAAAGTATTTTCCACTTTTAAAGATGGCGTTTGCCTGCTAGCTACGGTAAAAGCTACACTTTCAGTCACGCAACAGTAATTCTTTGCTTCTCTTTCTCCCCGTTAACTGATTTTCGTCTGATGTCTTGCCAGAGTAATCGAGGTAATCTCTGAGAGGAGAAGAGAGGAGATGAGATGAGGAGTGTGGAAAATGAGTAGCAAGGGTCTGCCAGCACATGAGATCAGAGCTTACGTAAGTGCCGCAAAAACTCCTGAAATTCACCTTTCACAGCGTTTGGCCACCAAGAACCGACGGCTTCCAGTTGGCGTTCAGATGTTTGTGTCTATTTAAATGTAAAGCTGTCTCACAGCAGTATAGGAAACTCCAGCAAACCACTTCCCCTGAGCACAAAGATATTTAAAAGCCCAACATGCTGGATGTGTCATTTTCAAACAATCGGTCAATAACCAGTTAAGTAACCAGTCACATAATATTTTCTAAAAGCTTTTCTACCGATATTAATGGCTCAAAATATTTCAGAGATGACTGACAAGCTGGAAATACCACGGCTCCAATTATTAACTGTAAAATTATTTGAGAAAATCAAAATAGGAAAATTTAATATGCTGGGAAGAAACACATGACAACTCATCCAATCCAGGGCCGAGGGGTGCAGCAACAGAGCCCAGCTGAATATGGGTGAAGGCAGAGCCCAATCTGCACTGTAAGAAGAAAATAGTTGCTTAATTGAATCGATTCAATTGGTAACATCTAAATGAATGAAGTTCTTTGAACTTGATCGAATTCGTTAACTTACGTTCAAAAGATTTTCAAAGTATTTTCTTTTTTTAATGTGTTTAGTCTCAAACACACATATATGGACTGTGGAAAGAAACAGGGGTACCCAGAGAAAACCAAAGGAAAATAAAAAAATAAGCCCCTCGATTAGGGACTTCTTCAATATTTTTATAGTTTCAGCAGAAACCTCTGCTCAGGTAATCATGCAGAAATGATCATTTTCTTTAAATAATGATCTATTGGCCCCATTTTAAATATTAAATTAAAAATGATTGCATTTGCAAAAAGAATTGGCAAAATTTTCCCTTTAAAAACTTTGAAATCACAGTGAACTGAAATCCTTATGCACAATTTAAAGAGAATAAGAGCTGTGCGATACTGCCTATACAAGTGTCAATGTGTAAAGTGCTGCTTCCTGATCAGTGCTCATTCTGCAAGCTTACTGGCGGTCCTGATGTCACAGAACCACTCAATGTTCCTTTTTCTTTCTTTCAAATCAGAGTCCTCGCTCATGACGTGGCCTATAGTCCAGAGTTGTGATAAATGAATGAGTATGGTTAATACATATGGAGTCCCACTCATTGAGTGAAGGTAAATTAGTGTCCGACCACAAGTCTTCGTTCATGTACACTTTGCTATTTACACCCTTTTGTGTTCATTTTCAATCATTCATCAATAGCACCTGTTTTATCTGACTTAGCAATGCACGAAGCTCAAACCGATGGGCCTCCTGGACAAACGGCCCCACACCCAGGCCTGGACTGGTGTCCTCTTGCAGGAACTCGCCAACTGAAGCTCAGTGGGGGCTGGAAATGACCTCCCTGAGGGGAGTGTAGGGCACACCGTCAACAGGTAACCAGTTCACCACACAGAGAGGCAGACACCCACACACACTCCCATATACACTGCCAGTCAATTCAAAGACGTCACTTCACCTAAAACACGTCTTCAGCCTGCGGAAGGTAAGGAAAGGTACCGACCCGAGAGACATCAAACCCATGATACTGAAAAAAAAATACACACTTGCTTGAATGAGCAAGCAGATCATCTTACTCCAAGGATTCAAGACTCAGAAAATCTCCAAACATGACATTGTTTATGAGCTCATAATGACTGTTGTCAGCCTGTGATGTGGATTTGAGTTTAGGAGAGGTCAAGCTGTGGTGGGTGCTGCCCATGTTAGAAACGCCTCTGTCTGCTTCCTGCCATGTCCGTGGGGGACAGCCTCTGTGCGCCGGCCCTGGCCCGTCCCATACCCTCATGTGCCACTCTGCCGAGTCGTGTGGACATCTGCCATTCTGACTGATGTCACCAGCCATTGCGTCTCTGCGGCTAACGGCTTCTGACACTCTGGCACCCCCGAGCGCCGCACCGCTCCGCTCCACGCCGCACCGCGCTGAGTGGTGGGCATCTCATTTGTGTAGCGCGTCCACAAACCACCAGACACATTGACCTATTCTTGTAGCTTTAGCATCAATGTCAGACTGCGGCCTGCCGCTTGCTCACTCCAAACACCTCCAGATAGACCCAGATGCCAGATAACTCCTTCAGTGGGAAACATCAAAGAGACAAATAAGCGTGCCGTTGAACACGCCTATCAGGGGAGCGGCGGAGTTAACCCTTTCAGCGGAGCACCTCTGGGAAAACTTCAAACACTTAAGGATGCCATGGGCAGGAAGAGCTACTGATTACCACAGCAACTGCCTCCAGTGGTTGCTATAGAGACAGCTCAGGATCCAGAGGAAGTCTCGCTCAGGCCTGTTGGTGCCGTTCTGGTAGTTGAGTGCAAACTTTCTCAGAAGTGCTATCAGCAGAAGTTTCTTCAAAAGTTTGAGGCAGTGGAAAATATTGTGGGATGCATATGCACATCAGCACATCAGGCTCCTACAGGCCTATATTAAATGACTCTACTGTTGACCAACAAAAGTATGGATCCTTTGAGTGCTATATATCCGAGACATATTGTTATATAAGTGTTAGCTTGGGGGCAGCTCGCTCTCCTGTCTGTCTGCAAGTCCTGCTCTCATACTCACCCTCAGCGCAGATTTTGTATCAAACGACATAGCGTGCTTCTATTTCTGTGCACGCTGCTATGAAGGCATGGTTTTAATGCTTCTGTGCTCTGAAGCAATCCCTCGGTTTAAACACACACACACACACACACACACACACACACACACACACACACACACACACACACACACACACACACACACACACACACACACACACACACACACACACACACACAGAAAGATGAGAAAAATATACTGCAGTTGTGCATCTTCTGTTTTTCACGTCGACCACAAAAATGTGACATAGTCAAGAGACTGAAAAGAGCAGTGGGTCAGTGAATATTCCCATTGGTTTCAAGACTATCAAGCTGTGGCATGTAGCCTCTATATTAGATCACCGTATACACATTATTAGAGAGATGGGGCCGAGGTGTATTTGTATGAGTCCCTGGTATGGCAAGTTATGATTACCTATGGTGGGATAATTCTCAGCTTCATAAAGATGGTGGGTGCAGAGCAGCATCCTGAGGTGTGTGTACGTCCACTTCTTGTGAGCGTGTAGGCACACATGTATGCATCGATACGTGCGTGAGAGCGAGGAGGGAAGCACCACACCAAAAGATCCATAATATGGTCTTTCTTTCTAAAGGTGGGAAAGGGGGAGGAAGGTAAAAGAGGACGAGGAGAGATGAGAGAACATGTGGACTTAAAAGCCTCTGGGCCTTTAAGAGATTACTGCCTTATTGCTTTGAGACTATCCAATCTGACATCAGCTGTGTAGCACTAAGAACAGCTGACCACACACACTCACACACAAACAGACCTTGCAATAAAGACAGACACACAAAAGTCAGTGAAAACGCTCATGAAGCAATGACAGCACGGAGCGACTGGCAACAGGAACCAGGCAGAAAATGTTATACATCAAAAGAAGTTTGTGATATCTGACTTTACACTGAGGGATATGTGAACTCTGGCTGTTTGAGTGGGGTAGGGTCATTCAGAGAAGTGAGCTGGCAGGAAGGAGGAAAACCACTGAGTTAAGAGCAACAGATAAAGGACAGTAGGGGTTCCAGGAAAGTGCGTGGAGGTCTGCTTGGATGTAGCAGAAAAGGTCTTTCCTCCAACTACCACAGGGTTCGGAAACCTCCATTCAACAGCAGAGAGTGGGGGTCCAGCGTGGGAGACTGAGGAAAGCCCGTACAAGAAGCAGAGCTGAAAGATGGCGAGATGAGAGGACTGATGTCAAAAGAAAAGTATAAAATTGTGTAGGAGGGAAGGAAGGAGAAGAAAGAAGAAAGGACTACAGGAACAGGAAGGGGGCGTGGAGTCTGAGCGGGAGAGAGGTAGTCCCGTCCGTCGCCCCCTCAGCCCAGCGACAGTGTCATCAGGAGAGAGGAGAGCCTGCCTGCCGGTAGCCACCCACAGAGCAACAGTAACCAGGGGAGCCCTGCTAGTGCCTGCCTGCCTCCCACTCCACATCCAGTAACAGCCAGTACCTTTCCTCCCACCACACTCTACTTACAGACTCCACTTATTACCTCACCCACACACACGAATCACACTCTGTATCACTCCACACATGGGCAGACGGCTGATTATTCAATAATATCCCGAATGTATCAAGAAGGTTTGGGGGGGGGGGGGGGGGGGGGGTTATCCGGTGGGCATCACATTCACATGCCAACTCTCATTACATGTTTTGGATGCAGGAAATATGACGACTCAGTTGTGTTAGCGGACATCACAACAGAGTCACATGCCCTTCATCTGTATCGCTGCAGCTCTTATTAGGTGATAAGACTCCTGAACAGATGCAGATTGAACACTTGAACATTTACCATCGTGACAGCAGAAAAATACTCAGACTGTTTTGGTTTTTGTAGCTTTAAAGGTAAGTTATGTAACTTTTGCTGTTTGAAAGGTTCAACAGTTGAACGTCATTATTGGCCTGTAAGGAGACTCTATCTGATAACCAATTAACACCGGGCTTGTAGTGGGTAAATGGCAGCTGCTTACTGGGGCCGAACGATGCTGCAGTGGTCAGCCCCGAAGTCTCACAACTAAAGTGTTCCCAGTTTGAGTCCAGGCTGGGGATCCTTTAAACTTTTATATATATATATATATTGTGTGTGTGTGTGTGTGTGTGTGTGTGTGTGTGTGTGTGTGTGTGTGTGTGTGTGTGTGTGTGTGTGTGTGTGTGTGTGTGTGTGTGTGTGTGTGTGTGTGTGTGTGTGTGTGTGTGTGTGTGTGTGTGTGTGCGCGCGCGCAGTGAGTAAGCTCATTTTTATATAAACTGCTTCATGCGGTCAGTGAAAAAGTTACATAATGTTTATGAGTCAGCTTGTTTTGCTCTCAACAAAGCAGTTTCAGCAGGAATTGTTTGAATATTTTACTTTACCCCTGCCATATTGGCTGAATATTGATAACTTCTAACTACTAGTTTGTGGGTTTTCTCAGTAAATTCATCCTCTGTTAACATTTCAACCTGAAAACCAGTCGAGACGCTGGATTTACAAAAGTGGACACGTTTAGGCTCGCTGGCCATCTGGAGTGAGGTGTGACTCGAAATCCATACATAAATATTCAAAATCCATATGATTAACTACATCTTTATTTATCTGTGTCCCAGTTACGTATTTTACTAGATCGCTATGGATCAACACGGATCAACGCAAGTGGCACAAAGATTGAAAAGCTGATTTATTAACACCAGGAGCATCTCCAAAGTTAATGCTGTGCAAATGAGCGCGCTGAAGGCTTGTGTGAATGGGTGTGTGAAGGTCGTCATATTTGCTACAAGAAAAAGCTCTCATCAGCTTTTAGTTTCATCAAGGAACTTTTGGAGTGCCTTCAGCCTTCATTTGGACTTAAATACTTACTAAACCAGCCCAAGTGGCTCAGCTTCCAGCAGAATATATGAAGTGAAAAATGTGGAGATGAAATTCTGATTTGTGTGGGAACGTTGTTTTTTTTTTTTAATGCTCCTCAGGTGTTTATCGCCATACCTCAAAAGACACTTGCACACACACACACACACACACACACACACACACACACACACACACACACACACACACACACACACACACACACACACACACACAGGAGTACACACGTCAGCTCCCCTCTGTAATATTCTAGCAATACAAAAAGATGATAGAGCTCAAGCCTTGTCAGTGCCCTTGGGATGTGGAACAGAGAGAGGAAAAACATAAAGCTGTAACAGATTTTAAGAAAAGGGCCAGAGAAAGAGAGTAAGAAACAAAAAAAACACACACACACAAACACACACACACACACACACACACACACACACACACACACACACACACACACACACACACACACACACACACACGCACACACACACAGAGGACTGATACACAGAAAGGTATCTAGAAACAGCGAGTGGGCGGAGGTTAGCCCCTGGGCATACCCCAGAAACTAGCAGTCTCATTACAAAAGTAAACACACACACGCATGCACGCGCACACACACATACAAAGGGCATTCCCCGAGCTGCAACAGTCCGTGATCAAACACCTATAAGTGAAAGATAGCAGGTAAAACATCAAATATGGATCACTCGCTGGCCTCCGCACTTTAAATTCAATGTGGTTTAATGAGCACACGTGCTGTACACACAAACACATTGGTGTAGTAAACAAATAAGCACAGTGAACTGTGTGTGACACCGACATGTTCGGGCCTCACAGCGTATTGAATGAACTGCTACACGCAAGCTTCTTTTCAGGAGTTTCTGTTGTTTGTGAGACTACGTTGAACAAATAAGAAGGCAGGATTACAGGGACGGAAACCCATTAATGTCAGATTATTGATTTAATATTTATGAAGCTATTTCAAGAGGGTCGTGTTCATTATTCAAGGCGGCAGTTTTTAAGCGTGCGTGTTCGTGCGTGCGTGTTCGTGCAGGCTCAGATCTCACTATCAGACTGTGAGAGCAGATGTGGGTGGAAAAGGGCTTTCCCGATGCCATGGAACAGTGAAATGCCTCTTACATTTATGTAAACATGGACTCAAATGATCTGTACCGTACAGCACACACACGCACGCACGCACGCACGCACGATGTGGATGCATGTCAGCAGCTCAGGGCAACTGTTACATAAAGACAAATAAAGAAAAGCCCGCCTTAAATAATGCAGCCTGGAATCACAAACACATCCACACAGATCGATGAACACGAGCAAACAGAATACACTGCACACTTGAACAACTCTATTACACACAGAGGAGACGTTGAACTGAAATGCTTTCATGGCTACACAAATCTATTTATCTATGAAACCAGACACTGATCAACTTGTCAAACTTGAAGCCTGTTTTAAAGACATAAAAGCCTGGATGACCTGTATTTTTTTTATTATTTTTCTTTTTTTGTTCCTGAACTGAAATCAAACAGAATTTAGATTTTGAGGAACCTGGGAGTTATTTTTGACCAGGACTTATCCTTCGACTCCCACATTAAGACTGCAGGCCTGCTTTTATTCACCTGCATAATATTTCTAAAATTAGGAAAATGCTGACTCAGAGTGACGCTGAGAAATGAATCCACGCGTTTGTTTTTTCCGGAGTAGACTATTGTAACTCCCTATTATCAGTCCATATTATATAAGTCTTCAAATGATTCGTGATACTGCAGCCAGAGAACTGACTGGAACCAGCAGGAGAGATCACATCACTCCATCATTAGCTCCTATTCATTTGCTTCCTGTTAAATATAGAATGGAATTTAAAGTTCTTTTAATTCATAAAGCCCATAACAACCCTAAAGGGCTGTAAGTCTCGTATCACCCCAGAAGAACGCTTCTCAGATGGCTGGCTTACTGGAGGTTCCTCGGTTCTATAAAGAGAATGGGAGGCAGAGCTTTCAGCTCCCAGGTTCAGTTGGGGAGGCTACGACTTTTCTCTTTAATGATACTAACATTTAGGGCTGCTTAAAGCCACTCCGGACCATTTCTAGTGAAGCCGCCACAGGTTCAAACTGAGCTTCATTCCTCTCTCATTTTACATACAGGGATTTTTCACTATTCATGTCACTAACGCTGATTTTTGTTGATCCATGTCCTTTCCTTCTCTCTCTTTCTATCCCCGAACTCCAAATGGAACAGCAGGACGCCACCACCTCTGAGCCTGGTTCTGCACGTTTCCTCCTGTTAAAAGAGAGTTTTTCTCCTTTCCACCAGCGCCTGTGCCACATATATGTTCCATCCTTTTTTCTTTCTTATTTTCAGTGTTTTTCAATTTACCTTTCTGCTTTTGCTCCCGTGCCTGTGTCGTAGTGTAAACCCATTTTCAGTTGCTCTTTTTCTGAAATCTGCCCGTTTCCTTGCAAGCACATGGTGATCACACAAACTCCACACAGAAAAGCCCCCAAGCCCAACCCAGGCCAGCTCTGAGGTGAGAGTGCTGCCCCACAACGCGTTCATGTTTTCATGTGACACAGAAGGTGACAAACAGTCCTGTGACACCATTCGAACAGAAGACAAACTGTGCAAAAGACAGTCAGTACTCAATATTTAAAAGGTGTATTGTTTGTTTCAGGTGTCTGTTCAGTCAGAAACAAGTTGCCTTCAAACTTTCGAACAAGGTGGACAGAGCAATGATATTTCTTCAGATCTTTTGTCTTCACTACATCTGGACAGACGAAATCTGCAGCCTTACTGGACGGCAGACGCATGAAATCATGAGGCGGTAATTCCGGTTTAACCTTCATTTATTCAGGGCAGCTTCACAGCCCTTCGATTCCTGTTCATGCCTTGATGACATTGACTTATCGTCTTCTTTTCAGTCCAATAATTACTCTTTGTGACCTCCACAGATTCCGGAGGAAAATACCTGGCTCTCTGAATGCTGTGCTGCGTTCACCAGTGAGCGGCT
Source organism: Lipophrys pholis (assembly GCF_963383615.2). Classification (NCBI taxonomy): domain Eukaryota; kingdom Metazoa; phylum Chordata; class Actinopteri; order Blenniiformes; family Blenniidae; genus Lipophrys; species Lipophrys pholis. Next base: position 23,948,528 of record NC_137629.1, read on the forward strand.
GGCTGCGTCTGTCAGACACTAAACGCTCATCAGATGGTGCCGACTGGTGTCTGTCAGATACCTTCGAGAAAGACTGAGCCAAAACAGGAGGGTTATTAGAAAAGCAAGCTGATGCCCCGAGGGGACTAAATTAATGAGTACTTGTTGCTTCGTCATTATTTCCTCAGCATTATTTTAAAGTGTGTCAAAGTACTGCGATCCAATGTAGAGCTTGTACAGGTAATTTTTACAGAAGTTGATAGATGATCTGAAAAGTTGACTTTCTTAACATTCTATAATCTTATTTGAACGTATTGTGGTTCGTATAAGAACATTTACATGAGGCCAGTTGAAACCAAAGACACTTTTATAAAGATTACTATGTAACTTCACAGACACCTCATCAAAAAAGTGCTGTAGACTTGTGCATAAAATATGAATCAGTCGACAGGGTGCATTTCTCTAACACACACACGCACACACGCACACACACACGCACACACGCACACACACACACACACACACACACACACACACACACACACACACACACACACACACACACACACACACACACACACACACACACACACACACACACAGGTGTTAATGCTACCATTTGTCTGCACTGCAGCAACCAGTATGAATCATTTGTTCTGTTGTCGTAGAAATTCCCTCTTCTTCATTATTGATGAACGCTGCAGTTCTCTCATAGTTTGTGGCGCACCATAAATCAAGGTCATTGTGTATGTGAACGCGTCCATGCATGCATGCGTGTGTGTGTGTGTGTGTGTGTGTGTGTGTGTGTGTGTGTGTGTGTGTGTGTGTGTGTGTGTGTGTGTGTGTGTGTGTGTGTGTGTGTGTGTGTGTGTGTGTGTGTGTGTGTCAGTCAGTGTTACATGCAAATTAAAGATCCCCATAGTAATAACAGCCTTATTAAAGCACCAATTATTTTAAATGTTAATTAAATTCTACTTTATGTTACATTATTATGTATTTATTCTACAATCAGGCTTCAGTAGATCTCTCTCTGTCCTTCTCTGTAATCATTTGCAACCTCTCCCACCCAACTATCATCATTCCCTTGCTCCCCCTTAATTTCTTAACCTTCTGTCTTTCGCTGCCACCTCCACCCTTTCTTCCCTCCCTCTCTTTCTGCCTGCTACTTTCGTTCCTGTCGGTTCAGCACATTAAAGCTCGGCGAATGCCCCGAGTTCTCGTGACTCACCCCTCCTGTGTGCCTGCGTGTGTTTGTTTCTGCGTGTGTGTGTGTGTGTGTGTGGGGGGGGGGGGGGGGGGGGGGGGGGCTCATTGGCCTGGCATGGAGAAACAAATTGGTTTGTTTTCACTCTTCTGCTCCACACCCAGAGAGGTCTTCTAGGCAACTGTCAGGACAATCCTGTGTCACTCAGCAGGACAGTTCCTCATTCAATCTGCATGCCTGTGCAGACGACGTCCTCTCGTGTATGTCAATGTGCGGAAAGATAATGGCGGGGGATCTATGAAACATGCACTTAAGAAATAGCCATAACAACATCACTGTGTCGCCGCTCTGAGAAGAGGAAGTAATTCACACAAGTCAGAAGATTGAGCGCAAAATTACTCAGCCATAATCGTCACTGCAGGGGATAATAATAAGTGTAGTTTGTACTACACACTTAGTTTATTGATTTCAATATAACAAAAGAAATCAGGAGCATGACTTCACATAATCAGCTTGAACATGTATCGCTCAGGAAGAGAACAGGTAATAAAAGTTTACGTGTTCTCTCCATGCATAGGTTTTGTCCAGTTTTCACCCACATTAGAAATGCATGCATTTGAGGTTAATTGGTCATTCTGAATGGCCTGAGTCTGTGTACTTCTCTGTCCCTCTGTTTGTCCTTGGTCAGCCGATGAAGCACTGGGGAAGATGGACGGATAGAGGGGAAGTATGGCAGCTGACAGCTGAGAGTATACAGTGACAATGCAGTCATTTGATACACATATAAAATTCACTGAAAAATATTTGCATTTGTTTGGAAAATTGCTGCTTGGCACTAAAACACAAGACAACTCTGACACCACGACCTGCACAGTCACAGCAAAACTACAAAATTCATAATTGTTCCCATTTTAGAGTCAAATCTGCAACAAAGTCTTGTTTTGTGAGTCTAATTCTGCCCAAGTTAAAACTAGGAAATTAATTTAAGTCTTCAATTATTACTTTAATCTAATGTCTAATCTAACGTCCAATGTCTGATGAGCACGTGAGACCATACCTCGTACTCTTGTTCCCCCTGAGTCAATATTCTTTCATTAACTATAAACAACTATTTGAAATAATAAAATCAACTTCACAGAAAACATTCTACATTTGGGAAATGCTCAAATCACAGCTTTTTTGTGGAGGGACAAAAAAACGTCTGGTGTATTTATTTAAACATTGCACTTTTCAAATCTCAGGAAACTAGCCTCAAAATATAGGTAACGTGCATGAATAAAAGTCTGTGTTTAACTTCAGTTTTTATCCAAATTTAATTTGATTTTAAAGGCAATCTGTGAAATAGGATCCTGTTTTTTAGTTCCAGTTAAAATGCTGCCAGCTGAATTTTGAACAAGCAGCAGAACAGAAAATGAGTGTTTAACTAATGCCAGTGAGTGTGGCATTACAGTACTTGAGATGGGGAGGGGGGGGCGGGTGAAAGCATAAAAAACGACTTCCAAATTTAAGCAACAATAATTTTATCTGAGAGCTGCTCCAAAGAAAACAACACACCAGCGTAAAGTAACAGTAAAGCGGCTGGCGGGATGGGATGAGGCGTCAAGCCTTTCGGAAATACGCCAGTAGAGATGTCAGTCGGTGCCCCGATGGACATGCTCAACATAAGTTAAGTTAATTTTGTTATGCGGAGTGTGGATTTGTATCATGTCAGAAGAAAAGTGCAGTTTCTTGGCTGCTTTGCTCATTTGCTCACGGCGTGAAAAGAGATGAGAACCTCAATGTGGCCCCTTGCTAAACCTCCCCATGTGTGCCGCACTCAGCACCTAGGGAGAGGATCCCCCCCCCCCCGTCTGCACTGAGACACTGAATTGCACACTACACCTCATTTATAGCCAACATACCGACCCCCCACCCCCCCCCCCCCCCCCCCCCCCCCCCACCACCACCACCACCACCACCCCCAACTACCCCTAAATCTGTGTCGGTTATGTAAAACGTGGGGCGAGGAGTATGGGAAAGGTCCCCGGAGAGCGACGCTGTCATCATACATTAAACAGCACCCCGGGTCTGACTAAACACCCGCTCATTAATAAACAATGAGGAGAGTAGTTAAATATAGATTCCCTCCCTCCCCCCCACACCTACCTATGCCCCCCCCCCCCAACAGGAGCATCTCCATATGGAGAGCAGAGGAGGAGGCCTGCCCTGTTCAGCACTGCGCCCGGCTCCTTCATGTTGGGATCAGCACCATGGAGAGTGCTGCTGTGACGGCTGGTGTGTGTGTGTGTGTGTGTGTGTGTGTGTGTGTGTGTGTGTGTGTGTGTGTGTGTGTGTGTGTGTGTGTGTGTGTGTGTGTGTGTGTGTGTGTGTGTGTGTGTGTGTGTGTTGACAGCTCACCAGGTGTCCTCTCAGTATGAGCTCCTCAGTAAACAGGAGCTGAGCGGTAAACACAGGCCCTGCTGACAGTAATGATGTCAAACCCACGTCTCACCTCATCTCCCCTCTTCCCGCGCTCTCGTTGTTCACTCTGTCCATCCTCTTCCTCATCACTCACCGCTTTGTTTTTTCCTCCTAACTCAAGTTTTGACTCCTCTGACCCGCCACTCCAGCTCGCTCTGCTCCCTTTACCCTCTCTGTCCATGTATAATGTGGACGACTCACTCTTCTCGCATCACCAAACATTTCCATTGCCTCCTCACCTCAGTTCTCCGCTGAACACTTTAGTTTCCACTATCCCCCTTTTTTTTTCTCTCCTAAAGACCTCAATCCATTCTTCTGTCCGATTTAAGCTGCAGGACTATTTTTTACTCTTTCCCCCTAAAGGGCAGATGGATTTCTTTTCATGAGTCTGGAGAACAAGAAAGATGAGGAGAATTTGAAACCCCAAGGAGCGATACAGGGGATAAGACAGAAGAAGAAGGTGAAGTGTAGAAAGTTGCAGACACTTTAGCAACCCTCAGCTCTTTGCCAGTGAGGAGAACATGTAGAGTTTATATACTAAACGGAGATTCTCAATTTTAATTGAAAATAGCATATCACACAAGGCCAATTTACTGTTTTCTACTTGCGACCGGCTGCTCTTTTCAAAAGGATTTGAAGTCATCTTTGTTTGATTTCTTGAAAGGTTGTTAGATGAACGGATGATAATGGAGGCGATCAAAAGATCAGCGAGAGCAAGAGGAGATGTGGTGTCGGACTGGAGGCTCGTTTAGGTTTTACAGATTCACACAAACAACGACATGTGCTTCAAACATTGTAAAGGTCACAGCCTTTATGGTTCTGTGCATCTGAGGCATTGTAATGAGCGTTTTGGCAATGCCGAGAGAGAGAAGAAAGTGGAAGACGTCACACAGCAACTCTTCGAAATCTTACTCCATTTCTCTTATTAGCTTTTTTATGCCCAAACTGCCCCCACCACTCACGGTGGTACTGCAAGGTTTATAAGCTTCCATCAGAAACACAGAAATACAGACGTAATTAACAGTGTATGGATGAATGGCTCTGTGTGAGTATCTAATGTAGATCATAACAGACACACAAAATTTGAGCATGTCCCCAAGTTTCCCCAAGTTCTGCACTTTTAAATTAAAACACCTCACCTGCACTTACAGGAAAAAGCGTTGGAATCAAAACTCGCTGAAGATTACAAGACACGTTTCATCTGACTAAACAGGCGATGAAATATTTACGCACTGTAACCGCCAGGCCTGAGACGCTGCTGAAGCCGACAGTTGGCATGCCAGTTTACCATCTGCACAACATATGACCTGCCTCTTCGTCAAAAGTACTCTAAAAGTGATCAGTAACGATCTGGAATTTTTCACAAAATGTGAAAGGTACAAAATGTCATGGTTTTTTGCTAAATTACTAATGAATTTTGTCAATTTGATGTAACTGAAAATGTTTTTGTAATTATGTTGAAAAACGTGTTGATTATCTCTTATCATAAATCATAATTGTTTTTAATGTCTGAAGCATTTCATTTTCTTCATCTAAAATCAATCATTTTTAACCCTCCACAAGTGCTGCAAACAGACTGCCGAATAGAATGTTCAGGTTTTATCGGATTAACAGTCTTACAAAAACGTGCCGATTAATCAAACCTCAGACCAAAGTTCACTCTGATTAGTTGGTATTTAGATGACAAGATTGGATGGGTTGGGCTTGTGGGCCTATTTGTGAAGTTTACATGAACTCCCTGTGTGACCAAAGTTTTTTCTTCCAGGTACACCAGCTTCCCTCCACTACCGAGATGACATGACTGAATAATAAAGCACTTTACTGTTACCGTTTTCTCCTGAGCGAAAGAAAAATACTGCGTGTGCCTCCTCGTCTTCTAAAAGCTCCTGTTTGATATAATTTTATTTTGTCTTCCCGAAACAATGTTGTCATATTCAAAGTTGATTTATTATTATTTTTTTTTTATGTTTTAAGAGCACAAACACTTCTGTTTAAACACTGGAAGTGTGTGTGAACATTCCCGGGTAAGTTAATCTGATGCTGCTGTGGACTCCTGGCGGCTGTGAAGGTCAAAAGCTCCACCTCTGGTTGGCGGCCAGCTGTCAGTCTGCCCAATCAGGTGGAAGCGGTGAGGAAGGAGGGACTTCAAGGGATGGTAGCCAAATATCCTGTGATTTCACTCACGTCCAAAAATAACAAGACCGAAGAATGGAGATGGGAAGAGGGTGAGTGTGAGGAGGCAGACGGGAAGGTATGAAGAAGAGTGAGGCCAAAGGGGGACGAGGGAAGTGAGGAGCAGAACAGGAGAGGAAGAGGGTGAGGAGCAGGGGTGAGGGTGGAGTGGTGAAGTCGTCAGCAGAGGAGAGACGGAGCGAGGGATAGTCGAGGAGAGGGTGGTGGATGATGCGGGAAGGTGAGCCAATCGGCCTGCTCACTTGACCCGTCCAATTACCACGGCGACGGTTAATTAGCGCCGAGGTAAGCTCCGGTAATTACCACATTGTGTCTCGGACAAGAGGCCACGCACACACACACACACACACACACACACACACACACACACACACACACACACACACACACACACACACGCACACACTGAAACTCTCACCGCACATGCACAAACACGTTGCTATGGATACCTGCGATCCTCTCTATCACTGTGCTGGAAAAACAGTGAAAAAGACGATAGAAATAGATAAAAGAGTTGAGAGCAAGATAACAAGAGTCGGAGCAAGAAACGGGGGGAAAGCAAACAAAAGCGCTACAAAGGCAAAGGAAGTAGGAGCTCTGTTTAGTTCAAAGGGGGTGTTTGGTTGCGTCTGTGTCGGCCATATTGTCAGAAACACACTTTAACAGCAATCCTCGCTGTCTAGGAATGACGGGCTGGGGGAGAAGAGAAATAAATACGGATAAGTCACAAACATTTATAAACAAAGAACAGAAAGTGCAGATTTCTAAAAACGACGGAAACAGAAAAGTAAAAAGGCATTACAAGGTATTCTGATCAGTTTGGGGAATAAATGCAATATAATGACTTAGGCAGAAACTGGCTACTAAATGCTAAATGTGAAGACACACTGCTACTGTTGAAGTGATGAGTGATAACTTCAAATTAAGAGAGAGAGAGAAAGAGAGAGAGGACATTAATTACAAAGCCCGTAGTTAATTGAATCTTAAATCGAGTGCCATATATAGATAGTGTGTGAGTGAGAGAGAAAGAGTCAGAGTGAAAGCGCAGGTTTAAAAACCGATCAAGTCACATGGTGCTCCGCGAACTTCTTGTTAAGAAGAGACGGGGTGGTCGCAGACCATGGAAACCAGAGGAACCGTAACACCATGCGCCCCGATTCTTTACTCTCCACACGTGACTTCTCAAGGCTGCAACGCACAGCAGTCGTGCATCGCAATCACTGGATTTATAAACACTTTTGATAATGTGATGGAGGAGGGGAGATCTGACTGATAATCGACCTTTGCAATCTTTCATCACTACTAATTATTGGGTAGAGTGCCTTCCTCCAAATAACTTCCAGGCAGTAATCTCACTGTTTGCTGTTCAAGCGGCCATCATCAACGTCCTCTTCACCCGCGGAGCCTGTGTGAAGGTTCGGAGCCTTTGGTAGGAGCTGACACACTGACCCCCTGCTGTACCTCTGAGCCGCCATGTCCACCTGCCTGCACGTCCATGATACCCTGCGTTTCTTCTCGTCTCCACGTCCAGATACACCAGACAGACCACCTCTCACCAGATAGGTCCTGACACTCTGACCTGCCTCCGCGCCGCTGCCAACACCTTCTACCCTGGAACACTGATATTGTATGTCCTGAAACGCACGTGAGCACGTACACACACCAACATGTCTCCCTCGTTTAGCTGACGCGTTGCATAAGCTGTCAAAAAGTATATTTCTCAGAGGTGAGAGTGTAGAAGGAGCGGGAGCCTCCTTACACCTCAGTGGAGACTTGGCCCGGCCGCCTCTGACAGGCCAGTTTATGGGTTAAAAGACGTCGCCTCGGTTGTTGTTCCCAGGAGGAGGATAAAGCTTTGGGAACGGGGAAAAGAAATCCTGACTTTGGCAGTGAAAAAGATTCAGAAGTGAATGTGGATCTTAATAAATCAGAACTTAGGAAAAAGTCGGACGTGTACTTCCTTCCCCCGATTGTTTTCTTCCATACATTTCCTGTAAAACTACAAAAACGAATGCTTGGTATGGTATGTCTGCCCCCTTCAGCTCAGAGATGTCTGTGGATGTTTTTTTTTTTTTTGGTTTTGTTTTGTTTGTTTAAAATTGCCACACGGAGATTGTGCCTCGCGAGACTCTTTTTCTTTGTTGGTCAGACAGCTCCGCCAAGTGTCGAGTTGTTGCACTGCAGCTGATCTGCAAAATGAATACAGCAATTGTAAATATCTCATCACATTAAAACACATTTAGGGAAAGAATTTAGGGAGTTATGTCCACACACACACACACACACACACACACACACACACACACACACACACACACACACACACACACACACACACACACACACAGGAAGTGGAAGTTTTATCAGATCTGTGGGCACTCCTGGTCCTCGAGGGCCGCAGCCCTGCATGTTTCCAATGTGTCCTCACATCAACACAGCTGACAGCAATTATTGGCTCTTTGCCAAGCTTTCTGCTGAGCCTCATCATGAGAACTCAGGTGTGTTTGAGCGGGGAAACACTGAAAACATGCAGTGCTTGCGGCCCTCGAGGACCAGGATTGCCCACCTTATGGCGTTAAGGTGCACCATGAAAAAGTGCCTGGAAAATGATTTTGGTTCCCATGTCTGGGCACTACTTTTTAGCAACACAAAATCGCTCACAAATTACCAGTTATATATTTCTGATAACAGTTTAGAAAAGTCTTGATGAATTACTACCATGAAATGTGAATGTAAACCGTCAAATCTTGCAAATTTGTGGAAAAACGGTTCTTCAGCTGATGCCATGAATTAACCATGGAGAACTTTGCCACACAAACACACACACACACACACACACATCACTGGAACAGCATCGCTTGTAATTTACAGTGTTTACAGGTGCAGGGTTTCATTTCTTCTTTTAAAATGATGCTTTTGTCATTTTACAGTTTTTTTAACGGACCTCGTAAGCTTTCATTTCTATTCAATGGTTCATCTCCATCACTGTCAGGAATATCATCTCATGTCACTATAGCTTCTGATTTCCTTCAGAACACTCACACAGTGCTGGCACCTACAAATCAGTCTTGTTGACACACATGAACATCCGTCTGGATCACATTTGACTTGCTGGCAGGTGGAGCGGACGAACTGCAACTCACTTTGAGGAGTAGGATTTGTAGTCGTCCAGCTCGCTGTTAACTCCCCATTCTCTAATGTCAAATTGAATTTTCGTGCAAACGTCGCGTTTTTCATGTATAAGATTTCATTACTCAGGGCAGGTTGTTCACTTTTACTTCATATATCTGTATCTTCAAACGCAGTATTTGGGCTGATTTTTAAAGTCATAGATGATCTTGATATGACCTTGTTATTCAGATATGTGCGCGATGTCTTTTCAAATGTTACTAATGTTTGGCTCTCTGGCTGTAGCGGAGCAGACCTGACATCGCATTTCTCCTTGTTTTGTGAAGGTTGGGATTGAGGAGCAACCGATGGAGCCCAGCGATTACCCGGATGCATACAAAATCTCGTCTTCCACCTCAGATTACTTGGTGGAGGCTTACCTGGGCAAGGGCTCCTTTGAAAAAACCCTCCAATGAAATGGTAGCTTTGAAAATAATCCAGGACAGTGGCTTCACCCAAGAGAGAAAAGAGGAGGGTTTTCTTCATCTTGTTTCATATCTTTTTATTCCATGTTTCGGTTTACTAAAAATCTCCAGCAGGAACTTCCACGATAAAAGCTTGCATTTTAAAGTCAGAGAAAAGAAATGATGAAGTCCACAGTAGAGTATTTGCAACGTGTTTACTGGTTGTAGATTCATGTGTATCTTCAGTTCTTTAAAATGGTGGTAAAAACGTTGCTGCTTTTGAAACGCATTTCATTTTCAGAGTTGCCGTGTCTCTTCTTTCAGCCGGCTGAAGCTCCGGATTTCCTGGAGGAAGCAAGAGTTGTTCACACAGACTTGGCGCCAAATGATATCATGCTGGGGGGCCGTGATGCAGAGCCACTTCAAGTTCAAGTCATTGAACTTTGGCGGGGCGTTACGCAATCCTTCTGTAAAGCCATGCTGTGATGTCGGGACTTTGTGGTACATGTACGTAAACCAGATCGCCACTGCATATCTGGATCTGCACTCTGAACTGACCTCTCGGGTTCTTCATCAGACCACCTCATAATCACCCTCCTCTGTCTGCGTCTTTTTCAGTCCTCCAGAGACTCTGCTGGGAGATGATATTTACTAGACTTTTGATGTGTGGTCGTTAGGATGCATCGCTGCAGAGGGGCTTACGGGAACGCCACTGTTTCAAGGCGATAATTACTATGATATGGTCAGTAATACCCTTCAGACAGCACACACATATTCATTCAGACCTCTTTGACAGAGAGTTGTAAGAAGTGATTCATCTATTGTTTGTATCCAAAGATTTAAAGCACTTAGTGGTTAAGAGGGTCAACGTCTTTTCAAATGTCAAGACACTTTGTGCGTTGAGTACTAACTCAAATTAGTACGCCTATAAATAGTACGTAATGCGTAGATCGGTATTCGTGTATCTTTTTAGAAGTATGCTCCAACACTGTGTTGACTCCGCAGATAAGACGTATCGTATCGATTATTAAACAGCCACCAGGCGAAGTGTTGGACAACTGCGTACGTACTATAGAGTTCTTCAATAGAACAAGAATCAGCCAAGGTTGGACTGTAAAGGTACTATTTGCTGTCTCTCTTTTGGCTGTGTTTGATCAGTGAACACCGTGTATTTGTGTGTATCTGAACAAGTTCAGTTCTTCCCCTGGATTGTTTTTGCTTTGTTTTATTGTCCCTGCAAGATCCCTGATGCAATCCTACCAGAAGATGATCAAGTGTGACCAGGATTACCCCGAGGTTTGTTGCACTGAAGAGAATCCGCAAACTTTGTAGGAACGTCCAGAATGCTTTGACTTGCTGCCTCCGTCCCAAAGTTGAGGACTAAAGCTTTCATGCTATTGACTGTGTCATGGTCAGAGTGAGCGGTGAACCCCGAAGCAGACTCACGACTCCTCGTCTAGTCAATCTGTGGTGCTTTAACATCAAACCTTAAAAAGATTCCTTTTTTTTTTTCTCGGACTTCCGGTTCCGCTAGCATGAGAATGAGAGCCTGAGTCGTGAGCTCCCGACGGTTTTTTCTTTTGTTGAAAATAACCCCCACCACTACTCTTTTTGCCATTACTGAAGTTTGTATGTGGAGATGGAAAAGGAGGTTGTCACAAGAAGTATGAAATCTACAGTTTTGACTGAAGACGATACAGAGGACAGCCAGGAGGACCGAAGCCACGGGTCCGTGCTAACTTTAGCCGCTATGGATACACCTGAGCCCACGCTGCTGAATATCTTAAAAGAGCTCAGAGATTTTAGAAAAGACAACAACGAACAATACTCTGACATTAAACGCGAGCTAAAGAGGGTCAACGATCGTGTGGAAGAGGCAGAATGTCGGATTGAGGAGTCGGAGACGGTGCTACAAGCAGTAACGGGGCTAATCACGAAGCTAACGGATCATCAGGCTAACCTGGAAGAGAGACTGGTTGAGCAGGAAGGCCGAGCGCGCAGGGACAATCTGCGGATATACGGAATAGCGGAAGATAAAGAGGGATCTAATATGGTGACATTTCTGGACAACATGTTGAAAAAGGCGCTGTTTTTTCCCGACGATGTGTCACTCGGGATTGAAAGAGCACACCGCGCTCTGACTGCCAAGCCGGCTAACCAGGCGAAGCCGAGATCCATAGTGGTGAAGTTTGGGAGCTATCGGATGAAAGAAGAGGTTCTCCGGAGAGCGTGGCAAAGAAAAGAAGTCTCTTGTGATGGTGTGCGTTTTTTTGTGGACCACGACTACCCTATCGAAGTGCTTAAAAAACGCAACGAATATAGGGAGGCCAAAAAAACACTTAAAGATAAACACATCAAGTTTCAAACCCCGTACCCGCATAAAATGCGGGTCTTCTACGACAATGGCACTCGTCTGTACAAGGATGCAGCCGAGGCTTGTTCTGAGTTTGTTGTTGTTTTTTTTTTGTTTGTTTGGTTTTTTTTGTTTTTGTTTTTGTTTTTGTTTTTGTTTTTGTTTTTGTTTTTGTTTTTGTTTCTGTTTTTTTTTTTTTTGTTGTTTTCTCTTTCTTTTGTAAAAAAAAAAAAGAAAAAGAAAAGTGGATAATGTGATGACTTGTCTTATTGCAACCTGTTGTACTTCACCACTTTTTGAAAATAAAGAATAAAAAAAAATTAAAAAAAAACAACCTTAAAAAGATTGGAACAAAACTGAACCATATTTTATTTTACTCCAGATTTAATGGGAAACAACATATCAAAAGTCACCGTAAATCTAATTATCGGAACAATGTCATTTTGGACAAATTTTGCAGCCCTTCAAAATTTCTATTCAAATTTAATATTGCAGCCAAAGCTGAGAAGAGTACGAAGGTTTGTATCTCTGACAATTTAACAAAAAATGAGACATGGCTTATATCGTAACACTCTAAATGCAAATGCATTAATTAGTGTGCCCCATGACGTGATATTACACTACGTTTGTATACAAATTTGTTAATATCGTTGAGAGAAAAGTATGCGCACCACAATTAACGATAAAAGTTCAAAGTAGTCGACTCGATGATTTAGTGAATGGCTTATATCGGGCAAAAGATTAACTTTACAAATATTATAGCCTCGAAATATAATAAGAAGGAATAAATACGAACCGCTGACCATTTGTGCTGCAGGCATATCTCGGATTTAAATACAGCAGGACAATAAATGCAGATGTTTGGCGGGAGTTTTTAAACGGGAACTGAAAGTTTTAAAAAATAAAATTCATCTGTGTGCACGCACAACTTTAAAGACACGTAATATTTCAGTATGTGAAGTGAAACTGTGGAACAGATTGACGGGAAGCTCAGGCAGTGTCCTGTGGCAACCATGAAACAGTTCAAACAAACAAAGGCAAGGCAAGGCGCGGCGCGGCAAATGTATTAATAGAGCGCCATTCCGACGCAGGGCAATTAAAGCTTTTCAAGGAAATAAAAGCGATACCTTCATTAAATGTTTCGTGAATTCACAAAACCCTCAGTAGACCAAATACACAGGAGAGAGCGATTGAAAAGATTAAGAAGCCACCGTCACACAGTTCTCATTCACGTTTGTGTGACACAACACTTGTAACCTTTAACATTCTTGACAATGTTTTTTTTTGTTTTCTTCATGCCTCTTTTTCCTCTAATTCAATAGTAAAGACAAGTACTTTAGTCTGAAATGACCTTGTATTCACTTTTACCACACATGTAAGGTTGCGACTTCATCTCAGCACTATGGACTGATACCCAACACGCGTCCCGTTTGCACAAGAACTTTTGCACAAAAGAGAACTCACTCACTTTCTGTTGATCCTGCATTTGTCTCTATTCATAAACTGTTGTTTGGATTCCGTCACCTTCTCACCTCCAGTGGAAATGAGCCTCTTTTAGCAACAATTGAGTTGGAGGACTTCTCTCTAGGGAAGACCTGACTGGCCTTTTTCCTTTGCATGTTTTGGGTGTCAAGAGAATTCCCTAGTAATAAATAGGGTAAGAGCTTTATTAAGATAAAGATATTCAAATGAGTAAAATCTGTTGTTTTTTTTGAAAGCCTGTGCAAATAAAAATGTTTTCAGTCCATATTTTTTAAAACGTATGTGAGCGGTCATCAGGCGTTGGTGGAGGTTTGTTCCACAGGTGAGGAGCATAGGAACTAAAAGCTGCTTCACTTGTTTTCTTCTGACTCTGGGAACATGTGGTACGCCTCTTTCTGAGCACCTCTGGAGGTTTCATATCTTACAAGTAAGTCTGAGATGCATTCAGGCTCAAGACCGGTCAAACCTTTATAGACAAGAAGCAAGATCAATCCTTAGACACACAGGAGCAGAGATTGGTGCTGAGGGGAAATGTACCTTGAACACACCGTTACAATAGTCCAGCCTGCTGAAAATAAACGCATGAACAAGTTTCACTGCATCATGATGGCTCACAAACACTTTAATCCTTGCGGTATTTTTCAGATGGAATAGGCTGATTTTGTTATTGTCTTAGGAAGGGGAAAGATGGAATATGCGCTGGGTGTTGTTCATTTCTAATATTCTGATCCTTTGCCTGTTTATTTACTTGCTGGTTGCTTAATTTGCTTTGTTTTGGGGTTATTTGAATTTGAGTTTGTGATTGGTTGAAAAATTAAATGACTAATTATGTTTGACATAAAATAGAATATTGAAAAGCTCATTGAAAGACACAGAGCCATTAAAGAAATGCAATGACTTTGTGATGAAGCCCAAGCTGCCTAAATACTTTAAAGTGGTGAAGCGCAAACAATTGAACCAAAATGGAGAGTAACAAAAAATATACTAATGCTCATACTGGGAGATTTTTATCCCAGAAAAGTCCCTGAATGGTCAATGTCCAGGCTATATGTTAACAAACATGGCAGCCGCCTTGTAACTCTGTATGAAATCCGGGTTTGTCTTGTATATTACTCAGAATAATGTAAGTTCCTCATTAATTCAACAGGATAGAAAAATATTTTCTTTCAATACGATTTAGACTCCTTACAATCAGAAGCAATTCAATACTAACTACCTGTTCTTTACAAAGTATAGCAATAATATCATCCAATCCAACTGGACTCCATATATTTGAAACAACCACATTGAACAAAAGTGCTGGACACAAGCTAAATAACGCAATCAAATGCTTGTAAGACGAATAAAAAATCAAGAATAAGCACAATAATTAAAATAAGAATTTATAAACAAATAAATAAATAAAAAAGCAGCTCACACTTTTTCCTGTTGAGTTCAGTGATTGAATCAAACGTCTTGCTTTTTAATGGTAGGTTTTGACATAGTGAGCCAACGGGGCCAAGATCTTTTGTTGCTGTTAAGGCTTAAACAGTTTAAGGCCAAGTCTTAACACCCACAACAGGAGAGGAATTTCCCTGTACTTGCCAATTTTGGCATGGCTTTATGTCATGAGAACAGGTCTTGCAGGTTTTTTTAAGTGTGTGACGAATAGAGCATGACTCCACCCGAACAGCCGCATAAAGACAACAAGGTCACCTGAGCTTTATTATATTTTCTTAATGTCCTTGTGTCTGAATGGGGTGATATAAATAAATAACTTAGCCACGCCACACCTTGTCTTCGTACATTCCAGATGACTGACGTTTAAGACGAATCGACCAATGGACGAATCGACTCCACCTTCAGCAGCTTAAGAGGCCATTTTACATGCCCGCTTCCTTTTGGAAAGAAAGAAGAAGAGGACATTTTGTCCCACGGCTAATCAGAAGACAGGAGATTTTCTCTTTTGATAGAAAAAAATTTACAGAGAAGTCCGTCAATCGCAGGTAAGCGCCGCTTTTTTCTCTATTCACCAAAGGCACGAGTCTTTTTCTCCAGATATCTCGGCTCTGTGTGATTCGGAGTTGAAGAAAACAACCTGTGACTTGTGTGGAAGAAGTTCACGTCGATACAAGTGCACAAATGTTTTTCACCAGATGTACGGCAACAATTGGAGGAAAAAATATCAGCATGACGTTTTTTTTTTAATCTGTGAACTTGTTAACCTGGATTTGTGCACCTGTGATTAAGAACACAACTCACGAGGCACAACCACAAATTCACTTTTACAACGTTTTTCACCAATGCTACCGCCATAGTTTTCGCCTGTTTTCTGCTGTGCTTCTTTACCGCTGACTCGCTCGTGAACACGGAAGAAGTTTTTCTTAAAGCGAAAGTAACATGAAAACTTTTTTGAAGCATATTATTAAATAAATTATTTTTCTCACTACTCTCTGTAGAATAAATAAAATTAAAAGTTGAATTAATTATTTATCCAAATTATTTTAAATGAGATGTTTCCACATTTTGAACCTGGGCGACACATGGATATTTACATTGTGGTTAATAGTTTTGGATAAATGTATTTTTTCATCAAAATTAAAAGTTGTGGTTACCATGGTTATGTGTTGTAGATCAATGGAAATATGGAAGGAAGGAGATCCTGAAAGTAAGGAAATGGCCGTCCCACCCAATGGGTAAGTTAAAGAGGTTATGACACCAAATCCATGTTGAGTTCTTTATTTTCACTGTCAAAAATAATAGTGAAAGGCAGTATTGTGTTCATCCGATGCCTCCTGGAATGTTGATGCATTTACCCTTTGGCGGGTTTTCGCGCAGTCCAACTGAAAATTGTTGATGGTACTGAAAGAACCCGTGACCATCGGCTACGATTGTCCACTACCCCTCCGTTGAGGTACCAGGCATCGAGGAACGGGTCTGTGAGGAGGAGCTGAAATGCAGCCGTCTGCTGATTGGTAGTGATGATGGTCACTCTCGACTTGGCCGCAGTATTTAATCATTTCTTTGGCCGTCAAACCTCCTTCAGTTGGCATAGTTGTTATTGTCGTATGGCTGCGATGAGGGGCAGACTGATGCAGTGTATCAAGTTTGAGGTCAATCTGATCACGTTCGGTCTATTTACATTGGACTTCCTGTTCCATGACGAAGGTTGTCAAAGGCTCACCCTCAAATGGCGTTACGACTGAGAGTCATCGTGTGATTGTGATCAGGATCAGACTGTGAAGCCATGTATCAAATGTCAGGCCGATCTGACCACGTTCAGCCGATTTACACTCCACTTCCTGTTTCATGGCGAAAAACAACCTCTGTGGTGTGGTCATGGCCACGCCCTAAAACTTTTGCAAGAGATTTTGATCACTTTTGCTCTCCAACCCCTTTTCTATCAAAAGAGCCCAAGTTGAAGTAGATTAGAGTTTCACCCTGGGATGAGTTTACACTAGAAATTGTAGAAACTTGAGCAAAAACTAAATCCTCCATTTTCCTCCCAATATCTGACTTCCTGTTGAGTTTTCGGTATTGCCGTAAGACAGTTTTTTGTTCGTCTTGGCCTGTTACCTATGTGTGCCGACTTTCGCAGCTCTCGGTGAAACGAGATTGTGGGGCTACGTTTCTCCGTTTTTTGCAGGTGGCGCCATTGAGCCATTTAGCAACTCACATGCGTAACTCTGCCCAATTATCGAAATTTTTCGCCGAATCTGACGACTGTGCAAAGTTTCACAAAAACTTGTGTATGCTAAGGCCCTCAAAAACGCGTCCGTTCAGGCTGAGCACATCCAAGCAGGTCGGGACGTGTTGCATGACGAGGCTCGTGCACGTCTCCCCACTTTCTGCTGCAGCAGGTGGCGCTACGTCTGATCAACGTAAACATCTTACGGCTGTGATCAGATCAAAAAAAAAACTTATAGTGAAATTGTATTATTAACTGACAACAGCTAACAAGTTAATTACTGTAAAATCAATTACATTAAGTTACTGTGATTGATTCTACAGTAATTGTTAATTGCTGCCACTCGGTAACTGTAATGTAAAAAGTTCAAATGCATGATGAAATAGTGAATTTTAAAAATACATAAGCTGCAGTTCAAACACATTTTCTTGGACAGCAATTTCAAATAATATGAAATATACAGATAAATCTGTTTCCATGCAGGATTTTGCATTGGAAGGAGATATTTATCGACCGATCCTATCAGAGCCACAATAATCCTGAAGAAGAAACAAAGTGAATATCAACCATCATGTCTATGCACCGTCATGAAAAACACAACCATGTTAATCTATTAGATTTCTGTTCCATATTGTTGTGATCTGATGATTTAGAACATTCTGTCTTTTCTTGGCTGACTCTGTACCATTGTCATGTTTGGTTTAAATTCTTCACTGGAAAAAGTTGGATGTATAATTCAAGTATCTTACGCTTTCATGCCGTTTCCTTCGTTTGCTCTGGATAGTATAAATTGTGCTTCCTATATGTTTAAAAACTATTTGTTTATGGATCAATCTAAGATCAACTTTGTTTTCTGTTTCTTTTCCCCAGAGTGAATGACCAACGACAATCTGTTCAACAAAAAAACAAAGGTTTATATAAAATATTTAAAGATTTGTATAACCTGACAGATGGTTTTAAAAAAAATCTTTTTATGGAAAATGATTCAGTCCAAAGCTGTTCTCCTGAGAAATGTAATCAGTTTGCATTTGGTTTTATCGAAATGAATGAAGGTCCATCAGAGATTTTGCCTATAACCTTTCCTAAAGATAAAAAACACTCTGAAGAAATTTTAATTCCACAAATTGATACATTTCTGCAGAAGAATAAAAACAAAGTAAAGCTTGTTTGCATATATACGGTAAATAGCCCATGTTTGAATAGATGCATGCGTCAACTCTCCCTTGCAGCCAATAAGTGGCATCAGATGTATGGAATTGTTACGTATGTGTTATTTACACAGTACTGGGGAAAATCAGGTCCCAACACTTTTAAATTATTCATTGAAAGTGATTATTTGGAATTGGTGAAATTTTGTCCCGAATATTTTCAAGCAATCAAGGCAAAACCCTTCAAGATGAATAAAAGTAACTTGAACTATGACAAAGAGAAGTATGACAACGTCCTTCAAATATTTGATACGTTAGAAAAAGGTGAAAAAAAAGAAGTGTCGAAATTAATTAGGGAGAAACTATTGACATTTTTACATGATGGTTCAGCTCACCCAGTAGACGAACACAATAATCGGATCAAAACAAAAATCAACGAACTCATTGGCAAAGAGTTTAAAAACCTGGACCCAGAAGGTTTGTTTGAAATTTGTAATCTTTTTTTAGTTCCTTTACAGGATATGATTGAAAGGGATTATTTTGAACATAGAAAACAAATTGTGACAGCAGACTTTAACCGAGCAAGTGTTCAACAGAAACAAAGCCAGCTTTCCAACAGTCCACTAAAACTTCATCGGATCAACCGGTTAACTGATAAACCTATTACTAAAGGCGATTTCAAGAATAAATGCATCTCAGATAAAGTTCTATTCCAACCTCTCAAAGATAAACTTGATTTAATTCAAGGGACAAACATTCTCTGATTTAAATTTTCTTTTTAAAATTAACTTTCATCGGACGATTGAGGGTCTTCATCAGGGACACCCCGGGACCGTGGACAGAACACACAAGAGGATTACATTCAAATCACCCGGCCGGTATTTGAACCTGGACCTTCTCGTCTTCACCCCGGTCCCACTACCCATGGGACATGGGACCACTACAAAGCAAAACAACCCCCCCCCCACCACATAGATAAAAAGATCCAACATATATATATATATATATATATAAATATATATATATGTGTTAATTTATCATTTCTTGGGTTGGCGACCTGTTTTCAGGTTTTCTTGTCGGCCTTAGTTTCTTTTGCTTTGTTTTTTAAAATTGAACTTAAGTTTAGGGGGAGGGGCTGGGTTCAATGGCCCATTGCGGTGGTTGGCTCAGTCTCTTCCCCTCTTTTGGCAGGGATCTCCTTGCTTTTTTTATTTCCTCCAAATGTTTCTTCGAACATGTGTAATAAAATTATTAACATAAACTGTGTTTGATTGTTGTTGCAGCCTGTTAGATGATCATTGTGTGGACCAGTGTGACAACTGAGCACTAAACCAAGCTTCATATCAGAAAGGTTGAGGAAATACTGTCAAAAGTTCACATTAAGAAAGACTGAAGCTTAAGATTAAGTTAGAGAATAATGGGGGCAAACAGGAGCTTAGTGAAATAGTAATGCAAGACTACAGCCTCTGCCAGTGCTCACGCTAACAGTCAGATTAGTTGGCGAGACAGACAGCCACTCTACGATGGTCGTCTTGTCTTGACAAAATAAGACCATTTTCACCAGTTAATTTTGCTTTGTATAATTATTCTAACGTATTTCTACCAAGAACATTAGTGACATATTTCTTCAGGAGTGTGAAGCAAACCACAGCCTGGCTGCTCAAGTCCCACAGTTCTGTACAAAGCAGATTTAATTACAACCGAACAAGCTTTTAGTCTGTTATCCTTTATTAGTAGTTCAATTGCTGATACATGAGAGAGAGAGCGAGAGAGAGATGCAGTTTTTGATATGAAGCTTTGAGAATTGGCACAAACAAGATAACAAATAAAGATCCCTGTATACCATACCGATTCCAAACAAATTAACAATAAATATTGAAAATATGCAGATTTGTAGAGCAAAAGTGTTTGGATACGATGACGTTCTTTGTTTATTCAGTGCAAACATTAAACGAAAAACAGGCGAGTGTTCAACTTCTGGCCCTTAAATTCTTCTGAGCAAAGCAGGTTGTAATCTCACCAGCATTTAATAGTGGGAGAATCACTTTTTTTTTTTAAAGAAGATAAAAACAAAACAAACAGACAGATGGACATATTAATTAAAAAAACTATCTTCTCCACCAGAAGTCTATTCTGATCAAATCCGAGGTTCCTCTGGTCGCTTTAGAAGTGGTTCGTCGAGACTAAGAACTCAAAAAAAAAAGCTCACAAGTGATGGAAAAGAAAAAAAGAATAACCAACATAACTGACAGAAGCATAGAGAATGACTAAGGCAAGCAAGCGCGTTCTGTATATACAGTCAAGGTTACTATTTACACTTTGACTTTAGTAACTTTGCCAACTGTTGAGCCGGGGCCTGTCTCCCTCTAGTGGCGCACTTGAGGTACCACACGGCAGGACTGAGTGCAGACGTAGGGACATGCTTTCTACTCTCCCATCAGCCAGTGCTCCGAGAAATAAAGCCCGGAGCAGACGCCACCCACAGCCTGCTGCAGCTCCCCCTACACACGTGAAACTACAGCTGAAGTTGGTTTTGTCGGATCATTTCAATATTGCTTCGATTTAATTCGGCATCTTGGATGAAGCTGGTTAAAAAAAAAAAAAAACACAACCATTACTGTGAAATGTCCGACGTGAATGAAATACGTGCCCATATTTCAACTTACAAAAACAATGGCAATTTCTGGTGGACTATTCACTAGAGAACTAACAGTTTGCTGTTAGACAGATAAAACTGTTGGTGAAACACAGATGAAGTCTCAGAGGTCGGGGAGAGCGAGGCTTAAAAAGTCAGTCCGAGTCGGAGGACATTTAAAATAAAGTACACTATAACGAGGCAACCGTGTAATATGAGATGGTGCCAGTAGTGAGGAGGTGGCGGTTCCTGAGTGGCAGGGGTCATGAGGTGAGGGATGATGCGGGGCCCAGGAGTTCGTATGGACGCCAGACAAACAAACTCAGGCACAGAACATAAAAACCCACCTCTCCTGGTCGGTTGCTGCTCGAAAATGTGTAGAGATTTCCAGTCAAGTCAAGTTTTTCTTTTTTTAAAACAACGTTTTCATCTCGAAGAAACTCAAGACGTACCAACCGTAACCGGCATCGAGCGTTACGTCAACTAAAGACACCTTTTGCAGTAAAACCGCCAGTAATACTACAGGGTAAACACTCCCAGACCTGCAGGCGGAAGAACTAAAAACAAGTAGTTGGCGCTTAAAAAACAAAAAAACAAAAAAAAAACCCAGTGACACAGTTTTGTGTTTTGCGTTAGTGCGGAGGCCGAACAGGAAGGAGGAGACGGCAGGCTGCGGGTGGAGCGACTGGAGGCCGGCGGACGACAACAGCAGGACTCATGGGGGCGTCTCCGCATTGCTGGTGGTGGCCTTCTTCTTTACTGCCTTCTTCACCGTCTTGGGTTGAGTCTAGCAGGAGGAGAGGATTTAGAGGAGCCGCTCAACAAAGAGGGAATGAAACATGGGGAACTCTTTACCTCAGCAGCCGCACGCCGCGGGAATCCCACCTCAAGCATATTAAGAACTGGAACTCTGAATCGATTTGTTTTAAAGTATCATCATTAGGCCGTTCACGTTTAATGAACCATCTTTTTACGACACGTGGAAAAACCGGAAATTTTAATTGAAGAACTGCAATTTCAACATTCCGCCTCATCGTGTGCTTTTCAACTTGTAGATTACAGTGGATTGTTATTAAACCGTTTAAATCCTTAGAAGGCATAAAACACTTGGCGACACGGAGCTGGAACTCCAAAAAATATAGAAGGCCAGTGCTGGTGCACGAGTTTTCAATGACGTCTTCTGGACAGTTCATGTTTTAACACAGACATTTTTGTTCCCTACAGAATGACGTGTAATACACTTGGTAATAGATTTACATTGTTTATAGCTATTACTACCCTTTCCTGCTCAGCTTGGTTTGTTTTACCACTAAATGCTGTTATTACCATCAGACTCAACTGCACGTGAGAGAAAAGAAGACGAGGTCCAGTGTTAGTTACACCAAAAACCAGACAGAAGCCTTGACAAACGTATGTTGCCGTCGATCCTAATAACAGGAAATAGAAGACAGATGAGTTCTTTTTCCCATAGTTTGTCCGTTTTCTCTACAATACCTGACATCTAATCATTTTCTCCTAATGTGTATTAGATCAGATGGATTTTTAACCGCCCCTTAAGAAGGAGAAAAACAAAAAAGAACCCCCCCCCCCCCAAAAAAAAAACTAATTTGTTTCCTCTTTGCATTTCTACATGCTTAAAGTACCAGACGTTTATATGTATCTACTCCAACCCCTTAGAACTGTGAATACTTACTGCTTTTCATTTACAGGTATGAATTTATGAACATTCATATTGTTGCATCATATAATCTTAATTTGTGTGTCTGTTGTAAAATAATAAATAATAATTACAAGCTGAAAAGAAGAGCTCCAAAATGTCAATTTTCAGTTTTTGTTCCGAGAGGAAAAAGTTATGAAACAGTTTTTAAATGGTATGAATTTCTTGTGCACCTGATTGCAGTATCTAGTAAATCTCATTAACTGAGATTTGTACTTATTGTACAAAAGTCTAGCATTAACACTGCTGGAGAATTGAAAGGAGCCACTGGTGCAGCTTTTACTGCTGAATAACAACCTGATTAATTAAGATGCAGACGTGACAGGTTTATATAGAGAAGCATTTCACTACAAACCTCAAAAACAAGATCAGCCTTAATTCAGAATGTACTTTGAAAACACACACCACAGTTACGGCGGGTTAGTAGGAACAGGTGACCGGTGACCTGCAGTGACGGTTCCTGCCTGGTCCTACCTCCGTCTTAGCAGCAGCAGCAGGCTTCTTGGCGGCCTTGGCGGCGGTCGTACGTTTGGGGGCCCTCTCCCCCAGGTCGTCGTCGGAGTGCTCGGTCCTCGCGTCCGACTGGTCGGAGCTGTGCTGCGACGACGTCTCGTCGGCGAGGGACGCGGCGGCCTGCGAGCGGGCTGCAAGATAGAAGAAAGACGGTCGCTCAGGCTCCAGACGGATCCATGCGGTGACGGGAGAACCCGCGGAGGCTCAGCTCGTGTCGCCAGCATTCCTGCGTTCCCCCATCAAGGATCACAAACTTAACCACCGTCCCAGGAAGAATACATGCGGGGATTCTATCCACGTGTGACACCTCAAATACTTTGACTGGTGAATATTGATGAGGAACGGGAGGGAAAACTCCTTTTAGTTAAAGTTGGAATCTGTTACAAATCACTGAGATGTTCTGGGAAAACACAAGCCCTGCACATCTCCTTGTAACTTTTATCAGCTGCTCAGCAAACTGCTTTCAGGGAACTTTCACAGGGCAGAAGCTAAAAGCAGTCCGTTTCCTCTGTTGGTTCATTGTTTCAGTATTCTGTCCACAGCTCGTCTGGCCTGCCGGTGCCGTGGTGAAACACAAAGAGAGCTCCTTCCAGTCCTCTCCCTCCCACTTTAATCACATGCTCTCACCAGCCACTCCACTCTTGTGTTTCATTGCTTTAAGTCACATGACCCCCCCCCCCCCCCCAAACACTTTATTTATGCATGCATGTCTGACTCCATCGTCTCCGTGTGAAGGAGCCAGTGAGGCCAGTTTGCGTGGCCTTACTCTGCCGTGTGGCGGTGCCCTTAGCCCGGGGCAGCGTGCTGGCCCCCGAGCTCATCTCGTCCATGGGGTCCCGCCGCATCCGGGCATCTGAAGCGTGCAGGGACAGCTCGTCCTCCGCGTT
The DNA here is from genome assembly GCF_963383615.2 of Lipophrys pholis. Lineage (NCBI taxonomy): Eukaryota > Metazoa > Chordata > Actinopteri > Blenniiformes > Blenniidae > Lipophrys > Lipophrys pholis. Next base: position 23,972,338 of record NC_137629.1, read on the forward strand.
GATTAGAGTCAGGTCCTGCATGCTGAAGCTCCGCAGCTTGTCTGACAACACGCCCTGTCCCTGGGCCGCGCGGCAAAACATCAAACAAAGGCTCCGTCAGCGCAGTTCATCCGCTTATGCGACATATGCATGTTCCTACTGAAAGGTGCAATAGGAGTTTTGCCTTGACAAGATTACTGAATCGACCCCAGCATGTCTGAAAACCCACAGCAGCCGTTTACCATCAGAGCACATCAGATTCTGATTACAGTAACTTTTCCCTTCAAAAACACATTCAAATATAACTGCAAAGACTGTAGTTGAATTTCTTTTTAAATCAGCATTTATCAAACTGGGGGGGGGGGGGGGGATTAAACATTCACATTGCCTGCTCAAGGGCTGAGGGAGTGTGACGGAGCTGGATTGTGGCGAGAGGTGAGTGGCGCTAGAGAAGGTGATGGGCGAGCGGCTTTGTTTCATTGCATGCAGGTTACAACCGACAACTTAATGAAAGTGACATTTTACAAGCCACTTTCTGCTCCTCCTCCTTATGGAGACCCGAATCACCGTCTCACCGTCTCAGGACCCGAATCACCGTCTCAGGACCCACCTTAGTGGCAGCAGTGACGGCGGCGTTGGCAGCCAGGTTGAGGCCTCGTTTCCCAAACTTCATCATGGTCTCATAACTCCGGTCTTTGGCCTGGGCGATGTATTCATCGATCTCCTGTGGCGTGCGGGGCGCGGGCGGCCGAGGAGTGAGAGACACCAATGTAAGTCAGCGGCACACGAGAAAAAAAAAACTAAACAGCTGAACTCTACGACTTCAGTGTGGACCGGGTCGCAGGAACTTCATTTCACATTGGAGTCAACGCGGGCCGCGTTCACACGACGAAACTGCTCCGGTGAAAACCGGCCTCATGTTTCCATGACAACATGTGGATTTGTGCTGCAAGTTTCCTTTTCTGCACAATTGGGTCCCGTTTCAGGAAGCACCCTGGTGGCTCTGATGTAGCCCAATGTTTGCTTTGGCTTTTTGGAGCCATTTGTCAAGCCTTTTTTATGAAACAGCCAAAACATCTAGACCATTACTAAGTGCCTCATTTCCAAGAGTCTCAATAGCTAAAACAACAAAAAAACAAGACTAAAACAAAAAAGTGGAACATTTAAAATAGATTAAATAAATTACAAAAGTATAGCCTCAAATAAAATTTTAAAAAGCAAAATGGCAGAGACTCAATACAGTGAAAACAGCTACTGAAATGGCTTTAAAACAGATTTAAAAATAAAAACGGCACTAAAATAATAATAAATTATGTCTGATGTTCTAAACTGAAGTTAGAAATTGTGGCTCCAGAAAAACTATATTTGGTGAAAATTTGCAAAAGGAGCTCTTTTGCTCATAAAAGGTGGCAGACCTAGTCAAACTGCCCCGGCAGTGAGGCCGTGGCCTCTAAACCCGAATGGGTCGACCTGAAGACGGCGGGTATAAAAGCATCGCCGCGAGCAGAACTCTGCCGTACTGACCCGCTCCTTGTTGGACAGGGTCGGGTGGACAAACTTGCGGTAGAGGACGCTGGAGCCCTTGGTGTACGGCGACAGGAGCCAGATGACAAACGCGATCTTGAGCTCAAAGTAGAACGGAAACCTGGAGGGTGAAACAGAAGATAAAGAGGAAGGCCCGAGGAGAGACCGACGATCCGAGATGTTGACCTCAGCGATGCGTTCAAATGTACGGATTTGTGATCGGTGACTCACCACGACAGCAGCAGATCCGTGGCCGTCTCTGCCGTGGTGAACAGTGCAAACACTATCCAGTACATCATCCACTTCACCTGGACAGACGCACAGCGAGGTGAAGAGCAGGGGGGGGGGGGTAAAAAAAAAAAAAAAAAAGAAGAAAAAAAAAAGCGTGACAATACAACCGTGCACACGTGCCACGGCATGTGCGGCTCAGACAGAAGTGGTAGAAGCGTATGCTTCACTCCGGTCACGTCACATCAGTATGCGTGGTTGATCACAGAGACAAAGGAACACACACTGCGTGTAAATAGGACACAATCGAGGTTATTAAAAAAGAGGATGGGGAGCAATTTTAACATGTTTTTAGTGGAAACCCACTCTCAATAATTTGCCGTTTAAAAACACAATCAAATGGCACGTGAAGTATATTTGAAGACGGCGAGCTGCAGATAAAGACACATAAGACTGAATCCATGAACTGATTAGAAACAAGGCCAAACAAGAGGAACTGAAAACATCAGCTCTAAAAATGGGTCCTCCTCCCATCCTTCGCTCCAGCAGCCATTGAGCGGGTGGGTTGCCATGGTAACCTGCCCAGGAGGAGACTGCTCGCCAGCGAGAATCTAGGCTGAGAGCCAGAGCTCCTCCTCCCCCTCCTCCTCCTCCTCAAGCCCCCCCCTCTCTCCTCCACTGTGGGGATGAGGTCAGCAGGGAGGACCCCTGGACTTCAGATTAAGGCCACATTATCCAATGAGTGGCAAATATAACCTCATTGATCCAAAACAATCCTGAGAATTATTATTTTTATTTATTTTTATTGAGGTCAATCAATGGCGCCAAAATTACTCTGAAAAATGAATGTTGTGTCCTTATATGAAAAAGAGCCTGACTGGGCTTCAGCTTACTTTCTCCTTCAACTCATGCATTCAAACACATTTCAACACCAGACAGGAACGGCAGCAGACAGAGTCCCACCAGCAAACTGTCCCGAAAGTCAAAACGAACCCGACAGGGGTGGAAAAACGCTGAAATTTGGTAGTACTCACATATTCCTTCACATTCTTCGTCTTTACAGCCTTGTACGAGGAGTACGCCGGGTAAAGAGTCCCGAAGGCAAGGCTGCAAAAAACAAATAAATAAAAATAAATAAATAGCAGAGAAGCAGAAAAGGGGCTTCTGTTAGAGAACATGGCTTCTGGGCGTTTGACTCCGACACCTAAACAACAGGCTTCTGCACGTTAGACACATTTGCTCTGAACTTGCATGTACTCAAGAAGCCGTAAGGCCCCTACACTGAAGCCAAACTCAGAGGCGGTGACCTCATGATTGAATGCCGAAGGTGGCGTTGACGTGTGATTGGGCAGCATGACTCATCAGAGCGCCGTCTCCCTCAATAAGCTCCGACAATGAAAATGAAGCTCGTGCAGTCAGGAAGACCAGAGAAAGATGGAAAAACACCCGGACGGGTCTCTCAGGGGCGGGTCGCCATGTGTTCATCCACGTGCCGGCTGGAATAACGTCTCTGATGTGCTTCTGGTTACAATCTCTGCCGCCGTGATGCCTTGTGCTCATGTGACAGGAAGCTGAAGGGAGGTGACATTGAGGATAAAACAGTCACCTGTAACACATGAGCTGAAGGCTTCGGGGCTCCCGTCGAGATCTTTGACCCGAGCGGCCGGTAGCCTGATCGCCTCTCTGGGGTTTCGTCGTCTCTGGAGTGTGTAAGTGCATCTCCTGTCCCAGTTAAGCGAGCTGCGCAGTCATGTGTGCAGCGCATGCCCGCTCTGTACAGTAAGCCGAGACGATCGGCGGCAGGCCTCAGTGCCAGCAGCAGCCCCCCCCCCCACCCCCCCGGCAGACATCCCGTGCCTCCTTGTGTTCACATCTCAAGTCCAGCGGCATCGCGCCCGCCGGCTCCCTCACTCGGTCTCAGAGCTACTGCAGTGATTCCACACACTCTCCCGGCTCAGGACAGGCGTTAGATTTGCGGCATCCATTATGACGCGATTCCTCCCACATCGTCTCCAAAAGCGAAACGACTACCTGAAGCGGATGGAAGTGGAAGAGCCAGCTGGAAGCCATTAAAAATAACTGTTATCCTTCTGCTTATGTAACGAATTATGAAAGTACATGTTGACAGAACCAAAAGGGCTCGGTTGACGGGTCCGGGTGTGTTGAAAACACTTCACTCTACATCCATCTTGAGTTCAAAGCGATCAGGAAAACTGAAAAGATTATCACCCGCAGGCTGGTAGGGTGAAACAAGCCGGAAGGGAATGAGCTGCTGACGGCCCATCAGGAGCACTGGATTATTTCTGGGTGGCCTGAAGGCTGTTTTAGTGGCGAACAGCTGATCTGACCAGATATAATACACACTACTGGAGCGAGTCGGTGGAAGGGTTCCAACTGTGGGAGGCGCTGACGGTACCTGACGCACCGCTGGGATCCACAGTGCAAACTACAAAACCAGAATAACCTCTGACCCGTTTCGCTGTGACATCAGGCAGCATCGACATTACTGTATGTCGATTTCAAAACGCTAAACAAGTGGAATGTTTCTCTTTACTTTTTACTTTGTTTGCACTGCAGCAGACATTTTTTTTCTGACAGTAAACACTAAATACTTTGCTGTTCGGGTTTAGAACATTTCCTGTTTGATCAGGCCGATGGTCTGCTCACGTGACGCTAAAGTATTCCGTACGTTCAGGATACAGAGGGTCCCTTTTCTAATCTCCTTTGCTCAGGTCTTCTACTGCATTCACTTTAACTGTGATATTGTGGTTTCCCTTCTAATGATCTGCTGTTCCTCAGCCGATGCTGCAGGCTTTTCGTGGGGATGCCGTCTGTTGCTCGCTATGGTTACCTAACTTCTGTGTCTCCATTGGGTTTTCATTGACGAGTGCCAATGTAAACAGGGAAATCAGATTGAGAATGAGCTTGCCCTGTGACACCAGGTTGAGAACCGCAGCTCAGCCTGGAAGATGGAAGGTTTCCGTTACAGTGCAGTGAAATATCATAAAGTAATGACTTGTACATGACAACTGAGTGGGTTCAGCCACACTGACATGGATTTGGGATGCGTGTGTGTCTCGGTGTGTGTGTGTCGTTGAGTCATGCACACAGGATGCTGGATGTAGTGTGTGTACAGGTGGAAGCAGCAGCTGAGGCCTTGAGCTGCTGAATCTGCTGCAAAAATAAGACTGACAAAGAAACTCCTAGACCCAGCCAATCAGACACGTTTGTGTGCGGATGCTGGAAATAAGCCTTGCTGAGGGATGGAAGGATGGATGGATGGATGGAAGGATGGATGGATGGATGACTAACTCCTGTTACCATATGGTGCAGCAATGCTGCCTCCCCAGAGCAGGCAGGCACGTTTCAAAGACACAGATCGCCATGGCAGGCAGCTCGCAGTGTTTACGTCTGCAGCGTTCTGGCGTGTTAATCAGGCTTTTCTCATCCAAAACCTCGGTTCAGCCGGGCAGGTGGTTCGCCGGCAGACCTGAGCTACCGCCGGCTAACGAGCGCTGGATGCGGATAATGCTGCATCATTTCATCGATTCAGGAAACACAAGAGACGATCAGCAGCCGGAGTGTAAACACATCGGAGTCTGCGTGGTGCCGCCGCGCCGCCGCCGAGAAAATGGATGACAGAGCCGCAGCAGCAGACAGCTGGAGGACGGAGGAGCCCCAGATACTCACACAACCACCCGAGAAATGATCCACGACACCATCTCGCCCGGACAGCCGGCCCGCAGCCTGCTCCGCTCCTAGGAAGAGTTCTAGTGGGATGTGGCGGCCGGGTGGCCCTCCATTAGCCCTCCGGGGCGGGACGCGGTGTGGGGCTCACCCCCGGTGCTGCTGCTCTCAGGTCGGATCACCGCCGCTGGAGATGCTGCCGCCGCCGCCGCTGCTGGTGCTTCTGCTGCTGCAGTCTGTGCGGATCTGACCTCCACCGAGCAACGGCTGGAAGAAGTGGCTCTTAAAGGGACACACACACTGTCAACTGTCTCACACACACATGCAGACAGTATGTCTGTGTATGCATGTGTGATTTCTTAGCTTTGCATTTTAAATACATTTGCAAAATTTCAGGAGAAAAATCTTACTGCTTCCATAATTCCCTGAAAGGTACACAACAAAATATTTTTAGTTAAAAATTGTCAGAATGGGGCCATAGCGAACTAGCTGTCCAGTTACTGATGTAATACTTTAAAGTGCCACAAGATGGTGCAGTGAGTTACTCTAAGAAGCTGCAGCAGCTGAATCTGACCCTGAATGAGAATGTCAACTTAGACTGTGCTGGAGCTCTGGACTACTAACAGCAGACTCACGCCTGACACGCACTACAGGGTTTTTAAAATCTTCACGGATCAAGAGATCACACACTTGATCACAAAACACAGATCGCACAAGATCTTCCTCTTCTGATCTGGTAGTGTGTGGTATGAACTATAGAGCTCACCACACACTAACCGATTCTTCAGCAGAGTATCAGGCTCTGCACCATAGACTTTTATAAAACTATATATATATATATATATATATATAAAGTCAGGCATTGACAAGTCAGGTATTTTCTGTCTTTAGGTGCAGCAGCAGCGTTTCAGCCTGGTTGGCTTTCATACGGGTACTCATGACGTCACACCCCCTGCTGCTCGGCTCCTGTCGGAGCAGAACACACTACAAGATTTCTCGTCACAAATATCGAACATGTTCATTATCGCCCCGATCTCTCCCTCCGAGCGGATCGGACCCGACAAAATCACTCTTGACACACCACAGGAAAATCGGGCATCCAGGCCCGTGCTCCCGATGCTCGGGAGGAGGAGGTCGGGACTAAAATCGGCCCGATTATCCTGTAGTGTGTGCCGGCCTTAACAGCAAACGCTGAGGAACAGTGAGTCACTGCTTGTGAACAGAAGTGGCATTATTTAATTTGTTCACATTGTGCCTCCGAGGGCATTTTCACCGTTAGTCATAAGTGTTTGCAACCTCACGTGCTTGAAAGCGGTTTGTTTGTGGAAATGTGAATGCTGATACACAAAACAAGCACATCTACTTCCAGCCCACATCTTGCAGAATACAGAGACCTCTGAACAAACTAAGATCCAATGAACTTCAGTAATACCATTTTCCAGATTGTAGGAATTACAGCATTATAGTCACATACAGCTGCACTAGTGCTGAATGTACTGATGTAAAGCATTCTGCTTTTGTCATTTTGATAAATGACCAATATTTGATTTTATAGCCAATTTTCATCCGATTGAAATATTATTACCAAGGCACAATTCAAGCAAAATTTTATTAATAGTAATGCAGTAACATGTTTCCTGGGTTTGCTTTTGATTCAATATTATAAGCAGCCTTTGTTAAAGAGAGCCTACCATCCATCAAAAGTTAGCTAATTTAATGTGCAAGCAAAACTGACACTTCTGAGAGTAACTCAGTACAAACTGATGATAAAACCGTACACCTCCATATGACCAGATCCTGACCTTTTTAAAACTTTTCCATGTCCATGTGGTAGTGCGGATGAAGACACTTTGTGAAAAAAACATTAGTTTTTGTAAACTTTATTGTGAAAAATCAAACAGACTGCTAAGATCAATATATATATATTGATACAATGTTAATGGCCAGTAGTTCTGTCTGCAGTTTATTCAGCTCACGGAACAAAGACAGGTGGGGAGAAGAAGGAAAAAAAAAAAAAAACATCCTTTCTGAAGCCGTTCCAATCATTTCCTTGTGATGTATAAAAAGAAAAAGATTTCTTACACTAAGAGTGAAATAAGAAAACTAAAAATATAAAACTTTGGTCTGCTTCCCTTGACTGGCTGCTCCTCAAATTCATTTCAGCCACAGAGGGCAGAAACAATCAGCTGTTTAAAGACATCAAAAGAAATGTACAAAAACAGGTTAACCTTGTTCCTATTGGAAACAAAAAAAAAATAAATCAACGTCATCAAAATAGGAAAGTTAGCCCAGAACTCACATTTCTGCCAGTTTGCTTATAATGTAGCTGATCTTCTGCTCCAAAGGCACATCAGCTTTTACCTCCCTTCCTCTCACATCTTACATATACAATGAAAACAACAGAACAAACACACTGACCTTAAATACAGAGTTAATCATAAAAAGAACCAAAATCAAATTAAAAACTAGACATGTTTGTGTGTACTGTTTAACAGCGACGAAGGACTTCCTTCATCAAAATGCTGATTAGGCCCTCGCGTCTGATCCCCAAATCAAATGTTCCCACCCGCCCCGCTCCCACCCTGTCCCAAAAAACAAAAAAAAAAAATAACCTACAATATCTCTGTTCTCTGCAGCTTGTACTTGTGTTATGTTGGTGCACAGAGTGGAGTGGTTTTCAGAGGCTGGTTGTTCAGACAGAGGAACTAAGGACGAGCCAGTGTGGGTTCGTGGGCCTTCAGTGTCCCGACAGCGTCTTTCACTGCGTGGTAGATGATGTTCTTCACCTGAGGGAGCGAAGAAAGTCTCATCAGAAGGCAGCAAGAAACAGAAAGGACAGAAGGCCTCAAAAACAACACTAAACATTGGAGTATTGCTTCGAAAAAACCTCAGATGGTTATGGAAAAAGGATTTTTTATTTTTTTTGGAGTATCTTCATTTATTTTTATTCTCATGATTTCTCCTCTTGCGTTGAAAGAGAGGTTGAAAAGAAAGGACACTGGGAAAAGGCATCCCATGAGCCCAGAGTTCCCCCAGCAGTTGTAACCCAACTGAGGCTCTCTGGCACCCCCAGTGGAGGACCGCTGACACTCACAAAAAGGAAGGAAAAGTGGCAGCAGTGTGACTGAGGAGAGGACAAGCTCCTCTTCATTTTTACCAAAGTCACACTGTACCAGAACAAATACAGGGATTGTGATGATGCTAAAAACCACATGCTGTGGTGGCCATGGCTTAATGCATCTGTTTTACGCAAAGTATTTTACAGAAAGCTGCGTTGTGTCTTTGATGGTATTTTTCCCCAAAACACAGCTTGAATACTTTAAATTGTACTTTAAACAGCTTCAAGCACCTTCTATGACAACATTTCCAGTCGACCTGGAAAGGAGCCAGAAGCTTGGATTGAAGCTCCACTGGACTTGAATGTGACACGATGCGGTCAGAAGAAGAGACGCACACCCACCTGTAGTTTGTCTTCGTGGTTCGTGTGAGTCGTGGACAAGTGCCTGAACTCCTGCGTGAGTCTGAAACAGTGTCTCACGTGTTCAGGAGACACGAAGTCCTCTGCCACCTTGATACAGCTGTACAGGTTGTGTACCTGAGAGGGCGGAGAGGACGGCACAGTGAGCAAATCTCTTCACCAAACAAGAGTGTTGCATCTTTATAAATGGGCCATTTAAGAATGTTATGTGGACAATTATCTTCATCTAACGTCCGACCTGGTGCGGCGCTCCAGCAGGGATAAAGACAGCATCTCCTAAGAACTGAACAATGGCCCAGCCCTGGACGCCATACTCTTCGTAGAGCCTGCGGCGGAGCCCCTGGTCCAGGTACCAGCTCTGATCGTGAATGGGGTCATGGTCTGGAGGGTTTTCCTGTCCTTGCTCTTCTCCCACCTGACGAAAGCAAAAAATTAGGTCATGATTTAGAAAAGACGACAGACATTTTCAGGACTCAAACCAGTGACCTTGTGAAGGGTCATCTACCCTCTTTTGTATTGACTTGTGATAATTCTGTCATCTCTCAGAGTACTTGGTTTAAATTGTAACTAGTACAGTGAGTAGCAGTGACCTCGGTGGGATCTTTCGCCATTTGAAATAGAACTCTACTGGCAGCTCACCTTGCGGAGCAGCTCTCGGATTTTCTCAGCGTCCTTGGCAGCGTAGATGTGCCAGAGAGCTCCAGGTTTCTCCTTTCCCTCATACACCTTCCTCTTGGTCATTTCATCCACATCGCCCTCCTCAATGGTGGTCATGACCTCTGGAGACCAAACCGACACATACAGAGCAACAGCAGGGTTTCAATGTGAACAAGAACTTTAAGAGTCCAGCTTCCTCTTAAAGAGGTTGATTTGAGCAGCACTTCTTGTTCTTCCAATCACTTCAATGTTATTGCCTCTTCTTCTTTCCATCTCTGTTATTGACCAAACACATCATGCTTCAGGCCTGGGACTGTGATCACGACTGTTAATGTCCCACTTTCACACGTACTTGTTAAGCGAACCAGTGGACAACCATCATACTGCTGGACACAGATGGTGCAGAACTGTAGTTCTCAACTGGCTCGTGACCCAGTGGAGGGTCACATGTCCATTGTTGGTGGGCTTCAGGTGTTTACGTGTACGGGTTTGTATCTTAAGTGCATTTGTTTTTTTTAAAAGAACAACCATTAAAAGACAATTTCCAACTGCATAATATGGCTTTCACAGCAAAATATCTCCCAGCAGTAGTCCTCTGTATGGACAGGTATTCCTTAAGGAGCCAATTGATGAGGCATGAAGCTACCATAGGACTATTATCTCTACATATTGTACCAATGAGATGCATTCCATTAAAACTTTGGATGTGACTGAAACTAAATGTGTATCTTGTGGCCAGACCAGTTGAGAACCACTGGGGCAGAAAAAAAAAAGGACAGATTACAGACTACACGATCACATTCACTAACACAATGTTCACATCCACAGCCTGATTCAAAAAGCAGATAACCCCACTGCCGCGGGAGACTTCTGACCTCCACATTTAGTACTGAAAGGCGACTGGAAACAAGCACAGTCACTAACAAGTATGTCGAAGGGGGCCTTTGTCTTTCAAGAGCCCCAGGTTATGCATCGTCACTTTCTTTTAGCGATCCGGCCATGTGAGCAGTGACTTATGAGTCGGCTTACAATGTTTGTGTGTACTGGCACAGTCATTCTTATTTAATCTCCACAGCGGATTCCACGGTCATAATTTAGTCGCCAGGTTGGAGGACTGCAGGTATTTCATATCTCCAGTTGTAAGAATGAAAAGTGAATAGGAAATAAATAAAAAAAAAAAATTTTTTTTTCTTTTTTCCTGAAAAAAACAAAGTGTCTTGGTTCTATGGTGGCCTTATACCAACAAATTAAATCAAAGGAAAGCTGATTCTGGGAACTTGGAAAAAGAAGTCTTGAAAGTCAATGCTAAAGTCAGAATTCTGTTATGCTAACCCTTTAATAGGCATGTGGCCATATTTGTGAACTTCTCCATTACTTCCTGTTCAGTGCAAGGCGTTTGTATTGTTTCAAATCTATACCTGATGCATATTTTGGTCTGTTTTACACTACCCGACAGATTGTATTAACCACTTATATTAAGTTTTAAAAGTGAGAAAAGTCCTAAACTATACTTGAAACAACCTTCTCTCTCTCTTTTTTTTAAAGGCTATTCTTACTTATTTCAATCAGACCTGTGAAGGTTTCAGCACAGACTGATGCTTCACTTCCATTCATTCCATTAGTTCACTGTTGAATAGACAGACAGATGTTTATATGTGACCAAACAATAAATTCCTCTTCACTTCTTACTCCCTGCCTGTGATCAACAATTAAAAGAGGACCATGGTGAGGAGTTTGTCATTTATGAAAATACCTGTCATTATAGAAGTCTTAACAATATACACCCGTTCATTGCGTTTGTTTCGGTAGGGGAGGCTATGATGAGCAAAACGTTCAACCTTTCCACCCAGTGTAAGGACCAGAGCACACCGCACCCAAGCCAGAGAGGAACTGTAGGTTCTCCCAATCCAACGACTCAGACAATGTGAATGAAGATTCACATTGATCAAAATGTCCAAATGTGACACACTGTTCAATATAAACCTTTGAGTCTACACAGAAAGGAAAAAGCAAGGATGTCCAGAGGGCGGCAAGGAGTTATGCAGTCTATTGCAGCTGGCATGAACTAAGAAATATGCAATGGGGTAAAACACAGCAGCAGAAACTGAAAGACAAGTCCAAGTGCTCTGGCCCCTACTGCACAAACAACAACATAGGGATGGAGCAGAAGAGTGAAAAGTCGGGGGGGAGGGGGTTAGTCAAGTAGAAGGGCATGCTACTCAAGTGATACAACTGAAAGTCTACAGACCTGCACGTCCAGAGATATCTGCCTCTGTGAATGAGAAATTTTACCACAATGTAAAAAAAACTGAGACCCATTGAAGGGTCTTTCCAGGGTCTTGACCAAGATTGGAATGACTTCAAACAGTCTAAACATGAAGTCTAGACAATGTTGGGAGAGAACTGTTCAGTAGTGATCAGTTACATGAAAATGATAAGAAATGTTTGAAATGAATGCACAATGTGTTGGATATGATGTGTAGCAAACTGAAAGTAACACCACCAATAAAAACATTTTGGGGATTAAATGTTTTGTTTTGAAATGCAAATACTGATTTCAGTAAGTTTAGCTGCTCACTCAATGCTGAAACACAAAAAAACGAGTGTATTGGGCATATTTGAATGCAATTTAGCATATCAGACGAGGACGCAAAGTGTGTTTGTGAAGTCTACCGACCTTGCTCGTGGTTTCCGTCACCGTGAGGAATGCCAACATACACCATGACGTTGACGGCATCAGATACATCCAGATGGAGGTTAGTGGTTCCCACCTTCCTGTCTTCAGTCGAGATTAGGCCTGAGGGTGAAAGAGTGTGTGAGTGACGGCGCAAAAACTGTAAAGATAAACACCGTCTTTGATTCAGATGATGATTCTTACCATAGGCATTGTACATCTTGGGTCCGAGATCAGGACGCACAAAAAAGTTGGGCAAGCGGGCTGCGAGGTTTAGACGGCCATCTCTTTTTGTGTACTCGGGCAAGGGGAGGTTATCCATTAAATCATCAAACCTGGAGAAAGTGTGACTCATAGTTATTTGACAGACCTTCCACATGCGACACTAAAAACATTAGTTCACAGATCTGTGACTGGCAGACAAACACATGGAGGTGATGAAATGCGAGTTCCTCACCGTGTGGGCATCATGTCCCTGAAGTCTTCACCTGGAGGCCAATCTTTTAGTTTTAACACCATGGGTTGCCCATCATTGTCTACCAGTCGCTCTGCAGTTACAGAAATAATATTAACCACACCTTGTTATAAGAGCAAAGGGCATTATTAATAACAATGTTCACATGCGCATACACAAATAAATGCTTAGTTACTTACTGGAGATGACCTGAAAGCCGTCCCAAAAGTCTCGCACCTTCACGTCAGAGATAATAGCACAACTTCTACAGTTGACCAGGTCTACGTCCTGATTTCCAAACTCCTCACTGAAGGCCTCAGGCCGCCACAACTCAGCTTTCAGGCGTTTATGTATCCCTGATACCAGCACAGGCTGTTTATCAAGGAGAAAAGAAGAGAGAGGTGAGGAAAGAGCAATGCATGTCAGCTCATCAGTAGGGTTAGGGTTCCTTCATCTGGAACAATCTTTCTTTCATCATGTGTTCTCACCTGTCCCTGCTTCCAGCACTCCCTGAAGATTTTCCAGTTGTTGCTGTTGCTGGGATCCTGTAGGCAGAGCAGTCGCCCATCACAGAGCCAGGAGTGTGATGTGTGTGGTTCCAAAACACTGAGGCCCATCACTCCTTCTTTGCGGCCCCCCAACACGCTGAGCTCGCTGCCATCAGACGTTCCAGAGCGACGGCCCACTGCCTTCTTGGTGTCCACAACCGACGCGATGATGTGGTCCAAGAAGTTTGGGAGGCTGCTCTTCAACTTGTCACCCTGACAGACCAAACAGGAATCTTGAGTTACAAAGCAATAAGCATGAACTCATCAATAGAGCCTGTTTTAATAGGCAGTTCACCCCTCAATCAAAATAACTCATTCACACACCAGCAGATAGAAGTCATACAACTTGTAACCATTCTGCTAATCCTAATGTTAGTATTCCAAACATTAACATGACAAAAACACAACATGAAAAGTCAATGACTAACACTTCCAATTTCTACTTTTGGCTATTTACACATTTATGGGGACAACGTCTACAAGTGGTGTTGCCAATTAGAATGATAGAAATGTATACGTACTCCTGTTGAGGTAAATACAGAGGGGAAAGGTACCCCACTCTCTCCAGGGCCCTGATGCAATTTCCCCGGTCCTGAGTTGAGCAGGTCTCGGAGACTGGATCCCTCGGGTTTAGACTGGGTCATGGTGGAGCCCAGTAGCAGGCTGTTAAACAACTTGGGGCTGGAAGCAGAAGGCTTTGACAGGGCACTGAGTGAATCCAGTCCAAAGGGTGGCCGAGTGTCTCGATTCATCATGGAGCGAAGAGATCCCGATTCTGGAGGCATAAAATATTGATGCAACATTAAACTTCACCTTGATTTGCTCCGGGGTTTTTTTTTTATTTTATTTTTTTAATTAACTTCTGATGGAGCCCACTAAATTAGCAATTTCAATTTTCCTACTGACCCTTGGTGTCATCCTTTGCTTTCTGAGTAGCCAAGTCTGCCAGCCAGTGCAAAGCAGAGCTGTTGCCTTCTCCCGATGAGCGTGACTCCTTGGCAGGAGGCTGGGCAAGGTTACAGGGGGACGAAGCACCACTGGTGGAGTTACTAGTGCTACCAACACTTTCTCCTCCGCCACTGTCTGATGGCGCTGCTGTTTGTGTAGGTTCTGTTTTGATTGCAGGTGTGTCTCCCTCTGATTTCGGAGTGGTGCCAGCACCAGAGGCTGCGACTGGAAGGCTACTACCCCCGCTGCTCATGGGAGACTGACGAGACAAGCACAGCCACTGAACAACGTTCAAGTCAAACAATTTCAAGAAACTAAATAAGAATAATTTGAAGGACAGTACCTGTGATATCCCATTGGGCGCAGTAGGGCGCACTAGAGGCTTCGTGTGTCGACTGGCACAAGGGCAGTTTGCTTTGATACCCCACTTGCCTCTCGCTGAATGTACCATATCACCTATGTTGTAAAGAGCTGAGAGAGAAAAAGCAATAAAGCCCGTCATCGCACATGTCATTGTACTAAAGCTCATAATAGAAACCTGGTGTTTCTTATGTGAAGATTTATATCTTTAGGATGCAATGATTTAGACTATTACCCGTCCCAGGTATAATTTGAGTCGGCATGAGGTTCTGTGGCTCATGGGGTTGGCCTTTGGCACACTTCAACCAAGAGAAAACCTCATCTTCTGGACCTTCGTCAATATCTGAAGGATATAAAAAAAAACAACAACAACAAAAAATACGGGTAAACAGACAGTTTGGTTAACCAATAGCAGACGAGTTAAATATTGCTTTCTGTTCAAGACTCACCCTCACGTGGCCTGTTTCTGCGCAGCCGATAGCAGTCCAGACACACGCCAAAGCCACACTTGCGACACACCCAATGGATGTTAAAGAGAGTGGTCTCACACACGTCGCACATTTCTCGGACACCTCGCACGGCACGCTTCCATGCCACTTTCTCTGAAGAACAAAAACAACAAGTTTATACGACACACCTGACCGCTTGAGCACTGGGTGAAATGCTGGCCAGATGAACACGTGGCTCGACAAGACGACGGAAATGTATTGTCACACTCACGGTGAGGTTCCACCATCATCATGGCCTCTTTCTCAGACATGACCAGCTGACAGAACTGGTCTCCCACATTAGCCAGGATGTACTTGGATGTATCGAGGTCCAGGCCCTCTTGTACAGCTGGTGCAGGAAGCCACAGACCCATAGCCATGGAGTCACTCTGCTGAGGACTAAGAAAGCCTTCCACACGCAGTACACCTTTGCGAGTGAAGGCCAACCTAACAACAAGCAAAATAGATGTCAGTTTTCAGCAAAGTATGATAGTTTGCACTATTTGAATAACTAATATTAAGCTCAATTATGCAATGCAAAATACGAGCATTGCCCATACCTTCTGAAGTGGAAAAAACGACAGGCCACGTTTGGATCGTCATCATTATCGCTGTCGTCGTCTGTAGTTCGGTATTTACGGTAGCGCTCCAAGCGACACTCACGACACTTGTGTAAATGAGGGGCCACGTTGATGCAGGAGCCATCTTGGAGAAAAGACTCGCCAGACTGCTTCAGACGGCGTACTTTGCTCTGGTCTTTCAGCACAGACTGGCCCACTAAAAGAGAATTTCTGTTAATTCTACATCTAATAAAATTGATCATCATAAATGATAGCATGGACGTGAAAGCGGGTAGAACTTACCTTTAAAAGGTTTGTTACGTGGACGACTCTTTGCAGCTCCTTGGATTTTATTTTTCTGTAGAAGGGCTGCGTCCTTGGAAGAATGCGGAGGTCCTCCTGGAATTTGACCTTTCTCTAACCCCTCCTCATTATCACTCAGGTCTGAGAGGTCACTGTTGCTGCTGGAGTCAGAGTCATGTTTCGAAGACTGGCCTCTGTCTTCCAGGTTAAACTTCTGGGACTGGTTCTGGTCAAAGGAAACAGACTCTTCCTCTGTTCCACCAGGACCGGTGCTGCCGAACATGGAGCATCCTGACGTGGATGTCGGCATCTCCCCATCACTTTGCTCCTCGCTCTTCACAGCTCCATCACTCTGTATTCTGGGAGAAGAGGCTGGAGCCAGAGAGGAGGAAGAGCTGGCTGGAGCAGCTGCTGAGAACGCAGAAGACAGAATCCCCTTTGGTGGCTCTGCCATCGTGAACAGGTTTGGTTTGCCATCCAAAACAGGACCGTGGGTCTGCGGCTCAGTCCCAGTAAGGCCAGGGAAAGGTGTGAGGGAGGTTTTATCTCCATATGCCAGAAATGGATTTGTAGGCTCTTTAGAGGCTTGTAGAAACAGGTTCTGGTGACTATCTGAAGAATTAAAACCAGACTGCAATCCCAATCCCCCTGCAGAAGTTCCATTATTACAGTTCTTCTTAGAAGTGTTTTGGACTCCAGCAGTCACAGCAACACCACTGCCACATAAGCTAGAGCTCGGTCCTCCTGCAGAGCCACCCATGCCCTGAAAGGCCAATGGCGATTTGTTGAACACACCGTTTCCTGTTGGATGGGCCTCAGGCACTTTGGGCTGGTCAGGCTTTTTCAGCCCTTCAGTGGAGGCTGTGCTCTTAAAAAGGCTTGGGGGCTGTTTACTCAGGCCCTCCGACACTGAAGTGAAATAATTGGAGTCCTTGGATTGGGTCTGGCCTGCACCTAGGCTCTGGCTGGGGCCAGACGTCTGGGTCATACACTGGAAAAACAGGTTTTGGTCTTGCTGAGCTTGAGACTCATTCTTTACGGTTCCGAATCCAAAGCCGAAAGGCCTCGGAGTGTCCTGTGAAGCTGAACTTGCAGTAGGAGCTCCATTGGTCTGAGAGGTAACGTCTCCAAATACAGGAGCAGCAGACACCGCCTGGGACAACCGGAAACTTGAGGCCGTTTTGGATCCCTGAGAAAACAAGTGAATGTATATAAACAGTAGTAACAGAACTATTATCAGTGAGGGTATCATGGCACATCATACCGGGTTGTAAAAGTATGTGCGTTCACTCCACAACAATAGAAATGTCACAGTTCATTACATGCCTTTTCACAAACAATTATTCTCTGGAATGCATAATTTAATTCTATTGAAAATTAATCCATGCGCAATTTATTCTATTACATTGTTGTTGCACTCTGCTGGGAAAGAAAGATAAAAGTGATATGTGCTTTCATAACAAATCTTTAAAAGTCTTACTCTAAATATAGTGAGAATTTCAAACATGGCAACAGTGTTTCACACATTTGATGTACTGCAGTTTGTAGCACTTTTCCACATTTCAAACATTCGAAATGTCAGTTGTGTTTCTTTGTAGCACAGATAAATCTGGAGAACATGTTGTGATTTTCTCTTGTTCAACACAACTTACCTTGGATCCAAACCAATTTCAGACTTGGGATAAGGATAATGTTCAAGGCACTAGCGCATAATCACTAAATAAAGCTCTATCCTGTCCAATGCAGACCAGTTTAAAGCTGCTTGTGAATAATTTGCCCACAATGATAGTCTGACAGGTCATTGAAGCACGAGCTTCTCAATTCTCACTTTCATTTAAACTTTTATCTTTCCTCATGGAAATCAAATATATTAATTGATGATGGTCCACATCTGTAATTTACATTTAAAAGCAAAAGCAATAATCATATTGACTGTCTTACCTCAGTCTGGCTTCCCCAGGTTGGAGCTTTAGCACTGAAACCCACAGAAGCAGAGAGCGCCACACTGGGACCACTGTCCTGAGACCAAGAAATGGTGACAGGTCCCGGGGAGACAAGAGCAGCGGTTTTGGAATATGCCGACTGGGAAGCCTCTTCTCTGTCTGGTTGGGGGGATGGGGAAGCCTTGGGGCCTGGAGCTCCAGGGACTAAGATTGGCATCTGGCCTAGTGAAGGAAAAGACGTGGTGGAGAAAGGGGAGGGGGCTGGTTTCAGGGGAGGAGGGGTTGGGGTGTGAGTAATGGTGGTGGTGGAGTCTGCTGCTCCTTGTGTGGAGAGGGAGCGGCCGTTCTCTTTGACGTGGGCAGAGTAACGAGCAGTGGCGTTTGTCGGGTCCATCTGAAGTGAAGAAGTGGTGTTGGGGGACGACACTCTGCCCTGAGCAAAGGTTCCTTCAGATGAGCTTCCATTTTTGGTTGTGCTGCTGACTCTTTCGCTCGAGTCTCCAGCCCAGATCCCAATCCCATCCGCTGAAGTTTTGTTGGAGTCGCCACAGTTCTGTGCGTCTGCTCCCGGATCTCCTGCTCCTTTAAAACGTTTCAAGTTCAAGTCATCCTCACCTTCTGACGCAGTCCTGCGTCTGCGTCCATTATCACCCTTCACTGTTTCACTATCCTTCCTCCGCCGGCCATTCTTACCGAGCTAAAAGAAGAGGGAACATTACAGAATATTTGTATTGTTAGGGTGTTAAAAGATAAAAAACACATCAGTACAGAGAAAACATGTTTCTACCAACAGTCCTACCTCCTCCTCAGTCAGCTTGACATGGATGACCCGAGGATCTACAAGCTGATTTTCTTCTCCCTGCAGAACAAAGGATGAGTATCGGGAAGCCTCCTTTCATGTCATGAGTTTGAGTATAAAATAGGATCAATGTGATTTACCTTATCCAAGGTAATCTCCATGATGTGTGAGATGGGGTCGTGCTGTGACACCAATCCTGAGGCCCAGCACTCCTCAAACTCAGGCTGATACACACGAACTCTGCGTCCTTGAATGGTGTATGAACCTGAAACCATGAACAGTGGTCAGATAAGTAGTTAGACCTGGAAAAAGTAAAAGGCAATAGATGTGGCATGGCTAGCACATATACTTTTATTAATTTTCCATTGGTTGTTAAAGTGTTGCTCTTTATTGTTATTTGGATGCAGTAAAGTGCAGTGAATACTTGGTTAAGTTATCTGTGAAAAGATTACGTTTCAATTCGGAAAAACGGTACAGATTTTGCCTCACCCTTTCTGAGGATCTCCTGCAGTTCAAAGTCGGTACGCCAGCTGGTGATGGCAGCCTGCACAGACGGCTGCTCCAACAGCAACGGGTGCCGTAGGTCTTTGTCAACCTGCACAGACAGACACCACATTGGATTCAAACTAGTGACACTGCAACAGCGTAGCAACAACACCAAACAAGTGTTCAATTAACATTTGTAAAAAAAAAAATTTTAATAAAAAAAAAAAAAAAAGCAGAATTGAATGAGCAGTAGTGTTGATGTTCTCATTGGAAACCCTTTAACGCACCTCAAACCTCTGCACAGTTTTGTTATCAGGCAGGAATTCTAAGTTCTTGTTTCCAAAGTACTCCACAGGAACCAATGAACTCAGACCCACTTTGTCCACCAGAGAGCGGTAAGCCTGCAGAAAAACACAACATGTAAACATCTGAACAATTTGAGGAAAACAGTTCAACTAAACAAAAACACTGTCGATGAGATATCAGTTATCAGGAAATGGACGTCATTAAGAAAACATTTTGAGATGATTCAAATTTAATTTGAAACTTCTTAGCAAGTATCAATAACAAGCCAGAGAAAAGTTGGAAAAGTTGAAACGGACGAGAACAAGTGTTTCTGGACACAAGTTCGGCTTCTGCTCTGTGCACAAGCCAATGAAGTGGATGACTATTTTACAGTCAGAGCTTAGCTCTGAGAGGTATAAAACTTTCGAAAGGGCATGCAAAATGCTAGTGCCCGGTTAATACCCGGTGTTTCATCTTGGCTGACGGCTTTGAATATCGCTTTACTCATTTCTCTCCTGCTCGGCATTGCTGTTGCACCAAACAGTAGAGCAGAAAAGAAAAGGGACAATTGTCACTATCAATAACAGTGAAAAGCAGCAGAGAACCTCACACGAAAATAAAATGAGGAGATGTTAAATCAGATTAACTGAGATAAACACATTCTACTTTTGTTTTTTTATGGAAAGCCTGACACTGGTAGAGGATACACTACAAATCTATAATGCAGAGTTTGTCAAGTGTGTTTTAGCTTTCTTGTGATTTTTCAACAGTATGATCACCAGTAAAATTATTTATATTTGTATTCAAATAACCTGACTGCTATGAATTCTGACAGGTTATTTCAGCAACTGCAGGACATCTGCAACAAATGAATGTTGGTACTGAATTGAAATCAGTGTTCAAAACACCAGCCTTCACTCTGAAAACCATCGTTGTATATGAACATTAGACACAAGTCAAACTTATGAGAACACAGAGAGATATAAGTAGCTTGCTGAAGCCTGGAGTGAGGCTTACGTTTGGATCACAGTTTGTAGGCCAGTGTGGATGTAGAAGGGAAATCGGTGCATAAATTCTACCTCACATCTCTTCCTGACACACCAGGGGCAACGCTGAGGACACCCATACGGCATTTCAATTCATTAATCTTTCTACTTTGACTTATTTCTATATTAGTCTGTTGCACTTTTATTCAAAATTCTTGTATCTATTACCGTTATGTGGAAAAGAAAAATACGATAACTTTTCTACATTTCTAAGTAGCGGTTTAAGAAATCTTGAATCTTCACTGGCAACAGCCTGGAACAAGATATGATGGTCAAATATCCATACCATCTATTTTTATCCAGAAATCTGCTCAACCGCGCCCGTAACACGGTATAATCCCAAACAGGATTGAAAAAGTTTAGCTTCTTCCTCCTTTGCAGTCATGATTAATGTTTGTGTTGTATGAGAGGGCTCATATACACATGTTGTTAGAATATGGGTACATTTATACATGAACTGTGTCAATGATTATGTGTAAATGGTGTTGCTCTACATGTCTGAAATAATCATCACATCAATGGTTGATCTCACCAGAGCTGGCCAGGCTGTGGCTGATGCTGGAGCTCCAGCTGTCCCAGTCGCCTCACTTCGACTGGCCCAAACAATGGAGTCTTCAACCAGCACCGCTTTCACCCCATCATCATACACCTGCACCCACGAGGACCGCTGGGAGGCATTCTCAAACTCCACACATACCTACCACAGAAGAAGAGAAAGAAATACTTGTATAAATGTGGCCATATGAGAAAAAGTCAAATCAAACATAAGCAAATATAATGCATTACAATACTAAGCTTTTGCCTGATTTTTATTATTTCATTAATGTTGGGTGTGAGGCAAAGTGTGTGGCATGATCAGAAGTTACTGGTATGAATTTCACGCTCCACAGATACAACCACTCTGAATTTGGTCTGAATTAAGGACCTTTATTTGATGTATTTTATGGCCACTTATTATATGAAGTTGCTTTAATCCAGGGGTCTCCAACTCTGGTCCTCAGGGGCACCTGTCCTGCATGTTTTAGTTCTCTCCCTGCTTCAGCATACCTGAATCTAATGATGATGTCATCATCAAGGTTGTGAAAAAGCCCAATACCAAGCTCCTCATTGGAATCCGGTGGGTTGCAACTGGGAGAGAGCTAGAACATGCAGGACAGGCGCCCTTGAGGACTGGAGTTGGAGACCCCTGCTTTAATCACTTTAAGAAATAATTTTACATCCCTGAGATGATTACCATTTAGTAGAAATTGGCCCTGTGTGAATGAACATGTCACACCCATGTGGAGTCTGTTGTAAGCAGATTACTTTGACCACAGACATACACACTAGCTCTGCTTACATGCTGTGAATCAGAGTGATTCCTTCTTGACTGTAAGATCAGATTCCCGTATTTCTAAGGACACAAAAAAAAAAGCCCCCCAAAAATGTTTGTTCAGGTTTATATGCACCAAATAAATCATCTGTTCCAGCCAATTGATCAATCCCATAATATTTTTTCATTCAATTACATGGGGACAATCTGATCAGAGCTGGCTATATGGTGCTGTTTGAATTACATTACTTATGGTCAATGCAGCAGCAGCTCATGAACAAATGTTGTCTACGGTTTAATACATAAAAAGTTATTTCAACAGTTTTTCTTTAACTGTTTGCTTTGTGATATGACATTTTTGACGCTGTTTTATACAGAACGAACACCACAGAAATGAAGGTTATGCAGCAGAAATATTTGATAAGGTCTTAATGTTCCTTTCAAATAGGACCTTCTGTTAACATTAAGGATAATTCAGCTTGAAAAAAGGAATCTTACTTCCCATCCCATGCAACACAATGAGGACACAAGAGTGTCATTAATTTTGAGAAAGCTCATTTTGTAAACATTGGATGATTCGAATGCTAAAAAATATAGTACAACTAAAACTGACTGTCTTTATTCATGTACATTTAGAATAATCTTTTTGAAAAGGTTTACTAGATTTTTTGGGGCAGGTTGGGTTGTCATGGCCACACTTTGCTGTCAAGTCACTGTTTCTCGGTGACATATACAAACAGGAAGAGGAGCAAAAACGCAGAGTGGCTTATGGGAAAGAAGCAGATGTGTCCGTGCTGCAAAGAGAAGGTAGACTTGAAGAGGATGTTTACTAATCCCTGGGAAAGGCCACATGTCATGCATGGACAACTTTTAAACGGGCTTCAGTTCTTGGTGGCCTGGCAGCCCGTTATTATAGGATTTGTGCAAAGTATCAAGTCCCTGCAGGGTTTGGAGTGACATACACTTGTATCGTCTCGTATGTCTGAAATGGACATGAATGCCAAGCAGAAATGACACGCACTGGCTCAAGAGACTGAAGGCCTAATATTAAACTAAAACACCATCAACAAAAAATGTTTAAATAAAGACAAGTATAAAATAAAATTCTGAACTACAGCAGCTTAAGGAGTGGGATTTCATGGTGCATAAGCATTTGACATATTTACTCCCAGACAGAGAACATCACAATGCAACAGATAAGGGGAGTAAGGTAAGGGTAGAGTTCAAATTAGTGGATGCTCGGTCAGTGAGAAAACAACATTAAGTTCATAAATTCAAATGTGTGGTAAATGTGGTTTATCAAATCTTGGAAAGTCAGTGAGATTATTGAGGGAGGCTGCTTGTTTGGTGGTGCTGGTCCCGGGTCCAGATCAACGTTTGAAGAGGAAGAACCAGGCTTTGAATTTCTCCACACAATCTGTCTGTCTTATCCTTTCCTCTCCTTCTATCCACTAACAACAACTGGAACGGCGGAAAGTCGCCAGCTATGAGCTTGGTTCTGCAAAGGTTTCCTCCTGTTAAAGAGGAGGTTTTTTTTCCCTTTCCACTGTCGCTATTGTTTCCTCATTTGAAGTTATTGTTTATTTTCTCTGTAAAAGTGCCTTGATGTGACTGCACTTTATTTGGCTCTATATAAATAAAGCTGAATTGAATCAGCACTTGAATCCAGGTCACTTGGTGGTCACCATGCCTTTCTTTTTTTTTTTTGTTTATCATTGAACCAAATGATAGAAACTAAACCCTCTGTACATTTATTTTCTGTTTTAGCCACATAAATACTAGTATCGGTTCATGTAATATTGACTGCAATATTACCTTCAGTACATTTTATATTCATTCAACTGTGAAACACGATTGAATTTAATGTATCTACCATGTATTGATATTGTGGATTAGCAAAAGCTAATAAGTTTCAACTGTGATTACTACACTTCTGTTTGGTCAGTGAGTTTTAGTTGGAGGTTACTGCGACGACAGTTGATTTTTAGTCTACTATTTTTTTCATTTCATGAATATTACAAATCAGAACTTGTGTATTCTGTATACTTGGTATTGAAATTCTACAGTAACAACTAAGAGCAATAACTGTGAAAAATGAAGGGTGGTGGAATTCAGCTTATTTACCGTCACTCATTCTCAGTTAAGAGTCAAAACACAGAGACTCTCCACAAGTGGACTATTCTTCAAGATCCACTGATTCAAATCTGTCAGGCAAAGTATCTTTTGGAAATGTTGCCTGAAAGCAGTTGGTTTGTTGATGTGCTCCCAATCACAGCTGCCGTTGTCGTTACTTGTTCAGATATGGGACAACTGGCCTTTTCTTTGATCGCTAGCTTTGATTCCAAATGTCAGCAGGACGGTGGGAATTGGCCAAGTTAACTACGTCCTCAAATCCCCTCTGCACCCGTCCTATAGCTGCTGACCCATGGCAGGTTTTATGCAACAAGTGGGTGCAAAGTATTTCAAACTAGGGATGCACAAATGCATGTTTTTTCACTTACAATCCGATCCCAGTTTCCGAATTTAGATATCTGCCGATACCGATAGCTCTGTTTGCTTTAATATTATTATAATCATTATTGTTGATTTTATATGAGGCTGTAATAAACTCCTCTCTACAGGCAAGTATGAAATGTACGAATGTATGCATGTATTCTCTCAAAAGGCAACTTGAGGTTAGTATAAGGTCAGAAAAGGAAACAGTACAAACAATTTTTGTTCGATTTGGACAATATGGGGGTCTACGTGACGTCATCATCTCATAATAAGCTTATTATACCTTTAAAAACTTATCACTTTATCAATCCCTGGGGAAATTCTTTAGCAACGCAGCACAAACTGCAATTTTACCAGCGCAAACACAGCGCAAACGATTGGGATTATTTTCACGGAGTTTTGCGCAGAGTAGGAGGCAGCTTCATGGAGGAGGAGCTGCTGTTCATTGTTTTGATGCCGCGGTCAGCGCCGTTCTCCTCTGCGACCTGGCGTTTTAAAATGGTGACGTCTGGCGGCAGAGTGGCCGCCTGGCTGTACTACGACTATGCAAATAACCACGTTGATGTGTTGCTTTGAGGTGTTTTGAGCGTAAAATACGTCCAAACAGACATGTTGTCATGAAAAGTTGGATAGCCGCAGTGCTACTACGCTAGCCTGCTAGCTGGCTGCAAACTGTGGAATTCCTGACTCCTTACTCTGCGTCTCATTGAGACCCGCCTCAGTTTAGGAAATCCAGGCCACATTTTGCTGCCAGTGAGCAGAGCAGCATGCATTGAAACACTTATGGAGTCATTTCAGCAACAGTAAAGCACAGACGAGGCTTCATGGATCGGAAATCTCTGCAGGTTGGATCCAAAATTTCCGATTCGTGAATTACGTTGGGATAGGAACCCAATACCGATACTGGATCGGCCCCATCCCTATTTCAAACCCACTGTGCTTGTGGATAGATCACACATGCTTGTGTTTGGATGTTGTAATGCGTTTCAACAGATACACACACCTGAGGTGAAATACGTTTTTCCAAACATACACATACATTGATTCTGAGTTGTTTCCTGATGCTCTGAAACCATTACCACAGTCATGAGACTGTTTTCTAATTTGCACATCCATGTCATGACACAGAAGGACCACACCACAGTGTTGTAGTTAGCGCTTTAACATCATAGTAATAAAGTTTTTGGTTCGTGTCCAGTTTGGAAGTTTGCATTTTCTATCTGTGCCTTGAGGTGCACCGGGTCTCCCCAAATATGTTCATACAATTCAAAATAATTTCTGTGCAGATGATTGACTGCAATAGATTAGATCAGTCAGTGGTTTGAGTCCAGGAAAGAGGGCAGCTCTCCGGAGTCATCCGGGTACTCCGGGTTTTCTCCTACATTTCAAAAACATCGTTCAATTCTGAATCCAAACAGTCCATAGTTGTGAAAGTGAGTCTGTGCGGTCATCCATCTTGTTGTGTTTGCCCTGTGATGTTGATCTGTGCACGTTGTACACTATCTTTATTTATCACTAGAAGCAATTGGCTCCAGCCCTGGGATGAATAAAGTGGTAGAGAAGACGGATGGATTGATCATAATACCCTGGATTACTGTTGCCAATTGACAGTTTGTGATTTTTAATAAACACTTTAGATTGCGCCTTAGGCTTGGGTTACCAATAAACATTTCCCTTTGCCTTCATGAACCTTAGAAGTTGTTTGTATAGAGGGAACGCCTCTATAGTTTTTGGAAAATTATCAATTTTAAAATACGTAAATATTGTATTTTACAATTGATAATTTTACAACAGTGGAATTGGAGTTTAATTTTGCTCAAAACAATAAAGTGGAGTTTTAAAATGTGTGACAAGAAAGTACATATGATGGCTGCAACTGATGAAATCTTCATGTCTTTTCAAGAAAGAATGGACAAACTACATAGTAAAGTCAGACATTGATAGAAGAATCAGCCATCAAAGTATTTTAATGAAAGTGAAATGAAATTTACTGGTCTTGTTTTCAAGGAGACACTTACCGACATCAAGTTTATCTGCAGGTAGGTCAACCTCCACCACTCGTTTATTGCGCAAATCTCACTCTGCGGGTTCTCAAATATGATATATGTGGACTCATTCAATGGTTTTAAGAGTGATATATTCGTGTGAAGGGGATCATATTAAACTGAGAGGAGACCTCAGTACAGACGAAGCCTCACTGTAACCCAAAAAGGCCTTTAACTCCACTAACGCTAGCTGGCGGTGATCCGCTGTTACTATCATTTGCTACCTTCTTGCCACCACTTGTAATATTGCCACGGTTCAGTTAGCTCTGGTGTGTCTGTGCTTTGCAATCGTAAACTACAATATTAGGGCGAATAATTGTGAAGATAAACGTCGAGGAGCCAAAGGGTGAACAAAGCGAAGGCCGAAAAAATCCTCGCCCTCGAGTTTGGCTTCGCCCTGCTTAATGCGACTGGAGTACTAGCTAGTACATGTAAGTGCTAATGTAAACTCCCAGAAAACGTATCGATGTTGACGGTCAAAAACAGATTAAATGTTGGAAAGAACACACTAAAAAGCTACCTCGCACTTTAAAAGCCTTAAATGACGTGTGTTTGACTACCAAGGACGACATTACTTGTATGTAAACACTGACCGTTAGCCCCGCAGCGGTGGTTGTTGTTGTCGCCTCCCCTCCGCTAACCTCCGGGACGGGCAGGCCGATGACGCTCACCGCCCGAACCGTTCCCCGGAGCCAGTCCCGGGCCCAGGCTGGCTTCCCCGGCTCGGGCCCGTTCGCGGACCTGCCATCGTCGAGGAGTAGAAGCAGTCGTTTCCCGATGAGTTCGAGAGGTTCCCCCATGGTTCGCTCACAAGCTAGCAGCAGCAGCCTCTAGTGAGCCACCATGAACAGTGTAACTTCTCCGCCGCTCGGGAGGGCAACTCGAGGAAGATGGTCTGCGAGGCGGCGGCTCACTTCTGTCGGATGTGGCTGCACAACGGACTGAGAGCTTTCGACAGTTGCGGTGGAGGACCGAGTCACTCCAGGAGATCACCCAGTCGAAACGTTATTGTCCTCGGCGTTTACGCGACTACCCTGCTCTGTCCGCCATTGAGCCCTGCAACAATCAAACGCACTCCTCGTCGACGGGCAGCACTGCGGAGACTGAGCGAGAGAGGGAGGGAACAGCGGCCTCTAGCGGTCGGCCTAAGCACCATGTTTTCCGCAGTGTTAACTGGAGCTGCGCCCCCTCCTTCAGCTCTCCTTCCTCCTGCGTCTGGACACTTTTGAGGCACTTTTTGACTCTGGTCATGACACAAACTCAGCTCAGGATACAACTGTGTCAATAGCTTCTCCTGCCATTTTACTTGCTTAGTCCCCCTCAGGGGTGCACATTCCTTGAAAAAACAGCTATTTCCATGTAATGATTTATGAAGTAATGTTTGAAACTGTTTTCAGGGTAACACGGTGGATGTTTGCATTACAGTCTTTTGTATAATTGTATTTTCTTTAGTGGGTCAATAATGAATTATGACCAAAAGTGGAGAATTGTCATAGTAAAATTATATTTTGTTGCTCACAGAGGTGCTTATACTCTGTTATAATGGATTTTATGTTCTCTGAGAATCACTGAAACAAACAGCCTTATGAAAGCTGTATTATATTCTGAAAGATGCACAGATGTTTCTCTATTCCCTGGCTCCAAACTAGCAAACACTCCCACTCCCTTATCTGGTGGGAACGGAACTTCGTTTGTGTGAATGTCAAGGTGAACCATCTGTTGTTGCTGAACCTCAGAAGTCCAATTGTGGGTGCTTCCAACGCCTCCCTCCTCTGCTCGCTTACCTTGCAAAAGTAGGTAAGAGTCGCGGGGCGCAACTTTGGTCAGACACTCTGTAATTGGTGTCTCTTGAGGCCCAATAAAATACTCCTGATAGAAAGACTTTGTTCAACGACTTTATTTCAAAGCAGCATCGACAAGAAAAAATCCACAACACTCTTTATTTCATAAAATAAATCAAATATAGTTACTTTCTTTAACAAGTTTTGACAAAGGCACTCACAAAAATGTAACATAGGTATTGAACCAGAAACAGTTGTTTTTGTGCAAAATCTTATATTAGATGTGTCACAAACATGCACACACACACACTGAAGGACACACACTATATCTTCAGAGAGTATAAGCATACTTTCATCTGGACTCAGCATGAAAATAAACAGCATTCATAGGATTGTCTTCTGGCAGTATTAACCCTTGGGTCTCAGTACACGTTTTGTTTGGCAGCTCGATCAAGTTATTTGGCAGTTTGAACACAACATGGAAAATAAAAACATACACAACTACTAGTAAAATACAGAGTCAGCTGAGCCTCTCAAGACATTGAAAGACATTGCTCTGGAACAAGCCTGTCTGCCCGCTGCTCTCCTGGGTGACAAGAACCCGTCCATCAGGTCGAGGTCTGTGGACGAGGACAAACTCTCCTTGAACCAGACGCGCTGTCATCACTGCAGAAGAGAGTCGATCACAGCATCGGGCTTCACAGATCTTTTCCTGTGTTGACAGATGGATTCATGATATGGATTCATGATAAGTTTTATCAAGCACTTTCTGCCTTCTTATTTTGTATAAGAAGAGGATATCATGATGAAAGCTAAAACTATATATGCACATACTATATATGAGCTAACAATACAATGCAGCCAATTTTGTGGTTTGTTTTTAAAAAAAAAATATTAGTTCAATCAGGAGCAAATAATAACCTGAAGTGAAACAAGAGTGGAAATGACAAACCGTCTCCACAGTCTTTACAAGTACTTCATATATAATGTATATATAATATATTCATATATAATGTATAATCGTTTATAATGTCTATGGGTGTATTGAGAGAAACCCGGAAGTGAGACGCCATCTTGCCTTACCGTGACAGTTTTTTTTTTTTTAAATAAACTTTATACAATCCAAACATAGAAGACATACACACATCAACTAAACAACCATAAGATAAAACTGAACAAAACAAACTATAAATTATAAAAAAAAAATAAAAAAAAGGAACATACACTCGGGGTTTCCATTGAGTTTACATTCTTTTACAAAATTATATAATGATTGAAATGTTTATTTCGAATACGAAAACAATAAGAAAAGAAAAAAAGAAAAGAAAATTAACAACAAAGTTTTCCTCTCAAATAATAAATAAATGAATAACAGTAATAAAATAAAATAAATCAAGAAAAACATTGTCAGAGAGTATTCGAAAAGGAGTGAGAAGAAGTAAAAACTTATTTACTCTCACCCCTTGTCACAAATAAATAATATAATTACTTCCTTCCATCTCCTTCCTTCCATAATCTTGTACTATTTTTCTTTTTCATAAATGTAAGAGATTTAAAGTACAGACAAAGCTCTTTGTGAAAAATGTTGAAATTTTGTCTTGGTCTTCCTATATTTGTTTTTTGTGAATGAAAAACTTCCCCATCATCACTAAAACATTACGCTGTCAGCTATAACTATTCAAAATAAAACATTATCATTGTCCAGATGAGATGGGGGTGCCCGCAACAGTTTATGAGTGTGGTTTTCTGGACATTAAGGACTGTTTTTATGAAGGTTATATGTTGTAAAAGGCAACTAGTGGCATGAACTATCAAGCGATGGACATTCAGTCATTTGTGACCGCGTTCTGTGAGCAGCAATGTTTGTATTTGTTGACTGTCAGTAGATCGTTAGACCGTGTTTAAGTCCCAGAAAATGGCGTAGTGCCCTGCCGCCGCGTTGTTTTTTCTGCTCCTGGACAGAAGCATACGTTAGTACAAGCACGCTCCACACATTTACATTTCAAGACATGTGAATGTAAAGTTGTTTACTGTGAATTTGTGGGCTGTTTGTGTTCCAGGGATGAGCCCCGTTAGAGATATTTTTTTGGCCTCCTAAGTAGCCAGCCTACATGTTCAGAGGTATTTTTGCACTCTTTTGTACTGACAGACTGACTTCTTCAGTCTTTTGGAGTTGGTGTTTTTGCATTAGTGGTCTATGCTTATCAAGGCAGACAAGATAAGTCGAGAGAAAGTCTTGAAGATAACTTTCAGTGCGTAGAGGGGAGTCCTCCGCTGGTCCTACTTTGATTCTGTTTCTGCGAGAAGTATATAACAGAAAGTCTTCTCTTCCTTTTTTTTCTCTTATTACATTTAAATTTAATACAAATTTTTCCGTTCAGAATAAAAAACCCAAAAAAACAGATGTCTGTGTCATGTGCCGCTCAGTTTCACCAGGTGACATGGAGAAACTAAGAAAGACAGAGCAACAATACAAACTGAAGCGACAACAAAACTACAATCGAAGGTACAGCGATCGTGACATGTCACAGCTGTACCCTGGAGGTCATGTATGGGTAAAAGACCTGCGGGAGAGAGGCACCGTTGTGTCGACTGCAGACACACCAAGATCTTACATCGTGGAGACGCAGAGAGGCGATCTTCAAAAGAACAGGTTTCATCTCTCTACCAAGGTCTGTGAAACCTGCAACATGTCCTGATGCAGCTGACGAGCCGCCCGATGCTGCTCAGATCCGGACTGATGTCCAGTGTGATTCCGGTCAACAGTGTGTGAGAGACGTTACCCTGCTCGGTTCAGGAGGTGTCCTGCATACTTAAAGGACTATGTGAGATAAAGGACATTGCTGAGTGAACAATGGGGCAGAATAATCCCCACACTCAGATTAAAGGTTTGGTCAGTCTACCCCAACCTTTAAACACACACACACCAAGAAATGTTCTGGTACTTAACATGTTTTGTTGACTGTAACTGAAAAGGAATGTATATTTTTGGAATTGTTCGTATTATTGCTTTCATTTGTTTACAAGTTTAGGTGCTAGCAAAGCTACGTGTGTGTGTTGGAAATGTTCATTACGGGTTTTGGTAAAAATAGTTATTCCCTAGTTCAGAGAATAGGTGAATGGAAATGTGTTATGCCAATGCTAAATATAGTGTTGAGGTTGATGTTTGGAATTTTGTGTTGCAGTGTTTTGGTGAAGTTTGGGGTTTAAATATTGGCCTCCACAGAGTTATACATGCAGACCTTAGAAGAATGCATCTGACTGAGGAAGGGGGATGTAGAGATAGGTCACTATGTCTGCTAGGAACCACGAATCTGGGATGTTCGGGGGAACCACAATAAAAGACGGGCTTGCTGTCAGGGAAGGCAACGCGTGCCAAGGGACTCAAGACTGGGGGAAACACAGGACCCGAGAGACTTTGGGGAACACAGGACCCAAGAGACTTGGGGAACACAGGACCCTAGAGACTTTGGGAACACAGGACCCTAGAGACAGGGGGGAACACAGGATCGTAGAAAACCTACTGCTCAAGAGGACCAGGGAGAGGCCAGACGGGAACAGGTCACAGGGAAAGCCGGCCGGACTGGAGCAGGTCACTGGGAAGCCGGCCGGACTGGAGCAGGTCCTCGAGGAAGCCGGCCCAACTGGAACACGTCACCGGGAAAGCCAGGCCAACTGGAACAGGTCACCGGGATTCCTGAAGCAGAGGTGTGAAGTGGATCTGTATGAGTCCGCTGGGTCCATGATGGTCTGCTCGTTCTGTCAGGGAATTGCAGGAGGGACCCAAACGCAGACTCACAGAGTTCCATAAAATCAGGTTTATTGCCCAGAAGTCCAGGGAACACGAGGGGACGCAAGAGCGACACGTTGACAAATTGAGCCGACAAAGACAACAGAGGGAGAGGGGTTTAAATACACAGGGAAAGAGTGGACACAGGGGGAACTCGTAAGGAAGTGAAGATCATAGGCTGATTGGAATCATGAGGTGAGACACAGAGGGGCCGACACAGAGACCTGACACCCGCGGGAATGATTATCCACGGGGAGCCCAGTGTCTGGGCTATGTCCAGCAGCATGTTGTGCGGGTTGAAAATGTCCTCGGTTACGCAGTGAAAATAAACTTCAGGTTTTTCAAAATAAAACTCAAAGTACATATCAACATAAGATGAAAATAGATAATGATCACAAATAAATAAAACTGTTATTTAACCCCTATTTAAGCGGGTTACAGTCAGAAAACCATGGCGCTACGGCAGAGCTCAGAAAACAAGTCAGAACAGTTATCATCACAAAATCATTCAACACTAACCCTGAAAATTGTTACAATATATATATAAATTACATATATATTATATTACATTAGTGATGTTGTGATTTATGCAAGAATAGCCAGAGAGGTACAGGAATGTATTCTTTAAAACCAGAAAAAAACAACATATTTTCCATATCATGACATGAGAGAGAGAAAAAACAAAACACAAAAAGAAGACATCTACACTCATCTAATGTTATTGGTTGATTTCAGATCTAGTAGCAGCTCACGTGCAAGTGACCGCTGCCTTACCTGGTGCCACCCTCTGCCTTGGCTATGTGACCAAAGACATGAGCAAAGGAGTTTGGGAAAATCCCTCTGATTTCTGGCACTTCACTCACACCCTCCATAGTGAATGGTTTTCCTGTGCCAGTTTGCCCGTACGCAAAAATGGTCCCTGAATTGGACAGAAGAGAGAAAAACAAAAAAAAGACCCATCAGTGGCTTTAATGGAAACACAGGGTTGCTTAAAATGATGTGGTAATTTGGGAGGGTGTCCTGTGGATACACTGGTCACCCACTTTCTGAGCACCCTAAATCGGATATTAGAAGATTTTTAAACAATAAATGGCAGCTGAGCTGCCAGAAGGTAGGTTTGGCATTTCCAGTAGGAAGTGCAGGCTTGGAAACAAATGGTTGGGAATAGGAAGCCCCCTGCCCCAATTGTAACAAATGTATTTGTTAAGGCGTATGGAGAGTTGTCTGTCTGTATTTCAGTCCAACTGTCCAAAGTCAGAGTTGTCATTGTGTGTTTTTGTAAAACAAATAAGTTACTCACGCTTTTTGTAATGGCTTCTTCTAAAATAATATCTCCACAAAGAATAAATCATCATCATCCTAATCCTCATCTTTGATGATGTGGGCACCTTGATTATGACCAGTAGGCGGCGCTACTTCGCCACAAACCTCTCTGCTTTTCAGTATTGCAGTGCAATACGGGGTGAGGATTTCTTGGGATGATCCCACAGAACAAATACCACGTTTCAAATAGCACAGGCCAAAAAGCTATGAAGCTATCAACGTTTGGAAGAGAGACAGTAATATGAATAATGCCCATCTATATAAATCCGTGACTTTTGTTCTGGCCAACTAAAAGCATCACAACCTTTTCGTAGTGTGATATTTTTGGGGGTATATTTGTGCCCAGAGGCTGTGGGTTCTGTAGATATAAAATAAGAAGTGTCAGTATGGGTGAAACTTCATCGAACATCAATGCTGTGTATTTCAAGAGACGTGCAAATCCAGAATATACACCATCTGTAGAGTTTTAAATGAGCATATGCCTTTGTAAAAACTGCAAAATGATCCATGAAGACCAAGTAACACAGATGTTTTCTATTTGAAAAACACACCTCCACATTTATTCATGAGTTATACAAGATAAGATACATCATACAATATGTACAAAATCTCAACAGTCAAATATAAAAAGATACAATAATACAAATACAATCTTTCATCCTGTTATGCAAACCTGCGTCTTGTTGTAATTTGTCCATCTTCTTTAGACAGGCTTGGAAGCTCTGAATGAGCTATTAGATGATATTTATAAATTTAGGTGTAGGGTTATTTTGAAAGAGCTTCGTGTGCCAAGCATGTATAGGATATCTATGTAAACTAATGCCTCCATGCCTGTAAAGGTATGCAGAATGTGCAAGGACCTTTGTGTGGAGATTTCAGTGTGTACATGTGTGCATTCATGTACGAGGTTGAGCATGTGGAAGATGTGCATTTGTGACTTTGGTGTGCCACGACAATTTAAATGCACATCTGTCTGATAATGACCAAACCATAAAACATTAAGTTCTCATGGTTCTTCTTCCCAGTTGTTCCGTCTTCTGTATCTACAATAGTTTATAAAAAAGTCACTTTACAAAACAAAACAAAACAAAACATTTTTGCTGTGTTTCTCAACCCCTTGTCCAACACAATCTGAGTTCAGCCTCTCATTACTGCTGATAAATAGACCCAGAGGAGTATATACTCTAAACCTAATGGCCTTCATGGGTAATACAGTGCATCCCAAACTTCCACAATTCGGTTGTAACGAAGACAATACAATCCTTTGCATGACCCTGCTCAAGACGCAGCAATGTTTCTCAGTCCAGCAGTAAAAAACGTGAAAGTCCCAATGTTGTGTACTGGCACTGCGTGTGCTGGGACGCTCTGTGGAGTTACTGGCGTTTCATGCAGCTGTGTGGTACGCATTCGGCCTGTTCCTCCAGCTCAGGGCAGGGGATGCCAGCATTGGCTGGCCGCAAAAGGATGTATCGTGTGCGGTGGCGGATGCCTCCTCTGGAGCAGGGACCCAAACACAGACCCCAAGAGGACCAGAAAGACACTTCACAGTCCAGTGGCGTAGCTGCGTTGATATGAGAGAGAGAGAGAGAGAGAGAGAGAGAGAGAGAGAGAGAGAGAGAGAGAGAGAGAGAGAGAGAGAGAGAGAGAGAGAGAGAGAGATGACAGAATCTTAG
Source organism: Lipophrys pholis (assembly GCF_963383615.2). Taxonomy (NCBI): domain Eukaryota; kingdom Metazoa; phylum Chordata; class Actinopteri; order Blenniiformes; family Blenniidae; genus Lipophrys; species Lipophrys pholis. The sequence goes on from NC_137629.1 coordinate 24,007,205, forward strand.
AGGTTACCAAAGTTCTGCAGTTTTCTCTTAACTCGTGTTCCAATTAAACTGTTTTGCAGGTTTTCTTTGATTCTGGGCCCTAAACTGCTCAAACTGATGAAGTAGAGTCCTGGGGTCATACCTGAGAAGCGCTGGGGGTTGATGGAGTTGGGCAGAATATGATTTGACATTGGGGCATGACGGTCTGGTGATCGGTTCTGTCGAGTGAACTTTATGCTGGCGAGAGGTGGAAGCTCCGTTAAGCGTGGATAGTAGAAGGAGTTGGCTGGGTGGTTTGGCATCTGAGACGTGATCTGAACAGGTCAGCAGAGAACAGTCAGACATAATTCATCACGGAAGCCAGCAGATTCTCAAAAGAACTTCAAATACACGATAGCCCACTTTAAGACGCATGCCGGGAAAGGATAGATGGTGCATTATGTAAGTGGGGCCCTTTTTAGTCAAATCACTTCAGGTCAGGCTTGAGGGCTTGCAAGCAATCATTTAAATGGAGACAGCTAAGAATGACGTCCCATTCTCACACTGCTCATAATATTCTAAGAATATAAAGAGGGGGCTCTCACACCTTGCTTTGTTTCCCCACTGAATGAAAACACCTCCAACTTCTTTAGGGTGTTTGAGTAGGAAATAACGACGGGTATTATTGTCCTTATATCGCACCACATAAGCTCATACCTTTGTGATGTTTTCTGGTGGGCTGGTGGGGAAGTTTGGTGACGAGAAAGTAAATCCACTGTCAGTGCCGGCATCATAAGGCTGGAGGTCAACAGTCACTTCCTGTTTCCACTGGTTGCCCTCGCAGAGACTGAGGCTATCCACACCGACGAACCAGTCGGGGCTGGGAATCACCTTCACCATCAGGGACACCTGTTGAGACCGCACAGACAAGCGCTTTAACGTTTTCTCCCCAGTATTTGGTTGCAACTTTACTGAATACTGCAGAAGGCAAATCCATTCAAAAAGTCAGTTTTATTCTAAGTAATCAAATAAGGAACTGTGTCTTTTGAGCACATTATGACCATTATGTAAGAGTTTTAAGTATGCTGCTTTGAATAAAAGCATGAATTATTTGATATTTTGGCTGTAAAGCTGTATGGTGCCAATGGAACTCAGCAGGTTAGGAACAAAATTAAAATTCGACCAAAGAAACATCAAAGCTGGTTTGCTACCCTCAACATTTGGATATATTATATCAAAATCAGGTGCACAGAGGAAAACTCTGACCTGTTAAATGACCTGATGACCGCCAAGTCATGTGGATGAGAGGAACATCATTTTCCCGGGGGAAAAAAACAAAAACCTTTTCATGAGCAGTGAGTCAAGAACGCCCTCGGTGGGTGGAGGTGTACACATTTCCTCCTCAGTAATCAAAAGAAGACTTCAAGAGCTAAACTTCAGGGGATTTGTCACAACATGTAAAAGCCGGATCGTTGCAGAGAAAAAAGAAAAGTCAATGAAGTGCTGAAAGTTTTATGAGATGAAGAAACAACAATCAAACAGTTGGAAAGAAAACATGAAATACGGCTGATGACCCACCAGAGTCCACGTGACCCCGCTATCAAAGTGATTTACTATTACTTGGCCATACATGGCTGGTAATTAAACTAGCACACTCATAGTGACAGCACATCACTTTACAGCAGCCTCTGTACTCAGATTGAGCCTTGTTAAAATGAAACACAAAAGAACTGTTCAGAGTGAAGCGGTGGGATATCCTTGAGACTAACATCAGAGCTCAGCCTGATTCAGCTGCAGTTTATTTCCTGAAGGAATAGTTGAAAGCTGAACGACGTGAAGAACTCGAGAGCAAACACCACAGAAGACATAAAGGTTTGGAGCAGGTTCACAGTCTTCAGATTGATTATAGATTTCTACTTTATACTGAATGAACTCTCATTATTCTGACTTTGAGTTCCTCTGTAATTGTAAACGTATGTAAAGTTGTTGAAGGATTAACCCACCAAAACTCTTTTTTCCATACCATAGACAACTATACTGAAGAGTTTGTCATTACAAAAATGCTCTAAACCCATTGAAATTAAAGTGGCAAATGCTTTTGTAGTATTCATTATTTCATCTTTTAAACTGATCCTGTTGCGGTAAATAGATCAAGTTGGAGAGCGAGATCGCCAGGAGAATGAGTGCAGTGTTCATGACGTCACAGACACCAACACAGGATTTATAGCTCTGTATAACTCTGTACCTTATAAATACAAGATAGAACCTCCATGTGTGTGCATGCATGCACCCACACAGTTTCCTGTGCTGGGTTAGACTCTGTCTCTTGAGTGATGGATGTTTCCTGAGAGCTGGTGACCTCATGCAGGAAGTGGCCTGGGGGTCAGCACACACCAAGGTGGCAGTTGCCCAGAAAACAGCACATCTGAAAACGCCTCCTCGCTTGCAGACGCTGTTATTTGAGGACTTACGTTAAGCTGCTGGGTCTCAGGGAGGGCTGGGTGGGCCTGGGGAACTGTAGATGGATAGGAAACGGCGGCCTGGAGTAGGATGGGGCAATTGGCGGGAGTGTACTGGTGGGACTGGGATAGGATCAGAACATAGAGCTGGACAGACCTCCGGGTACTCGGAGCAGGTCGAGTCAGCATGACACCCACACCCGGAGTCTCTGAGCCGGTCCTTTCCACACACAGACAATGAGAAGCAACTGTATTGCTTTTGGAAATCCTTCACTGATCCCCCTCAATCCCCCCTTGTTTTCCTGCTCACTTCCCTCCCTCCTCTCATCCACTTCATCCCCCCACTCAACCAGCGGTTTTTCCAAGAAGCCGTCTTGCTATATCCATTGGGCTGCTCAGAGAGGACGTCTTCTCGGGGGTTCTCCCTGCTGCTGGTTTGATCAGCTCCCTGTGGTTTGCAATATACAGTCAAGGAAGTATCTCTGGAGCACAGACTGTTACTCAAAGCTACCATGGTCCGTCTCTGCTGATCTTCATCACAGCAAGTCTCCCTCGGAGCCCTAAGGAGAACCGGTCGGCCCAGAAGGCACACAGCCCAGAGCATTAATGCTGAGCCGTTGCTGTCTCAGTTTCTGCTCTCACAGCTGAATATTTGGATGGTACCTCTCTAGTTTTGTTCGGGTGTTGTGAATTACACATTAAAAAAACAGTAACACAAGGCTGATGAATAAGAAGATAGGAATCATATGTATCTGGGATTTTTTTGAGCATTGCGTACGACTTGTGGTTTTGTAAAGTAAAAAAAAAAAAGAAGGTGTGTGTGTGGGGGGGGGTGGGGGGGGGGGGGGGCGTTTCTAAATAAGTACGGGAGAGAAAGAAATGGCCAAGAAGCACACCACCAGATTAAGCTGTCAACAGAGTCACGTCAGTCACTTTTGAAACAAACAAACAATAGCTGCGCTCTTGTTTTTCCTGCTGTGCCGGCTGATCTATAAACAGACGGGCGTTTAAAATCAGTCACACAGATCACATAGCTGGATGACAAGCTGTTAAGCTGCCGTCCATGGTGGGTACTCGCGAAAGATGCCCTCCAACAGAGATGTTTATGATTTCTGAGGGCCCTCGGGTTCAAGCAGTGGAACAACCAATAAACAAATGTAGGTCACCAGACTTTCGGGCAGACACACACCTATTTCCAAAAAGCTCAAGCAAATGTGCCCCCTTCCTCGCACCTTTCTCTCTCCCATTCATCAGCTACTTGACAAATAAACGGGATGCTTTATGGCACATTTTTCCGCAGTGCCATATTTCAAATCCTTTTCCTTTGGCCACCAATTTAGCTCAAGACTAAAAAAAACCCTTTCCAGCCTTGACCTTTGCCCTCAGACTTAGGGACCAATCAGCAGCAGTGGTTTGCCAAGTAATACCGAGTGTGGCGGGTTCTTGCCTCTATACCAAATGTGAAGCTACAGTCTGCAACTGTACCACATCAGCACGAAGCCTCCGTGAACAGCTCGCCAAAAAGCAGCTCCAGAGCAGCAATAAAACTCACTAATTAAAGGAACAATATGCAACTATTTTATTTTAAATAACAGCCTTGGAAACATTTTGATGGCTTACTGGAGTGTAAGCGGTTCAAAGGCACCTCTTTTATTCCCTTTTGGACGTACTCGCGCTCAGTAACTTAGGTAAGTGGGTATAACGTCCAGGGACGAATGAATAATGCTCCCCGTTACACGCTAGCTCGTTATTTTTCTTAATGCAAACAACATGGCAGAGGTGAAGACGATAAAGAGGATGTTTATGGCAAGAGTTCGGAAAGAAAAAAAGTTGAAGAAAATCCAACAGAGAGTAAATCTTTTTTAGCCGCTGGCGAGTGTTTCGTGAAATGAGACAGACGATGAGCTAGCCTTTCCGCTGTAACTGATATTAGCTAGCTCGCCGCGGTTGTTGCACATGCCTTTGTGTTTGTTTGTTTCAACTCGGAAGCTTTGAAACTCAAAGTAAGTTCAGGTCACGCCATCAGAAAATAGCTGCTGGCAACATACAAAATAAATTGAAAACATTAATCACTCTTTTTGAAGCCTATAAAAGTATTTTAGCCCGGATGTGAGATGATTTCAAAAGAGAAGGCAGCTGCACAGGAAAAAAAAAATGATAGCAAGGTTATTCTGAAACATGTTGATGGCTTTCATACTGATGCAGACTGAGGAAGTCTGTCACTCCGTTTGACCTAATCTACTCTCGTCCTGATGGACTGAATGGTTCAAGACGGCCATGACAGTTGGAGATATTTCAGCTCAGATTCTTAAGTATGAGAGGCTGGAGATATCTGCATGTGTTGGCTAATAATACAGCGCTTGACCTAGTTGTTTGCACGTTTGTGTGTGTGTCTCTGTGTGTATGTGGTCGTTGTATCTCCTTCTTTCCATCTATCTCCTGTGATATGACTCGTAGGGCCTGGGGCTAACGTCGTTCTTTTTCTGCAACCTGGTTTGGATGCTCTCACAACTTGTTCCTCTCGCCACCAGGGCCGAATTTTACCTCGAACTTACTTTGGTCTTGCCACCTTGAGAATACGAACATGTTTCTTTGTTTGTGTGTCAACCCTAACATAAGGGTATTGTTGAAGCTGAAGTGATCTGCTGCGAGCTTTCAAACCATCACTTCATGACGGAGATTCAAGTTATGTGAGGATTGATTTAGCCGAGGAGCAGTTTTTCTTGCGTGAGACGCTGTTTTTGCACCCCATGCGCTCTCACTTCCAGATGAGGGCACAGCATGACTGCTGGAATGCATCGATTCAAGGTTTTTGTGTAATTAACACCTCTTGCGATGAGCCTGTTAATGCTGCCGCCCAGCAGAAGTAACAATTTGAACGCGTTCACACAGTGTAATGTGTTTGTTACATGAAACGATGAGCTTCCTTGATAGTTATGCAGGTTATGGGAGCAAGATGTTATTTTCACTTTGGTTTTAGTTTGAGTTTGATTAAATGGTGGCATAACAAAAGCTTAATCTATAAGCTTTAGATGCCATGGTATGATGATTTTGTTTACATCTGACAAACCAAAAGTAGCTGTGTCCTCTTTCAACACGTTTCCAAACAGTGAACGTCATCCTGGCCCATCTGTCCTCAGCTCACAGGGTTCAGTGGGCCAGGCAGCAGACAGAGAGCAGACCGCGCAGGATGGATGTGGGCGTTTGTGGCTACAGAGCTGCAGCGTTTGGGACTAAACATAGTCTGATTGGATAGTGGAAAAAAAAGTGGTGAAGAACTATTTGGTCGGAGCAAATGAGCAACGTTAATGGGGGGACCCGGGTCACCAGATGACTGAGTCTTTTCATCGAACAGATGGTTTGTGTGACTAAATGCATCTGCGCATGCAATGTGCGTTTATGTATGAGTATTGTATTAATGAGATTTATTTGTGCCTACCAGCGAGTTCCGGGGGTGCACGACCATTTCTGTGGAGCTGTGCCCGATGCCATTAGGGATGCCAGCTGTTCGGTACATGTTGCCAACTGTGCGTTTCTTCCTGGACTCTTTGGCTGTCTTCATCACCTCCACCGTCACCCCAAGTTCAGCAAAGTTCTGCACCCCTACACTGGCTGGAGCGCCCTCCTCCCATAGATGAAAATGGTGATTATGGCTGACCGCTGAAGGGAAAAGAGACATTTTTGAGAAGAGGAGAGGCCAGAAGTAAGATGCTTATTCACTGGAATGTATATCAATGTCACTGAAGCACCACAGAGCTTCAGCCAGACGGTGAGATCATTTCCACCACGGAGCCTGTATGTAGTGCTATGGCTGTCTCCTACTACCTGCACCTCAACACATGATTTCAAAGGAACTGCCCACATGTTTGTCTTTGGCATTATTACCGTCACATCTTTCCTCCATCTATCACTGATGAAACTGCAGTCTGGAGCGGCCAGGAAGTAAGCTCAGAGCTCGAAGTTGGACAAAAATCAATTCAAGTCATTCTAAAAAAAGCCTTAATCATGGTTTTTATTATAATATGGGCCAACAGAGCCATTTACTTCACATCCGTATGATTAGTTTTGATTATTTATGACTCTGTAAAGAATCAGGACACTGATTTAGCTTAAACTGTTTGTACCCCAGGTTCTGGCTCAGGCCGGTTCTTTTCAGGGCAGAGTGAGGTTAGCCAGAAACACGCTGACAAATGCTCTGATGGTTCTGCCTTACCTCACTTTTCAATGCTGCGTACAGCACGCAGGCACACACACACACACACACACACACACACACACACACACACACACACACACACACACACACACACACACACACACACATACACACACACACACACACACATACACACACACACACACACACACAGTCACAGAGAACTATGGATTTGAATTTAAATATTCCTGACACATGTATTAACACACACCGAGCCACACACAAAACCTGCATAGCACACTTCACACAATATCTTGTTTCTCCCCAAACTGCCATTACTTATGCACTTAATTACATTTCCATCCTAACAAGTTTCCCACCAGCGTCAGGACCTTGAAACTCAATAACACGACGCGTATAAGCCCCACCGAGGTTTCAAAGCCCCCTTCCCACTCTTCCTAAATTGCGTATGTAGTTTTTGGCCATGATAAAAACCATTCCCCTCTTCCCTCTGGCTGTGCCCTTGGTCCCTTGACTCTTGATCTTCACAATAGAGCTCCACAAACCATGAAACGCCCTCAAACCTCTCGACAGCTTGAGTTTCTTTTTGTGCCGCTGCTAAATCCATATTTATTTTAATCATTGCTATTTGTCACAAAACTAAGCCCCTTCTGTTTTGCTTTGTTTATGACAAAGCCTTTACATTTTGCTCTTCTTCATAGACTAACACAGGAAAAGGTCCTGTCGCTCACAAATGAGGGCTGCATGTTTGTATGTGTTTTTTTGTTTGTTTGTTTGTTTTTTTTTCCTAAAATTGATTCTGTGTTTAGCATAGTATTTGTAATGTTGTCGATCTCCTTTTATAATATGAAACTCATCAATTAATACCCCGCTTGGGGTCGATGAATGACTGAAGAAAAGAGACTTCAGGCAAATTTGCTTTCACGGTCTCAATATTTTTTACAAACTTTAATGCTTAGAGAAATTCTATTTGTACATAAAACAGCATATATATTTTTGAAGTTACACTGGTTGTGTCAAATGTTAAAGTCTATTTGATAACTATTAAAATTGGACATAATGCCACCAGTCGTTGGAAAATAAAAACTCAGATGGGAGGAGGGATGTTCCTGGATACACCCCAGGGGGTATCCAGATTATACCACCCCTTCCACCCATCCACCTATGTCCTGTGTTTTGTTTTGAGCCCTACATAGAGTCACTCTTAAACTTGAATCTTACTGTGACGATTATACCGCAGACCAGCTGTTCTTTACGGAAACTAATGTTATTTTTTCACGTCAATCAAACCCTGTGGTGAAAACTTCCAGACTGGCCAACAGAAAGATTTCACTCCTGCGTCACCCTGTTAAACAGAGACAATAAAATCCCTTCTTAAATGTGTCAGAATGTCCAGTGACTGTCTCGAGAAGCAGTAAGTAGGGCATCTTCCTCTGGCGGGGCAGCAGGGCACCACTAGGAGAGCTGGAAACCAGACAAAGCCACAGCCGCCACGAAGCAGCGAAATAGACGCACGCACATACATGTACACACATGTGTTAACATCTGCCAGCCATCCCATGCTTCATGGCTTGGAAAAAAAAAGAAAAAAGAAAAAGGGAGAATAGAAGGGTCTAAATCGCATCTTCCCATCTCCCTCCGCCTCCCTCCTCTCGGCTCGGAGGTGAGCGGTTTGACCCCACCACACCCCAACTATCATCACCCACCTTCACCAGCCTCCAAAACTGCTCTGGTATATTACTGCCAACTCTGAGGTAAACCAGCGGAGGAAATGGAGAAATATTAAAGAAAAGTTGTGGACAGAACAGTAGTTTGAGCAACAAAGGGAGATACCATCTGGTAGCGCTTAGACTGTCTTATTGCTCTCCGCTTCAAGCTGCTTTGCTCATTAACATCTCTCACCCTTCTGTGTTCGTGTCTGTCTGACGACTACGAGGTTGTAAACCTTCGACACATGACGTGAAACAAAGGAATCTGTGTCTCGGCGAAGCCGAGATTGCGTTGGTATGGACACCCTTGCCTTGCCTTGCTCTCCTGATTGACTTTTGCACCTGTGACTCTTGGTTGTGAAATACTGGCCCCTCGCTCATCGCTGCAGATAAGAAGCCATGTTCAACAGACTCAAAACATTTCTTTGAAACAGGGTGGATTTTCTAATGACACACTCATTTCCTTACCTACGAGTTTGGACCACTGTGCTGGGGGTCTGAAGAGTGGATACTGTTTTGGAAAGGCCCGAGGACTCCAGTGACCCGTAAAGACCAGGATGTAGGAAGCAGGAGTCTTGGCTGTGCATTCTGTCCCATTGTTTGGTCTCAAAGGTCCAGCAGAGGTGAGGCAAAGCTTCACCAGTACGACGAGTAGCTGCTGCAGCCAACCGCTGGTCAGGTGCTCTGAAAACATCATCTGAAAGAAATAGAGAAATGACAATGGCCCGCACTGTAGGTACGTTTCAGGTTTGCACACAGTTGGGTTCCCTTCCCTGATAGGGTATTCACTTGTCGTGAATACCAAGAAATATATGGTATACTGAAAAAAAAAAAAAAAAATGCCCAGGGCATTTCATTGCACAGTATATCTGTGAAAAAAAAAAAAAGAAAATACGGAAATTGTTAGGAAATCTCAGATAATCCTGGAATAAATGGGGGGAAATCCCCTGTCTGCCACAGCACAACACAGTCATTTTATCAAAGAACTGAAGTTACTGAACCCAAAGACCCTGAAACTCTGAGTTAAAGAAATCCTTGGAAATTCCTCTGTGAGTTGACCCAGGGCCAGGCTGACGGCAGGACAGAACCAGCCATCACTCACCAGGCTCACCGTAACGTCTGCTACGGAGGCTAAAATTAAAAACGACAGGGATGACATCTCCGAGGGAAAGATGCAAACTCTGTCTGCTCTGGTGCTCTACTGATCTCACCGACTGGTCATCCACTGCTGAGTCACACTCGCACTCTATTAGGATGCAACAACGTCGATGACTACTCAGACAACATTACTGCCTTATATGGCTTGGTGTCGTTTGGAGGAGAAGGAACGGAAGGAAACAAGTTTTGTTCTTCGCAAATGTGTGTTTTTCTCTTTTCAAATATGCTATGCTGATTCTCTGCCGATTGCCAGTTAACTGACATCCTTCCATCACGTCAGCCCCTTCAATTCCCCATAACAGACTTGCGTTTTTTTCTGACGACCACAACAAAACTGTCACAAGGCCGGTGTCTAATTTCTCGTGATATTGTGGCGGGTATTGGTGCTATGTTTTTTTTTTTTTTTTTAAGAATTCCCATTCTTTGTGTGCCTCAGTACAAAGAGCAGAGAAGTGTTAGTGAGCTAAATGACTGTCCCCTGAGTGCAGCAGCTGGACTTGAGCGCTGCCATTAGGATAGTCACCTACACTCTCTGAGTAGTACAGGTTTAGTGAGATTTGGCTGCTCCCACCTCCCGATTTCTGTCAAAACTATCACTCCTATTTCCACATTTCAACAGCTGGTGTGAGGAACGAGTCGGAAAATTGGTTGTTACACCTTTTCTTTCATTAGCATTGCCGTCATTGAGTTGCTTCATGTCTTTTCTCTTTTTAACCTGAATGAGCAAACGACTGGGGGAGAAGATATCGTTTTTTCAGGTTTGGAGTGAAAAAGTTTGGATATGCCAGCAGGTTACACCAAATCTTCTTAAGTATTTATTTTCATATTGAAATTAGCCACACTCTCCTATCCATTCTTTAATCCCCCCCCCCCCCCCCAAAAAAAAAGTCAAAGCAATTGTTCCAGGAATGAGTCTGCAGTGTGGTTCTTGGAAAGACAAACAGCGTTTTCATAAGTCGGAGGAAAGGAGAATAAAAAGTTGCTGTCAAAACCAGCAGCTTGACAAACTGCCTGCATGCGCGCCCTGTCACCAAATCCTCATCTCAAAATTCACTCCACACTTGTGAATTTTGAGAGTCTGCATTAATAAACACAAGCTTCAAAAATACTCCTGAAAACCACCATCGAACTGGCACCGGAATGAGACGGTGATTTGATCTGAAAAGTTTCTTTTAGAAATTTTCCAAAACTCTGCACTGAGGGAGAAATCTGTGGAAAATGTGTAGCAAAATACTGACGTCAATTCACTTATTTCCTGTTTTACAAGCGGCTGCAATTCATCTGACGCGATAGTTAATAAGTTGATGAGAGATGAGTTGCTTTTCTGCGTTTGTGCGTTACAGAAAGGGAGAGCGGTGTTTCTACGGGTTACTATATCATAACTAAACCTCCAGACAGCTGCAGAATGCAGACAGTTAAATCTGGGCAAGTGGACCACAGCGCAAACACACACTCCATCAACACACATAACACTGGTGTCCTGCCGCACATTGTCCCTGAAGTCTATTTCCAGGGGTCAGATAGTATTACTCAGCCAATATAGCTGCAAAACTCCAACTCTGACACTTTTCTGACCGCAGCAATGTGTCTCCCTGGTGTTTCATCAATTCCCTGTCTCTATTAAATGTATATTAACCACTGCATGGTTTAACAACCGGCCATAAAAATACCCCGGGTACGGAGCCACTGAGCGTCCAGCTTTGATGTCCCAGCTCAGGCATCTGATCACCTCACTGGCTGCGGCTTCGCCGCGCCGCAGGAGGCCGGTGAAGCTCCGGCATGAGATGCTTCAGACTGCAGCTTGTTTCAAAAAAGCAACTTTACCGAAAAAATAAATAAATAAATAACACAATCAATCCCAATGCTGGAAAGACAATGATTCCGATTTCGAAGCTTTTCACATTAATGCTTCTCCGAAGTATAGAAAACCAGGTCAGTCCTGTGACGGCCGGGTGCAAAGTTTGAACATTTTTCACACCGACGCTCAATTGGAGATAAAGGCCAACATGATCGCTTTCCTCTGAAATGATTTATTTGCTATGCCGTCGTGTAATACCCAATAATCACTCCCCATTCTACGCCCAGACTTTGGTTCAACAGACCCTTTGACCTTCCCCCTGAACCTGTAACAGAAGCACTATAACACACCAAAGAGACATTTCGTGAATCCCCACAGTCAACCCACAAACCCACCAAACCAGCTGATGTCTGCTGCCGACAACACGTAGCGGGATAATGAAGGGCAAACACAGTATCCCTGCACACGCTCATTTTCCACCGGCGGTAGGTTTACGCGCTTAAACAGACGCTTGCGCTCTCGCCGCAGACCTGCTGTCATCAGTCAACATCGACACACGCAGCAGTTTTTCTGTCAGGCGCAAGACACAATAAAACAAGGGGATGTGGCGCAGAGCCAACGTCGCCACCGCCGCCCTATGGCTCCTTCCACTGTGTAATTAGAGCGGTCTCATGCAGAGATAATACACACATTCACCTTCGCTCATACACACGGGCAGTCAGGTATGCACACACAAGCAGAGATTCGTGCACACAGCCAGAGGTAGGCTCTTTTCTTTTTTTTTTTTAACAAGGAGATGTCAGAGATGTAATTTGCTGCGTTCCCTGGGATTTTTCTCAAAAATCTTTTATTAGGCAAAGGTGGAATTCCAGGGTTGGTGCTTGAAGAGACTTTCTTCATACAAACCTGGGCAGAGTGCACATATCTGCTCCCACTATTTCATTCATTTATATTTGGGAAAAAAACACACACACAAAAAAAACAAAGAGGTCAGACGTGCGTCACAACGGGAGGTGAGAAACTCCGTTTCTCATGCAGTCGGAGGGGGAAATCATGACGGAGTAGGCAACACTTCAAACACAAAAGAAAGTAAGGAGCTTGTGCAATGTTTGATTTGTTTAACTCAAGCCACATTTCCAACATCAGCAACAGTGAGGGTGGATTTATGCGTGCGGGGGGGGGGATACTGCGTCTGAGAGTGGCACTGACGAGGGGGGAAGCGGCTCTTATTGTGAGGATGCAAATGGATATAAACATCAGTGGTATGAGCAGAGGCAGCCGCAGACTGCCGCGCAGACAACTCGTAAAAAAATAAAGAGACATCTGTGCACATTGCTTCTGCTTGAAAAGAAACATGTTGTCAATTCAGCGGTGGAAGCTACATTTATTTTTTATATGTTTTGGACACACACACACACGCACGCACACACACACGCAACTTGCTGCTTTTCATGAGTAAAGTCTATCTAAACTTATTTTCTGCAAATGTTTCATGTCTAAAGCCCACTGGACCTGAATCTGTCTGGAAAAGCAAAACAAAACTGAACTTTATCTGCAGAAAATGAATTAAGTGTGTGTGTGTGTGTGTGTGTGTGTGTGTGTGTGTGTGTGTGTGTGTGTGTGTGTGTGTGTGTGTGTGTGTGTGTGTGTGTGTGTGTGTGTGTGTGTGTGTGTGTGTGTGTGTGTGTCCCCTACCTGTGCTGGATCAGTCTTGGGCACAGAGGATACAGCTCCACTCGCTCACTCTTCTTCTCTTCCGCTCTCTGCTACAAGCAGCAATCTGTGGCAGCCGTATCACTCTTAATCTCTCTGTTCTCCGTCTTTATCTCTTTCCAAATTTCTCTCCTCCTCCTTGCTCTCTCTCTCTCTCTCTCTCTCCCTCGCTCCCTCATTGTATCTCCTCAAATTACCCTCCTCTCTCTCTCTCTCTCTCTCTCCCTTTCTTTCTCCTCCTCCTCCTCTTTTCTCCCCCTACCTCTCCTTGTATGGAAAGGCAGTTAACAGCCTCCTCTCCTCCACTGTCCCCCTCTTCTCTCCGTCTATCTGTCTCTCTCCCACTCTAGTCTTTCAGTGTGGCCACATAAACTCAGCAACCTCATTGCTGACAAGGTAATCAACACCACATTGGGCGTCTTGATATACACCGCTCAGCATTGTGTATTTTCTTGTCCTTGCTCGTCAGCGCTCGCCGTCAGACCTGTGAGGTGTAGAGTTGCTGAATAATGGCAGGAAAACAGAGCGAGAAAGACAAAGTAGGTGCAACCTGCATAGCAGACAAGTGGATTCTGGACTAAAGCACATGATTTGATTTCTGTGTTTAATCTACTGATTGGGACATTGCAGACAATCAGAGGGTTTTAAATGGCTGCTGTCCCCACAAACCCTCCCCTCTCCCTCTCCGTATTCTTATTCTGTCCTTGTGGCAGATCAAGCCGTGATCCCAGCCGAGGAACCCCATTTCCTCAGGTCAGGGCGCGCAAATGTGTGTGTGTGTGTGTGTGTTCGGGAATGAAACAGAGATGTGTGGTGGTCACTGGTTCCCACAGCTGGTATCCACATGGACGACTCGGGAGGTTTCCGTTGCCGGCCGCCACTCACTTATCAACGTGTCAAAGCCCAGACTAAATAAGGCTGTTTATCCCGGTGTGTGATCGAGAGTGTGTGTTTAAAACCTTCAGTTACTTTTCTCATTACTATCTAAGGCAGGGACGCAACAGGGCACTCTGCCTATAGATCACCAATCCACTCACACACACACACACACACACACACACCGGTTAATTCTCAGATCTGCACTATAGAACTTGACCTGGCAAACATCAAGCAGAGCAGGAGCACAAGCCTGCGACTGGAGATCTTTAAACTCCGTCAGCCACGTCACTGTGGGGCTCGTCTGTAAACCTTCCAGGAATAAGGAATGATGATGAGGTGCAGCCAGAGGAAGGGGAGAAGTGGGATTAAATGTGGATCAGGTAACAATTTGGACTTTGTGCCCTGCAGTCATAAACAACCACGTAAACTATTACATTGTCTTGAAATCTGTTTCTGGCTTGATCCCTGCTTTCTATCTATCTATCTATCTATCTATCTATCTATCTATCTATTGTAAGAAATAGGTTCCCCCGATAATTAATGATGGTGAGTTCAGCATGGAGACTGACTCACGTGAACGTGAGACGTCATTGGCACTTAGTTACACAGGTGTGTGTGTGTGTGTGTGTGTGTGTGTGTGTTAACATTCTCTACGCACACACACACACACATGCACAGTCATCCCGAATGTGAACTCACATTGGCGAGTGTGCCTGCAGACCTATGCGGGAATTGGTGATTGCTTTGATTACTTAAACACACACACACACGTCAGTGGTTTACGGCACGCACGCACGCACGCACGCACGCACGCACGCACGCACGCACGCACGCACGCACGCACGCACGCACACACACACACACACACACACACACACACACACACACACACACAGGATAGGGGAGCAGACTTGCCTGACTGACGCCAACCTCCAAGTTAGCTGAAAAATGTCTTCCCGTCAATCACATGCTCACGTCAAAGTTCCAGGAGCCAGGTGAGTGAGGCAATAGAAGGGAAACCATGAGGTAATCACTGGGCGTAGTGTGGAGGCCATACCAGTGTCTCGACCTCACACATGAGGAAAAGACCACAGTTGGGATGGATAACGCCGACATTCATTACATACAACGGGAGCGATGACCTCTTGTGTTAGAGAAGTACATCATCCCAGTAACTACAGCAGAAAACAAAAGTGTGTGACTGATTAGACTTTCACAAACATTCTTTTTTTCCAGTTCATTGCAGGTTGTAAACAAAAACCCCCAAAAATTAATAAATCAAAAATATAAATTTATATATATATATATATATATATATATATATATATATATATATATATATATACACACATATAAACTATCCAGTTGATCAAATACACCATAGCATCTTCAAAATGGAAAACAAAGTCAGTGAGTGGCTGGAATAACAGTTAATCATTTCAAAGGCAAACATTCATCCCACAGCTTTGGGGTTGGTAGCACAATCCCTCCAAGAAAGATAGGTCATCTGTCTAGAGACTAATCCATCACACGGGTAAGTGTGCACATCCCAGCACCCCCCCCCCCCCCTCCCCCCTCCCATCTCACACGCACGCACGCACGCACGCACGCACGCACGCACACACACACACGCACACACACTTAAACCAACAGAAGTTACCAACGCAGAGTGACTCGTTTTACAGGGTAGTTAACAGAGTTTACTGACCCGGCGGCATCATTGGAATATACGCACTCGCATTTCTTCTGGTTGGACAGTTTGCTCCACGACTTGATGTCCTAAACAAACAGATTAAGAAAAAGTCTGGAGGAACGGCATGCTTACTGGCAGGAGTATTGAACACTGTGATGGGGTGGGGGGGTGGGGGTGGCGGTGGGGGGGCTTAAGAGTGTTTGAAGTGTCCGTGAATCGGGTCTGTTAAAATACTGCTTGCATCCTGGGCCTCACCGTTACGTAATATATCCGTCCCTCGCTTTTACAAAAACAGAACGCGTGTTGGTCTCTGCTTCAGATAAAGAGCCATAAAATCAAGAGGTAGATATTAAGGCTCTCATCAAACCATTAAATCAGCTTAGAGTTACTAAAGGGCCAACATAAAACATCTTAACTACCATTGGATTGACTTCTCTTTGCAGACTTCTCTCCAGCGCCTCAGTGATGTTGGCATTGGTGGCTTGTTATAACAACAAATGAGCAGTTTTTAACTAACGAGGTATCCTGTTATAATTCAGAACCAAATACCAGCCAGACTAAAGGATTTGCGTGCCAGTATTCAAACATGGAGAACATGCAGTAAATACAGTCCCATCATTTGTTTAAATTTTTTATTTTTTTTATTTTTTTAAAACACCAGCATGTCAAAATATTGTTATTCCATGTGTTCCTGGAATGTGGTCAGTGAGCCTCGGCGTGACTCAGTTCGGTGGCATTTTGTCTTGTGGCCTCAGCAGGTTCACCCAGGCCTATCGCTCAAACATGATCACTTCAAATATTAGAAGCACAATTATGTTTAATAAACTGATGTCATTTCACAATGGGTTTACTGACAAAACACGGGAAATCAGACGTTTATCCAGTGAATCGGCACCGTGTTGACATAAGTTGTTGGTTTTTTTTTCTTTACACTGAAATCAAATTAGGAATAAACTCAGTTTATTGTTCTTTTGCATAGATTCTAGCTGTAAAATGACCAATACAACCTTCGTATCAAAGCAAAGGCCTGCATCGGCAAGTTTTCAAAAACTTAAAATAACATTTTTAAAAATGTAAACACATTTATTTGTAGTTTACAAAGTTTGAAAGTTTCATCAGTCCTCTGTACCGCTTTATAGGACTTAGTATCTTGTTCCCAGTCAACCCTGCGTAGAAGCACCCTGAACAAGTCACAAATCAATCACAGTGAAAACAAAAACACATTTTGGGAAACTTTTTTTTTTTTTTAAAGTAATCTGATTTATTATACGTTTTCTGCCTCCTGAATCGTATTACACCCACAAGGAAGTTTCTTTTTCCATTTGAGTACAGATAAATCATATACACACACACATATATATATATTTGTGTGTGTTTACCAGTTATATCTTAACTGTCCACAGGAGCCCAACAACAATGAAGTAGTGCTGTTGTAAATCTGTGAGACATCGAACCGAACCAACCTCCAAGATAGCTGAAAAATGTCTTCCCGTCAATCACATGCTCACGTCAATGTTTCAGGAGCCAGGTGGGGAAAAAAGGGGAAAAAGATGAGGTAATCACTGAGCGTAGTGCGGAGGCCATCTCACAGGTTTAACAGCCCTACTACATTGTTGTTGGGCTCATATGGGCAGTTCAAATATAACCGTGGCGGAGACGCACACACAAACCAACAGTGTGGACACATTTACGCGTGAGAATCAAAAATGCCATCGAGTCACCCAACAATCCAGCCCTCACTTCATATTTCGTGCACGTGGAAGCAATTGTGAGGCTGATAATTCCTCCCACCCCTCTTTGCCCTGGAGGCCTACACAGAAGCACCCTTTTCCCGCATCTCACTCTCACACACACACACTTTGCCAATCTGGTATTGCATAACTCCCTGTTGCCATATAAAAGAGCAGCCAAACTGTGGTAGTAAACAATTCTCTAAATGGCGGACGTCCTGTAAACCAACGGAACCCCAACATTGTTTTTTTTTTTGCGAAACGGACCGGTTTAATGTCAGACAATATTTTCACGGACCGGCCTTTAAGGTGTGTCGGATAAACACAACAAAATAAAATGACACGACTAACATATAATAATAAACGTGAATCCACTGTGTACTTGTATGTTATTGTTTTGTCTCCTCACTGGGCCTTTTCCTCTTTGCAAAGAAACTTTCGAGACGTCTATTTTTATTATTATTTTTTTTTAATTTTGCTGGCTTGTGGATTTAATATTAGCGCTGATGTATCACGTGACCAAAACAAGCGCGAGTCATAGACAGACAATTCTGTCATTTTTCAGAATAAAGCATTGTTCAGACTCAGATAATAATTAAAACGGAAATAATGTAAGTTATTTATTCTTTCTGTGCGGCCCGGTACCAAACGACCTATGGACTGGTACTGGTCCAGGGGTTGGGGACCGCTGCTGTAAGCACAGCTCCACAACAACATACAAATAAAAGGAAGAGGAAAAACAAAAGCACATTTTTAATTTTTAAGATTTTATTAAAATACGGTGTGGAGTTTACCATTGGAAGTTACCATCACAAACATGATTGTTTCTAATAAAAAAGTAAACAAAACAAAAATAAAGCTTAGGAGCCTAGTTACAGGAGATTTTTTTTTCCATTTGTTTTTGTTTGTTTTTGCAGTCTGGTGAAAGGAAAAAAAAACAAAAAAAGAAAAATCAATTCACAATGAGTGAGTGGAAAAAAAAAAATTGTTCACATGTTGTAAAAATACATTTCCCAATTTTAACATTACACACAGTCACGTTCAAACATTCATTCATTCCTTGTTAGATGGTTAGATGTCAGTGCTAAAAAAGAAAGCCAAGAAAACAAAACCAAAAAAAAAAACAGTTCAGACCTGTGCACAGAAGAGGGGCAACGAAGGGAGAGTGTACAAAAAAAAAAAAAAAAAAAAAAGAAGAAGACACAGGAGGCTGTTCTACATTCGGGAGGCAGAAAACTCTGGATGAGGGACACGACACAGAGGGCGACTGCTGGAGGATATGTGTGCATTTGAACCCTGAGAGAGAAAAAGTGACCGACTCTCACCGTATATTTCTGCTTTATGTCGACAGGCCACACCACTGTCCGCTTTGCCCTCCTCCAACTGCCCCGCCCCACCCCGCCGGGAGGCTGCGAGCGGGAGGCTTCACGAGCCCCCGGGGGTGGCAACGCTGGGAGGGGGGGGGGGGGGGGGGGGGGGGGGGGGTCGGGAGGAGTCTCACACCCAAGAGTGAAATATCAGCTGTCGTGTTATGAGCATACACACTGTGCTTTAAAGTTTTTGCCTACGCACACACACACTGCAGGTTCGACTCATTTCCAGAACAAAGATAATGACACTGTGAGGATTCGCGCTGGAGTTATGCAGAGTTGAGCTCAAACTGTCCACGCGAGGCTAAATGTGGTTCGTCACAAAATGAAGGAAAGAGAGAGAGCGAGAGAGAGCGAGAGCGAGAGCGAGAGCGAGAGCGAGAGAGAGAGAGAGAGAGAGAGAGAGAGAGAGAGAGAGACGGAGGGTGCAGTCGGTACAGGCTGATCAGGGTGTGAGGGGCTTTTTCGCGGCGCGGACTGGATGGTGGCCCGTTCGTCTCGGCTGGGTGCGTCTCCCGACTTCACCTGCTGTGGTCAACTGGATTAAGGCAGTGAGTGGTTCCATGGCGTCTTTCTATAACAGCTACTGTTACGGGGAGTGAAGAAGTAAGGCCCACAGGAGAGAAGGTGGAGAGGACAGGTGGGATACGACAAATCCAAAAGAGGAGGGGAAAAAAAACAAGAAAAAAAAAAAAAGGAAAAAAAAAAACCAAAGGGGGAGGGGCTTTTGTTTTTCTCTGAAATGTTTCAGTACAACATGTAGAACACAGACAGCATATCCATAAAAATGAAATCCTACAATAAAACAATGGTTTTCATTAACAGTGC
Source organism: Lipophrys pholis (assembly GCF_963383615.2). NCBI lineage: Eukaryota > Metazoa > Chordata > Actinopteri > Blenniiformes > Blenniidae > Lipophrys > Lipophrys pholis. The sequence continues at coordinate 24,026,677 of NC_137629.1, forward strand.
ACTGCTGAACTGAAAAATATATATATAATCATCATCAACAGCAAAATTTAAGATAACTATTATGCTCATTATCCGAACTATGGGGGTTATTTTTTTTTTTTCAAAAATATATACTCATCACATGACAGAGGAGCCTAACTTCTCAGGACACAGACATGCTCCATGTCTCTCATAGACTCTGAGGAGGGGGGGGAAGGGGGGGGAACTGTACATCACTGGAAACTGACCACGACAAAAATGGCAACTCGGGTTGAAAACACCTTCAAGGACGGGGAGGAAGAGGAGGTTACGGTTGGGTAACAGGGGCAATAGTATTTCTCCTTAAAAAAATTACCTCACATGCACTATAGATAGAGCAGCTCGACAGTGAAGGGGGGGAGGGGGGGGTAAATGAAAAACAAAACAGCTTCTACTACTATTACTGTTCTAATAAAAGAAAAAGAGCAGACCACGACGACCGCCTTTTGTTTTTTGTCAATTTTCAAATGTCAGTAAGCTGGAGGTCGAAACACATCAACTACAGTCTGAAGTCTACGAATGGGGAAAGCGGAATTGTGCTGACTTTTCCACAAGGAAATAAAAGGTAAAAGGCAAAGAGAAACACATTGGTTTTGAAGCCTGAGTATTCAGTGACCTTATCCAAACTACAAAGATTCTGTCAAATCATGTCCCGGGGGTGTTTTTTTTTTTTTTTTTTTTTATTGTCTCATTACTGCTACAATTTCACAACCCTTCTAGTAAAGAATAGTAAAGACGTATCTAGAAAATCTGTACAAAAAATAAAAGGGTATGCACGGTACATTCAATATCTGTTACTGAGGTACTAGAAAGGTGTTCCCTTGACACCAGGGCAACAGCGTTTAAGAGTTACTCCTAGGGACAATTCCTTTGGAATGACAACAACTTGTTATCTTAACAGGGTGAGAGAACAAACAAACACACACACACACGCAGAAACACACACTCCATACACACAAACGCACAACCCATACACACAGAAACAAACAAAAACACACACACCACTGTCGTTAACAAAGCCAGCATGCAAAACCACTGTCTCTTTGCTCCTCGAGGGTTTTGAATCTCTACAGTTCCCTCACGGCTGAAGGAAATGGCGGGAGCATACTGGTTCATGAGTGAATTTGTGTGGGGGGGGCATGACAGTGGGCGAAGAGTCGAGAGGAGTGGGAGGGTGCAGGGTGGTTTTAGGGACGAGAGATGATTTCAAACAATAAGGCGGTAGTCGATCCCTGCTTCCCAGCTGAGTTTAAGATTTTGGCAGTGTGTGATCGTGTTCTTCATCCCAAGAGCTAAAAGTTTCACTGAGATGAGCTGCAGACTCAGCTGGCCAAATGGCGCCATCTGCTGGCAGAAAGACCTCTGGTATGTTGGTGTTTTTTTTTTTCCCTCCCCCAGCATGAAAAAGCTGCTAAAATTGCATCTACGAGGAGAACACACACACCACACACACACACACACACACACACACACACACACACACACACACACACACACACACACACACACACACACACACACACACACACACACACACACACACACACACACACACACACACACACACACACACACACACACACACACACACACACACACACACACACCTCGGCTGCTGGCAGGTGATGGAAATTCATACCAATGGGCTCTGATGCCATCTGATACGACTAAGCTTTTTGTCTCGGGGAAAGATAATCCACAAAGTGGCACAGCATGTGTCGATACTGGGATGACCATTCAGATGAACTATACGACGACAGCAGGAAGAGTTAAAGGATACCGGGCAACCCCTTTAAAGGTTTAACACTTAAATATGAGCAGAGCAGATCAAACACACTTTGATGGGTCAGAGCTTCACACTGTTCAGTTTTCTGAATCCCTCTGCTGAGCAAGCTGGTGACGGTGCCGGGGAGAGATAAGGGCATGAGTGGGCTGAGGGGAGCGAGGACAGGGAGGACTGATTGTGAATCTATCCGGTTTAATTCAGTACACGTTATCCACCGTCGTAAGAACGGTGGCGGGAGGGAAGAAAAAAGAAGGAGAAAAAAAAAAAAAAAAAGAGCAGTAACATGAGCCATTAATGTACAAAGTGGGGCTCCAACCTTTCTGCCCACGCGTCTCCGGCCGGCAGAACCGGAGCGCATGAGGCGGCAGACTGACAAGCCTCACGTCAGAAAAATGCTATCTTTTATAAACAATATCACCTACGACCACAACAGATCAACTTTTCATTAAAACAACAGCCAACTAAGGAAATAAACCAATCCAATCTTTGAATCCTTGAGAACAGTTATTGCTGACGTGGGGGGGGATGAAGGTCGGGTGACGGGATGATGGGTGGGATGGGAATGGAGGGATGGGAATGGAGGGATGCGTGTGTTCGGGGGGGAGTGGGTGAGATGGGGGTAGCAGTGGATCGGTCACTCCCGGGCTGGTTGTGTGATCTGAGAAAAGACTGTAGATCCACGACAGGTCAAACTGCTGCTGCCGATGTACTGGAGGGTCTGGTTGCGTCTGATCCTTGGGGGGGGGGGGGGGGGGGGGTGGTTTCCAGAGATGACGGAATGTGCTGGCAGCGGCGGGTGGAGGGGGCTATTGGTCGGAGGGGATGTCTCTGTCGGCTTCAGCCTTGGTGGGCTGCCCCGGGGATGGGGCGTGAGGGGGGTGGGAGACGGGGGCAATACCGTGCGCCAGGGTTCCTGAAACCAGGCTCTCAACGCCTGCGCCGGCTCCGGGGAGACCCCCTGCTGCTGCAACATTGATCAGACCTGGAGGAAATCTGAAACCCGCCAAAGACAGAGCGTTATGTGTCAGGGGACTCCGCTTGAGGGGGAGAGAATAAAACCCAGCTCAGATAAAATGCCAGTTTGCTTCTCCGGCAGGGTGCGGCTGCAAGATGTGACAGCTGCCCGATCAGGTTTTAACAAGTTCTTTAGAGCAGATCAACACAAAAACCTGTAGCTCTTATTATTCTAATGATGACCACTTGTATTTTTAGAGATGCCACACTCCTCACTATAATTTGTCTCTGTATGACCTGTAGAATACAAAAACAGTGACCAAGTGACTGGCTGTTTGTATTTGCCTTTTATGTTGCGGCTGTAAAACCTGAAGAAAATATATGAGCAGTCAGCTTAAAGACGCTCGTCTCAAACACTGGCAAGTTGAATTGTGTTAAGTCAGTAAAAGCCCTTTCTAGTTTGTCATCATTCTAAATCCACATTCAGTTAAAGCTGGTACACACTACAGAACAATAGGGCCGATTTTTGTCCCGATCTCCCCCTCCTGAGAATCGGGAGCAAAGGCCCGATTGTTGGATGTTTGCAAACATAGTGTCTTTTTTTCCTGGGTTGTGTGTTAAGAGTGATTTTGTCTGGTCTGATCCGCTAATGAACATGTTGAATATTTGCGACTAGAAATCCTGTCGTGTGTGGGCTGCTCCAAGCAGACCCCAGCAGCACGGTGTGCAATGTCCGTGTACCCGTGTAAAAGCCACCCAGGCTAAAAGCAACACTGTTGCTGCAGCCAAAGCCAGAAAATTCCCGACTTGTTAATGCGTGACTTCATGAGATTATACGATATTAATTCATTGGACAATATAAACGAACCTGCATGGCACTGTGATCAATCAGTTTGACTTAATATAAAGAGCGCTCTAAACACTCTGACCCCACCGGCCCGAGTACCCCAAGTGGGCGGTACAATGCACACACCTCAAGATATTCTTCAAATAAGCAGGTCATTTTCCAAGAGATCTGATTGGTCAGGAGACGGTGCTTTTAGGCTGTGCTCCAGAGTTAGACATTCGGAGTACCGAGGTGATTAATTCTGGTAAGAAGTGAATCTGCTTCGCTGTACGAAAACCCAGTGTTAATCCTGAAGTTACAGCAATAATAGAAAATCCCGAGCCATCAGAAAGGCCCAAGGTTGATTTGTGACATGTTTGTTTACATGTACATGCAATGTTTCTTTACACTGAAGTCATGTTTGAGTACGCGAGATTTGGAATATTGAGCATGAAGAACCCGATACTCTGCTGAGTAATCAGTTAGTGCGCGGTGAGCTCCGGAGTTCAAACCACACACTGTAAGATCAGAGGAGAGATCTTGTGCGATCTGTCTTTTGTCATCATCAAGTGTGTGGTCTCTAAATCTGAAGGTTTCAACAATCCTGCAATGTGAACCAGCCTTTACTTAAAAGAAAACCTACTGTGCAAGTGAGAAGGGTGGAACTAAATTCCAAAAACTGTAAATATGTAAGATTTTGGGGCGCGTCCGACAATTTTAACTACATGGTCACTTTTAAAATCATGTGCCTGTAAATTCCAATATTTAATATGACACCGGAACCAGGAAACATCTGACAATTTGGCAGAGTTGTACCATTGCGCTGTCCACGACTGTGTTGCTTTACCAGTGTTTGAATTGAGAAGCTGTTAACGTGTGTTAACAACTCTAGTTTAGAAAATGAAATTCATGTCTCTATAAACAAGTTGGGCTGCAAAAGCTTTGCAGAGTGATAAAGAAGTACAATTCAAGCAACACAACAGAATTTCCACGTGCGTTTTCCAATTCTGGTAATTCATGTCTGTTCACATCTTTTACATCAGTGATTCTCAGCTGGAGGCTCGTGAACTAAAAGGGCTTCGCCGGGATGTTTTAGGTGGGTTGCAAGCCTTGAGCTGGACAATATATCTGGCATTAATGTCTTGTAATGCAAGCCGATGACCATTTCACATCAAAATTTGTCTATGCACAATATTTTGTTTGTCACTAGCTGTAGTTACATAGACCAAGAGTAATCCGATTAACTGCTTTCCTGATTATATTTGCACCATATAAACGTTTCAGTCTGATTATATTTGCACCAGCTGATTGAAATTACGATCGGCTCATAGAAGGTGGTGTAGTCGGGTTTTTTAACCGATCATAGTCCGTGTAAACGGCACATCAGGTTACTTCCTTCAGCCGCAGCTTTGCGCTCACGTCTGACATCAGTTCAACTAATGTCATGAAGTAACCTTGAACACACGTGCCTTGGGAGGTAGCAGGGTAATCCATGCTACAACACGCAAAGAAATCGGCCCATGCTCATCTCTTCCCGATTATATTTTGAGTTTCTTTCATGTTGCAGTCCCCCCCACCCCCAAAAAATTATTATATATTTTCTTTTTAAAGAAGCACTACAAGCGCAATCACTCTAGTTTCATTCTATTTATACTGGCGGACTTACGGGTAAAGCCAGTTGTGTGATTCTGTGCGTATGTCACAACCAGAAAAACGTCACAGTGCAAAGCCTTATGGGATTGATCCACTGAAATGAATCCGGTCATATCCTGGTGCAAATAAACCGGCGCAACATTGCGACTACTTTATTCAGTGGTCATTTAAAGGGGACAATCTGATCCTAGAATCGGAAAATATTCGATCAGACTGACAAAAAAAGTGACCATGTAAACGCAGCTGTTGAGGGGTGGGTCACAAAGCCAGAGCATTATTTGGTCTCACCTGTAGGTGGCTCCATTAAGTTCTGGGTGAACAGTGGCTGCCTCCATGCTGGGCCACTGAGAGGCTGCCATCAGATACTCCTTATTAACACAGTTCTTCAGGCTGTCAGGAATACGGCCTGCAGGGAAACAAGAGACCTCTTACTACCTCCTCAAGGTTCAGACAACAGTTTTAATGGGTTATCTGAGCTACTGATGGATTTAGAGTATTTGCAACCACTTTCTGGTCTAGCAGTGGACGCGTCTTACCAGTGATGGCCCTGCGCACTTCCCTGGCTGCCTCCTCGCGAGCCTCGACTGAGGCCTGCTCGCTGTACCAAGATGTGTGTGGAGTACAGATCAGATTGGGGGCGTCTTTCAGAGGGCCCGTGGAGAAGCTGTTGAGAAGAAGCGAGGATGTTATTGGAAGAAGTGTTAATGTGTGGCTCTGATTCTCTTCAATGAGCTTATATACAATCAAACTAAAAACCTGTTCATCATTAGATTTCTGCAGCGATTCATTTAAGCAGTGTGATGAGACTCGACACACAACAGTATCTGCTGGAGAAATCGGTTTGATGAGCGGACCCCCTCCTCGCCAAACACTTGCACTGTTATAGTGCATGTAAACACATTCGACTGATTTAATTTGTCCTTTTAAATTTGCGCATGTGTTCAGATTTGATTTGTTTTGTCGCAGAAAACAGAATTCACAATGTGAGCAGAAGACAAACATGCAGCAGCGCAAAGTCGACAAAGAGTGAAGACATGAATTTGTTGAATGAAATTAAAAGCTGCAAGACAACTAATCAAGACTGGAGGCATCAACATGTTCAACTCTGAAAGACATCCAATACACTGAAACATTAAAGCTCACATTTCTGAAGGGTACGTAAACGATTCAAACTTGATTATTAGAATAATCTTCCCCGTTGATTTTTAGCCCAGTAAACTGGCTCATGGAGGAATTATCAAAGTGGCAGGTAGTTCCTATCATGGACTGGAAAGTTTTTCAGATGGGCAAGTGAAACCTAAATACAACAAATGCTTCACATTGAACCTTTTTATTTTCAAGTCCTTATTTCAGCCTTTTTGTTGAACAAAAGCTTTTCTTAATTTATCAAAGGATCGAAGCGTAGCTGAATTCAGGCGACCAGCAATGAAACTTTAGTCGGTTGTGGAGTTTTTGTATCTACAAAAGTCCTTTTTATAACGATCCGCTGTGAGCCACTCTGCCTCTCTCTACCTGAAAGGTTCCGTCTCGTGGACGTCCAGGGCAGCTCCTCGTATCCGACCCTCCTTCAGGGCCTGAGCCAGTGCTTTTTCATCGACCAGGCCGCCTCTCGACGTGTTCACCAAGAAGGCTCCTTGACGCATCTATAACACAGGAAGAGAATGGCTTTGTTCAAAAGAGCTGGAGGGTAAGGCTGTGAATTTATAACAAAGTACAACCGGCTTGGATTTGTATCATTTGTCATTAAAAAAAAATTCTGCATGGTGCAAAGGTACAAAGATATCTAAAATAAGTCTTCATATTCAGTTACTTTATGAAGATTGCTACATGTATTGCACTTTGAACAAAACCCATTCCAAAGTGCAATCTTAAATCCCTCATGCAACCGTGAATTTCTTCAGACTGAAATTGTTAAAACAAAACAAAAAAAAAGCTGGTGCTTCGGAAGGTGGTAAATAAGTTCCACTGCACCACCCTGCCAGTTGTTTCTGTTAATTTCACAGAAAAAATACGACTCCCAGAGGAATCAGTAGAAGTAGCAATATCAAAAATTTCAGTTAACATGATGTTTGTCCTATTTACAGTTTGAAACGTTGCCTGGGCCGGGTCAAATGTTTAACCTCAGAGGCACTAAAGTATGAAATACATGTTGGCAGGTGTAGGTAAAAACTTCAATCTGTTTTGCCTGTACAGACCTGTTTGATGGTGAAGTCATTGATGAGGTGGTGGTTGTGCTCGTTGAGGCTGCAGTGCAGGGAAACACAGTCCGAGTGGATGAGCAGATCCTGCAGGGTGGCCATCCGCTGCAGACCCAGGGAGCGCTCCACGCCATCCGGCAGGTACGGGTCATAGAAGATCACGCCAAAACCAAACGCCTTGGCCCGCAGAGCCACCGCTTGACCAACGCGCCCTGAAAGATCACAGGACATGGCAGGTTAGAAACGGCTGCTGTGGTGCAGTGGCTGATCAGGAAACGGTATATTGTTGAAGCATAACAAAGACAACGGACTAAAACACTTTAAACTTCACTTTTGAATTCCGCCCAGAAATTACACTCACCGAGACCAATAATGCCCAGTGTCTCGCCTCGAATGCGAGCCGCCCCTCCAGCCACCTCCCTAATCTGCTCCACGCTGGAGGCACGGGTCCCCTCCCTCAGGGCTTGGTGCATCCAGGTGACCCGCCTGTACAGGTTGAGGATCAGACACAGAGACGTGTCGGCTGTCTCCTCCACAGAAGAGGCTGGCACGTTACAGACGGCAATGCCTGGAAGGGAAGGAGGGAACAGTTAAGTCTCCTTTAAACATTTGTTTCTCGCAAATTGAGTCTTCGGAAGAAGCAAAAGTTAATCTACGCACCAAGTTCAGCAGCTGCTTTGACGTCGACATTGTCAAAGCCGGAGCCGATCCTGACAATTACTCGTAGGCCTTTAAACTTTTCCAGGTCGTCTCTAGACAGAGTTATAGTGTGGTACAGCAGAGCAGCGACTGCTTCATTTAACACCTGCAAAAGACAAGGAAAGTTGAAAGACTCTGTATGATGGAGAGAGTTCACCAAGTGTCTTTGCCAAAGATAATAGAAAAAAATGGAAATCTGCAAAGTTAAAGACAGAACCAGAAAAAAAACTGGACATATTGTGATATACTGTTTCCACCGTATTACAGATAAAGTGCTGTGAACATCCCTTTGATAGAATTTGTGACCACGTTCTTTTTCAAACCCGACTCAGAGTGAGATAAACACTAAGTGGAGATGGTCAAAAACTACAAGCTTCATATATTTTTACCTCTACAAGTAAAAAGCGAGTACATACGTTTCACTGGCATGTGTGTATAAAGCTATATTTTAGTCTGCGTGAACTGTGAAACATCAAGACCGAAACTATAAGGTGAACTTCAGCTTAAATGCAGGTTAATCCAAGTGGTGACAAGTTTGCATGTTCTCCCCTGCGAGGCTGTCAAACCCATTGATACCGAACGCTTCTGCCGAATATATCTATTACATCAAATAAACTATTGACAAGATTGCTGATGATTGATATTACTCTTCAGGCTTTTTTAATCAAGGATGCAGCTGGTCGTGAGTACACAACAGTTGCATGTGTTAACACGCAAATGACAAAAGACCTTCAATTAATGCTGTGTATCTTAATTCAAGACAAACACTAGTAAACAACTCTTGGCTGTTTACAGTGAGCAGACGCCCAGCCCTCCATAACCTCATTTACAGCAGAAAGACAAGAAGTGACAGAAGTTGAAATAATGCTCAATATAGAAAAATGTCTGAATAAAAGCAGTCATTAACTGAACAAAACAAGATGTAGTTCACAGGACAAACTAATAGGAGTTGTGTCATAGTGCAAGTCGGTTCTTCTCTCCTACCTTCTCGTGAATCTCTTGTGTGGACTGGGCGTCACAGAAAGCCACAGTTGCCACATCTTTGAGGATAGGCATCTCCACAGTGCAGTCACGCCCGTCCAGCAGGGCCACCAGGGGCCGCGGGTGCATGGGTCCATTGAGGATGGGGGGTCGGATACCTGAGTACAGCAGTAAGAAACACTGGTCAGTAACAAGTGTGCAATGAAACTACAGAGCAGAAGACATTGGAGGCGTGTTTCAGGCTGCAGACAGTTTGCTGAGGACACTCGGGATGCACGGCCACGAAGCACATGCATTTCAAAGACAATAAATTATACCTGAACATTAGTGACTCGACCGTTTCCTACATCTGACTGTCTTGACACAAAATCCCATTAGGCATATGGCTAAATGTCTCGCTTCTTAGACAATAAGTCAGACTTTATTGACTCCCCCTATTTTCCAACACATCTAAAAGCAGCCTGAGGGGACGACTCCGATGATGTGCGTGACGAGTGATACAAAAGTAACGTGTAATCAAATCTCTGCTGGCGCATGGAGAGCGTCCAGTATTCTGGCCTATTTGGTGATAAACTGGAGCTCGTTTAGGAAACCATGTAACTAATATGCGCGCAGGTCCATCCCTGTTGTACTCAGCTCCTTAGAGGTGGGGGAGCTCAGACGGCCATGAATGAGCGGGAGACGTTTGGTTTAGTGTTGATCTGGGAACTTGACCTGCCTACTGTATCAGCAACAGACATGCGGGGGGGGGGGGGGGGGGGGGGGGCAAAAGGAGAGGTGATGGAGTATGGCGGCTGGGGGGGGGGGGGGGGGGGGGGGGGTGGAGAAAAGTGCAGGGTGTATGGGAGGAGGTGGTGGGGGTTCGAGTCATGACCTAAATTCTCAGACACGAGGAGTCCCTGTTTTCTGTTAAATACACATTTACACAAATTTCTCCTGTATGATCCAGATAAGCTGTCCCTGGAGAAAAAACCTTTAAAATAGCATTTTTCTCTATTGCTTCATATTGATATCAGTGAAACGGTTCACACACCTTTCCTAGTCTGTCCTCATCTCTGCAGCAGTTCTAGATTTGTACTCCCTCTAGATATGCACAGTACACACTATCAGGCCCCTGCTGGGTGACAGGTGTGTGTGTGTGTGTGTGTGTGTGTGTGTGTGTGTGTGTGTGTGTGTGTGTGTGTGTGTGTGTGTGTGTGTGTCGTGGTGGGGGAGTGTGACGAGCTGGAACATTTACTCGGGCTGTGGGCAGGACGCAATTGTGAGACTACCGCGGAGGAAAAGGAGCTGGTAGTCGAGGGTGGAAAGCAAATATTTGTGAACACTTCCTCTGACGTCTGAGCATTTCCCAACATGAGGGGGGAAAAAAATGCACACGGGACAAAAAAATAAATATATATATAAATCTATATGTATAAAGCTCCTATACAAAGTACAACCACTGCAGCTAGCTGAAGAATGCTATCGTGTCTAGTGCAACATGGTGAAAGCACAAAGAGTCTCTCACAATGTTGGAAACCCAGAGGGCCCGTGACAAAGACCCCCTCTGAAAAAACATATATCCAAGCAGGCCTACACAGAGAGTAATTTGAGCAAAGGACATGGCAGTACCCAAGGCCTACGAGAAGAGCATGGCCGCACACACAATACAATTCATTCAGTGATTCATTCATTCTCCCTCCCTCTCCCTTTCTTTTCCCCTCACTCCCTCCTTCCCTCTGCTCTCCCTCTGGCTGTAGTTCGAGTAAGAGGTGAGGGGGGAGGGGCAGCCAGCGATGATAATGCAGCAAGCAGCAGTACTCCACCCAGACGCAGCTACACGCACACACACATACACACACACTCTCTCTCTCTCACACACACACACACACACGGTCGTTCAGTTCCTTCAACGGCTGCGACGCCAATCTTGGTGAACATAAAAGGGAAACTGCAGGCAGCCAGCCGCACCACACCCGAGCCGCCGGCCGCTCTCACACACCGCGCGCACACATCCAAACATACACAGAAATAGAAATAAAAAAAAACAAAAAAAAAACGCACACGAGCACCGGGCCTAACCTTGCATTATGAAGTGTGTCAGCCTGTCTTCCTCTCTCTCTCGCTCTTTTTTTTCCTCCCTCTCTCGCCAGCCTGCTCTTGGCCGACTCGATCCCAGCTGTCATCCACGCCCAGCCCCTCCCCCACGGCCGCCAGCCAATCACAGGCGGCGCCATTCAGAGCCGGCCAACCAGCACTAACCTCATTAGCATAGCCGGAGCCGCGCAGGCCGGAGGCGGTTTGAGCTGTTGTCGTTTTTTAAAGAGACAGCTGGCCCGTTTCCCTGCAGCCGGCCGCGACCCTTCACCTTGTCCTCTCCCTCTCACCCGTCTCCAGAGACGCTCCCAGACTCTTCCCTCCATTTTAGCGCCTCTTTATGTCTGAGCTCCATCACCACAACCTCCAATCAACATTTTCCCAGAATAAAACCCCTCTCACTGTGACACACACACCAAGAAGAATAAACTTCACTCTGATCTTAAGTATGAAATGCAGCACATATCAAGCACTGCACACTCTCACAGAGCCAGGGTCTCCATCAGGTCAGAGAAAACTTTGATCAGAACTTCAGGAAGCTATATTCACAATGCCACCCACATACTAATAACCTAAAAAAAACCCACTAAAATATTCCTTACATAATTCAGTAAAAAGTAACTCAGTGATTGCAACTGGGATTCAAACCAGGTCCCCACACCCTGAGTGTCAAGTATTAACCGGAGCTTACTCACGACACCTGGGACTCAAATTTCGGACCAGAAGAAAAGCGCCAATGTTTCAATAACAGTCAGCCAAGAATGTAGTATCAATCTTAAAAATTTGTTTATGTCAACTACAAACAAGCACATTTCTGTCATGAATACCACAGTGGGCTCTTCACATTTCAACTTGGGAGTGTGTGCGTGTGTGTGTATCATATCTCACCCTCACAAATACGGTCAAGCCTCTGTCGCTTAACCTGTTTGTGCTTGTCCATCAGAGCCATAGACCAGTTAGTCTCAACCTGGGACAGAGAAGAACAGATCCGAGTGCGAGGAGAGCCCCTTTAACAAAGTCCTCGTAGTGTCACCTGCACAAAAGATGGAAAATCCAGTCAGATAAGAGCAATAGCTCACACTTCAATTGTTTAAAAAAAAAAAAAAAAAAGACTGTACATATTAATGAACATATAAAAGTAAACATGCAAGTTAGCAGACCAATAAATACTAGATATGGCAATGCATCAAAAACTTTTTAAGAAAAACAATACGGTTGAATTATAGGTTTAAAACATTCTTCGTGGCACATTTGCACAGCATGTTTGTGTGGAGTTTTTAAAATCAAAAGCATATAGGAAGCGTCCAACTTGAAAACGTGTCATTCCTTAAAACTTCTGTAAAGTGATTTTAAGGCATTAACTCCCAGAACTTGGTAGAATTTAATGAAATGTTTGGTGACACTCACCTAGAGAACGATGTGTGTTGTGCCACTCAGGTTGTCAATCAGTTTACACTGTAAACAAAACAACAACACGATGACTTCAGACTGAGATACTGTCACTCTTTCTGACATTTTGAAGATACAGATGACAACTTCATATTCATCCTTTAGTTCTGTTCGAAGTTGATTACTTTTCAAATCTTGTTTTAGGACTAGCTCAGATTGCATGGAGACTTCACCTTACACGATCTGCCGATTCAAAGTGTCTCAAACTTTATGTGCAACTTTAGTTAGGCTTGTGAAATCTCTTACGGCTAAACAGATACTCGCTAGTTAGTCGCTACTGTAAAGAAGTGAATTAATAATAACTTTATTGTAAAAATAAGAGTCGAACAAGTGACCATTAACTAACTCGTTAGCTCACAATGCTACTAGCTAACTCGCTGGTAAACATCTCCACACTCGCTGGGAAACTTATAGTGACGAATTCCTGCTCTCGTCTTTCGCAAACAACTCGTTTGAGTGCATATAACTCTGAGGTTTACACACTGCAGGCTCTCAAAACTGACATTAACTTCTCCATCGCAGGCTAAAGCTAAGAGCGGCTAACAGCTAACTAGCCGAAGAGGCTAGCGAACCCAAACAACAAACATTTGAGGACCACAAGTGGCAAAAGATCAAAACAAGAGGCCGTTAATGAATGCACACAATAATCGGTGTTGTTTGGCTTCTTTTAACGCAGGAGTTTGGTCAATCTAGGCGATTTCCACAACTATATGAGCAGCTCGCGGCGCGGCTACCGTTAGCTCGCCAGCGCCGTTAAGTCGCGTGCCGCCGAGTGGGAGAGCTGCAGGAGGGGGAGCCCGTTTCCACCGATCTGTTATCAGCGAGGGGCGCTACAATGTGAAATATCTCACCCAAAAGCTCCAAAAATATTAACTATCTTTCAACAAGAGTTGGAATCACCCCGCGGATTGTATTCGGTCGCGTCTAACGTGCGCGCCGGTGCTCGAATCTCGCGGAAAATGTCAATAATTTACCCTGAATAAACTCTTTGCGGAGTGCTGAGACAGTGTGCGTGTGTCCGTGGTGTTCCCTCTCTCCCGATCGCCATGAAAGCAGACAAAAGAGGAAGTGGCTTTGCTCTGCGTGGGGGTCAGACGGTCCGCGAAACTGCAACTGCGGACTGGAAGGAGCGCCCTCCCCGTCCACGGAGGATCCACCGAGAAATGACACGCTGCTCCGCGAGGGCAACAAGTCCTAAACTTCTACCTGCTGGGGAAACTTCAGATCACCGGGGAAACACTGCTTTCATGATTTGACACACGCAGCAAAGTTTAGAACTAAGATGGAGGAGACAAACATGTGCCATAATTTTTTTTTTTTCTGTTGGTACTTCATGGATGAATTAGATAACATCATTAACAGTTAATGCATCATCCTGAAGTGGAATCTCATTAATTCGACTTCACATTTCTGAACTTATATCTCTCCTCATAAGCTACGGTTTGAGTCTGAACTTGGATTTTGCATGTTTCCTCTGGTTTAGAGGGGGATCATGGCTCCAGAACCCCCCCCCCCCTCATTTCCTGCGGCAATAACACTATAACTCCTCTTGGTAAAGTTAGTTTTTCTGTCAATTCCATGCTTTTATCAGTCACTGCTAAGCCTTGTACATATTAATATTTAAATTTACTTATTGCATTTTTTATCCTATCTTGATATTTTAACTTTCTATTCTATTTCCATATAGATTTTGTTCTATTCTATGTGGAGCAACACTGCAAAAATAAATTCCTTGGCATTGATAAAGTGTTTCTGCTTCAATGTACAGTACTTATGAATCATAATCTATTTGATGATTAGTTGTTAATCATTTCTTGAAATCTGTTTAGTTTTAATTGATTTCCTCAGTTGTGTCCAGCTCCTCACAGACAACACATTCTACTGTAAACATGTTTATTGGTGATCGTGAGAAAATAACTATTGTAGGGTTTCTATATGACTTTGTGCATAATCCCACTACTACTTAGTTTTCGTATGGAAAGTGCTAAATAAAAGTTTGATAGGAGGATGCATGGTTTCTGTGCTCCCTCTCTGTGCGCACACAATAAGAAACAAAACAATTTAAACTCATACGTTCTAACTTTGCATGTGAAATGACAACAGGACACTTTTCCACAACCCAGTACAGTTTATAAAAAGTAAGCCAGGATGCTTTTTGGAAGAAAAAAAATAATTCTATTAAATTTTATTTGTACATAAATTGTGCAACAGGTTTAATTCCATCTGAACACATGAAAAAAAAAAAAAAAAAAAAATCATTTCTTGAAGGCCACCAAACCATCAGCATGACCAGCGCTGTTGTTGCAAACACTCGCAGGAATGGCTGGACGTGCGTGCTCACTCTAACCACGTTACATTGTGCGATGCAGCGTCACGCTGCAGCACTGATTTAGCTATTCAACAGACTATCGTAGTGTTGTAGCCCATGTTCGAAAAATATCTGAATCAGTGCGAATGAGGATTGCAAATATGTCTGGCTGTGAAGAGAAGAGCAGAGGAGCAGGAACTCTGTATCTTAAGGCATGGTCAGTTAACAGTATCATCAGTATTACTGTGGACCAGATGTGCTAACGTTCAAGCGATTACGGGAAGTTTTATAGTTAGGAACAGCTTCCCATCAACTATGCAGGTTTTATTTTTTTCCCCAAAAGGAGCCGGTTGAATCACGAACAGCAGTAAAAGTGTCTTCAGAGCTGCTGCCCCGTGTGGATTTGACATGTTGGTGCTCTGACAGCAACAATGCAAGTTTAAGGCCTGTCGCAAAGCTCTGCAGAAAGCTAACAACAACCTGTTGATGTGGAGCCGGAGGGCTTCGATCAGTCAGGCCAGGAGTTCAGGAGGACAGAACTGGACACCAGCGCTTAAAGAGCTGAAGGACTTCAGCAAAGTACAGATAATCCTGGAATGTGTCCCATAAAACCCAAAGCACAATTTGAACGTAGATTCAAGGGCTTTTCTCAGCTCCTCCGATAGCATGTTGCATGCATATGGCAACTTTTCGTCTCCCGTTAACGGCAGCTCACATCTACAGACTCGAACACAACAGCGTCGTCGTGTGTCTGATGGTGCAGAGAAGTGACCGCTCGCCTCTTTTTTTTAACTATTGGCTTTCAGTGTGTACATCATGAAAATAGAAACGGTAGGAACATTCTGCTTACTCTCTTATATAGAGGTGTTGGATGATATGTAAGACTATCAAGATGCAAACCAATGCTAATTAAGACTCGTTTTAATATCAAATACGACCTGTTTGCTCATGGAAACTTGCTTATTTGCTCATGCACATTTCCCCATGGAGTGCTGAACAGGCAGGCACTGGATTTCTCTTTTTGTTTTTTTTGTGGATTGCTGAAGGTTGAACTAGCTCAAGTGTTACAATCATAGCAATGTCATTTGATACTAGCTCCTACTTGATTGGTTCTTACTTATGAACTCTGAACATGTGCCTCAGGAGGGCAGCAGGCTCTCTCTCACTCTGCAGGAGAGAGCACAAAGCCTTACACGTGTGCTTAACAAGGTTATGAATGCAGGAGTGGTCAGTTCTCTTCGATGAGATTCAAGTCCAATTCTGTACAGTCTCTTTCAAAGACAATCTTTTGTCCGTCGTTTACAGTCCTCTTTAACTCCTCTTCTTCCTCATCCTCCTCCTCCTCGCTTTCGCTCAGTGGTCCGATGCTGGCTCGTCCCAGGAACTCAGCGGGGGAGAAGGCCGAGCGGTGGTCCGCCTGGGAAGACACAGGGACGATGCAGCCGCCCGTCGCACCCACCGAGCCCTCGTGATTACCCATCTGCACAGATGGGGGGGGGGAAGGTTTCTGTATGCTGTTTCCAACGCAAGAAGATCCGCAATGAACTCTCGCTTGGCTTTAACAACTGCTTAGAGAACAAGATCGGTTTATTGAGGCAAATCCAGAGAAACTCAAGGCAGTATACGGACCTGCAATGAACAAAACTTTGCACTTACTCTATGTGCATTAGGCTGCAGGATATCAGGTGAAGGGGCAAATTATAATCATTTATCATTAGTGATAAATAGAAACATTTAAGATGTTATTATCTATGTGCTTGGAGATTCGTTCCTTTAAATAGCCATGCTCTTTCTCCTGGCCCACATTTTCCCCAGTGCTCTCATTCACCATCATTTAGGCCAGATATGTTAAGTTGTAGAGCATGAATACAGTTTTATCACATTTCAACCAGTCAGTCTCTTGAAACATGCATGTCGCACATGTTGATTTTACTGTGGTGTTTAGTATGCATCAGTAATTTCCAAAAATGTATTTCCACTGAACTTACTTGATGATGCATGAAACCACCTGAGAAGAGCAAACAGCAAGCTGATCTGCAACTTGTTTCCTAGCTAAACAGCCATGGAGCTGTGGCACTCGGGCAAAGTAAGTGAAGGCTTATTTATAAGCGCAGTCTCATAAAAATTAGCCATTTGTGAATTTGAAAGGTTATTTTCAGAAAAGAGGAATGATGCAGTGACAGAAGACTCATGACTGATCAGGAAAACTTTGATGCACACGTCACACTTGGTGCGTGACTTACTACGACTCACCTGTGTCATTTTACTGAAGTCCAGACCTGGCCTGGGGCAGGGCAGAATGTCTGGGTCATGGCGCCTCTTTAACCGAGGCTTGCGCATGTCGCTGGGTTGTGAGTGACATCGTGGCAGTGCAGGGTGTAGGCCGCGTCTCGAAGAGGATGGTGTACTACAGGCTGAGGTGGGGGACTGACACACAGCTGGATGCTCCAGACCAGAGCAGCCATAAGTCAAAACTGAAGCAAGGGAGGGCTGAGGGGGCAAGGGCATCCCAGAGGCATTCTGAATAAGCACGGGGGAGAGAGAGAACCGGCGCTGCAGCAGTGAGTGAGGAACCAGTGGGGCTGGTGAAGAGGAACAGGAGGAAGGAGTAGCAAACGAGCCAGAACAGGCTCCTTTCAGTGTGTCGCTGGGGTCCCATGGGAAACCCCATGATAAAGGGGAGTCGGATGACAGCGCTAAGCTGAAGAAGGTCGGGCTGGAAGATGAGTGTATGGAGGAAGAAGTGAAGGAGCAACTGGGACCACAAAGTGGCAAAGAGCTGGCTCCAGAGCCTGAACTGGACAGTCCTCCACTATGACAGGTGCGTTTGACAGGTGTCCAAACCTTCGATGCACTAGGATGCCAGGTGGACCGGCATCGAGACAGATCCTCTGGAACAGAAAGGGACCGACAGTGGCGCTTTGAAGGTGGTGGCGGAGGTGAACTCTGGAAAGCTTTATCTTTACAAGGAACCTCAGAATCCTGGAAATGGTCTGCAGAGAGTGAAGGAGGCCATATCGAGTCTAGTCCAGACGAATCATCCAAAACACTCGTTTTGGATGGAGGGTGTGTAGCAAAGCTGGACTCTGAAAATGAAAAATAAATAAATAAATAAGATAAATGAGACAGGGTTTCCTGCTTGGTGCAAATGAAGCTCTTGATTCAGTGAACTTGCCTTGTAGTGTTCTACAACCACTCCATGAGACAGTGGGACTGGAGCCCACTGCAGGCAATGACTGTAACAAATATAATAACCTAAATTCAAATACAGAACCAACACAACTGTATTAAAAGAATACAGAACAGCTAGATTAATAAACTTTGGTATCAAACTCACCACGTTCACATTGAATGAGAAAGACTTGTGGTACGGTTCTTCCAGACTCTGCTTGCGGAGCTGCTCTGTGATAAGTGTCACCATAGTTGTAGCTATGTTTCAAGGGGAGGCATGTAGATGAGGAGATCTGCAGTGTGAAGTGAACTGTATCCGTAAGAATCCTGGCGTGGTTTGCGGTGTCCCCTCCACACCTCAACCAGCCAGACGGACCAGCTTTCTCACTATGCCACCATAATCTCCATGAGACCTAGGAGGACAGACGACGACAGATCTGAATGAAACAGCGTTGGTGACCAAGTGAAATTTGAATTCAGCAGTTTGGAGGTTGCACAAAGTGAAGTCTGCAATTTTTCAACATGTGACTCTTGTAGAGAGTCAAATCTGTGAATTAAAAAGTTCAAAATGCTGTAAACGGTGTGTGGGAAAGGCCAAAAAGAGAAGATGATGTCTCCACACCGAGCACATATTTTCTATATGTGACCCAGCCATGGGATCCATAGGCTGCCTCATTCATGCATGAAAAACATGTTTATGTTCACAAAGCCAAAGAGCATACAAGGAGACTGAACAAAGAAGGACTTCTCATTTCATCATGTGAAGTGAACTGTGTTTTTACTGGTACTTCAAACGTGAACTTTTGTCATTTCAAAGGAAATGCAGCATATATGTGCTGGAAAAAAAGAAAAAGAAAAAAAACCTCTGGGGCAATACAAATGCAATCTAGTCAGCCAGGCCCAATAAACTCAAATGACAGGAGGTGAAAGTAGTGAAGAGGGCAGGGGGAGGGAGAGCCTAAAAGGGAAAGGATGGGGGAAGTGTGTGAAAAATGAATGGGAAAGGGGTTGGAAGCATGCCATAGTATCTTTGCAACAGGGACAAAAGAACAGAGACCAGGTCTCAAGGACTTATATTACTGAGGCAAATCCAAAATGGCAATATAGCCCGAGATCAGTAGGCCAAACGACAGTTGTGTGTGCATTTCAGTAAAAACAGACACCAAGGATATTTCCTTTGTATGCAAGCACACATAACAGACATAACTTTTAACTTTCAAAGTTAGTGAATCCCCAAAACTCACGTGAGATCACCGTGCTCATTTTCACAGCAGGGATATGCACATCTCAAATTGAAGATACAATCAGACACCACACAATCCCAGATCTGTCTGCTGTGTGAAAATGGAACATGGCCCTGTAGCCTTTGCACTGTGGTTGAAAAAGTGCAAAGGCTGAAGTGCATTTAAAGCTGAAACAGACACAAATATTACCACATAGCATGTATCATTTCCCAGATATGTTTCTTAGTCACAAGTAAACAAATGAACAATATCTGAAATCAAACTCATAGCAGAGACTTTGTTTCAGGACTTGCAGTGAGAAGTGGCCTTTGGGGCCTTCTTCCTTGTGGCACTCATGGTGCTACATTGCTAGCCTTGTTCCACATGCAAGCAGACAAGCTACTTCACAGGGCAAAACTCAACTTGTAGTGGCAGTCACCGTTTCAAACCTCTGAAATCCAAGAATGATTAAAAGCAATGCTGTCAAACAACCAGCTCGCACAAAAGAAACTTCCAACTACACATTTTTAGGAAGGCCTGGTCACATTTATAATACGACTGGATGATGCTTTCAATCAATAAGCAATACATGACAAGTGAAAAGCACTGATGAGGGTTATTAGGTAATTACCTACTTATGACCTGAGGATACTTCACTGACCGTCCGACCCAACAAGCAGCTTATAGACGTTGTTGCGCAGATTGCTCTAACTAGGAGGAAAAAAAACCCTCGTCTGTGATCGTCTGCAAAAACCCGTTATCACCGACGTGTAGCTGCGGGGCTGCTGTGTCAGTGACAATGCAAAACGTAAAAAATTTAAATACAGGGGAAAAGGCTGGCTAAGTTACATACCGACTTTATCTAGCAAATCGTGAGCGAGCTCAGCAACACGATGCAGCCCCGTGAAGTACGGAGTGACTAGCCGGTGGTGTTAGCTCGCTGATAGGATAACAAGTCATCTCGTCCTATCTGCTGTCGGCCGCTGGTGTGTCACTGCAGACGGCCACGGCCATTATTCGTCCAAAAAAGACAAATTGTGGGTCGGTCCATAAATAAGACGAGTGTGGCCACACGGTGCATATCTGAATGACTTGTGGCGTCAGTTCGGTCACGCAGCCTGTCTGCAGCTAGCATGCTACAGCTGTCCTGATGTATTACCTGCATTCAGCGTTTCCTTAGCAACCGAAGCTGCACAGTGAGTGAACCGGATAGACGGCAGATTAAAGCAGTATTTATAGCCTTTGGGCGATACCAATACGGGTGGGTGTTAATATACAATCCTTACTTTTGAAAGTTAGAGGAACAATCGAATGCTTCTTTAGCCTATACCTTTTATTTTGGAGTATTTATATAAGTATTTTCAAACGTCAGGTTAAGTCACAAAAAGCATGTTCACGCGTATTTTACGCGTCTTTATCTTCTTCTGTAGTCCCACAGTTAGAACATGCCAGATAAAGCGAAAGGCATACTTCTGGACATAGTAGATATTATTAACGTACACTCATATTTTCTGTATTATTCACATATTACAAAACTTTAAAAAGACTACTAATAGTAGCAAGATATACATAAAATACACAATACATGTTTGTGGACATTGACGGGTTTGAAGCGGTCATGTGACTGACGCATGCGTGGTGGGTGTTATAACGAAGCTGTACAGCTGTAAGGCTGGCGGAGCACGTCCTGTCCAAGTTTCTCTCGATTAATGATTTTTTTACCTCAGCGACAACTGTCAGAAAAGTTTACACGAAAGGCAGAATGGCAGTAGAAAAACTTAAGAAGGAAGACACCTTCGCAATGAGGAAGAGGTTGATCGGGTATGTCGAATTAAGTCTGTTGGTATTCTCTTGTTTTTAGCTAACGATGTGTTGACACGTTTTGTTTTATATGCACACAGGCAATCGTGCAAATTGTTTTATTCAGATGACCCCGTGAAAATACTCAGAGCCAGGGGACAATATTTGTTCGACGAAAACGGCAAGAAGTATTTGGATTGCATCAGTAACGTCCACCATGGTACAATGTTTATTATTCAGTTCCTAGTACACTTTTTATGATCAACTAATAAAATACTGTTCCAACGCACTCCTGCCACCTAGTGGCAACCGTTTCTAATGAGTGGATTCCGTTTTCAATAGTGGGTCATTGCCATCCCAATGTTACAAAGGCTGCAGCAGCACAAATGGAGCTCCTGAACACCAACACCAGATTCCTGCATGACAACATGGTCCTATATGCAGACCGTCTGGCCTCCACCCTGCCAGACAAACTGTGTGTTTTCTATTTTGTCAACTCTGGGTGAGTTTTTTTATTTTATACCACTGCAACCCACATGGAAGTGTTCCAGAAGGGGCAACCAGTGAATTCATGTCTGGTGTGTGTCACAGTTCGGAGGCCAATGACCTTGCCTTACGCTTGGCACAGCAGTACACCCAGCATCGAGACGTCATTGTGCTTGATCAGTAAGTGTCCTGTTCTGGTACAGCAGGAGTAACCTCTGGCTATACCATGCTTGTCAATTACAACAAATTCTCCCTCTATACTAGTGCATACCATGGGCATCTAATGTCCCTCATCGACATTAGTCCTTACAAGTTCCGGAAACTCGCAGGACAGAAAAAATGGGTTCATGTGGTCTGTAAATTTAAGCAGCCATATTTACACCAACTCCTGGGCAGCAGTTACCTGCTGCTTATTTGAAAGAGTGTGTTTCATTTTCACAGGCACCCTTACCAGACACCTACAGGGGCACCTACAGGGAAGATCATCCCAACCCGGGCCAAGCCTACGCTGATAAAGTTAAAGATCTGATAGACGAGGTGCACGGGAAAGGCCGCAAGGTACGGCTATCCACGCTGCTATCAGAAGACTTACTATTAGGCATACTATCAGATAAACTTAATAAATCACACTTTTTCCATAGATCTGTGCATTCTTCGCTGAATCGTTGCCCAGCGTTGGAGGACAAATCATCCTACCTCAGGGATACTCTGCAAAGGTTGCAGAGTAGGGAGTCACCTTTTTACTTTTTTTTTTTTTTTCCCAATTTGTCCAGCCTTATGTACACAGCATTTTCATGGTGCATCACTCTCTTCACAGGTATGTCCATGCTGCTGGCGGTGTCTTTGTGGCAGATGAGGTGCAGACTGGTTTTGGACGTGTGGGGAGTCACTTTTGGGCTTTTCAGCTTCAGGGAGGTTTCTGTCCTGACATTGTGACGATGGGCAAGCCAATGGGCAACGGGCATCCCCTGGCATGTGTGGCAACTACTGCAGAGATAGCAGGAGCTTTCACAGCCAATGGTGTGGAGTACTTCAATACGGTAACTACTTTGCACATTTTTATTTGGAGCTCACCCATATGGTGACTAGTGAAATTAATCGAGTATTGACACACTTATACATTGAGAAGTGTGATGTGAGTTACACAAAATATGAAATTGACTCATGTGGAATTGGGTTTAACCTTGTTAACTGAAAGCGATTCAGTCACTCCTCAATGTGTTGCCATTACACAACCAGTGTTGTTGCTGAATGTTTTCTTAACCAACTTCATGCAGTTTGGAGGGAATCCAGTGTCCTGTGCAATCGGCCTGGCGGTCCTTGATGTGATAGAGGAGGAGGACCTCAGAGGAAACGCCACCAGAGTGGGCGCACATCTCAAAGAGTTGTTGGCAAACCTACAAGCGCGGCATGAAATAATTGGAGATGTCCGGTAAGGACGCTGTGAGCAGTGCACCAAACCCTCCAAAGTGAAGCAAATCAGAGTAATAATAAACTTATTCAGTTCTGGGTTCAATGACAGAAAAGTCCCTTTAAATCAGCCAAACAAAGTAATGTCAGCAGTCCTACCATCATCACACACCTTATTTACAGTCCTCTTTCACACCATTGAAACACCCCTACAGATATTTGGATTGATTAAACCCCTTTCATGACGTTTTGAGCTTAATTCACATTTTCGACTAATGTTTTGGTTGGACAACTTTTAATAAGATAATTATGCTCGTTGTCTATTCTGTGCTTGATCTCAGCAAAACTCCCAGAAAAGAATTTCTTTTGTCTGGGCTATGATCAAAAACACATGTAAGGATAGGTATGCAGTGCTTTGCCAATGGGCCAGTACTTCTCAGGAAATGTAACCAAAAAAAAAAAGTATTTTGAAGGCATATTTAGCAGCAGGCTTGAGCTTGTGAAACTGATGTATAATTTCTGAAATATTCCTAATCATCTCATAGATCGTATGTTTATATGATCAGTATTCTGACATTCTAGTTATTTTTACGTTACCTTGTAAAACTGTTTGTTGCACATTTTTACTAGATTGTCCCAATATTTAAAGAAGCTCCTCTGATATCTCACATTTGTCCTCGTATCCAGAGGAGTTGGACTGTTTGTGGGAATCGACCTGGTTACAGACCGAGACAAGAGAACACCGGCGACCAAAACAGCCGCGTGGGTGGTAAAAAGGTGTGGACTAATGTTGAGCTTCCCTTACGATACGTATGGAATACAATGCGCTTACACGTCCATGTCCCTCTAAACTTAGGCTGAAGATGGATCATCAGATCTGTGTCAGCACTGATGGCCCCTGGGAAAGTGTCCTGAAGTTTAAGCCTCCGATGTGTTTCAGCTTGGAGGACGCGGAGCTGGTGGTACAGTGCATCGACCGCATACTTACAGGTCAGCTGCATTAACTCGAGTTCTGTAGTCAATACACAAACTCTTGTGGAATTCTGGTAACACACTGGACCTGGTGATTTCACCCATTCATATATTGAGCGTGAACAGATTATTCCGGTTACTTGTTTTCACAGACATGACAGCCAATGATCTCAGACTGGAAAAGGAAGACATCTAAGGTTTGTTAAACCTGTAGAAAACCTTTAATTGCATCAGACATTGTCAGGTGGTCACATTCATCAAGTTCAGAGGTAGAGATATGAGATATTCTTGAGGCTCCAGCAGATCAAACAAGTTCACTCCAGTCAGCAGAACGTGTTGTCTCTTTCCAGTCGGTACTGATCACCAAGGGTTCCCCCTTTGTTTATTAGAAGGGCCATTGCTATAGTTTCTCTTTATCTCATCTATCTTGATTTAATTTAGGGACAAAGTGGTGACAGTGAGTTTTAGATAATAGTACTGAGACATCTCCACTGCTGTATACAACCTGAAAGTTAAATGTCATTATATTTGTCCCCCCAGATGTGTGCCAGATTAAATCAAGTTGGGAGATGCAGTAACCTCTCAGATGATAACCGGCCAATTGGGTGCAAACAACTGATGCCAACTACAGCACACGGTCTCTTGTGAAATCACTGCTAGTTGACCCTCTGTTATACCAAAGACCTAATAAACTGTCTACATTTTTAAATTTAGACTTTCTCTTCTTTCTTTTATTTTAAACCCACTAACAGCAAACATTCATGTAACCTGCCCCCTCTTAATACTGATTGGCTCTGTATTGTTTAGACACATGATGGTTGAGTTAATCACTTACCGGACCACATTCTTTTAACTCCTGGACACAATCATTAAAATGAACTCAAGAATTGCAGTTTCACATCTAGTGGGGTGGGTATTAACACTCAGCCAGTTATCCTGCAGGCAGTGAAGCCTTCGCCCACAGCTTCCCAAAGAGGCATCCGTAGAGATGTTAACATTACTTGATGACAAAACAAGCAAGCCATTT
This sequence comes from Lipophrys pholis, assembly GCF_963383615.2. Classification (NCBI taxonomy): domain Eukaryota; kingdom Metazoa; phylum Chordata; class Actinopteri; order Blenniiformes; family Blenniidae; genus Lipophrys; species Lipophrys pholis. The sequence continues at coordinate 24,051,714 of NC_137629.1, forward strand.
AACAGTACAAAACATTTAACATTATCTTTACAAATAATAACAAAAAGATCCATTTGTAATATAAACCAAAAGTTTATTTCTACCAATTTGCCCAAGACACTAGAGGAATGAGTTTCCAGTGAGAGAGGGGGTACCCTCTTACATTAACAGGCTTGCGTTCAGTTGAATTACACTAGTAAAGCCACTTAAAATTGCAGACAAGATGGGGGAAGAATCTCCTTAAAAGCCAAAACAAAAACAAAAATAACAGAAAAAATAACAAAACAAACAAAAAAAAAAATGCTGGTTGTCTTCGTCTACAAGGTCATCTGCAAACATTCATTTGACACGCTTACAAAGAACCTTTGATTAGTTTAAATCCCTTATTTACCTCACCCCACATCTGAAGCCATGCAACTCGCATCCAACACTCAGCATGGGAGAAAATAACTAAAGATCTAGAAACACCAAAAGAAAAAGAAAAAAAAAAAAAAAAAAAAAAAAGCTAAATTGTTTTATTCATGAGCTTTAAAAGCTCTTGCTCCTGCTCGAAAATCCAGTAGACATGTAAAAATACAACCATACAATACATTAGATTCAAAAAGGTACCAAAAAGTACAGTAAAAATAACACTTCCATCACTGGAAATGTAAATGGACACAAAACAATATAAAATAAAAAGTGGAAAAGTGACATTTGCTTCCCCAGTTCCTCACTTGATCTGTACAAATGGAGCATGAGTCCAAATTTCTGCCAACTCCAAAGGAAAAGCCAGAGCCCATGTTCGCTGTGGTCAGACCATGGATCTCTTTTTCTTATTTACTTTAGACCTTAAGAGAAAAACACGGTGCTTAACGTTACTGAGAATAAACCAAACGTGGCATGCAGTTACACACAGACAGACAGGTGCATGAATGAGTTTGACACGTCAGTGAATGGACAGACACACTTTGAGGGCGGAGCGGGGGAGGGGGGGTAGGGGGAGGGGGGGGAGGGACACGACCGCTAGCTAGCACACCTAGCACCCCAGTGAAAGGTGAAACGACCCTTTTTTCTGTTCTCAACCACCACCAACTCGATCCTTACTGATCAAGTAAGTCTTAGCAAAGATGCATCTTAAGATGGCTGACAGGTGGAATGAATCCATCTCGAATGGTCACAGACCCCACAACACGACCTACCCTAACCCCACCACAATGCTTGAATGGATTTAGAGTAGATGAAAGATTGTTGGGGTCAAAAGGCACTAATGGTTACAGCTATGTTCTCATACTACCACGGATGATGCAAAAATGCATACCTGCGCTATGTGTGATCAGTATGGCTTGTAGCTAGTCTGGTGGCCTCCACGTCTTGGAGTTTTCCCATAGCTTGTATTGCCCTGGTCTGGAGGACAAGAGAAAAAGGGACTGAGTTCTTCTGTACAACAAGGAGGACCAAGAAAATAAAGTTTCGCTCATTTCTTTCTTTTTTTTTTTTTTTTTCTTTCCCTGGGGGCACTTATCGCTTACTGTAATCGTAGCCACCCCCATAGCCGTAATAACCAGCAGAGTAGTCATAGTTGCCATAGCCGCCATATCCGTATCCGCCTTGCTGTCCATAACCATAGTTCTGGTTGTATCCCTGGTTCCAGTAGTTGTTGTAGCCTTGATTCCAGTTCTGGCCCTGGCCTGGAAACAACAGGTGAGAGCGTTGTCATATACCTCCAGCAGACCAGATGCACACAGTCAAATCTGTTATTGAGCGCAGATTCTGCCGGCATACACCAATACACAAAGTGCTCACCTCCACGGCCCCTACCGCGTCCTGCATATCCACGGGCACCATACTGCTGCTGCAGGTAGACCTCTTTGGGCTGGGCTATTTTAATCTCACACTGTGATGATACACAAAAGCACACATTGAAGTGTGAAACACGATTCAGACATGTCAGCTAAAATTCAATATGTGCTCAGCATTTACCTTGCTCCCACCAACGTTATGGTACTTCTTTTCCATAACCTTCTTGACAGGAGCTTCTTCTTTATACGTGATGAATACGAACCCCCTCCTCTTCTCCGTCTTCGGATCCTGTGGGAGCTCGATGGTCTCAATCTACCACAGAGGAAAGCACAGAGCCGTCAACATTTCACACTCGATGGCCTCTTAGGTCGCTGATCAGTTGTTGAATGCAGTACCTCTCCATAAGTCGCAAAGTACTCCTGAATGACTTCCTTAGAAGTGTCAGGGTTAAGGCCTCCGACAAAGATTTTCTTAACTGGATCCTTCTTCATGGCCATAGCTTTCTTAGGGTCAATCTGTCTGCCATCTAGCCTGTGCTCCTTCTGTTCAAGAACCTGGTGGGGAGAGAGCATCGGGAAGAATGGAACTCACCAATCTTTGGAAGACCACGGAACACTTAACATTAAAACGTCACTCCCCACTTACCTTGTCTACGCTGGCAGCATCTTTGAAGAGAATGAAGCCGAAGCCTCTTGACCGGCCCGTCTGCTGGTCCATCTTAATGGTGCAGTCCGTCACCTCGCCAAATTTAGAGAAGTAATCTTTGAGATCCTTCTTGCTGGTGTCCCAGCTGAGACCACCAACGAACATTTTCCTGAGCACAGAGAGCGAGAGGGAGAGACATTTTGAGCGGCCCAGGCAGCAGCTCTCCTACAGGCTTCATATTGTGGAGGTGGGGGTGGCGCCCGGCAGGGGTAGGGGGGTAAATATACACTATGTACACACTGTTCCCGAACATCTGTTGACCCAGTGGCATAGGGGGCAGCCTGCAGCCGCTCCAGCCTCGAGATTCTTTAAACACGATAAACTGAAAACCTCAACACCACCTCCCTCTCTCTCGCTCATTTTTTTTTCTCCTCCTTCCATAAAGCAAAACGCGTTACATTTAATCCCCGCCGGAGCGCCCATCCCCCCTCCGCTATGCACATGGCGCCAACAAAAGGCCGGTTGAAACAAAGAGACACCGCAAACCGGCAGCTCCGATCACGGGGTTTATTTCGGTGTCGTCGTGTGCACTCACCCCGCGTCCTCCTCGCCTTTGCTGGCGTCGATCTGTCCGCCCTCGGTGCCGCCGTTCTGCGAGTCTCCGTCGGCGTCGGGCCCTGCGCCCTCTCCGCACTCGTTGATGGCGCTGTCGTCGTTCCCGTCGTTCCCCTCGTTCCCGTCGTTTCCGTCGTTCCCCTCGTCGGCGAGGCCGGCTCCGTTATAGTCATCGTCGGCTTCGTGGCCGTTTTCCGATGTTTCCATGTACTGTTGCTCAGCCTCAGACATTTTTTTTTTTTTTTTTTTTTGAACGATTAGACCTGATGCAACATCGGGAAGAAAGAAAAAAAGAAAGAAGAATAACCACCCGAGTCGGTAAATCCCCGGTGGTTATATAACCATTCATACATGCTTCGCCATTTACGCGATGCCAATACGTGCTTTTCCCACCATTTTGCCCGGCACGATCCATACATTAACGACAGCCGCCGCTGCCGACTGCCGGGAAATGGTAAACGGGGTATCGTTTACTAGAACAGCCACGGCAACCCAACGACATGTTGAAGTACATTTCTACCCACGGAGGAGATTACGACTGTTGTGGCCATGAGGTGGACGCAGATAAACCAAACCCGGGGAGAGCGACTGAAATCCGCTCGTTACGTAATTGTAAACCGTTCACATCGCCCGTACGGGCCTCGCGATTTCACGATCACACACTTTTCTCCTTCGATCCGCACCCGGACGAACAGCTGCGCGGACAAAGAACCTACACGAATCGGGCTACTTACGTGACAATCTAACGGGGGGAAAAAACCAGAATAAGGAAGTACAAAAAAAAACCTGCTTACTGGTCACACACAACCGGAGAGCTCTCTTCAAGATGGATTCTCCCACAGCACCACAACTCGTGGTTGGTTTTCTAGAACCGGCGGAAAAAAACGACAATTCTGCGGAGGAGCCACCTGGTTGGTCCGCTGCTGCTGTCAATCAAACTCTCCACCAATCGAATGCCCGCCGCTTCTCTCGCTCTTTTTTTTTTTTTTCATTGAAGAGGTCCACGCCCTCAAAGGACAGGAAGGAACTCGGAGTACTCGTTTCGCCCCTGTGTGTGTGTGTGTGTGTGTGTGTGTGTGTGTGTGTGTGTGTGTGTGTGTGTGTGTGTGTGTGTGTGTGTGTGTGTGTACGTACACTCACATGGACTCACTGGACATATCAACGCGACAGAACTGCAATCTATGAGGACGTGTGAAATAATAATAATACGTTTTCATATCTCTTTATCTATTTTTTTTTTACACTGGTTGCCAAGTCATTGCAACTTGCAATTTTTGCATTGGACACCCTTCTGCACCAACTGGGAGTCGAACCCACGCCTTCCACACTCAAACTCAACACTTAATAATCCGAAAGGCAATGCATTTTTTTTACAGAATCAGATAAATAGATCTACGAGTGCAATTACAAGAATATGAAATAATAAAAAGTGCAAACAACATATACAGTACATTGAGAATGAAAAATAATAAGAAGCAGGCCAGGGAATAAAAGTGACTAAGTAAAAAAAAAAAAAGGTTGGTGACAGAAAAACAAGTTTTCTTTCAAAGACATTCACTGGGCTTCCAAACTCCAGTGGAAGTTTGACTGATAAAAATGTAAATCCTCTAACCAAATCCTAAACCATGAGCAGCTCTAGGAAGACCTTCACGCCATGCGTTGTGCAGTAAACAATGGGGAGGTAAATCAAAAGCACATAAATGAACAGAGACGAGATCCATCCATGTTCTATCAATTTCTTTTTTTTTTTTAACTTTAATTCAGGGTTGTAGTGTGCTGGAGCCAATCTGAGCTGATCCTGGGTGAAGGCAGGGTATAAACTGGACAACCACATTCACATAAGGGCAGTTTTAGAGCCATCTAGCATCAAATGTATGTTTTTGGAAGAAACGAAAGTAGAAAACACATGCAGACGGATGACATGCGTATTCAAGCAAGGCGGAATACAAGCAAGACTGGAACCCGGGACATTTCTGCCATATTGCTAATCACTACTCCATGGTGTCATATGTAACACAAAGCAGAAAGACATGTGATTGGCACAGTAAAATCATTTTTTATTGCATACTAGTAAGTACTGAACAAATACATTTTTAATAATAATAGCAATAATTATAAAAACAACTTGGCGCTGTTTGATCTCCTCTTTGTCCTCATGCTGCTTTTTATTCATTTTCCTTCCCATATTCCTGTATTTCAGGATGATTAGGATTGTTTTTGACCAACCAGTCAGCAAGCCAAATCTGTTGGAGGCATAAGTACCATTAGAAATAACACCAGTATTAAAAGGTAAGTAGTAAGTGGCTATTGAATAGTGGTAGATAAGTTGAGGATGGGCACCTACACAGGGGTTGAGTGGCTTCTCCTTGCAGAGCTCTGTGAGTCCTCGGAGCAGAACTGGGTTCACACACCTTCCCAGGTATTCCTCCGGTGCCTCACTTGAAGGAAAAGGCTCAATTACAGCTGCAGGAAGAAAGCGTTTGGAATCCTAAGTGGTCAAGACAATTTCTCTCTATAGCAACATGTGCATGTGTAAGAACGACTTACAGCGCGGGAACATGAATTTAATCTCCCTCACGGCCCCATCAAGTGACTTACTGCCATGAACGGCATTTTCCAGATCTGAGGAACCATATTTTGCTCTAAGGCTGAGGAAAAGCAGAACGTATTTACTTACGTCTTGTGTCGAAGCTGTCAGTGTGCAGAACTGTCAGTGCTCATCACATAAGAAGCAATCTTTTACACCAAGTTATAGCAAAACTAGGCTATTTGCTCAAACGGCATGACTAAGCAATGCAAATCGCAATATCTACGAAACACAGAATCAAAACACTGTGAATCATTGTCAATAGCTGTTTGAGCTTCTTCACATGACTTATTCATTGTTAGTCAAAGTGGAACTGGAAGTGCTCCACAAGGTTGGTGTTAAGTATTCCTTTATATTGATCTATAACCTTGAAGAAGTTCTCAGTTTAAAAAAGGTGAAAGACCCCCGCTAAAAGCAATGTAATCAATATGTCTATTATCTATAACTTCCGCAGTTCCAAATGATTAGGGATTACGAATGTCATGTATTGTTTAACACACTTGCATGAAAGTGTATGATTTATCAAACATGATCAACAGCATCATGAAAGTCAGTTAGAATTATGTCAAATGTAGTTAAAAAAAACAAACTTGTAGAGCAATTGCAGATGTAATGTATTTTTCATAGGCGAGATCACAGTTGTGGTTTGTAAGAACTCCCAATCAGCTGTGCCAAGTTGTGAGAAACAAAAGGATCACTCTCTCGACAACATATTTACACCATGAGCACAACAACACTGACCATTCTGGATGAGATTCTCTGGCTTTGGTGATGTTAGCAGGTCCGATGATGGAGTTCCAGTGGGCAATGGCGTTGTTACGAGCCAGCGTCATGGCGACGATGGGGCCAGAGCTCATGAAGGCTGTCAAGCTGGGGAAGAAGGGCTGGCCGTACTGGTCTGCATATAAATCACTGCATTGCTCAGGACTTAGCTGCAGCACTCGCTTCTACAACACAAACGACGTTACATGTTTCAGTGGAACGTTGTCGAGGGAGCCGAACCAACGAACAGTTACCAGAAAGAACATTTGCTCTACTCAAGTACCAAGATGGATAAACTTAAGCAGATGCAAATACTATAATAAATACATGTGATAAACGTATTTCTTATTTATTTCTTATGCATCTATTTTGTAAGAATCCTTGCTCTGTTACAGTTTACATCAAGGGTAATCATTCAGAGTGTTACTGGTATTTTTCTTCTCTGTCCTCAGCTCTCTTTCCTTTGTATCTATTGGTATAAAAAATGTCAGGATAAAAAGTAAAGAGATCGGATTAGATTTTTTCCTCTCTATCTGTATATGTTTTTTTTTTTCTTCAGTCCAAAAACATACATTTGGGTTCATTGGTGACTTACAAATTGTACGTATGTGTAAATGTGAGCCTTTGTGATTGTCTGTCGCACTGAGTTTACCCTGAGATGGACTGGTGAAATGTCCGTCACAGAAGATAGATGGATGGTAGTGTTATTTATGTTTATTTAACCTGGCAATGTGTTTCTTAGTGGTGAATTTATTGATGTTTAAGCAAAAAAATTATTTTTAACATCTCATCTGTCTTGCAGTCACCTGTGCATATTGGTATGAAAGCTGGTGTTATTTTAGTGTATGTTATCACAGAATTGATTCATTTTGTGTGGCTGACTCTTTGAATTTCGTCTAGGATCAATAAAGTAGTCGTCTCGGTTTCATCCTCGGTGTTGGGGCCTCACTAGTCTTCCTGCGGCAGAGTTCAGCTGTCAGACAGTCTTTCCAAAGACGCTTTCTGAGAATGTTGCTACACACTGTATTTGGTTGCACCAGGCTGAATGGGAAAGGGTTGGCAGCTGTTTCAGACATGACGACTGTGCATAAACTGTATGCAACAAGAAACAATGACCTCCACCCTCTCCATGACATCCAATGGAAAGCAACACCACCTTTAGCCAGAAACTCATTTCCCCCAAATGTACAGAGGAAGCCAGACCAGTCTGTAGCCATTAGACTGGCCGATGCCTCAACAAGGGAGTTAAACACATCGGATCGTTTGTAATTAATGAATATATTCGCAAGGTGCAACCTCTGTGGAGTGATGGAGGGGCGCAGGGGATCGTGGGAAAATGCTCCCCGTGACCGTGTTTGGCCGTTGCCATGGTTACTTGTTGTAGCTGTGCGTTTCAGTTGTTTACCGTGCTGGTTGTTTTTTGCCGTTCGAATGTCAATAAAGTTACACATTTCAGTTGTCGCCATAACCGATCACCATTTTTCCTGTATATTACTTCGCCCTGTAACTGAGGCACATGTTGCACCTCAGCCAATAAGAGCAATTCATTTGGAGAGAGTCTGCAACCAACACTTAGATCACATAAACACTTTGACCAACCTGCAGAATAGTGAAGCCCGACTTGATGACAACGTCCTCGATGTCTTCAGCTTTGTGAAAGGCGTCCGGCTTGATGATGGCCAGAGTCCTTTCTACATGAATCCCTGGAATCTGATCCATCCTGAGGAAACGCTGGTGTCAAGCCCCCACTTTAGAAAGCACCGTCAAGCTAGCATTACCGTAAGGGCATAAACAAGCGGATTTCAAAATAAAAGTAACATTCCAGTGAATGAGAGCGCTTAAGTTGGCTAATTAAACACAAATTAATACTACCACCAATAATGAGACAACAAAAAAAACCTAATAGATGAGTGCATTATTAATACCATTATATTACTGTGAAAATTGCCTGCAAATCAGACAAGCACTTTTTGTGAAAAGCCTACCAACTTTCACTGGTGAAGGAAGTAAAAGGAATTCCCCGTTACCTCAGGATGTCACTCATGCCTGGCACACTGATGAACCTGGCTGGTTTTCCGCCTTGGTCAAACACCCCTCTACCCACAGCCGCTGGCCAAGGTCTTCTTTGCACAGATGAACCCCCCCCTTCTCAGTACTCTGGACTTGGATTTCTTTTTTTTTTTTTTAAAGTGACAAAACATTTTTTCTTGATACAAATTAAATTGATCAATTACAATGTTTTTACATTATGTATGTAATAATAGAAATGTTGTCATTTAAGACCAATAAATAAAAAAAGCATAACCATGTTTCCCCAAATTTTACACATCTTCAAATTATCTCGTTTTAGGCTGTACATGTGAGTTATATGAAGCTTGTTCTCATTCCACAATAAGTTCAATGGAGACTTGTATCAAATAATGTGGAGATCAAGAGGGCACACAGTCTTTTCAAAACAGTCTTTTATTCAAAGTCGTCTCTAAGAGTGGCTCTTATCGAGTTCCAATGGTGACTTGCCACACTCTGATCAGGTTGTCAGTGTAGCCGGCGAACAGGGTCTGAAACAGAAATGAACACCCGTGACTGAAAATCTGCTATTAAAACGTGAGATCCATCATTGGTGTTGCATGCCCCTCATAATTGCAGGACTGTCACCAGTGGACATCAGAGATAAAAAATGAATGGTTGTAATCATCGGGGTGTAACACTCAACACTCAACAGCCATCTGTGGTGAGTGTTCTGTACCTGTCCATCGGCAGACCATGCCAGAGAAGTACACTGTGGAGGCTCAGCCTTGCTGTTTGTGCTGATCACCTCCTGTCTCAGCTCATCAACGATGATCTTGCCCTCCAGATCCTAGATGGTAAAAACAAAATTGTTCCAGTTACTTGTAGTAAGGAAGGAAGGAAAACACTGCACACATTAGTTTATAAGATGTAGCTCAGAAACAGCCTCTGTTATCATCATGAAATACAGACTGGCAATGTAGTTTTCCATCACTGCAGTTTTAGTTCAAACACAATCTAATGCACCACGGTGGAATCTTACCCAGATCTTGATGCTGGGTCCAGTAGCGGCACATAGCCAGTAGCGGTTGGGGCTGAAGCAAAGGGCATTGATGGTGTCACCACTGTCCAGGGTGTAGAGGTGTTTGCCCTCATTCAGGTCCCACAGCATAGCCTGACCATCCTGAATAGAAGAGAACCGATGGCATCAAACATCTCCATGGTCAATAGAAAACAATACTGGCCCCTCTGAGGAGTTCCAGAAACACTCACCTTTCCTCCAGATGCACACAGGGAACCATCAGGAGACACAGTCACGTTGTTCAGGAAGCCGGTATGACCAATATGGTTGGTCTTCAGCTTGCAGTTGGCCAGGTTCCACACCTAGCAGCAAACATCATGTTACATTTATGTTTGCATGAATAATGTCATCACTGAGCAGTACGGATTGCGGCCATCAACCACAAAACTCAGCTAACCAAGGGAGCCACTTAATACAGGCTCGTTGGTCAAAGTTCAATCACGAGAGGAACCACCGAGTTATAAACTACACACCTTGACCATCTTGTCCCAGCCGCAGGACACAATGATGGGGTTGCTGCTGTTGGGGGAGAAGCGAACGCAGGACACCCAATCAGAATGGCTCTCCTCCTGCAAATAAAAGAGGCAAAAGTGTCACGTTAAACAAGCGATTACTTCAAAGTTCTCAGCGAATATTACTGCCAAAAGACGTTGGAAAAAAGTTTAACATGAATCCTAAACTAAATCTAATTAATCACTTAACCATCAAGTCAATCACAACCAACTCTTCAATAAAGTACAGCAACATTTTCACTAATTACTTGTTGCACTGACCAACGTCCACGCAATTTCAAAAGGTGGCTTAAGATGTGTGGCCTCGCACTCGACCTACTCCACAGCTCCTTCTGACAAAGCTTTGGCGCTCACCTGGATGGTGTACTTGCAGACGCCCAGGGTGTTCCACAGCTTGATGGTCCTGTCCCGGGAGCCAGACACAATCTGGCGGTTGTCAGCGGAGAAGGCCACGCTCAAAACGTCCTTGGTGTGCCCAACAAACCGGCGGGTGGTTGTTCCACTGAGGAAATACAAACATTTATCTAAAATAAGAAAAACTGCCTCGTACTTTAACAGAGGATGAAAGACACAGAGCAGGGACGGATTCAGTGCTGAATAGAATCAACCTGATGATTTCTAGTTTCCTCATGAACTTTGTGTTTGAAAAGAATCCAGTCGTTTGTCTTCGACAGAAGCTAGTCAATCAAAATTCAATATGAGAAAGGAATGTATCATCGGAAAATAAACTTTACGGCTGCAAGGTCAGTCCATATGTCCAGACTTCAACAACTTTACAAGCAATTCTACTGTTAATGTTACTTTGATTTCAATATTTTCTGTGGTTAAGTAATTTCAGATGTGAAATCGAAGCGCTGCATTATCTGACAAGCCAACAAATTGATAAATCACAATGTATTTGTGGAATTAAACTGCAGCTCTCCACACAGAGGCATACAAGTCATACTCCCAAGGAGTCCTCCCAGCCACTCAGGTAAATTGGACTGTAGATTTTGCTGTTAAAATGATAACGTGTGGATGATTTTATTAAAAAGGACACTGCTTTACACAGGCAGGTTAGGCGATGTGCTTTCTCCCGACGACACTATGCCAAACTAGACTCGTTTAGACTTTAGACTGAGCTTTATTTAACTAGGATTTAAGCAAAAGAAATGAAAGACGAGTTGCATGAAGAGATGTCCAATTACTTACTTGGACAAATCCCACAGGCGGAGGGTCCCGTCCCAGGAGCCAGACAGTGCAAACTGTCCATCCGAGGAGATGACAACATCACTAACAAAGTGAGAGTGTCCCTGCAGACTGCGCTGGGGGATGCCATAGTTGGTTTCATCACGGGTCAGCTTCCACATGATGATGCTATTGTCTGGGAAAACAAGCAGCAACAGATCGGTTTAGTTTTAACTTCAGACAGAAAGCCCATCTTACATTCGTGGTTAGCATGTGTGGCTAGCTTAGGGTAGCACAGTTCCAGGTTTAATATAAAATCAAAAGTGTGATCCAGGTTCGGTTTACGATCATTTGAAGTCAAACGATGCAGAATGCGCACATTGAGCCTTTATTTGCTGCAACCTGGGAGGAAATACGTGTCAGTGGAGCGGCTAACAGGTTAGCTCCCTATGCTAACTAGCGGATCAGAACGGAGCTGACTGCGTGTGGAAAAAAAACCCCGAATAATTACTTTTATTTAGCGGCTGTTGGGTCGTTTTCTTCACCTGAGTTAACCCACACGGTGGTTTAAATTGTAGGCCCGGTGCCGGGCAGCGGCTGCTTAGCAGCCAGCGTGAGGCCGTGTGGCGGAGCCGGCGGCGGAAGCCTCACCTCGGGACGCGGACAGAATCATGTCGGGGTACTGGGGCGTCGTGGCGATCTGGGTGACCCATCCATTGTGGCCCTTCAGGGTCCCCCTCACTGTCATCTGCTCGGTCATTTTGGAGCGGTTCGGTGGTGCCTCTTTCAAGGATGGATTTGGATTTTGTACAGGTCCGGGAAGACCTAGGTCCTCATCGCATCTAGGCACAGAGGAAAAGGAAGTCCAGACCCGGATACAAAAACTATGAAGGGGTGAGGGAGGCCGCACGGCATTCTGGGATATGTGGACAAAGAGCGCCGATGTGAAAAAATACTTTCGAATACATTTGATTTGATACGGAAAATTTTAAAAGAATAAACTGCTTGGCGATGTGTGTTTTTTCTTTGAATTACTTATTATTATTACTGAAAATATTCAAAAAAAAAATTTTATATGACATGTAAAGAAATTTACAATTTATGCTTTTCTTCTGAAAGCTGCAGCCTTGGTTGTTCTTCTTCTTCTTCTTCTTCTTCTTCTTCTTCTTCTTCTTCTTCTTCTTCTTCTTCTTCTTCTTCTTCTTCTTCTTCTTCTTCTTCTTCTTCTTCTTCTTCTTCTTCTTCTTCTTCTTCTTCTTCTTCTTCCATTATTTATGGTTCTTTAATGACTTTTAGTTGTTTGCATATTTTCCGCAAATAAAGTAATTTTGAAAAACAAAACAAACAAAACAAAATAAAACAACACCCCCCCCCCCTCCCCAAAAACTTCTTCTACTTCTTTTCTTTTCTCCTTTGTTTATTGTTCTCAGAGTCAGAAGTAAACAGTTTGAAGGCGCTTTCACTTCCTATGCTCCTTACCTGTGGAACAAAGTTCCTGAATACCAGAGGACTGCTGACACACTCACATCTTTTAGTCACCTTGTTTTAACGTATCTCCTTCATTTCTTTGTAAAGCAGTGTGAATTGCTTCATGTTTGAATGATGCTATAGATAAATTTGCCTTGCCCTGCCTATGGAAAGTGCTATATAAATGATGGATTGATAAATAGCGATAAATAACGTCTGTAGTTTAAGTCCAAGTTGGACCTCGGAGGTTTCTGGTCGGGGGGGTTTGCATGTTCTCCCTGGCTTTGTTTTCTCCAGGTATTCTTGTTTCCTCCTGCAGCCAAGAAACATGCGTTTCAAGTTGAAGGGTCGAGATTATGGAGCAGTGGTAAGCGTTCTCGTCTCGCAGCAAAAAGGTCATGGGTTCAAATATTGTGTTTGCATGTTCTCGCTGAGTGTGTGTGTTTCCTCTGGGTAATCTTGGGCCTCGTTTATCATCAATACTTACAGAATTATTTAAATTCTATCTTATGAATGAAATTCAGAATGGGCACAAGTACAGAAATAAAAACCTGTAATCATCAAACAAACGTACGTGTGTCGTACGCACATCAGTAAGTCATCAGTGTTGATGAATCCCACTTGTTCTTCGACGTCATGCTCGTGCATTTTCAGGATCATTTGCCTCCAGATTAGCCTCCAATTACCACAGTTTGCATGTTCTACCCGTGTGTATGTGGGTTTCCTCCCATGGTCGAAACACCTGGGGCCTCAAAACTGTGAATGTGATTGTGTGCGACTGTCAGTCTCAAATCTGAGTTGGATAAAATGGCAGGCTATTGAAGATGGATGGAATAAGTGGTCTTTAAGCTGATCTGGGCACCCTGGGACACTCAGACATAGTATATTATGTTTGCTTTAACCTACTGTATATATAACTTATATACTCATATCTATGTTACTGGCCTTTGCATTTTATTAAAAATTTTATATTTACAATTTTACAAGCAGCACATTTCAAGAGATCAAGAGACGGAGCATCTTGACAAGCCGGCGGCACTCCCTTTCATTTTATTTATTTGTATATTTGGACGGGACAGTGTATATTAACCAACTAGCCATCTCTTCACGAGGTTCCCATAAATATGTCGGATTTAGCAAAGACCTGTCGTCTCGTAGCAACAGATTCTGTTCTTGGCTTTGGTATTCACACACACACACGACATTAAATGTTTGCCAGTATTTACCAATAAAACCATCAAACAGTTTGTGTTCATGTTCAGACTTGGTAAACGAGTCTCAAGTGTTTATTGCTTGGACCACTTGCAATTAGTTGTGTAAACTGTTGTTCAGCCCCAGAAAGAATGAACTCATTCACTCTGTGACAATGGCAAACATATGCCAATGCTACAATGAACAAATTATGCATTTGTTTGGAACAGTTTAGGAAATTAGAAGCACATGCAATTGGCACATTCAGTAGCAGGTTGACTTTCTGGCGTTCGCTGAGCATTTTCCACGGATATTTGCGGTTCCAAATAGACAATTAATATTTATGATTAATTCTAATGTTTGTGGACAGGGCATCAATATTTTTATGACCACCACAGTTTACTTACCACCATGATTTTACAATTTATGTAAGTGGTGACCTATTTCAGTGCATTATGAGTTCCAGCGGTTTCATTCATTAGAGCACGTCGAGCAGGCTGGAGTTTCAGTTCTTGCTTGTAGACCAACAGTGGTAACTTGTGGGCAGTGAGCTTCTAACCAGCAAACCTCCAAATTCAATCTTGCTTCCTTAATCTTTATTCCACTGCTGCAGTTATTAATATATTTCAGGCCATTTTGAAATCTAATATAAATCTACAAATGGAAATCATATTTAAAAGAAAAAAGGACATTTATCAATAGTTTTGACGAAATACCTCAAAAGGACAATGGAAAGCCTGTATTCATCATACAATATTGTCAATTTGAGTTGGAGTTTAGCTCTGGAGTCTCTATTTCTTGCGTCATTGCCCTGTGTAGGCTGGTAACCTATCTAGTGTAACTCGTCTTTGCCTATAGCCAGCTGATGGATGGATAAATCCTTTAAGGTCTAGTTCATCAGTCATTTTAAAATATGATCACATGGTCAATTTAAAAAAATAAATAAATAAATAAATCAGATCCTCAATGGACTGACCAAGAAAATAAGAGCGTAACAAAGGTCATGGATACGTGGACATTTTCCTTTTCCCTCAGTTTGAATGTATGTGACAATACACAAACCTCAACAGAAGGAAACAAAGCATTTTGACAGGGTTATGATTTAATGACAGGAAACCATAAAGCTACCAAGTTCATTTCCATCTACATGTTTTAGCTGACCAGATTTCATGTCATACATAATTAGACAAGTAATTACAAAAATAGCTTAAATCTCTTACAACCAAATACACAATTAAAAACACATTCTCACAAAGTCAAAGCTAACACTGTGGTACGAAGATTTGCTCAAACCCGGAGGTCTTTCCAGACACTGCCCTGTGGTCTCTCCATTAAGCTGCATAAGTGACACTGATAGAATCTGCTAAAGAAATAAACACGTACAGTAATGTTACAAGGCAGATAACCATCAGCCTCTGCTGAAAGAATGGCAGCCGAGCCTCTGCGGTCAGAATATAATGATATGCCACTCCTTTACAAGTCTTTGTGTTACAGAAAGCTTTCAGAGTACCTGTAAATAGCTAAATGAGCTGCACTCTGTAGGTTTAACACATGAAGCACCTTTCTTTCAATCATCTAAAAAGTCAAAGAAATGAACTTATTCCACTGATACAGAAGTTAGTATGCTCGATGTGAATAATGCAGTTATGAAAGTAGAAAATACATGATCCTTGCAAAAGTAAAACCGATAAGAGATTGTTCTATTTATTTATTTATTTTTTAGCTCAGACCTAATCAGGATCTGTCTCTGCAGCGATATCTGGCCTAAGCTGGATCATCCACAGAGTGGATATTTCTCCTAACTATAAAGTTCACAAAACTACCCTGATTGAAATGTACAGATATGACAGTGTTTGTTATAATTCGTAATTGTCAACAGCCAGTCTATAGAGGAGTATTGAAGAAAAACAACCAGTATAAAATGCATGTAAAGTAATGAACCCAGTATGTGTACAAAAATACAAAAACGCTTAAATGTAATAATACGAACGTGTATCTGTTGATAATGACCCCAGTGAGTACAAATCCTATTTCTTTAAAGAACATATACCTCAGCACATGGTTTGAGTTTAACAAGTACATTAGGCAAAAGAAGATTATTTAAACAGCAATTTGTCCAAACTGAGAAAAAATGTATTAGGTTTAAAAACACACCAAGGACTCATTTGATAGAAACATGTTTTTTCAGATAACAAAAAAAAAAAAAAAAATCACACATGTTAAAGGATTTAAAAGGCAAAATAGCTGGCTGTTATAAACCGAAATGTTGCTGAATAACAAATGAGCAATTATCCAAAGAAACTATTCTGTTTATATATGATTCAAACGTCGTACTGGTGTATGTTAGCCCTTCAGTTCATGACTTAAAAACTGAGTAAACAAAACAACAACAAAAATCTCAAATAACACACAATTAAGGTCAGCAGCAAACACTTTTACTGTTGTCCAGATAAACTGGGAACAGCATGTCTTCTTCCACAATTAAAACATTAGAAATCGGTCTAAATCAGTGGTGTCAAACATATGGCCCAGGGGCCAAACCTGGCTGGCCAGAGGGCCTTCATCTGGCCCAGGGGATGACCTTTCAAATTTTAAAAAATCAAAAAGGAAAAATAATATATGTTTTAATAAAACAAGTTGTTGTTTCTACTTTATTTAATGAGAATTGGATTCTTTTAGTCTTTTAGCAGAAATTACACAGGGGTAGAGCTGAAAGTTCGGTGCCTTATTGCTAATAAAGTAGCTTTAGCATCAAAGCTGCACTTTGGGGGTGAATTCAGATTAGATTAGATATTCCTTTATTTGTCCCACGGTGAAGGAATTTCAGAATTTGCTAAAACACGTACGCTCAAGCTTGCAGAAATAGTAAAGCTTGAGAAGAAATGTACTGTAACACACTGGATTTTAGATTATTCCCCAGATGCGCTATTTTAAATGCAAAATTTTTCAAATGTCAGAAATGCATGACACTAGAATGAGCCTTTGAAAACAATATACCAGGGTTTTGAATATGCGCTTTAAAATTATTATTTTTTTTTTACTAAATTAAGTTTTTCAAAAACTATTTTGTACGTGTATTCTCCCTCATAATGTATGTGTCATTTGTTTTCAACTAAAACGAAGCTGAAACTTTTGTATTTTTCGTGTTTTATATGCTAATAGGCACATTTCTGAGTGGTCCAGCCCACCGGAGATTAATCTTGGGCTGAACGTGGCCCCTGAACTGAAATTTTGTAAAGTTTGACACCCCCGGTCTAAATCGATTACTGGCAGGCATTTGCCAAAGCAGCTGAAATACTGATTCATCAATAATACTGTAAATGGTTCCTTCAAATCTGGCCTTTGAGTTCTGCGAGCGAGTTACTCCATCCAACAAGTATGCGCACAGGAATGCAAAATGTTACTGGTGAAAAGAATATGTAAGCCAAAATAAAACAAAACAACACACAGGTTACCATCGTCACAAATGTAAGCCATGAAAATGTAGTCTTATCGATATTTCTGAAAGGCTTTTTAAGATGGAGAAACTGCTTATGGCACATAAAACCTATTTTTTCCGTCTGAGGAACAACTGCCTCCTTATGATCGTGCAGATATTATTTCAGAGGACTCCCAATAACAAGGTGTCTGCACAGTAAACCCTTCTTTATGTGCCAGTGACATCAGTGACTCCCCTTCAAAAAAAATCAAAAATCAAAAATCAGCTGGTTACCAAGCATCAACATGAGCAGCAAAAGGACTGCCCTCCCTCTGTGGTAGTAGCAGTGATCTGTCGCCCCCTCCTGGAGAGTTTCCATGACAGGAGTGTTCAGGATGACACAGGGGCATCACTCGGTAAACTCTGCTCCGTCAAAGCAACATGCCCCCTGTGACCTCCGCCTGTCTAATGTGTCCTTTCTCCACCAGGCCCTGCATCCATTCAGGGCTGAGAGAGACGCTTGCGTTTCAGCTTCTGCCTCGCCATTTCCTCCTTTTGGAAAACAGAGAGAGGACAAGAGAGTACTGACAACACACTCCCCAGTCGGTCAGAAAGTTACGTCCAGCCTCCGGAACGTCCATCAATCCTTAAGCTTGGGTGAGTGCACACACCGTCATTCCCGTTCTTTGGTCAGGATTAAATTCAGGCAACAAGTCAGCTTTTGTTAGTAAAACAGTCTTCTCCTGCAGCACTGGCCTCTGGACTTTCCTCCAAATCAAAGTGTCCCGCTGCCAGTTCCATTCAGTCCCTCCAAAAGCAACTCAAAAAATGTCTTTGTTCTGAAATTCTCAATATATTATATAATCAGATTTTACACACAAAAAAAAAAAAAAAAAAAAAAAAAAAAAAGGGAGCAGAGTTGTTGGTGTAGTATTCAGTTGCAATATATACCATATCAATATGTACAGATTCCATGCTGCTGGTTAGTCATCACTGCAAAAAGAAAAAACAGTGAGCGCGGATTAGAATTCACATATTGCACTGACGAGTCAATCACAGCAAGTAACTGCTGATGGTGGTTATGCATGCTGCACAATGACAAGCTTCCACACATTGCAATATACTCACAAAATGCCCCTGCATCAAATCAGAGTCAACAATTGTAAATTGAGTATTTATGTCGGCGCCTTAACAGTGTTAGCCATTCCCTGACTGTTTCATCATCGCTGGGCTATAATCTCATCAGTATGTGTGAGTCGGTATCTGCTCACCTTGTGCCAGCAGCCTGGTATGGGTAGTCCATCATGTCCCTACAGGACGAGCACAAGGAGGAATTTAAACAGCCTGAATTTTTCAAGTCACTTATGCTTCGCTGCGCATTACATTTATGCACGTTCAACAGTTGAGAATTTAGATTTGAATTATTAAAGAAATAACAAATATAAATCACAAATAACATTTTTCTCATTTATACTAGCTCTCAGTTCCATGTAATGTTTATATCTAATGGGAAATAATTGTATTCGCCATACTAAAAGCAATATATCTGAATATATTGTAGTGGCAGCAATGTAAAGCATTTATTCTGAGTAAATGCCTGTTTTTAAGGTGAATAATAAAGAAGACAGACATGAAGTACCGGCGGGTTGATGAAAGACAGAACAGACATGCAGAATTGAAAGGAGACACAGCGTTTGAGACAATAACAGGCGTGTCGAGAGAGAAGTGGAAGAAGAAAGGAGAGATACTGTACCACAGGACAGGGGGGCTCAGGGCCCGAGGGAGGAAGAGGAGTTTGAGGAGGAGACAGTCCTTCCTTTATAGTCGGACCTTTTGTCTCATCACAACCCTGCCGGCGACGGCCGGTTATGGAAGGACAGCATTAAGAAGAGGAAATGACAGAGATAATGCTAAGAGTGAAATAGAAAAAAGCTTTTTTTTTTTTAATACAACAAAAAAGTCAACGGAATAAAAATGTTCCCACACAAGAAGATAAACATTTAAATAACCAGATGAAAGGAGGACATGGAGACGGTCGTAAGAGTAGAAGAAGAAAAAACCTTTCATGAGCCTAATTTCAAAGTCGGGATTTTAACTTGTCAGAACCGCGCGTGTCTCATATTGACATCCTGTAGATCAGCACACCTCCTTTACAGAGTCAAATGATGAACCTGGTCTGATCTGAAAGGCTCATTGAGGTGTGTTCATGACAGATGGATGATATGCCAAGCAACAGATGGAAAAAAAAAAAAAAAAAAGGTTCTGGGTTCTTTCTGTAGCACCGTGTGTTTTTATTTAAGAAAAAACAAAAAGTCTAAGTTGATTTTTATCATTCCTATCCCGAGGATTGTCTGTTGAGAAACAGCATGGACGCCACATCTGTCTAGTCTCGGGTTTAACTTTTAATTTTTGGTAACCATCTTTACAAGAAATTAAAATTGGTCTGCTCATTGAGCTCAGTAAGTGAAAGAAAAGTGTAAGTGTGTGTCGGTGACGTACCACAGGACAAGGCTGGTCGAGGCCTGGTGGGCCTTGCTCTCCCTTCTGGCCCTTCAGACCTCTCTTCCCTACGGTGCCCCGGTCACCCTGCACAAGGAAGAGCACCATATATACAATCATGGTTGAAAGAAGCCTGCCCGGCTACTTTAACTGGATTCAGTTTTAGTCTCACTATCTTTGTCTATTGAACCTCCTTGCAGATTCAGTGCCTGCTCCCTATTCTTTAGAAATGATGGTAAACACGTCCTCCTTCTTCAGACAGCCTCCAGCCGACGGCTCTCTACAACTCGCCACTGACCAGTGGCTCAACAATTTAATCGCTAAACACAGGGCCTGTCTTTATCTGGGTCCGTGATGATTCCCAGTCATGAATGAATACTGTAAATATAGTCACCTTCTCTCCTCTTTCCCCGTGGTCACCTTTTTCTCCCATCAGGCCGGGGAAACCCTGCACGGAAAGGTGCACACACACACTGGATGCATGCTGCACTACAATACAATACAATTTATTTAAAGTGTGAGTTGATAACTTACATCCAGTCCCGGCTCTCCCGGTCTTCCCTATGGACACAGTCACTCATTAAAGTCACAAAAATGATCTCCCGCTGACAAACAATAACACTTAGTGAGTGATGAAGGTAATTTCTTTCTTACTTTTTCTCCCTTGGCCCCTGGGAGACCCACTAACCCTGCAGGCCCACTCGGACCCGGGAGGCCATCTAGTCCCTGCAGGCAAAGGTAAAAGTCAACATGGCTTTAATGCGGTTTCAAACACTGTCACATTAAGAGAGGGGCGGGACGATGAGGCTCGATCACAGAGCCCTCCCCTGACTGTCAAACTGTGCAATCTGTCTCAGGCCAAGAAATAATTCAAGATTGAATGTCAGACTTCATAATAGTTTTACATTAAACTGTCAGGTATGCTTTCGTTATCAATAGCTGGTTGAATAGGTAATAAAAAGCAAAAATGTGGTAGTTAAAGAATTTTAGTTTGACACCTGAAATGTCTTTGTATATTCTATTAATGTTGTTACCCTTATGGTTTTGCACTAAAGCTTATGTCTCCGTGTCAAATATCAAATTCAGGCATAAAAACACGTTTCTCCTTCTGCAGCGCCACCCATGAAGCTCTTCGGTACCCCCTAAGGGAGGACATTTAAAACCACTGCACTTATGATGACAATATAAGAGGTATTACTCACATTATGTCCAGGAGCACCAGCCTCCCCCTTTTCCCCCCTGATCCACATTCCCGGCTCCCCCTGCGTTAAACAACAGGGATATTGAGTACCAAATAACCAGGCACACCGCCTTTGATGCATCCCACCAACAGTGAAACGCTTACCTTAGGACCGGGCATCCCATGCAGTCCCTGAAAGACATTGTGTTCTGTGAGTACGTCACAGCTTCAAATCCAAAACCCCCCCCAAAAATCTGACCAGTTTCAATTGGGATGGGAGCGCTGGGGTAAGTACTCACCATGGACCCGGGGGACCCAGGAACCCCTGGTGGGCCAGGCGGACCAGGCTGTGAAATCATCTGAACCTGAGCACCATGGATGACGGGAAAGGAGGAGCATCATTTACATGCCCAGATTTGTCTGATATCGATAGACCTGCCTGCTTGAGGCTGCATTATATATATATATATATATACACAAGTGTTTTCCACTGACCAGGTTGTCCTCCAGTCTGCAGTCGCCTTTCTCCCCTTTATGTCCATCCAAACCCTGACCCACAAAAAGAAAGATTTTTTTCAGATTTCTTGTTCTGTTCAACTTTTGCACTGTGTGAAGCATGGAAGCATCACGTTTCCTGTCGCCACTCACAGCAGGTCCAGAGAGTCCCATCTCTCCCTTCTCTCCTCTCTCACCAGGATGTCCCATCTCACCGACGTCCCCTGTGGGTCCCTGGAGGTGACCAGGCAAGAATGAAAGATAAGTATGAGCGGTGAAAGCAACTTGGAGGCCCTCAAAAGAGTTTCCAGTGTTGCTGTACCTGGTCCCCGTCAATTCCTGCTGGCCCGGGTAAACCAAGCTCACCCTAATCAGAAAAAAAAAAAGACACAGATTCACTCATTTGAAAAAAAAAAAGAAGAAATAAACAGAGATTTTCATTAAACAACAAAAAGAGGGGGGAGGTTTTTCAAGTTTCACCTTCTCTCCTGTGGCGCCCGGGGGTCCTGGTGGTCCAGGTGGGCCCTGAAGATGAACAGACTGATATCAGCATGTAAATATACAAAGAAAAACAATCACATGTCCTCCTCATCTACCACACTTTAAACTCGCAACCACTGTTTTACACCACTTGAGGGAGTCAGTCACATGGAAACCCATTAAGATAGCCAACCAGGAATTACCCTCCTCCGATCCTCTTATAACAGGTGTTCACTACGTATGTCTGCAGAGCAATAATTGTTCCGTTTTAGAACGTTCTCTTGAGACAACAGCTGAGTCAGGCAGTAGAAGTCAAAGCTGGTCAAACAGAGAGAGCGAACCGAAATGCATGTACTATACACACACACACACACACACACACACACACACACACACACACACACACACACACACACACACACACACACACACACACACACACACACACACACACACACACACACACACACACACACACACACACACACTAAACTCTCCATAGCAGGACCTAGATTCCTCCATTTGTTCACATAAACTTTCAAGGAGTCATGCAACCTATTGTATATATAGAAATACTGATACTACTTCCACTTTAATTAAATCTGTCTTTTCCATACAGCTACTCAGACATGTGATACACACTGTATGCGGCTGTTTACTTTCACTGTTCATCACAATGCAACAGAAACGGGAAATGTATCCTCGTCCCCAACTGGATTAAACTAAATATGTTACATTGCGCAATGCAGAGCTGTCGGTAAACAGAACTGATGGCAATTTAATTTTACAGAAATTATTAAACAGTGCTGAACGTTGTCTGTGCTCCACAAAAGCCTGGCATCATTTTCCATTGGGGTGACTGGTCTGATACAAGATGAGGCCTCTTCAAAAGGAGAAGAAGCAAAAACATCCGTGGGACTTTATGTAACACTGGATGGAGATTAGCATGCACAGATGTGCGCTGTTTTCAGTCCATGCTATGATATGGAGCGCGCTCTTAAATCTTCCTTCATCTCTGCAATCACAATGTCACACTTGTTACGTCTCTTTTTGAAGGTCTCAACCATCTTGAAGTAATAATAAAAAGGAAACCATGTTGCCTCCCAGAGGTGAACAAATCCCTTTTTCCAATTTCTAACTCTTTTGTTTGTTCTCTATTAAAGCCATGGAGACCAACAGATGTTTACTGCAGCTATTTGACATTCAACCACTGAAAGGGGAAGACGGATTGCTTTTGAAAAAGCCGTAAAATAAATGACAGTGAAACGGGGTTTAAAACAAAATTCATCAATATTTGAATACAGATAAAACTCAACTCTTCACAAGGAAAAAAATCAATAAACAAGTTAGGTGGCAAATCACAATTAATAAGAAAAATAATCAGATGCACACACCACCACAGTGATAGCCATCTGTCAGTAGCCGGTACCACAATACATGCAAGTGTCTTGTGTCTGAAGAGAGCGTGCCGACGAGGAGGAGCTGCCTCCTCATCCTTTCTAATGCATTCCCGTTGTGCATCTCGTGAGTTATGTGCAGATATACAAATAGAAGAACGCCCCACGCTGCCCTCCAGCAGGTTTCAGTATCTGCTTTTCTTCAGACGCATGGATACATAGCATGAAAAGACACTTGAAAAGAAAGTAACAATGGCTGTTGATTTTTTTTCTGCATGATCAAGTGTGTCTCTTAAGGCTATGTATTATCTGATAGAATCGCACAGATGTAGTATATTTGCTGTGCTTTGTATCTCAAATGAGCACACGGGAGAGCCTGGTGGGGTGGGGTGGGGGGTGCGGGGTAATGCTTCTTCAGATGTGGCCCAGACAGTGACATCCAATACAGCTGAGGTCTCAGGCTCTGGGCCGAGGGCATCTACAAAAACAAGCAGATCTGATGTTTTGAGGCAGGTGAGCTGTGCAGTGGAAACACGCAAAGTCTGTGCTCACGCAAGTCTGCGTTCTGGTGTTAGTCACTGATCACACCGCCAAAACCATGCAGCCACAGCGGCAGGTTACCGAGACGCTGATGGTGTTGATGGCCTGTCAGAAAAGAAACGTGGACATTTTGAGTTTTGTGGGGTGTGAGGAGGAAATAACCCAAACCTGCTATTTCCCAGCTTGTTGAAAGCTGACCTCGATGTGAACGGTGAAACTGGGCAATGAATACTTCATGGAAGATACGATTCAACCGTAAATCTGCTCTCATGGACACGTTCATACCGCTCACCTGGAAAGCATCTAGGAGTTTTCTATTGAAGTCGGCGATGTCTGAAGAGCCCGCGGTGCCTTTCTCTCCAGGATAACCCTGAAGCAGACATAATGAAATAATAAGATATACGGTAAAATGCAAATATTCCATGCATTTAGAGAGATTGCAGCTGATTGACTCGAAGAGAAACAAACATACCATCGGTCCCTGATCTCCTACTTCTCCTTTGTCGCCCTGCGTGAAGCAGAAAGTCCGGATTATGACCGGCAATAAATTTTTACGACCTCATGGCAACAGTATATGATATCTTGTCTCAGGATCACGTAAACGGGGTTTTTCACATTTATGTTCTACCTTCAGTCCTGGCAGCCCATCCATGCCTCTCTCTCCTTTCTCTGCAAAACCTGGCTCTCCCTGTTGCAATAATAACAATTAAAAAAAAAATTCAATGTCATTTGGAGGACAAAAATAGTTAATATCAAAGACTTGATTGCTGAGATGTAAAGCTGTGTTGTACCTTTGTCCCCGGAGGACCCTGAGGTCCTGGATAGCCGGGCTCTCCCTCTTCTCCCTGTACACATAATTGAATTGATCAGTGTGAAAATAATTTAGGATGAAGACTAATGATCTTTTGAAGAGTCTCACCGGCTTCCCTGGTGATCCCTGTGATCCCTGTGGCAAAAATGTGTTCATTCATTAGTTGAGGAAAAGAAAACAGATATCTATCCCAGGAATGTGACTAAACTAAAGAAATTGGCACCACGTCGTTTGGAAAGTGAAAAGAAAAAACATACATGCGACCTACACTCACCTCAATACCATCACGACCTGGAAAACCCTAAAGAGAACAGAAAAAAAACAAAAAACATTTTGATGCGCAAATTCAGATCCAATCACTTCAGACTTTGGCCACTAGATGTCACTGTTGGATAAAATATACTAGGCAGTCCATCTGCAGTATCTGTTTAGTCAATGACGGGAGCCACAAAAATATCATACAGAAACTGGCCCCATGAACTACAACCACACACATATGGCTTGTAGGTTATTAAAGACTTGAATCCAATTATCTTGAAACATTTATTCAGTGTATTTAGATTTGATGGTAAAAGTGAGGTCATTATGTACTTGATGAAAGTGACGATTCCCACATCCAGGGATTTTTCCTCCACAGTTATTTACAGTTGTGGCCGCTTGTCTGAAGATTTGAAGCCTTAATCAGAAATTTCACTGAAGCTTTTCAAAACACGGCATCTGTTTAAACATTGAAATCAGTGATATGCAATCTTACAAGAGGCTCTGTGAACAAGAATAAGTCTTCATCGATCTATGGCTCTAATATCAATTTTCTTCTCCAATTTGTCACCTCACTTCACACCAAGTTCATCTCCTGTGTTTGTGTTTGCAGTTGCATAAATTGTGGCGGAACCCTCCAACAGCTATAACACCAAGAGTAATCTAATGAGGTCAACAGAGGGAGCAAAGCAGTATATTAAGTTTAGTACTACAATATGACATTTCCTTCTGCTTGAATTATAATAATCACAAGTGTGCTCAAAAGGGACTTTAAAACCCCTCAAAATGCTGTTTATCCTTCGAGCATGAAGTGCTTACAGATGGGGGAAGTAAATGAATAAATAAGTGGGGGAAACTAGAAAACAAATATGCCTCCGCAAAGCCAACCCTGGTTTCAAAATCTGTTTGATGAGCATTAAAATTATGTGAATTTTAAGCTCCAGTTACTCTAATCAGCAGATCTCAGTGCAGCGCAGCGACTGTGAGTGATTTTGTTGGATGGCACAGTTCACCAACATCATCAAAACACCAGCGACCAGAAAAAAAAAAAAACCCCGATGAGGCTTCCAGAGACTTTCAGACTCTGGTGACTGTTTTTAGAATAATTTGTCAGGATGCTTTGTGTTGTTTTTCCCATTTATTTTACCACGCATGTGCTCTGAAAGGAGCGTTTTCTCCTTTAGGACCTGGCAGAAGATTAATCTGAAGCAGGGGTCTGCGTATAAAGAACTTCCCCAAACACAAACACTCTGGTTTGTCTCACGTTCACTCTTTGTCATTTGACTTATTTAGGCAAACAGACCTATTGTTGGTGTTTGCTGGGGCCAGGTGGACTGCACATCTGCTATGAAGTCATTCCTGGCAGACAGTTCTTCTGGTCCCCATTTCTCTGTTTAATGCTGCTCTCTCACTCAGACGCACGCATGCACGCATGTTTCCGTACCTTACGTGGACGACACATTGACTTACATTAATCTCCTGCAAATTTACACTTGGCTAATTTACCCCAACCAGAACTATAGTCTGACCTAAAAATATTTAAAGATTCATTGTTTTCCTTGCAGGAACCTTGGGTTAGTGCTCAATCAGGTTTAAGTCCCAGGTCACTCAGTATGGAAGAAACACGGCCGCAACAATGCTTGTTATTTTTCTCAATATTACAGATATTACAAACATACATTCATCTGCTGCAGAATTTCTCTTCCGTTTGTCATAACTCATGCTTAATCAACCTCAAAACATCACCAGAACTGCACGCACACTGTGGAGAAGTCGGGGTGTTTACTTGATCGGTCAGAGCGAAGTAATAAGGTCATGATATAAATAGGAGGTTATTAGCCTTCCACTCTGTCATCATATTTCACAGTGAAGAGCAGAAGCGTCTTAGATGCTTCCCAGCTGCTGTTCTTCCTGTCTCTCTCTCTCTCTCTCTCTCTCTCTCTCTCGGCACATACTAACTGTCATCTTCATCTGCTCCGCTGCTCTGTGGGTCTTTTTCTTTATCTCAGTCCTCGAGCAGCCCTTTAACCTCTCTTCTCACCTCATGTACCTCCCTCTCATCTTTTGATCTCTCCTTCCCAGCAGCAGGAAACAAATCGGCGTTGCAAATAATTTCTAGTTCCTCCTTTTTACCCTGTGTGCCGAGCGGGATGGATGATTGGCGGTTCAAGTGTCAGCTGCAGTTCAAATTATAAACGACAACTTCTTGAATCGACGCGTTGTAAATCCACTCGCTCCAAGCAGAGGGGCTTTTGGTAGATCGCCATTTTCTTTTTTTAAATTTTTTTATCCCCACTTGTGTCTACATCACAGAGGTAAACACTGAGGGTCTGTGGACACCCAGACGCTCTCCTGCTCAACCCACTCAGACATCTGTCCTCAACATGGAGCAGCTCTCTGTGCTCTGCTGTTTTGTTTTGCTGTCTTGCAGCGGCTTCAATCAACTTGAGGAGTGCAATCGACTGGGTTACGAGCTGGGCCCCCATTTTCATCCACCCTGCTTTTCGTGTTAACTTTCACAGTCATAGTCAAGTCACTCACATTGACTCCCTTGTTCTCCCGTTCCACTGGAGGGACCGAGAACTTAAATTCCCTCACTTAGAAAAACAAAAATTGCAGTTTTCTTTCTCTTCAGTTGAATAACCACAGCTTTTCTAACCTGCAACCGTATATGAAAAATAACCTCTGGGAACCAGAAAGCTAATTTTGAGAAACAAAAACAGCCTGGGGCTGAGGAGCACCCTATTGTTTGGTGAGACCGGCAAACTGCCCGTGAACTTGCCGCAGTGCCATATCTGTTTCAGCAGTGTACAGCCATACAGTTGAGGCAGGAGGGGGGGTGAAGGGGGGGGGGGGGGGGGAGAAAATGGGGCGACTGGAGGAACTTTGCGGCCACGAGCTTACACAAAACAGATGAGGCCAGGAGTACGGTTGCTATTCTGGGAGTTTTTTTTAAGGTAAGCCACAGCTCACTGGCAAACCCGGAATAATGGGAATGTGGGTTTATTGCAATTTACTGCGCAGACCCCCCCCCCCCCCCTCCCGCAATACATGTAGAAAAATGCACATTCACACACAGCAGTCGTACAGAGGAACATGTGCTACAATCTGTCCCACTGTTGTGGTTGGAGTTCACAGTTAAGAGTAACAAAGGCCTTGATGACTGAGGTGTTTTCAGTGACCACGCTCTTTGTGGCTCAACCTTGTTATGCTGGTGAGAAAAAGGGGAAGATGATGGAGGAGGAGAGTCAGAGCAGTGAAAACCTTGTGTTGACCCGTGTGAAAGCTTTGTTTTGCGCATGTTTGGCATTGCTACAGATTGCTCTTACTGGCTCTCCTGCGGGGCCTCGGGGTCCGTCCTTGCCCGTGTTCCCAGGGGGCCCCCGGGGTCCGGGGGGACCTGGGGGACCCGGGGGACCAGCAGGTCCAGCCTGGCCCTGATCACCCTGACGATAAAGACAGAGGAGATAGAAACATCAGGACACAGTCACACAATATATAGAGACATGGAGAAGCACAGCTGCTTTTAAAACAGGCATTACTTGAGGCTGACAGTGTGTGAAAACAAGTCTCACATTTAGTGACAATGCATTTGAGATGGTGGCAAAAATAATCATCAAACCTAAAATCCAATAATTATAACTTAATGATAAACATTTTTTCTTTGCGATTGTGATGTTTCTGCCATTGTGGTGATGTAAATACAGATTTCCATTTTATCCAGCTCTTCAAATGACAAATAGTCAGTCTAATAACTGATTCTCACGATTGGGAACTGGCTGATTCATAACTGCAGCGGTGTGTGATTTCGTGTTGAATAATCCTCCTCAGCAAACAGCTCAGCTCGAGTTACATCAATTAGTTAGGAGTCAAGTGGTGGTGTGCACACGTTATTTTGGTTTCAGTTATTCAGTCCCGATTAAAGTGGGGGTATTTTCAACTGCATGCCCTCCCTCGAGGGAGATGCACTCTTTGTCAGTCATGCAGAAGTCAGCATCAAACAAAACAGCCGAGATCATCAGCGACTCTGGATACAAGTTAGTTTGAATGATTTTTAATCTTTCGTGTTGCTGTCAGGAGGACTAATCTAATCTCTAATCTCTTTAACCAAAGAGACAAAACTGTTGATCATGCTCATGCTAATAGTTTGTAATGGAAGCTTGTCTATTTACGTCTGCAACATTTATTTTGGTTTTCCACACTGAATATCATTCGGGCATTATTTTTTTGTACTAGGGTTGTATTTTTCTGAAAAGTACATCTGTCTTCACAGCTAATAAAAAACCTGGCTCACTTATCAAAGACACCTTCTTCTTATAGTCACACGCTTCCTCTGCATCCTGCCACTCCTACATCTGGTGAACTATGGTTTGTTTTCGAGATAAGTGATATTGTATCGCACATTATTAAAAATGTAAACTCCTATTGCCATGTTACAACAGACATCCTCGAATTTATTATTATTTAATCTCTATTTGTCTTAGGCCCAACAAAACAGCCATCAAGAGACTAAGTTTGTTTGTTCTCTTTGTAAATAGAAGCACACATGTCCAAACTATGTGGTTGGTCTTACAAAATGTTTTCCTCAAAAGTTTTGGATGATTTAGGATTTTAGACACAAACTATTTCACAATTTCCCCCCTCCATCAATCATGGTAATAAAACAGAGCATACACTGTGAAGATGGAGATAAATAAGGCTGAGATTAATTGATTGCGACGTGACTGGCCAAGGTGAAAAAGTCAGTTAGATATGAAAAGCTGGTCATGCGTGCATGCAAAAATAAAAAGGCTGGTTAAAGTGTTAAAAGAGCCCACATGCCTTTTAGCTGCGGTCTACCTTCAGAAAACGTCTCTGAAAGCTGCTGGACTGCTCTCCAGAGAGAAAGCCATGGTCATATCGGGGGAAGACCATCTAACGTGCAGCAATGGCGAAAAGAAGAAATTGGAAGGAAGAAGAGAAAATGGAATAAGAAAAAACAAACAGAAAAGAAAGAGACACATAAGAATGGTTTACTACAACTGCAACTGCAGTGTGAAGAAAGAGATCAAGGTTCAGGAGCCCCAGGAGCTGCAGGGTTAAGAAAAGAGAGCAAAAGAGGTGCTTGGCGCTTCTTTCTGCAAGGACAGGGACAGGAGAGCAGCCGGACAGACAAGGGGCAGCTGCTGGGAGCACTGACGACCAATTTCTCCGGGAGGGACAAACCTTAAGAGCGAGAATCTGATTACTGTGTAGACCTGCAAATGTGCTGTAGTTAGGAGGACCCTGGAGAGAGGAGTAACAAAGGTTAAGGTGAGTAATCCAGCATCAGATAAACATGAACAGCTCGACAAGATACTGACTATAAACCTTTGCAACCTCACGGTTTAACATAAGCAGAGCTGAAGCATTGGATCACCTCGGATTGTACAGATTTACCACATGAGGTGGAAAATCCAAATCTGCCACATCTGCACGTCGTGTCATGTCCATTTCATGAAACACACAAGTGACGCCCAGTAACTTTACTGTTTTGCCCTTTCAAGGAAATTATATTTTGGTTTTCCCCATTCAAACACATTTAATCATGTGTGTGTTTCACTTAATGCCTTCCCATCCTTCCCCCAGCAAGCAAAACAAACAGAGGTGGCTTGGCTCCGGCCACTCAACAGACAGTCAATGTGTTGATTGTCCGTCAAGCTGAAAGGAGCTGAGTTTGTCTGCCGCCGCAGAGCTTGGAGCACTGTGCCGCTTCTTTGGATGAGTTCCCTCAAACACACATGGAGGGTGGAGAGAAGATCTGAGAGTGGAGTGGGGGTGGGGTGGGGGTAACAGCAGGGGGACGCTGGGGAGAGAAAGGAGGAGAGCTGCTGGTTGACTCCAGAGGTTCCTGTTAACGGGCTGCGGCGAGCGATGGATAGCTGAGGTTTCATCCACACCGCAGAGCCTCCCCCACCACCCCCTTTTTTTCGCCCGTGCATCGCTCTCTGTCCACTGTCACATTCACTCATTCACACCGCTCCCACCATGAAGACCGCATACACACATGCTCCTTAAACATCTCATAAGAGAACAGAGGGTCTCACAGGGGACTTCCCTGTTACCTCGCTCTCATCAGACCTGAGGCTGATACAGGGACAGACAGCCATTCAACCTCAGAACATAATGTGTTTTCTGTTGCTGCCCCGGGAAGGCAAAAGAAGGATTTGGCCGGGGATGAAACCCCCATCATGTCTTGTCTTTCGCTCCCGCCGCCAGACAAACCTAAACATGCAGCGTCAGTGCCATCTATATGGATTTGACAGTGTGGCTCGTAGAAATGGCTACCAGCTTTATCCCATTTGATGGAATTTACTTTGGCGAAACATGCCTCACTATGGATGACCTTTAGTCACACCAGTTTGGTGGTTCTACCACATCTGATTTTGTTTTAATCCCCCCATTATCCCGTGTTGCTGATGGATCGTGGGACCATATTAAACCCAGCAAAGACGGATCGATCGGAAGTCGCAGATTGACAGAGATTCATGGCTGTATTCCGGTTTCACATGTTCTCTTGTCCTCTCATGGAGTTTAAAGGTGAACGAGTGTACAATCACAGAGTGATAACAGGATCCTCAGCCTCTCATTGCACAAACTTTTACAAAGCCGAGTAAACTCGAAAGTAAATTAATTAGCTTTTTGAAAACTGAAACCCCAAAATGAACATTTTCACGTGTCTGACCATTCCTGTATTAAATGTATTCAAAAGGGGCCAAACCTCATTCACAAGTACAGTAGCTTTAGAAGCCGGCTTTGTTTTGTACTAAGCTTACGTCTCTAAGTGATACTCTGAGGTTTCGGAGGCTGCCGACTTATCCAAGGACATCAGAGCAGCAGGAGACTCAGCCAAGTGCAATATTTACCGGTTGGAACTACGTAACACAGAATGCCAAAAAGATTTAATTCCAGCGCAAACGATTACCTCAAAAACTGAAAGCACAGGCAGGGAGATCAAATAGTTCACGCCTTGATAGGAATCAGGAATCTGTTATGTTTGAAACCACATCGCGATCGCTGTTCCATGGGGTAACGCCGTCAGATTTACACCCCATTTATGCTCTGATATAAAACAATAGCCCCTGGTGGTTTCATTCCGATACTCTTACACACTCTGTTATGCCAATAATGTCACGGCACAAGTCTGAGGAGCCATACGAGTGCACATCCAGTTTGTGAATATTATTCCATGTCATTAGTGGAAAAGTTGCTAGAAAATGCTGAGGATAATGAAGACAAGCAGCGAGTGGTTACAAAAAGATTTGAAGCCTGTGTGGATATTTTGAAAGCCAAAGTGCTTCACATTCACAGCTTTGGACCTCATACAACGAGCAGTTGCCAATACAGAAATTGATTGCTAACAGTTTATGTCTGGTATATGTATTCATGTCACCATTCTGTGGAGATTTTAAAGGGTATATGTGCTCATATTTTACTTTTTTCCAGTGTTTCATTTGCCTTGACAGCCCCATGAATTTAGTTCTGTGGCTTCGAAGTTGAAAAAGCCACTCCTGTACAGCTCCTGCCAGTCAAGGCTGTTTTCTTTCTTTTCGGTGCACGGATCTTAATGGGCCTTTCCCCGTTCAGCTGACTTACAGCCTGCCGGACACTGGCTGGATGGTGGGCTGTGCTGACGGAGATATATGACACAAGTGTATCTCCATGACACTGCAAAGTAACAGAAAGTCATACAACTTTTGTTTTCTACAGGTTCCGAGTGTAGGCTGTGTGATTTGTGTGGTTGCAGGCCAGAACATTTACATACCTCGCCATTATGTACACATTTGGTTCCTAATTAAAAATGGATGAGAATATCTACAGTATGTAACATCGTATAATGATGCAATACATTTTGTTGATAAAGGGCATTTAATGCA
Organism: Lipophrys pholis; assembly: GCF_963383615.2. Classification (NCBI taxonomy): domain Eukaryota; kingdom Metazoa; phylum Chordata; class Actinopteri; order Blenniiformes; family Blenniidae; genus Lipophrys; species Lipophrys pholis. The sequence continues at coordinate 24,084,482 of NC_137629.1, forward strand.
TTTAACTTGTTGTTTGTGTGTGCGTGTGTGTGTATTCTTTTTTTTTAAATAAGTGAAACCAGAAACAAACATTACGAAATGCTCGACAAAATACAGCCCAATTTTGTATAGTATCTTCTGGCAGTCGAAGCCAAATCAACCAAGCATTCATGTCAAACTTACAGACAGAAAAATACAAATAACAGGAGTTTTGGCTCTCATCTACATTTGTCTTGCATGTAAAGCAGCGATCTGACCTGATACTTTATACTCCAGCATCATAAAAAAAAAACATGACTGATTCATGGAGTACCCGACTGTACAGAGAATGAAAACCATCGAGCATGTAAAGCGCAGGGGGCTTATTTTCAAACCATGCTGCAAGAAGCAAGAGATAATTACATAGATCTTATGGTGGGAGGAATGATATCACGTGAAAAGGCAGCACAGACAACATAGACCAGATGCAGAGTGAGGTTTCCCTGTAAATGTTAAGAAAGCACAGTTTGGGTGAGACTCGATGGCCCTTTTGATGGCGAGGTCGAAGTATTTCCATCGTTCTTTAATAATATCATTTCTCAGCATAGGCTTTGGAGACGCGGCCAACTTGAACCTCATCAGAGGAGTGAGAGCATGTTGTTGCCGTAGTTCCTGGGAATACCGCACAGAGCAAACATATATTGAACATGAACATAATTTAATTGGATTATTTAAAGGCCATCTTTCTGTGATGAGAGTTTTCAGAACTGATCAAATATTTTGTTTTGTCACACTCAATTTCCAATTTGTGATCTCAGCCGCTTTTCTTTTTCTGTGAAGTCTTCCTCTGGTCGTCCTCATACATGCCAAACTCAGGTGCACTGATAAATCACTCGCTCGTCGGTGTTAAAGATAAGTGTAGTTTGCTTGTGTGCGCCTTGCATGAGTGTTTGATATCAACTGGAAATACCTAAGTGCGGCAAATACAGCTGAATCTAAGAAATCCCTATACATAGATAAATGGTCTTGTAAATTATAATACTATAATCATCAAACATATAAACTGAAGAGATTTAAGCATTTATCGTTTTTTAAGCATATTCATAGCCTCAGATTGAAAACCGAAAAGGATCTTTAATGATAGCTTCAATATTTAGGGATAAAGTATATTTGATTTTTCGAAGTATAAAACAGAAAATGTTTGAAATATTTCTTGTTTCCTGTAGCTGTAATGAAAAAGAAAAAGAAAAGGCAAATAACGGAGGACCAATTTAAAATGTAAACGGAAAACAAAACTTACTCTTGGCCCAATGTCTCCTTGGTCACCCTGTGAGAAAGACAGAGTATGAGTATTAGTACACAGTATCAGTCATTCAACAGCTAATGTACAGCAGCAGTTCCAGACAGGCCTAAAATGAACTCTTCTCTATGGAAAGGAACTGACACAAAGGTCATTTATCCCCAAACCAGCTCAGGATGTTGACATTTACTGGAAAAACGGGACAAGATCGGTTCAGTAAAACTGGGAGTGTACATGCTGGAAATGCAAAGGAGCCAATTTTCCAAACCTCAATATTGTTCGTCAGAGCAATCTCTCAAATCGGCCCGATTCCTGCTCTGACAGATGCCGTTTACTGCAGTTACTCTATATTGTTCTTGTGGTCGTGCTTATCTGGACCATTTATGCTGTGTGCGCAAAAACACACACACACACACAATGACGATCCTCTTCTGCCACCAGCAGCAGCTCTAATGTCTATACGGAGGTGCACAGAGCAGCAAAACCTGGCCTGTAAATGTGCTAAGTGCTCGGATAAATGTGAAGGAACATCCGAGCTCCCTGCAGGACAACATGTAATCTATAGCTGGCTGGATGGATGAGCAGCGGGAACATAAAAGTGTCAGGGTGATGATGAAGGTAAGTGCGCCAACATGTTCACACTTTCAGAATTAATGTGAATATGTCTACACAGCGTATTGACTTGTCCGTTGAAGCATACCTTTTCTCCCTTGGGTCCGGCCGGTCCCTGTAGGAGCGAGGAGATAATTAGAGACGGTCAGTGCAGATAAATCTGCTATCGTGTGACAAACATACATCATTGCCCAATTTATCTTGAATTGTGTTTGAGCAGGGAGCTTTCAATCAAACTGCAAAAGCGAGGCCGTGGTAACCCTTGATGCTGTCCAGCCGTTGAGACTGCTCAATCATAATTCACTTTAGCCTGAGCATATTGCCCAACAACAGTGCCATGTGACACCTTTTTAGATTTTTCCTCTTTTTAGATAAAAACCTTTCTGCTGAGAGATAAAACTGAAGTCAAAACTCTCCTTTGTTCCCCAGCAAGTGTGACTGGAGGAAGGAAACTCTTTGGCTGCTTCAGATGTAAAAACGAGATCCTAAACATTTCTGTGGACACTTATTCCCACTGTGTCAGACAGTTTGACATTGTCTCATGAACACCAGGCCTGCAGATGAGCTTCGGCCTCCTTCGTCTCTGTGTCTATTAACAGCTGACAAGCGGCAGCAGGATGCCAAATGTGGCCGTACCACAAGCTGGAGGAAGACCGCAGGCCCTCTCAGGCTGGGATAATAAGAGAAGGAGGGTTAAACCTGCCATCAACAATCTTTGATCTAAATCACTGTCTTTTTAAAAGCAGGCAGACTCTTGCCCCTCATGTTAATTTTCTGTTCGAAGTCTATACTTCCACTCATCAAGCATTGTATTTGATGCACTCATTTCCTCTGCGCCTGCAATATTTCAGTCCCCTGTCTCTCAATCTGCCGCAGTCTATAACCCGTAGCCTTCTTCCGCGATGCCTGTCTTTGTCTGGCAGCCAGCTTGTCTAGACCGGAGCTCTAATTGTGCTCAGGACGACAACACCGATGACAAGGCTTGGTGGAGAGGATCAGCTCTTTGTTAATGTGACGGGCCACGTGATGACAGAGTGCAGATTATCTCCTGTGCTGCTCACTGCTTCAGCTCATAGAGAGGAGACGTGAAGGAGCTGGAAGCTTCCTTTCAGGCCAGTATTCCCCCATTTCTTCACTTTTTCAGAAACTTCAGGGAGAGTTTCTACTTAAACTGAACCATTTGAAGGACACTTTCTCAAGCAGTTTCCCAGGCTCTCAGTTCGTCCAAGCATTCAGATAAGCAAGGAAAAGGCTAGAAAATACCACAAAAACCCTGCTTTAATTCATTATTCGTTTAGGCTGAAAACAGTCTTGATGCTGAAAAAACTAAAATTTTCATCAATGAATGTAGATTGTTCATTTTCAACATTCCAGCTTTTGGAAACTGACTTCAACTGTGGTCAAAAGGTCTGTGTCACACCTGTGGTAACTTTACAGTCGACCCCCAGTGATGGAGGAGGGCTCCTGTTAAAGGAAAGACCCAGCTTGAGATCTCCTTCAGCAGGAACCAACAGTTTAATGGTGTTTGGAGAGAAACAATCCAAACAGGCCTCATTATTCCGTGATGAGTTTCCGTTTCACTCGACTCTCTTCTGGGCGAAGCGTTCGTGGAGATGGGCAGAGCTGGAAAGGGACTCCATTGATATTTTAAAGAGCCTCTGCTGAGGGTTATAAACTTCATTCGCCCCCATTTCCCAATGGTGTGTAACCCATTGGCTCTGGTTTGCCTGTTTCCACGGCACACCTGGGCGCGCCTGGGAGGGCAGCAGGGTTTCAGTGGAAGGTTGATGGATGAGACTACAAAGGGGATTTTCAGCGCACAGTTCAGTTGAGCCATGACTCCCTCGTGGCTGTGAGCCCTGGGATAACTTAAGCGGTGGAACATGAACTTCGATAGCTACCGCAGGATTTTTACTCACTTGTTAGGGTCCCTTAGGAACAGTAAAAATGATTGATGAGGTAGAGCAAACCGTCACCTGTCTCACAGGCCAAACGCCCACCTGGATTCATTGTTAGACGAATCTTTAAAAAAGGGGTTTCCTTGGGTACAATTGCTGAATGCTTTTGGAAAACCTAATCACGATTGCTGGTGTGTGATGGTGTACCTGGCTTCCTTTGAGGCCCGGTAAACCCTGGAAAGAATTAAAAAAAAAAAAAAAAAAAAAAAAGGCTTAAACCACAATCACTATTTCACTAATTTCCCTTTGTTTCTTTTTTTTTTTTTTTTAGAAGGGTTGGGTACTCACTGGTTTGCCATCCAAGCCAAGAGGACCCTATAATAAAGCAAAAGAAAGAGATTTTGTTAGAATCTGAAATCCTTTGGGACATAACACACCACCCCCCCAAGGAAAACAAATGACATGTTGAAAACATTTAAAAATATTTGCATCCACTTGCGTTTTGACAGTTATACGCGAAATGTATTCCATGTTCAGGTTGCAGAAATTAAGGTGCCGTCCATCTTTATCTCAGGAACAAAAATTAGGCCTTCTTAAAAAAAAAAAAAGTATTTACAAAACACTAACGACTGGTTTTAATAATTGCCTCTGCTGTGGACAAAGAATCTCATTAAGACGCGATTTGTTTTAAATCCACTGCCGAGACAATCGTCCCCCACCAAAAATTCATAAACCGGCTTTTGCTAATTAGTATTTCATAAGGTTTAATCTTGTCTCCATATCTTAGCTTGGGGAAGAAAACAATTAAGTGGATTCAGACAGTCAAGCTTTTAAAGCAAAGAAGCCAAAAGTGAGTTTCAGAACAACACAGAAGAACAGACAAAGTTCATCGTTAAAAGTAGGAAATAAAAAAAAGAAAAAAAAGAAGTATATCCTGCCCCATTTCCATTTGGTGAGCAGAGGTAGGACTCGTATATGAAAACCTTTCCTGGTCATTGCAGATTAAATTTACTCAGGTATCAAAAAGTCTACATGATGATCTGCGGGTTGATTCGATCCAGATGAATTTTGATGTAACAAGAGATTCTGCGTGTGTGTGTGTGGTAACGAGATAATCACACAAGCCACTGAGGGAATACCTTATTCAAACATGCTGGTGAGAGAAGCAGCTTTGGAGTTGTCCACTTTGTTTACCTCGAGTACAAAAACACCCGAGCAGCCGTCGAACCTCCCTGCAAAGCAACAGCGGTTCAAAGGCACAAACCTCTGGATCCCTACTCGGGCATAAAGAAACTGTTGGCTCTCGGATCAAGCTTTCCAGAAAACACTTTAATGTGATGTATGTGGTAAAAGCTCATGTTGACTTCCTCCTTAACGACTATACTCAGTGTTAAGCTAACAGTTTTTACAGGATCCCCAGAGCTGCGGGTTGCTCAACTCTTCACTGTCTCGGTGCCGCTGCTGCCTGAAAGCTGTCATTAAGAGTCATCATCTCCTCCACAATTTTGTTTCTCATTTCTGCCTTTAATAGCCCCACGTGGGCGCTCTCTGGCCTTAATTCTTGCGTGGAAAAAAAAACAACCTACTGCAGTGTCATCACAGGGCGCTCTGACGGATGGACCGTGGCTGCGTAAAGACGAAGGGCTGCTCAGAAAAGAAAAATCACGAGTGACGAGTGGAGCCGCGGCCCATCATCCTTTCATAGGATCACATGCCGCCCCTGCTTTAATCCAACAATAGGCCAATGTGGCTATAAACTCGTCAAGTACATAAGCGGTCGGTCTGCGTGGGAGATTTATTAAAAGTACAGTGAGAACCCTGAGGCCACCTTTTCTCTTTTTATTAAGGGACCCTTGTGAAGTAAGCAGTCGGCGTCTGAGACTGATCGCTGGGACCAATTGTAAGGCAATCATTTCCTCTTCACTGTTCAAAGTTGACGAGTGTCAAGATCTATATATTGCTCTTTATGTCTTCCAATGGAGTCAACACACGGCAGAGCACAAGGTTGTAGTTTCTCTAATAAACGGAGCATGCTGTGTTTATCATGTCGTACAGACACGTGGGAGAATTTCAATGAGCCGACAAACACCTCGCAGAGCTTTTCCTGTCGGCCATATCTCTGGATCAATGCGCGGGTGTACACACTGTGTCTGAGCGTGTTTTGTGCATGTGAGGATATCTCTGCATCTGGGAGCGTTTATCAGGACCGGGCTTCTTCAAGATTTGTCAGGATGAGTAGACGAGTTGCACAATGTGAGGTCATCGGCTGCTGCAGAGTCTGAACCCGGGGCAGAGAGGGAGACTGATTTATGGCCGCTAACAAGCGACACGGTGGCCTGTGAACTGCAGGTAAAAGCTGCCGTGTTTGTCTTTTCGATTTTGTGTGAAAGCTTTATGCCCGGCAGTAAAACTTCAGACATCTGATAGCTCACATAAAAGACATTATATCGTATAAGATGTTCGACTAATTTACTCACTCACTTGCATCCAGAGCAGAATAATGAATCATCAGAGTTTCTTGGAGCCAAATTCCAACCAACAAAGCAGCAGTCCAGGAAGCTCTTCCAGAGATAATAAGATACTTTGAACTATATGATCTTTATTTAAATCAAAAGCAAAGGCTGGAAGAAACCTTTGTGAAAACAAGGCACAAAACTGGCAAGTTGGGGTCAAATGGAAAAAAGAAATATCGAAGCCAGGGGATTTTGATGTGTGTTTATGTTATGGGCTCTAGATTTTTTTACATACAGTTTTGTATGGCTGCACTATAGGAGTAAAGTCTACAATAAAATCTGCAAGATAAAAAAAAAAAAAAAAAAAAAAAAGAGCTGGAATTCACATAAAAGCAGAAAAAGCTGGGGGTAGGGAAAGGTTTGGAGGGTCTGGGTGAGGGCCCTCCGCTAAAATCTCTTCATCTCGCACCACAAATGGATCAGGCTGCAGAATAAAGGGAAGAAAGGATCATAGAACATTAAAGAGAAAAAAACGGAGAGATTAATGTTGAGAAAAAGTGAGAAAATAGGCCAGCGATTACCACTGAAACCTCAACTAAACATAGGGGGAAAATGAAATAATGTCTCTTTATGTGCACTTCCAGCACCATCTCGTTCTGCAGCATCTCTCAGCGGATGAAAAGAAATAAAGCTTCGACTCACATTCCCACCAATTAGATGGCTTTTAAACACATTTCTGGAAAATAACTGGGCCTGCAGGAGGGCCCATGTCTGTGCTTTTGCATATGTGTGAATTTGCGCGTAGACCCGCGCATGTGTGTCTTTTTGTGTGTGCGATCCCAATGAAAGAGGGCGAGGGGGTGCCTTGACTGTTTTTATTGTACTCCCCGCGGAGCAGACTGGTAATTATCCAGTGGGGTGTAATTGTTTAGGATGTTCCATGAAATGATGGCGTCTGCACATCAGAGCAGACATCTCACAGGCACACATGGGAAGGTGTCGCACACATTAACTGCAACGAGTCTATTTCTTGCCATGTAAAAGTAAAGGAAGACGAGGGGAGAGCTGTTAGTTTTCCTATTAAACCCCGTCTTTAATATTAGCTTGGTACGAAGGGGTTGTTTCTTCCACAATATTCAACATTGGCTTCGCACTGGCATAATCTGTAAAGTCTCTGTCACGGACTTATCAAAAGACCTTTCTTTTGTTCAACAAAAGAAAAAGACACGGGCTCCAAGCAGAACAAGAGCACAATAAAGCATACCAGAGGGCTGCGTGTTTGGGACCGAAAATTAGTGGCATGTTGTTGGGTGACTGTCTGGCTTTAATCTGTGCTCAGCAGCCTGGAAGCCTGAACAATGAAGGACTTGGCCCTTTTCTGCTGATCGAGGTCCGCCGTCTGTCAAAGACTGGCACTCTCGTATAAACACGCTCGTGGCCCGAGCGCGCTGGCGACCGAGCATATGAATGAGCCGGTGTGTGTTTACTCCTCAGCGCTGGCCTGTCAGTCTGCGTGACTCTTGACTGTTCGACAGCGGGAAGACTCGGGTTTTTTTTGAAGCCGTGATTTATGAGAGCAGAGCGACTGGGGTGAGATCAGGGGAGAAAACACACGGTGGCACGTTCGCACACATGTATCGCGCTGTTATGCTTTTAAAGAACCGCAAACCGCATTTCGACTTACACTGTTTATCGTATTACTGATGAGCCACTGGAAGGGGAAAGGCTGACATGTGTCTGCCACCTGAGTTAAGGCACACAGTAGCTACAGAATACACAGAAATATTTGGATGTTTCACTGCAGTAAACATTAGAAAACACTATATTTGCTGCACGAAACACATCAGTATAACTGATATTAGTTGAGATAATTCACTCTAAAAACTTTGTTTTCTTTAGAAATAGAGAGTTTAATCTAGTTTTTTGTTAACAGGGACAAACTAATCATCCCAACCTTAGAATAATAAAGACGGCAAGACATAACAGCAAACTTATTTTGTGTTATTAGTTTGGTTCTTTTGAGTAAATAGTAACCTAATGCTATGAAATAAGTGCAAACTGTTTAAAAAGTGCAATATTAGACATAATAGTAGCCCAAACACCCAAAGGTCCTGAGAGAAAACTACATGAGAAAATGCCCTTAGCTTCCATAAACGACTGGAGTCGTCATGTTCATGCTGCCTTATCTGCTCAGTTACAGTTTCTTGGCTGCTGCGTGTAGAAACTAGCTTGAAGTGGTACTTTCTTTAATTGAGAGAGACACAAGACGAGGGCGAAAGAGGAAAAAAAAAAAGTTCTGGAAAGTGATCTCTTTGTTTGTTTTAACAATGAGAAGAAAGTAAGAAGTATTTTTGGCGCTGGTCTCCGGACCGACACAGTTGACACAGTAACCGCCTCCACTCACTCGTGTATCCTCGTACGCATCTGAGAGGAGTTACTGGTGCGAAAACATATCAAAACGCCTGCGCATGCACCGGGGCTTCTGACCACTTCCACGGTTCTGGCCTTTGTTACGGCGATGTACATGAGCTATGGGTAGGTGGACAGAGTCCTTGCAAATACACACATATGAAGACAGATCGACAAACACTGCTCCCCAACAGGAAGAGCAGCCCTCTTTCTGCCTCGGTATTTGAAGTTCGATCACTTCTGCTGAATGAAACGATGTTCACTGCCACAATGATTAATCAGTTGGGTTTTATTTTACACTAACTTCATGCACGCAGCTTCCTCAGATGTCATACCCACACATAGCAGGAAGCTGATTGTTATACTAAGCAAACAAATTTCGTTCACTTATAAAACTGTTTCGTCGCACAAGTGTAGTCGATATGAAGGTACAAAAGTACAAGCCTGGAAACGCATTTTGAGTAAAAGTATTCATGTTTTCAGTAAGAAGCCATTATGAAAAGGAATGAATAGAGCAAAACTATTTACCCATTTCATAACACACCCATTTTTAGAACTAAAGATTAATGTTGACTATTTAAGACAACAACAAAAAAAAAAGTATGTAAAACTCTTATATGACAATATAATGGCTATATGACATTTGCAGGTTGTATGACAGTTTCAAATTAACAATATCAGATGTGAGAAACACCAGGAAGCCAAGCATTCAACCAAAAATGACAACCTGGAGTGAGACAAAGCATGCAAACGTAAAAGTTCAAAGGCTACCGAGACGGACTAATCACATTATGAAGTTTTAAAACACAACATCATGTCCTTTAGTGAGAAATATGTTTCGCGGCTTGAAATGAGAATGAAACGAGCCACAACTCTGCAATTTGTAATGACGACGGTGACAAAAATGAACGCAGTCACAGGCCAACGAACTCTAAATGTGCACACACTTATCTGTGGTCTGGGCCCACCTGCGTGTAATTAGCAGCAGGCATTTCCCGTCAGAGAGGCTGAGCCGTTGCCAGGCAGACGGACTGCATGAGAATCTGCCTGGGAAATGGAAAGACCCAGTCCCTACAGTTCCCAGCGACTCCAACGTGAAACAACACACACAGATGCAACATTACATCGAGGGGGACACCGGTGGTCACCACGGCAACCAGACAGCAGCTTATATACCACGAAGAAGCAACATACACGTCCTCAATTGTGCCCTGTGAACTGCAAAGGTGAGGGTCGAAGCCAACACTAGAGGCTGCTGTATGTCTGCGTAACATGAGGGACGGCTGCTCCGACTGCTGGAAGTCAGCGAGCTGCTTCACACTGGGAAGTTACGGATGCTTCAGTAGTCTGGCGGATAGACGGTTCATATTTTCGGCTGCGACGCTCGATTTAAACTGTGGTTTTACACAAATGCACGCTTGTGTCTCAGTGTGTGCTCAATGTTCATGTGATCTTTAAATTCTGAACAGCTTCTGTTTGTGTTTCAGTAGTGGTAATACTAAAATCCTCTCATTCATGGGGCAGGATACATCATTGCTGATAAAGTATAGAAGCAACAAGGTGATGATTGTAGCCAAAAAAAAAACAGCAGAGAGGAGGAGAAGAAGAAAAGCTGTTGAAAAAAGAACTCCGAAGAAAGATTTCTGAAGGGAGACATGATTGGGTGAATTAAAGAGTGATAGGGTAAATAAAAATCAAATTTACCGGGTATCCATCCCGTCCAGCCTTGCCCTGGTGAGGTTAGACATTGAAGCATGAAGCACTGAGACGGATCAGAACATGAACTAACAGCTTGCACACATCAACACACATTAACTCGTCAGGTCAGCTTATTATCCGTTTGCCCTTTGTATTGAATGGAGACAAGTGCTTAATGCTAAAAAGGCTGGCGTTTATTCTGATATGTACAGAATGTTTCATTCTCCAGTGAACTGAGTTGCTCTCTTTGAAGGGGGAATTTATAAAGATGCAGTCGTATGTTTATACCACAACGCTTGACGTTTTATCTGATCTGATCTTATCTGATCTTATCTGAATCTTTCTGTCGATTGTTTGCATCGAGTTTGATAAAAGAGCCATATTGAATTTTTGTGCCTGCACGGAAATCAACTTACATGACAGAAAGTTGTTTCAGTTGTTTCCCATTAACTTAAATGTTCCAGCCAATATAGCCGACTCAGGAAAAAGTGCACATACACAATGTTACTTTGTGAAGCAGCAGGTGGCTCTGCATTACAACACCGTCCCATCAGCTTTACGAGGTGTGGACTGCAAGAATTAGGGCGTGTTCGGGAAAGAGAAATTATGCATCGTTTCATGCACACTCTGAACCAGATGCACGGACGACTTTGAGGAATCTGACCATTGCACCGGGCTTTGAGAACATCAGTTAGACACACTGTTCTGACCTGAAGTTTCTGGGAAAAGAAACGGCATTAAGGTGCGTTTTACAGCATTTCCACCTCTGCATATCCAATCAGAGCCACATGTGTCCAAACAATTCACAAACGATTGAATAATAAAGTTTGAAATCTTAAAATTCTGTTACAGGAAGGTCACATTTAAACACCGATCGATACAAAATGGAAAGGAAACAGATGTTTATACGTGACGTACATCGGTGTGTGTTTTATCTGTTGAGTGTGTGAGGATGTCAGTAGGAGTTACAGTCCCAGCGAGGAGAATGACCAATAAGTCACTACTGTGCTGTAACCATCATCATGACACACACACACCCTCACTAGGTGGTCCATCTATTGGTGCGCTCCCCGCATGCATGCGGTTGCGAGGGTGTGTCAGATTGTGTGTGTCTTTGTGTTTAACCGCCGTGAGTGAAAGAATTACAGCTGAACCATATTTCAGTATGTTGGATAGCGTACAGCCCACAGCGACACACTCCTGTTTAACTTCCACCGACTTCAATACTACCTGGATGGGATGATATTGTACTTACGGGAAGCCCTGCAAAAAAAAAAGAAAAGAGAGAACATCAATTAGAAGAATAATGATTTTTACAATCTCAACTGGCACCATAAGGCACAGCGCGGGGGAGTTACAGTAACCTCTGGTTTGTACAGCAATCAATTCCTCTGAAAAAGTGGTATGCAACAGAAGACATGCACATGCAATGTGGTTCGTTAGTTGGTGACAGTGATTAAACACTCGAATATAGTGCAGAACAAGCTCATTAAAGTTTCTTGCCAATGCAGTTCATGGTGTGCCCGTTATGATAAACAGACTTCTGGACGATAGGTCATGTTTTGCATTAGGATATGAAGTCAGGCTGAGTTTTTTTTTTTTTTATATATACTTGTGTATTTTGAAGGAGGGACAAACAGGGAATGAGAAGGTTGGGGTGTGCTGGTGCTTTGTGTCTCCTTAAAGCACAAAAAAAAAAAAAAATAAAAAAAAATAGATGTCGGCGAGATATTTTTTGGCCGCAGCTTTTCAGATGTGATTGAAATGCTGTTATGTTGAGCCGCAGCAGGCATTATGTACATTCTGCTTTTCATATTGCTTAACAAGAAACAACAGCAATGATCAAAGAGCTCCTCTCAGTCTGAGTGGCCTTTGTCTTAATGGAATAGTCTTATATAAAAAAAATACTCTTGGAAGTCCAAAGACGAACACACAAATAAAAGACACAACGGAGCGAAAGGGCTGTTTTGCCATGAAATAGTTTTACTGTTATTTTTGTTTTACATGTATCTGATCTGAATTTAAAAACGATCATGATGCAGAATTGTGTGATTGGGTAACTGCGTTACAACGCAGCCTATAAGCATTGATGAAGCACCAGACATACATGAGCCTGAGCTCATGATTGAAAGCAGACCCCTCTTAGGAAGAAAGTGTGACATTTGTGGTGTTTTGTTACTATTTACACACGAAAAAAGGCACAACCAGAACTTATGGGTGCCCTGAAACTGGCTGTTTGATTCAATAGAGAGAGAAACTCGGAGATGAATGCATTCGAGGCGAGGAGGCGAAGAGAAGAAGAGGAGAGAGGTGTTGGGGTTCATAAGGCACGAAGACCAAGCCAATCAAGTTTGGCTGCGTCTAGACGCTTCGGCAGGGACCGCCAGGCCCAGACACTTAGGTAAACAAACACACCGCAGCTCCAGAGGCACACAGCTTCCAGCACGGAGCCTCAGACAGGTGTGTAATGAGAAGGGAAAAGAACAAGAGCGAAAGAATGAAGTAAACATGAGGAAAAAAAAGAAGAAAAAGAACAGCGAGTGCTGACGGAAGAAACAAGGCGGCAGAGAGAGTTAACTGCTCCGTCTGTCCTCCTTCCTGTTTTTCAGGTTTGCGCTTCTGTTCTCTTCTCAACTCTCATTTGTTTTGCAGAGTGACTGAAGGAAAAAAGTGGCTCTGGTCTTGTTAAAAGCTGTCCCAGAGTAATCTGCCCCCCCCCCCCCCCTTCACTCACAATGTCACAGGCTGCTCTCCATCTCAATGGATGATGTGGTTATGGAGTCTGAGTTGCACAAACAGTTGGCGCTCTTTTTGAGACCACAACCTCAATCGTGAGTCTCCTCTCGATGATAATCCTCCTACGAAATGCTGAGAGGCTGTAAATACACCACCCCGGAGAAAACCCACTAACATTTAGCTGACCTGGTGATTGCCCGATGAAATAACAGAACTCAGAAGGATTTAAATAATGTGTGTTGATTAGGATGTAATAAAATAACAAACAACATACTGGGGGTGGAGGTCTGGTGATGCCTTTTTTTTTTTTTTTGGCTCAACAAATCTAGACAAACAACCGGAGGAGGTACTACTGGTGCCAAAAAGCAAATCCCACAAACACTGTAAAACACAGTTGTAAATATTCACCCCAAAAACCAAAAAGCGCAGCTGAAAAAAAAAAAAAAGGTTCCAACCAGGACAATTTTAACTCTTGCTTGAGCAATGACTGTTAAAAAACAACTGGATCCAGCTGAACATTATCAAACTCAATGAAATAACGAGAAGATTAAAACTGATTTGAAAATGAGGACTTCATGACCGACTTTACTGTGATACGTTCTAATGCCTGCAGGTGAGCTTTCCTTTTAGTCAACAATGAATCACTGCCAGACTGGAAATTTCACCATCTGACACACATCCTGCAACAACTGCAGTCCGGCAGGTTTCGATCGAAATCCGCTAATTCTGTCGCGCCACAATCGGATGGCGTCGAAGCTTAAAACAAAAACATTTAAGATCAGAATGAGTCACACTTGTAGAGCATCCGTCCCGTCTGTCATTACAACCTTACAGGATTTGCAAGCGTCTCCCCCGCCGAGTGTTATGTGGTTTGGATAGAAAAACGCCACCATAATGGTGGGCAGCAACGCTGGCGAAGGAGACTCTCATTAGGCCTGCACAAGTACAGCTGCTACTGCTCAGTGAGACCGACTGACATCTGGGCAAAGTTAGTGCAACCACATGGCCAAAGTTAGCGCTACGCTGGGAGTAGAAAGGGGGGGTGGGGGTGGGGGGTGGAGAGAAGGGCCACTTGTAGCCCGTCATCCATCGGCATGACTCAGGGATCACTGCTTTTACCAGTCCTCGGGTCAAACTCACCCAGTCACCCGGGAAAAGGAAGAGGAGTGTTTGAGTGGTAAAGAGAGAGTTTTCAAGAGAAGAGGCAAACCCCCCCCCACAACAAAGCAAGTGATGGGCGTCACTTACCGGGTTCCCCTCTTCTTCCCATCCGCCCACGTTTACCCGGAGGCCCTGTTGAAACATAGACAGAGCAATAAATTGTTGAGATCAACACAGAATGACAATCCCTGTGAGCGATCGACCGACAGGAGGGAATATCCAGAAACAAACTGTATATCGTTTCAGTTTGGGCGGACCACACGAAACATTCCCACGTGGACATCAGGCCTATGATGATTGGCGTTTATTTCAGTCCAGTTCCTCCGAAACTGCAGCGATGACGCTATAGCACACCTTTCCCGTATTAGGGCTTCTGTTATCTGACTGAGAGAACCGCAGAAAGGCTGGAGAAGAACCAAGAGACGATGCAGAGAGGAAGCAGCTGGACGCCATGCTGCTCCACCATGAATCAAGACTAATCAGTAGGGGTTGATAATATACTGCTGATTTAGCGCCAATATTAACATGCAGGGTAGATGAATTGCATAATACTGAGTGAACATTATGTTTTCATGCACTGTGCATTCATGGATCTAATCAAAACGGCCTCAGACTGTGATGACAATAGATCATATTTCAGTTTGAAACTGATTTGACAGTACCTTTAATATGCTGGCCACATTCATCCAGTCACACCACTACTGGCAGCTGCCATGCAAAGGAGCTCAGTTCCTCCATTGGAAGGAATGAGGGGGTCAGTGTTTAGCTCAAGGACACTTTGACATATGGAGAGATGAAGGATCGAACCTGCAACCTTGTGACTGAAGGGCGACTCGCTCTATCCACAGCCACCCGTTTGCCTCAGTATACATTATTTCTTAAATGGTGGCAAAAAGCACAAAAATCAAGTGAAAAAAGACAGAAAAACCACAAAGTAAACTAAAGGGGGGGCAAGAGAAAGAACACTGTTCTTAAAAACAAATCCCGGCGCACACAGACATTAACTTTGACTTAATTTATCACAAATCATATTGATATCACAATACAAATCTTTATTATCTCATATTGAATGTTTATCTACAGCTTTATTAGTCCGTCTTTTATTTTATTTTTTTAATTTACACATCAAATAGCTTTGTAACATACTGCAGGAAACGTACAACCATTACCGTAAACAGTATTATTTTTTTTTTTTAGGAATCTGTAATTGAGTACTTTTTTTTTTGGGGGGGGGGGGGGGGGGGGGACTTCCCTGTTACTACATATGTTTTTATCTTTACAATTTCAAAACAAAACAGCTGACAGCTCAATTTACTGCTTTGGTTTAGTTTTTTGCATCATAGCGAAACTCACCGTTCAATACTAAATGGATAAAATACAGATGATATGGCAGTGACACAATGAAAGGATGATTGTTTTGGGGTTTTCAGAGGATTTGAAGCAGAACAGATGTAAAAATGCATACAAGACAGAATGTGTAAATAATATGGCTTTGACATGAGAGGAGGACTATTGGGACAAAAATGCCTATTGGACACGAAACATGATTAGAAACCCCACATTTTCTTTCTGGCTGTGTTGAGAGACGGGGTCTGAGCACACAGCTATTTCATTTCACAGTGAATCAATTTCATTTTGAAAAACTAATATTTTAGGTTGAGTTAGACTTTTTTTTCTCCTCCGCAGCACTGCTTTGCTTTAAAAGCTCCTTATTACACACAAAGGCATTTTCTTATAGAATACATATTGAACAAATTTGTAAGGATTCACTTTGAATCATTGACTCATTTAATAAAATGAAGTGCAGCCGAGAAGTAATGTAAAGTGTGTGAATGACTGGAGGGATTCCTTGAAAATATTTGTATTTCCAAAAGGAGTGTCTGATAGAAAAAGTGTGGGAACCGCTGGTTTAGTTCAACGATAGTAAAAAGCTGGAATGCAAATTGAAAAGTAACGTCATACAACTGTCACAAACCTGACCAGGCCTGTTTCTCCTCCACTCATGGACAATGAACCAGTCAGGATACTGACTTTTCCTTGGCTTCTGTTTCAGTTTTCTATCATGATATAATTCATGTAGCCACATAGTGGGTATTCACAGGCTTTTTGTTTGTAAATGAGTCAGCGCCGCTTTTAAACAGCACAAAGTTAATGATAGCTTCAGTCGCCACTTCTGCTTCTGGCCAGGATGTTTTTGTCTTCTTTCAACCTGTTTGTGAAATTGTGAGCCCCCTTGTACCAGGAATGAATTTCAGATTGGAAAGCGGTACCCTCATTCTCCCTGGAAACTTCACACGTCATTTGAAAGATATGAAAAAAAAAACAACCCCAAAAAACCCCCACAAATGTCAAAGGAAGCAATAAGTAAACCGCCTGCATGGCCTGAAACCCCTGTGTGGTAACACCTTAATCCGTCTGTCCTCCCCTCCGTGTGCCCATCCTCCCCCGCTCTCATAATAAAATTGGAACCATACCCGGCTCCTGATGCTAAGTGGTTGTGGCTGCATACATGTTTTCCCTATTGTCATTATTGCCGTTATTGTAGCGGCCTAATCACTTCCTGACTCTGCCAGGCCTTTCAAAGAGCGCTCAATCATACTCCTCCACGTCCTGCGTCTGTATACCCCCCCCTCCCTACTTTCATCCTCCTTTTCCTCCTCCATGCAGCAGCAATAAGTCATTAAAGACTTTTGAGCAGAAGAATTCTAGAAAGAGCACAAGAAGAGTTAAACTCGGTTTGGAGCTTGGCCACGGTTGAAGCGTTCCACTGAACCATGATTTTACCCCAGGCTGCTGTTTGCGTTCTTTATCTCCTTCATGTTGCCATTTTTAGCTCCTGAGGGATTTTGTTGGCAAAAAGAAAGAAAGAAAAAAAAAGATTTAAAATGTAACCAAGGAGAATGAATGCAGCTGTGCTCCCTCCATTCTGACTCTCATTTAAAATTTATGATTATGAACAATTTTACTCATTTAACACCTCTTCGCCTTCCAACCCAAGACTCACATGCAGGCGAACACATGCTCTGCCAGCCTCAGTATTTAGACTAATAGTCTCCATATTTCGTAGCGGGCCCAACTTCCTGTTTTGCAGCCTCAAAAGCAGCCAAAAATGGCAGTGCGGAGATGTTTGATAGGACTGAGGACTCTCCGGAGAAAGATAGAACTGGAGTTTTTCCCCTGGGGATGGAGACAGAGAGATGCTGGCTGACAAGTTACAGAAGGGAGAGAGGAATGTGTAAGGGAGTGGCGGAAAGAGGAGGAAAGACAGTGGGATGAAAAAATGAAATGGGAGAAAACCAAGACACTTAACCTCCATGCGTGCAAGTTATCAAGTCACAAGATGGCAGTGACGCCAAGGAGAGTTTCGTGTTAAAAAAAAAAAAAAAAAAGGTGGAGGAAATCAGTCGGGGTGGATGCATGACTGCATTTACAATCCTTGGACTGCCACGGTCACTGGGCATTCAGGCTGGGATATGCATCATAAGATACGGGTCACCACGGGCCGTGCCTTCTCTACCTTTATTTGAGCCATGAAAGGCAGCTGTCCGCATGCCGGCAGGTTGGTCGCCAAAAGCTGAAGGAGCAGGCGTCGGAGTGACTGAGATGTGGGAGTGTGATTGGTCCTGAGTGGGACTGGAGGTGGGTGATGACAAGCTGATGTAGAACTGGATTGACTGCAGGGATTGATGGGAAAAACAGCAGCGCTGCGGCGTGCAGGGAAAGTATGTGTGGAAGTAATGTAGATTCCTGTTCCAAAACAGAATCCGTGAAGACGCAGACAAACAACCATGGAGTGGCGCTGGTGTCAGCGCTCACTTCCTGTCTCACGGTGACATTATAGGGTCAGGAAATATTTCACAAGAACCAAAGATAGAAGCCGTGTCCGAGTGAGAGCAAGTGATCGTTTGGAGGATCATGTTTTACTAAATGTACGCACCAAAACAGTGACAGTCCTCGTAATAACTCAACTTCTCCTCCTACCTATGTCGTTCTCTTTAGAGGTTTAATGTTATCGACTTCAAAAGAAGATGTTACAAAGTCAAAAAAAACAAAAAAAAAACCCTCAAAACAAGACTTACATTTTTCAAGTGATTGGTTGGTTTGCTCAATGTAAAGCAGATGGGAGGATTAAGTGGACAGAAGAGATTGAGAAAAAAAAACAAGAGTTCACAGATACAGACAAAAAAACCCCTGTAGTGCTGCTGAGATGGGAGGACAAGTGCTGAACGATGAGATCGTCCTTCACTGTTACAGGTGTTGAGAAACCCCTAAAGAAAGAATGATGGACCTCCACAACTATCACAGTGAGGAGAGAAAACTACATCCTGTGTGTAGATCTCTGTCCAGCAGTGGACCCCTTCAGCTCAACATATGTGAGGAACTTCCTGCGAACAGCACGATAATACTAAAACACACAATGAACTAAATGTGAACTGGAGATAACCGTGCATGTTTGCTTGAAGCACTGTATCCCAAACTTCACATACACTCTAGTTTTTTTTCTAAATTACGTGGATTTCACGGGGAGGCTGAAAGCGAGCCAACCACATGTTGGTCTTTAATGCAGCTCATTCTCCAGGAAAACGCTTCTGCAAAACATGGATACCTCAGTTACAATCTATTATCGCAGTGACACCCCTGAAAAGTCAGGGTACACCCTCTTGTTGCTTTTTTTTTTTACAACAAGAATAACGTAGAAAATGAGATTACAGACCAATAGAGGGAGTAATATTCAGCCTTCCAGATGAAAAATGGTGATCGCCTGTTCGGCACTATTTTTACTAGATGTGTCAATTTATTTTAAAAACAAGAGAACCATCAACACCATCTTCAATGTCGACAACACAAAACACACACAGCCATTCTTTTTCCATCTACGGAGTCTGTTTCTCATAGTTTAAGCTCAGTTTGATTTAGCTACTGGGACATTTATCGCAAACAAAGCGCTTCCAGCGAATGAAGCAAACGATTGGAGGAACACTGCGCCCACCTTCGCTTCTGAAAGGCCCCATTTTGTTTAACCCAAGGACTGGGAGCAATAAAAAAAAAAAAAAAAAAGAAAAAGTGGCAGAATGTGATACTTTGAATGCATGACCAGAGGAACTACATCCATCCATCTCTCAATGCACACCCCATCAAAAATACACACCGCGCGAGCACACACCTCCACTCGCCCACTACTGCATGCCTCCAAATACCCCTTCTGCAACCGGGGGAAAATTAAATCTAGTGGAAAGGAAGAGAGAAGTGGGGCAGGAGTTGAGTGTGGGGAGGAAGGGTGCAAGAAGTGAAGGTTAACTTCTGGCTTCCATGTTAGCTGGAGGCGACGTGTCTCCACGGTGCCTCTTTTCCCACTTATGAATGGGAATGCCAGTAGCTTATCCACTATAACTATCATCACCAGGAAGAGCAACCGGCACGCAGACATTCACACAACAAAGATTTGCATTCAATAACAGGTTGTGACAGTACCATCATATAAAGACAAGTTATGTTTAAAAAAACAACAACAACCTTTGATTCAACATTACTGATCGTAAACTATCCTATGAAATATGAAGCTAATAAGGCGTGACAGCCTCCTTCTCCCACTGAAACGTTTCACTGGTACAGGACACAATGATGAGGATCTCCCCTTCTTGCAGTTTGTCTTGCTGCACAAATACAGGCAGCTGGTGAGCTTCTCCTCGCGAAACCGAGCGGCTCCTTCTCAGCCTCCTGATTTGTCATCATCCGCTTGTGTTTGTCCAGCTTTTGTTCCAGTAAGATGGGGGACACATGCTGTGGATGTAAACACCAACAGAAAGGGAAAAAAGACAGCGGATGTGATTCACGGGACGATGATTCATTCTCCAGCTGCCCCGCGTCTTTCAGTGCCCGGGTCAGACGAGGTTCAGTCGACCAGAATGGGACAAGAAGGAACCGATCATCCAAGCTTTTTCAGTTTTAGCTCATCATCTGGTTAATCTCCCTTCCTCAACATAAGTAATGTTGGTACATTTGCAGGGACCACAGATGAGAGTGAAGATCTCGGGCTGAGGAATATTGAACATTGGAAACAAATCTGAATGACTGAGTGTGTATTGGAGAAGAAGATGAGCACACTTATTATCGTGAGGAAGGTGAGGTTAGTTAACAAGTGCAATATGTTGGATATCTTCTCAGTCGTGTGTGTGACCGTGATCACTGCCTCCATAAACACAACGAGACAGACAGCGGAGCGCGTTCTCAAAGACTGCTGCGGACAAAACTCCACTGACAATAATGTAAATCATTCATCGCTCACAACCTTAAAGTCTGTGCTTAACGTTCAATAATTCGCTATATTGAAGTCACATCCGTATACCACTACGTATCTGATTAAGTTTTTACGATAACGTGTCAAAAGTACATTTTCTTTTTACAGTCATTCAGCATGTTTGCTGATATTTGCATATTCAGAGAGAAATTGTTACTGTTTGAATAATTCTGCCCCACATTTGGATTTATGTGACACATTTTCTTTTCTTTTTTTAAATCAAAAAAGCCCAAGAATATCCATTCATTATTACATCTAAAGAAAAGCCATTAAACTGTTTCTATAAAGCCTTTCTATATAAGCGTTAAATTTCTCTCCGAGATTGCAGAATGCGGTCGAAGAAAGGTGCGGGAGCGTGAACTGCGGTGTGGTAATCACGTAAAGCTCATCGAACATTTGAGAAACGAGACGCCAAGACCACATCTCCACCAAACTCGACCTTCCTGTTTTACTTTGAGGTGCAAGCACCGTGTGAGGGAACCGACGCCTGTTTCACACCCAGGGGAGTGTGATCATATAGATTTCTTGACACGCTCCGTCAGGGCCGAGTGGTGCTGCTGTAAACCTGCGTGTGTGAATACGCATCGCGTGCATGCACACACAGGGCTGCATTATTCATTTATTAATAGTGAGGAAAAGCTCATCAGGTCTCCTGTGATCTCTGCCGGCTCATTTGTGTGTCGCCTCTGTCAAAACGCGATTGCATCCGTTTTTGCGATGCAGACATCTAGACGAGGAAGACGTGGTGTTCTGCAGCGGGTCAGCCGGCTGGCAGGTGGTTTGTGTCGAGCGTCAGGCCGACGCTGAAAGCCCTCTCTGGGTATTCGACGTGCGTCACACCTAATGAAAGGCGAAGGCAGAGACGAGTCTGCCCCACACGCAGAAAGACGCAGTCAAAGCAACGACTGCGCCCCAATGCGAAACACGGCACAACAGAGCAGACCAAAGCACTTAAAGTTCAACAGCCCCAAAACAAGAGATTCATCTTTAGGTGCTACCAGCTGGATCTGAAGGAAAAGAGCCGAGGCAGAAAGAATGAGAAGAAAAAAAAAAAGAAAACCCAGAATGTTTCCCGAATAATGTGTTTATGTTGGATGAATCAGTGACACATTTGGTAATGAAAAGCTCGGCTGGGTAACATTGGAGCAAAGAAAGGATTTCAAGACGAATTATAAAAGTTTTCACCTGAGAAAGATCCAACTAAATCTCCTCAGTTATTGGTATCTTGCTCCAGCTGGAGGTGAGTCAAAGTCAGAAAGTGATGGAGAGGAGCAGCGCTCATATCCATCACGAACTCTGTCAAACTACTCCATGTCTCATTCACATTGAGGAAAACGCCCCCTGTCTGACCGAAATGAGCTGAACAGAACTTCACTGTTCATTTCGTTCGACTCCCTCCACTGTCGGTGTTGTTGCCCTTGTATTGAACCCTTCACATATCCAAAATCTTTTCAGCCGTGGCTCCTTCTCTGTTTCTTTTATCACATTGTTGAGTTGTTGAAGGTTGAGGTGGAGCTGGAAAATGTTTCTTACATTCAACTTGATAGTTTGTACTTAATAATCTTAGCTTTTGGAGTTGAACTGTTAATGACTCTCTCTGGGTCAAGCCGACACAGAAATCGTCCCAAAATGCCGTATTCCACATGACGAGCAACATCTTAAAGTAATCTGTCATCATATTGTATTTATTCTTCTATGATAGCTGGTTAAAACCAAATGAAGGAAGCTCCAGCTCTCAGTGGGTTTTACTTCTGTGTGCGTTACCGTCATTGTGTTTTCTTTACACTATATTGTCTCATCATTATGTAAAGCGACCAAATGGCTTCTTGTGCATGAACACGTTCACCCTGTATGTTCTGTCTGGAGAGTTTGTCGGGGGTTTGATGAACACATGAAAATGTCAGATTTATAAACTCAGTTTTCAAGCATGTACCTTAATCGACAAGCACAGACGAGACGACAACGATACTCTGTCACATGTCAAGTAATCCCTTGTGCTCAGAACACCATTGCTTCTTAAGTTATTTTTATCCCATTGATTATGAAGGACACGGTTTCATGCATAATAAATCATCTTGACCTTAAATTAGGTCCTGGAGAGATATTATTTGGTTTTATGATTGAATTTTCTATCCATACAGATGTTTTCATACTGAAAATATCTGAGAAATACAAGACCTCGTTGAACAAACTTCAAGCATCATTTAAGAATCCCGAGGCCGCCCAACTCTCCTCGTTTTTTTAGAAATAAAAACACGGTCAAATCAACTTAGTGCAGCCTCTTGCCTTTATTTTTTTGCACCTGTGACTCACCATCTCCCTTCCCATTTCATATTAAAGTCAGATATAAGCATCTATGCCATTTTGTGTCATGTTATTTGTCTTGTCAGGTTTGCTGACCAATTCCCTGGCACATCAAATTCTTTTTTCTTGCCTGGCTCTTAACAGTGATCATGACATTGATGGAAAAAAATAACTTTTTGGGGTAATTGTCAAAGCAGTATTTCATAAAATTGAAAAATATAATGCGTGATATACGAGTCGCAAATTGTAAATATTTAAAAACTAAAGGGGTTCCTGGGAACTTGTGAAAATTGTGTCTATTTGTGTGCTTTTTTCAGGACAAATCCTTTCCGTGACAACCCATTATACAAGCTCTTCTCAGTTGCACCTATTCATACCCACTGTTTATTCATGCTGGTTCGGCTGAGCGAATATTGGTTTCCTGTGTTTCTTGTATTTGTACAGATAGTGACCACAGACACTGGGATTTGGATACTTTAAGAAGGATCTTAAATGTACAAACATGCTTGCAAGCAAATGAGGAATTCTGATACCTCAGGATAATCGAATGTATTCTGTGGGTTCAGCTCAGGATTGAAAGTATGCCTGTGTTGGGTATGCCGTTCGCCAACAGACCCACCATGTTTGACTCTTGTGACAGACCAAGGTCCTGTGACCAATCGCCACCGTCAGATGTGGGGAATCACCGAGCCCCATAACGAATGGAAGAGGTGGTTAAATGGAGGGCACCGCTGCCATCGGTGCGATGCTGTGGTGAGACGGAGGGTTATGTTTGTAGATCAGATCCGACTGGGGCCACCGGTGCTGCCGGGACTTTCAGGAAGTCTGAAGTGTAAAATCCAGTCCTCAGGGAGCGTAAACACGAGGGTTAACACATACTGGCACTCGAGGAGAGCAAAGATTAACAAAAGATGAGGGTCAGCTGACGGAGCACGGGTGCAAACATGGCAAGACTGCACCTTGAAGATATAGAATATCCCACTTCCTTTCAGAGGATTTAAACAAAGTTTTAAAAACTGACAAAAGATAAAAGTGTTACTCCCTTTAATGTGATAAAAGTCACCAGCATCAATGTGCGCAGTGGTAATTTGACAAGGATATTTTGAAGTGTTGGTTTCGTCCGGGGCCAGTCTACCTCGAATGGTGGCCTGTAACCGGATAAAATGCCCTTTTATCTTGGTATACTTAATTCATTCATAAAATGTGGTTTTAGTTTGACTTTCTGGAACATGTTAGAGCAAAGCTGAGGACCAGAGCATGGAGACCAGGGGTGGGCATGAAGAGAGAACTGTGATAATCAACCAGACGTTACATGAAGACTGCAGTATTTAAGTGTGCGTTCATATGTGTGTTTATGTCTGCATGTGCGTGTGTGTCTGCTTAACAGAAGACACATTGTGGACCACGGTTGGGGAAACATAGTGTGAGTGTTCAAAAGAGACCTTTAATCTTTCTTTAACCCTGACAGGAAGGATTTCCCTTTCAACCAATCTTTCAGTGTTCTTATAAACAAATTCCATCGCTGCCACTCAGTGCATTACGTGGAAGTTGAACTCTCAGTCAAATCTCTCCCAGTATTTATAGATCCCTTCTTTTTCTTCTTCTTCTGAAAGGTGCATCACCTGCTTTATTTCCCCTATTTTTAGAAACCTGAAGCAGAGAGGCCAATTACAGCTCCTTTGGAAACCAAGGTGAGAGCATGAAATCCTAAAGCTCCCGGCCATGCGCTGAACACTTCATGGGCAACATGGTGGTCCAGGGGTTAATTACATAACCGTGAGCTGGCACGGCAGGATGTAGGCAGTGAGTCATAAAACAAAAAAAAACTAATATGTGAAAACACTGCCTGCTTTAATTTGAAAATAAACATTTTTTTTAAAGAAAGAAAGCCTGTTTTGTATCTATCATATTCATATTTGTACCACTTTAGCTGTAGTTCATCCTCCTACATCATTTTTCCACTTTCCTTATCTCCCTGAGGTATCTGACGAAGTTTCTCTCTGCAAACACTCTTCTGATTCTGGTCTGATAGTAATTATATGGTGCAGCGTACAGTCTGCTGCCAACCCATTCTGGCCTAAGTAAATAGCCACCATTGCCACCTGATACATGTGGATGAAGAGGCGATGGCTGAGAATCAACATTATTGTGTAATTAATACCCCGAGCCAACCTCGGAGCGGTGTGATTGATTATGTGGAGCAGCTCCAGAGGAGGTGAACAAACTGTAAGAAATAAAACGAAAAGAAGAGCCAAGGTCTGGTAAATGAGATTCAACAAAAGTAAATATCTGCTGGATTACTCCAGGAGAGGATCTGGAATGAAGAAAATTCCCAGTGCAGAGCGTAAGATTCACATGGCTCCAAAAAGAAAAGAATGCCTTTCGAGTCAGAATAACTGAACGTGAGATCTGTAAATAGAGCTGCACTCTGGGGGTCTTGGCTCTCTGATCTCTGGACATGTTACATTTATAATTGACTCTTATTAGCATGATAACATAAACAGGTTTGCAAAGAATCAATGATACATCAACATGTATTAATGCGATGTGGCAGATTTCTTTTCATCTTTGCCCCGGAGATGTTTCCAAACCTCCTAAGAAAAAGTAAAAAAAAAAATCAGAATCCAATTGAACAAGAAACAATGCAAAACCTGTTTCCAATATGCTGCATATATGAATTCCTGCAGCCTTTGAAAAGTACCAGTGAAAGGATATGCATGACCTAATATGACTCTTTAAGTTTTCTTTAGTTTTGGCATCACTTTTGGGAAATTGTTTGATTTTAAAAGTTGGTTTTAATGACAAGTTACCTTCATGTACAGTTTTTTCAGTCACGTGGAATAGTTAGAAATGTTTATCTACAATATGTATTGTGCATTATTGCATATCAAAGCAAATTTGAATCAACCGTACTTGTCTTTAATACAACTTTAACATCTTTTCAGTTTAAAGAGAGAGAAGCAGATTTAAAATCTCTAATAATCTTGAGCTCTGTGCTCATCTTAACTTATCCTTAAAAACACATATCCATTCATTCATTTTTCTTTGACCCTTTATCCAACTCAGTGTGGCGAGAGCTGATAATAGGTCACAAACATAGGTAATTTGTGATCACCAATTAGCCTGAAATGCATATTACTGGATTGTAGGAGGAGTAAAAAAAAATTAGAATCCAGAGATGCGCAGGAAGAACATGAAAACACTTGAGCAGGGAATATATTTGGTTTGAGGCAAAAATGCAAACCACTACACTGTTGTGAGGACTCCATTAAAGCATTTTGAACACCATTGTGACAAAGGCAGAATATCAACATGGCCACGGTCAGCGGCCGCAGCTCGACCGATACCAGCTTGTCAGCGGCTGCCGCCGCCTCTGTGATCACTCGCAAACCTTTAAAACTTGAGTTATGAGCTCCATCTTTTAAAGATGATCATGTGTTTATTTCAAAGAGTCGAATTTCCAGGTGTGTGCTCGCGGTGTATCATTTCATGTGGTGCCCCCGAGATGTGATGCCATCACTGACGCCTCCCGCTCTGCGTGCTGTGATGTTCATGATGTAAAATAAAACCAAGCCACTACTCTGGGATGTGAGAGGTGGGGCAGCGTGGTGTATCTGTACTTGCATGTTGTGTTGTGAAGCAGCTCCAGTGGCAGGTGCAGACTTGCCCCAGCGTGAACTTTAAGGAAGGGAGGTCATGCGTCACTTTATCCGATAGCCTGCCTCCATATTGGGTCCAATCAGCTGCTCGGGTTGCTGAAGTCAGAACATGGCTGGGATGGCTGTCGAGTCTTTAACACAGTTGTTGATGGACTGGGATCAGTATGATGTTTCAGTGTGTTGTGAGTTTACATTCAAGCATTGAACTACCAGCCACGTATAAGAGCTCCTTCGATATACGTATATCTGCTGGAGTATATGGAGTTTACATTTCTCTGCCCAGATGGCCCCTTAAAGGTCTTTCCAGTTGTGTGTGTGTGTGTGTGTGTGTGTGTGTGTGTGTGTGTGTGTGTCCTTATCTGCGTTAGTTTGTGTGTAAAGCAGCTGCGGCTGACACAGCTGATATGACCGACTGCCTTCAAGTGCAGTAATGAAAGTAAAACACAGCTGGGAGCACATGATGGAGGCGCTCTATGTGTGCCATCTAGCAGTGGTCACCAATCACATCTCTGTCAGAATGAAACGACCTTGTACAAGAGCAGAGAAGAGGCACCGAGCAACAGATCGGAAGAGCACAGCTGCAGAGAGAGAGAGAGCGAGAGCGAGAGCGAGAGCGAGAGAGAGAGAGAGAGAGAGAGAGAGACAGCTCATTTCACTCAACACAAGCTCATCTAATGCATCGTCCATAATCAGTAACCTTCAAATGCTTCTTACATACATTTACTATACGTCAAATAGGATTTGCCATCTCCACTCAATATGGACGCTGAGCCGCCTTTTGCTCCCCTGCTGTTACAGGCCTCCCTCCAAACCCGTTCAAGAGCAAGTTTCCTAATTTGTCGGCTCGCCATCTCCGAGACTTTCTTGACAACAATGTAAACTCTCGATCAGCTTCGCCCAAAAACATAAAACATGACTTAATGAAACGTCCTGCTGAACCGTAGCCGTCCTCAGGCCAAGCCGGAATCAAAGCCCAACCGAGGTTTGGAGTCGTCCTCATGTGTTGGACTGAAACGGCGTCGGGACATGCTTCAGGTTTCAGCGTTTGGCTGCCAGGTCAAGTGGAAGGAACTGCTTGTGGTTGTAACGCACCTCCGACCAGCAGACAGCTTCTTGGATTGAGCCGTGGCACCAGATCGACGGGCGTTGCGGGTAAAGCGATACGTCAATAAAAGAAATACATTTTGTGGTAACTTTGAAAGTGATTAAGGAGGCTTGTCATCTGCTCCAAGAGGGAGTGCTCTCAAAAGGTTTCGTATTATTTTTATCCACGGCACGGTGCCTGCCCCATAAATCGGTCGGAGAAGGTTTATAGTAAAACTAACTATCTGGGTTTTTCCAACAATGGGGTCTTTTGTCTGCTTACACCTGACTCCACCTAAGCCAGTAGGGCTTTAAACAAAACCATATAAGGCCAAATGGAGCCTACAGCACATTTCCCCCTCTAAATCAACCTTCTGTTAAAGACATTTCCAGATCCATTGTTACAGAAAATTAAGGTGCAACAGGGGACTTAATGTTTTAAACTCTGCCTGTTGTAATAAACGCAAAAACAGGACCCGGATCTTGGCTGGGAGCCCTGCGGGACTTATCTGTCTTGCCTGTCAGAAATTACAGTGGAAGAAGAGTCGGTTGATCGTAGAGCCTCGTAAAAACACAACGTCTTTTTTTTAATGCATCGATTTTTACAGCTTGATGAGCCATTTCCTCGGTTCAAGACACACGATACCAGATTTAGGATAGAAAAAGCTCTTTAAAACCAATTTATTTTTCTAAATCAGCCAAAGCTTACAAATACTTAGTGCCACTGAGGAGAGAAAAGGTCTTAAATAAATGAACATGAAGGAGGGAAAGAGGGAGGATTAAGTAGCAGAAATGAACACCAAAGGTTAACATGAGAATTAATGGTTTAAAAACTAAACAATGTAAACTTGCAAGGTTTTGGATTTCATAACCAAATCAGCCCACAGAAGATAAAAGCCCTCTGCGGGCACTGACAGCAGAAGGGAGGGAGGTAATGAATGAATAAAGTAAAGCAGAAGCGAGGCAACACTACGACCCTGAGAAACTTCTCCCTTCTTTTTTCCTCCTCTCGGTTCTCATCTTCTCATCCATCCCTGTCTGGGCTTTTTTGAGCTTCGCATTGCTCTTGAGAGATATTGATGATACAGAGCAACATGATCCAACTGTGTGCTTTCATCTTGGGTCCAAAGCTTGTTTCTTTACTGATCAATGTCCCTTTGCCCTCCATCTTCATCAGACTTTATATAGACTGGCCTCGAGGCCCATATGGGAAGTTTCCACCCAGGCACCCGAGCACATGTCAGGCAAA
This sequence comes from Lipophrys pholis, assembly GCF_963383615.2. Lineage (NCBI taxonomy): Eukaryota > Metazoa > Chordata > Actinopteri > Blenniiformes > Blenniidae > Lipophrys > Lipophrys pholis. The sequence goes on from NC_137629.1 coordinate 24,113,300, forward strand.
CCTCGTTCCCTGCTTTATCTATTACTCAGTCCTCAACACACATCCTGGCATCGGTGGGCCGATAGTGTGTGTGTGTGTAAGTGTGTGTGTACCGCTGCTTTAAGGTGTGTAATAAAGTCAGCATGTGACCTCCAGCCTTCAGGTTGGTGGAGCACATAAATCTGCCACTCTCCTCCAACACGGGCCACCTCTGACCCTCGCACATACCCATTCACATTCTCTCGCAGGCATGGCTGCCAAGCATGCATCAGACCAATAAAATACAGACAGGAGATGAGCTTTGATAGGAAAAATTAAAATGCACACACATGTTGCGACTCGGTAGGTGGCTGCCAAGTTCCGAGCGAGATCCATCATACGGAGAGGTCTGCTTCCTCTCACTATGTCTCCCCACACCAGCCTCTTCTCTGACCTCGAGGTCAAGAGCTGGTGTCACTCTGAGGAGGATCCTCATGTCCCCGTCACGTCCTCCTGCCTGGCTCTCCACTTCTGTCTTCCTCTCTTTCTTTCTCTCTTTCGCACATCAGACACCTCCGTCTCTATTCTCATCGTCTGTCTCATATTCAAGGCGGCCGACAGTTGTCCTCTCGTGTTCGCCGCTCCCATAAACACCACTTGTCAGAGTGTCACCTTTCACTCACCGGGATCCCATCTCTCGAGCACTCGTCCCACAACATATGGTACATACCCAACTCAGCCCCTGACGCACACGCCCAACCCTCGTCAGTGTATCTTATCTCCGTTTATTCAAAGAACGTCCTACAGAGGGAGCTAGGCGGCAACTAGACTTATTCAGGGATGAGTAAAGTTTAGTTTTTTTCTATTATCAACATATTTAATAATTACCAGACACCCCGTCCCACAAGATCAGGAATTACTCAACTTCTCCAGTGATTTAAAAAAACAAAACCCAAACAACAACAACATTTTGTTTAACATGATCAAGACGTATTGATAAACTTTCCATTGAAGTTCACAACTACTACTACTACTGCAGTTAACATGAAATGTCACCTTCATACAAATCAATCATTAAATGCTGATCGTATAAAAGATGTTCATGCTTTTGATCGAAGGGATTTTATCTGCAGAATCCTGTTTACAGAGAGAATCAGAAGATGGAATAAAAGAAAAACACGAGTGTCGTCTGGAATGGCCACAAGTGTCTACATTAGGGGTCAACTGCACATTTGTCATAACTTCTGATGTCCATCAAACATGAAAGATGTTCATCCCTTCCAGTCACAATACATGGTTAGATTGGCAATCAGCACAAATCTAGTTTCACAAATCACCTTTAATTTTATTGCTATAAATACATCTCATCATGGTTGACATTAACCCCACTGTGCTGAAACATCATCACAAGTACGAGTAACTGCGCCCAGTAACACCAGTTTTATTCTTTTACCAATGCAGATTATCAGAATAAAGTGTTTCAGCAATCCATCCATGAACAACAAAGTCAGTCCTGATTGAACAAAGTGACTGACAGGCCGACATGGCTGCAAGTGAGTCACAAATTAAAAAACTGAATATTCATATAAGAGAGACCTCAGCTCATATAGTGGAATGAATCTCTCCATTCATGTTTGACAGTTCCCGTGACGGTTACCACAAACACAAGCAAATTCATTTCCCCATGGCTCCTATATTACAGCATTGGGTAAAATGACAAACACCAAAACAATATATCAAGCTTCGATGGGTCTTTAATAGTGTTTGGACATGCTGCTATTTGCACGAAAAAGATATAATGAGGGATACAGTTTAGTTTGCACTATCATTAGATGCACTTTTAACATACACCTCTAACTGTTATTTTCATTTCTCCACTTTCAGAGTGGTTGGACTGGCTGCATGGGTTTTTCTGCCATGCCGCCAGACATCATTGTAGAAATAAACAGTGGGAACATGCTTAGAATAATTCAGCGATGCATAAATATTCCTCCGGGGAGGAAACACAATTGCTTCCAGGTGCCATTACAGATTCCACCACCGTTCAAGTGCTGCTAACTATCCTCGACCCCACGCTTCATGTAACTCTTCGGCCATAATGAAGAGTTTCCATCAGTCTCTCCACCAGGAGCCGAAAGCGACAAGAGGGCCCAGGTTTTCATATTTAAACACTTCTTTGTTCTCTCAGAAAACAGGCACTGTGTATTTTCTTCAGTCTGCAGTAACTCCCCCCCCCCCAGCATGCAGAAACCCCTGACCGTTTGAAGATGCAGGCAGACATGGCCGCAGGGGGGCGAACAAGCAGAAGGCATAGTTTAAAATGAAAACCCGATGACAACTACTGATTGATTGATGATATGGACGCGAGGGCAGACTGGTCAGAGGCGGTTACCTCACAGCAGGAGAAGACAGTGCAGAAACAGGGACGTGAGCCGACACGGTTCAGCGCCAGGCGGTTATTGAGCCGACCTGTAATCGGCACGCGACTCGATGCACACACACACACACACACACACACACACACACACACACACACACACACACACACACACACACACACACACACACACACACACACACACACACACACACACACACACACACACTCCCAACAATCATGTCCTGAACACTCCAGAGTTTTACTCCCCCCCGCCCGCCCCTTATTTTAAGTCATTTTTCTCATTCCCTGTGGTCGGAAATGTCTTGTTTCCTTAATAGCTTCCAGTAAATTTCCCAGAGTCCCTGGTGTATATATCATGCCATCCGCCAGGGGAGCTCCTCTGGTGTCCAATTAGGCCCTCCATTCAGAGCAGTATAATCAAGACGTGCACTGCTAAGCCTCATGCTATCGTAACATGCAGACCTGATCGGGGATAAAACACTTGTGTAATGACAAGTACAAGCAGGTTCGCAGCAGAAGCCGCTGCTTTAAATCACAGCATATGAATTCCGTTACAGGCAAATTTGCCAGTTTGAGGGAAATCTGACTTTAATGTAAGCCACCAAATGTGTGTTTAACGTTCAGCTACTTGTCTCACGAGTCCACTCAGCAGGTTCTCCCCACTGTGAGGAGGAAATGGAGCACAGAGCAAACCAGCGCAGAGACGCCACATGTATGTGTTTATGTTCTTATTCTGCTGTCAGCTTGATTGCACAGGGAACAATAGGGACTCGTGAAACTGTAGGGACAAAACAATGAATTGCACATGACAGAAACTATTTTAGTTCTAGGTGAGAACACACTTTAAGATCATGTTAGGGTTAGGAAGGAAGTAGTTTTAGAGCAAATTGAGTAATTCAATATAATGTCCTCAGATTATGATAAAGATCAGAGACCAAGTGCATTACAGAAAAAATACATGAAGCACATTTAGAGCAAAAAATATATACTTTTGTCTATATGGATATGTATTGACAAGACAACAAAAATAATGAAGAGCATAGAAATCTATATATTATCATTTTGATTCTTTGACAAGAACTGGCATTCGTCCTCTCGTAACTTCTCTACTATTTATGATATCTCAGAAACATTCAAAAACTACCAAAAAGCTGAGAAACAGAGCTTCAGGTACGCATAATAGTCATTATGAACCACAGTAATTCTGCAGCAGTATAATCATTTAATTACAAACAAGACAAGGGCAGAAGCCATACAGTCATAATGAGGGTTAAAAGTAGCAGTTAAAATAAAATATATCTCATAGTTCAAAAGAAGTGACAGAGTCATATTTATACCACAAGCTCTGGAAACACACACTTATAAATGCATAAAGTGACTCAATTATCCTAAAATGATGAAGCGCCGAAGAGAAGCAGACTGAATGGAAACTGTGTGCGTGTGTATAGTATCCATCGAGTGTGTACATTTCCCATCTTTCCAATCTTGGGGCTCCAGCAGGAAAACCCTTCTGCTCATTAACCAGATGCCCTGCTGGGGTAGTTCTGTTTTTGGCTTCACCTCTGTGGGACCCTGAGTAATCACCCAGCATCGCCTCCTAAGGGTATGAGCACCACTGCGTAGTGGACCAGCCAGCGTCGAACATTTGCTCTCACCTCTGGGACTCATGGTCACAATAGCAGTAACTGTTGGCATTATAATGGATGGGTATTTAATGGCACTGAACGCAGAAAGACATTAGGTAACGCAGGGATTATTAGGGTGGGTTATTAGCAGCCATCCATGGTGCTCTGGTTCAGTGGGACGTGCCCAGCTGTTAGGGAACACTCGCACTGTGTTTAGGAGACTTTATACAAAGCCTGACTGAATGGCTGAGAGAAATTAGGAGGGATAAATCTGGGGAATCCATGTCAAAGGAAAAATAAGACAAGAATGAGCCTGAAAAGCTGGATTGTAAATGCAAGGAAATAATTTAGTTTTGGTGCCTGGGGTTTTTCTTATTTATCATCTTGCATGTACATTTGTCAAAAAGTAATCTCCATTAAGTTGCAGGGTTTTTTTCACCAAGAAATGATTGCCCTGAAGAGTGATCACTTAAAGTTGCTGTAATTGTTCTTTAATAGAAGGTTTCCGGTCTTTCAATAAGAGTTCGTACTTCCTCTCACTCTTGTTAAAAAAAAAAAAAAAAAGGTACATTATGTAGTCGCACCTGCATCTTGCTGACTCTGCACTCTTTGCCCTGTTGTTGATGGATTCCCTCATTACGACTCTGCAGGCTTCACAGTCGCGCCGTCGCATTTGTGGCCGGTGTTGCTTGTCGCAGCTGCACGGTCAACCAGGTGGTCACTATGACGTTTGCGATATCTGTATCTTCTGCTCGATGCGCAGTAAACACCGCGTGACACAAGCTAAAGAAAACATCCACTCTGTGTACTATATATCCACACATACAGGCCACAGAAACACTGTAGTGTCTGCTGTGGAGAGATATCCGCAAAGTATAAGTCTGTCTTCAATCTCACATTTTGCTAATAATTGCATGTTGAAATAATATGCCATGTTTCCAGATGCGGGAATCAAATGAAGCATAAATAAGTGATAAAAATGTCATAAATCTTCAGTCTTTTACGAAGTTTTTGGACATCAAAGGGACACAATCATGTGGGGATGTTTCTTTCTCATGTTGACGTAATCTTTGGGATAATTTATTCCTTATTGTCTCACTTTTCTGCAATTGAGCACTCTACACAAAAAGCACTTGTTCTTTTGTAAATACTCATTTATCTCCATATTATCATGGCTGTCAACTCTCCTAAACAGCCTCACCAAACACACACACACGCACACAGTCTGTGTAGGTGTGTAAGCTGTTTGGACGCAGATCTCCACTCGGAGCCATGTCACGTACCACTTTCACCGCACGCTTCTTTCATCTGCTCAGGCCAGGTCCTCTCAGCTCATTTCACAGCGACCAACTCACTTTGAAGGGATTCCAGTATCCCCTGCACCCCCGCCCCCCTTTCTGGTCCCTCACAATATGAGTCACCACAATGACACGAGTACCTGCACGTCTGGGACCTGCGCTCCTGATCACGCACCGAAAACATTCACACTGGACACAGAACCAGACACCCCAACACATGCACGCACCTTAATCCACCAGATTTTGCAGGCTTGGCTCGTTAAGTGTGCACAGACTCACGCCATGCTGACATGTACAGTCAGGTGTGTCAGTCCTGCAACATATCAACGGGTGCAGAAAGGAGGAAGGTGTGCGTGTAACGGCAAATAAGAGCAGCTCACATGAAAATGTCTACAGATTACCGGACTTTGAAGTTTCCTCTGCTGCGGCACACAGACTATCAAGTTGTCTAAACTTCCAATTTCTTTGATGTTTGTTTGAGCTAAACTGCAGATTTGGGCCACTGTGCAACAATCCCTGAAGGTAGTTGTGGAACCACATGCGTGTTGTGATGTGTTTTCTGTATGCTTCGGTAATCCATCTGACACTGACACAGTGCGGGGAACGAAGAAGGCCTATTTCCCTTTATTCAATAGTTTTCTGAAGTTACCACTGCCATAAACACGGGGCAGTACAGAGGCTGCCGTTGATTCGATAACGAGTGTGTTAGCCATACGCAGACATCTGTGAGGACTTTCATTTTCATGGTTGTGGAAATCTGCATCCATGTTGCAAGGAACTTCACCTTTTTCCACTTAAGACTGTTCGGCGGGCTTCTCTGTTACACACTGAACGTATGAATGGATAGTGTGTGTGTCTCTCTTTCAGACTTCCTCATTAGCTATACACAAATGTAATTACAAACGTAATTCACAGAGCCTCGAGTCTAAACGAATTCAGTTTTGCACAACATGTACTGTTCTCAGTGAGTGAGCACAGACAACAACATTATATGTTCAACAACACTGAGAAAAACTTTCTAAGTCCAGGGTTGCTTCAAGTAATTTTTTTTCTAAGTACACGAAATTTGGACAGATTTCGGAAAAATATATTTTTTAGCACTGAAATTGTTTACAAAGAAATCCTGAGCGATACACACTAATATTTATCAAGGAACGAGTATCATTAGGAATTCTGTAAAAGAGAATCTCAGCTTTTTTTTTTTTTATCCATTATGTTTTAATGTGGCAATTTAGAATTTGAAATAATCGGGAAATATATGATTTTACAAAAAGTACTAGAAGTGAAAATATACTGAATGCATTCTCAGAACATCATAAAGAAATGAGTAGGTAAAGACCCCTGTGTATATATAGTGCAATCACATCCAACAATCCAAAGAGTTCTGCTTCATCAGCAGGAAATCTACAATAAATTAACAAATTGATTTCACTTCCAGTCAACACCATCTGCTGTTCACCTCTAACTACTGACAGCACGACAGGCAGATGAGAAGTACAGAGACCATCACGAATGAGCATGTTGTTGATAGATTCACCCCCTCAGACTCCACTCCAGTGAAATCTAAGTTGTTGGAGGAAAACACTTGATGGATGTTCTCATGTACTCTGGTGCGTGTGGTGTTTGGTCTTGGGTGGAGGCCAGGCCTTGAGTGAAGAAGAGCAGCGATAGATAACAGAGCTGCTAAATGGCCTCTGTCATGAGGCGCAGAGGCAACGTTGCTGTAAAGCATTTACATCCCTCCCTCACAGAGCTCATCGCTCTTTCTCACTGCCTCCGTCTCTGCTTCTCCCCCGGTGCAGGGCGGCCAGGATGTGGAGCGTGAGAGTGTTGACAGAAGGAGATATGGCCGGGGCCAAAATTCACGGACACAACTTGACACCACGAAGAGAGTTCAACGGAGGAGCATTGGGTTCACATAAATTATTGTCCGATCACTCCTGCTGGCCCTCACGAGGTCAAGGATTGCCAAGGAGGATCATGGGTAATCACAACCCGACTAAAAGCCACTTCTTTACAACTCCCTGGCGCTGGTCAGGTGAGACAAAGGTCGGCTGACGTCGAGGCGTGCATGCTGTGAAACATGGACTGACGCTAATTGGAGGCCCAGGATTTATTTGTTTGTTGTTCTCGAAGGTGGAAAAGGAGGGCGAAAGTGTGTTTACAAAACTTTACAGATGACTTTAAATGTGCACCTGATGTTACAAACAGGAACACGCAATTAAACTACGTTGTTAGGTCTTACAGCTCCTCTATGTTACAACACTGACTGAAGTCGTACACAGTGAGCAGATGTATAAAATGACTCTCTCACTCAACACAAACACCAGGGGTGGGGTGAAGGGTTGGGATATGACTTCTGTTTACTTGTGAAAAGGCAATGAAAGTACATAGATGAATGAATGAAATAGAAGGGTGGCTGGGAGAGGGTGAGTGTGTGTGTGTGTGTGTGTGTGTGTCTTGCGGGGGGGGGGGGGTGACGATGTTGAGGATATATTAAATCACCTGAATAAACTCTAAAAACAAGTGGACTTTAAACCTCTGTGTTATTGTCAGGTATTATAAAGCAAATAAGTGGGGAAAAAACCCCAAAAAACACTATTGAAAATCTTTTGCAGGAGTCCTTCACACACAAGTATAAAACACCATCCATCTTTTGTATGTCTTGGTGGATCAGATCCCGATTGACTATTGGTGAAGGTGGATATAATCTTGCCAAATCACCAGTTTATCACAGGATAAACGCAGAGACACGAGACACAGACGACCACACACAGACACACACATGCTCACATTCACACCTACAGGCAACTTAGAGACATCACTTAGTTTCATACGCACCAGAAAACCCGTGCATGCAAAGTTAGAAGCTGTAAACCGTGGCCCAAACCAGACTTGAACCAAGGACCTTCTCAACTATTCCAACACTGTGAAGCCCCATAAAACACCAATAACAATGAAATCCTACTCTCTGTAAGTCATGAATGAATTGTAAATCCCTCCAGAAAAATCCTTGAACCCACCATGGTTTGAAAGTCTGTAATGTGTTTTAGCAAAAAGGACCAAACCCAAGAGCAGCAGCTGATGAGGACAATGCAACATGGCGACACGTCGGAACAACTAATAAAACAACAGTCAATCACCGCGTGTAAGAGCCATTTCAACTGAACTGTTGTAAGATCTTCTAATCAGGACGTGGCCAGTGAAGAGTTAAGAAGGTTCAGACTATCAGCAAATTCATGAGGTTGACGGGTGCACATCTGCATGCTCCCTTTTCCTCCACCACCTACACACACCTACACACACACACACACACACACACACACACACACACACACACACACACACACACACACACACACACACACACACACACACACACACACACACACACACACACACACACACACACACACACACACACACACACACACACACACACACACACACACACACACACACACACACACACACACACACACATTTTTCACTGTAACTCCTCTGCAGCAGGACGGCCGCAGTTCTCTCTCCTCCGTCCGGCTGGCTGAATGGATGCCCAGGCTGAAATGGGGCCGGAGTGCTGGAGCTGATTAGCTTGTTTGCTTTCTATAACCCAGTGAGAAGGAAGCTCCCCTGCTGCAGCTCGGAGTCAACAGGCCACCCCTCACGGCAGTGGCCGAAAGGTCTTCAATGGTCACACGCACACATAAAGTCGCAGAGGCGCATGTGCATGGACAGTATAGGTCGCAGAGACCGTGTCGCAGCGAAGGTGTAACACAGAGGCTTGAACGAGCACAGATAAGTGTAAGTGCACGACATGCACGCAGACGGTAAACAAACATGCATTCCCATGGTGGTCTGTAATGACATTGTGCAAATATACAAAGAGGGCTGACAAACAGAAAACAAACAAGACAAACGAAGACAAAGCATCGGACCTTCACTCCTCCTGGAGCCTTCACCCACCAGTGAGCCTAAAACCTTGGCTAATGTTGGAATCTGGTGAAACGCGCCACAGTGTGGCCGCAAATAGCTCGTAATAGAACTTCCCATTATCCGCACCGCTGGAATGTGCAGCTAATGCGCAGAGACCAAAGCCAGGCACAGTTAAAATACCTGCGGTAACGGCACGGTTAAAAGCCGTGGGGAGCATCTTTCTTTTGCAGTTAGGCCAGGAGAGAATAAAGGATGACAGGATTATGGAGAGTTACTGAAGGCACAACCAATCAACTACATGTGAGAAAAGCACAGTGATAACATGAACGAGGATTTTGAGCTTTTCTGCTCCATTACTTCGTAGGTCCCTGTCTTCTCATGACCCCTGCCGATTTTCAATATTGAATTTTGCTTTATATTTTCCAGAGCACATTGGAATGGTATGCTAAAGCGTCACGCTTTTAACAAATCTTTTGTTATGACACATACATAAATAGATAAATATTCAAGTTTGAAGTTTTTGGATCCTGATCTACTTCTAAACTTAACCTATGAGAAAACCCAATCCCTTGTGGGGGGGGGGTGTTATCTTATCTATAGCATCTTGAGGGGAACACTGAACGCACTCTCGCCTCGCAGCAAAAATATCCCTGGTTTGATTCCAGACTAATGGCCCTTCTGTGTGGAGTTGGGATGGTCTGTCTGTACGTGGGTTTGTCTTGTCCCGGTATTCCGACTTCCCCCATATTGGCTCTGCAACCGTCTCTGGAACCTTTTCAGGGTGAAACTGTTTGGTCGCTGAAGAACTAAGTTACAGTTGCAAGATTCCATCCCTCCATCCATCCCTCCATCCATCCATCCCTCCATCCATCCATCCATCTACTATCCATGTATCAAATAAAAAAAGCATTGAATCGTAGAGTCCAATTTGATTCTAAAAACGCATTATGGTAAGTTGATTTATCACAGGGATAGAAAAAAAGAAACAAATTTTTCAGACAATCTAATTGGAACTGATTACATTTTTCATATTGATGTCATTTCCAAGGCCCCTAGGTGTCACCAACATGTGTCGTCTTACACATTTTACAATATCCATAAATATTTACCTTTAACTTTGTGTTGTCATCATTCTGCGCCAACGAGAGTGGCCGCAAGTCCGAGCAGCTGAGTCCGGTTTTGTTTTTTGTGTGTTGAGTGTTTGGAGAAATTTCTTATGATTCTTGATGAGCTGCGGGACAGTGGAATTTCCAGTCGGGGATTAATAAAGTGCTATCTATCATCCATCATCTATAATAAATCCTAATATCTAACCTTTGACCCCCAAGTGCTAACCAGGCTAATGACGTCACTGTATCATGTGGAATATCAGACTATCAGATCGTGACCTACACCGTGACCTTTGACTTAATCGCTCTCTAAATTTGAACCGTCCTTGGATAAAGACAAATCGTCCCTGAAGACTTCATGCCATTTGGGTAAATAGTTTCTGTGAAAGGTTGGTAACATACATACTCACATACATACATACTAAATACACACGAACAAATACATAATATTTGCCCCAACTTTTGTTGGCGAAGGTAATATACGAGTACCACAGCATACAGGCAGTTGAGCAGGCAGCTGTCCTTGAGGTGCTCTTGTAACCATTTCACTCTCAGCACAATCCAAGTATTTCTCACTGCAGCTGCTGTATAAATAACCAACCATGTGACTGCTGGAGTCCACTTCATTCTCGCCGGGGGGCAACGGCACTAAATGTCGTTCAGCAGTAAGTCCCGTTCAGTGGAGTTCTTAAACTTTTCCCTGGTTGTTGCTGCAACACTTCCCTGGAATTCTTCTTCTCTGCCTCCAGACCATGTTTTCATCTGCAGGACCTCGCCATCACCAGTTCACTGTAGCAGGTCGTGCCACACCGCCTGTACTGTGCTATGCTATGTCAAGCATGGGGGTGGGGGTTCTAGTGTTACAGTCTATTTGTTACAGGTCATTGCTTTGTCTCAGGTTAATTATGACCTGCAGTACAGTGTGAGCAGCGGCGCGACAGCCTCCAAAGTAGCAGCACAGTCTGGAGATGGTTAACTCCAGTCCCAAGCTGAAGATCACATGATTAACGGACACTCTGCTAAGATAATATTATTCCACCTGAGACGAGAGCCGGGGATGTTTGCGTGTGCAGGACAGCGTGGTGGCAGTACAGAGCTCACGAGAAAAAAGAAGGTGGGGAGGGTGGCGGACACAAAGCAAGAAAGATGAGACCATCAACCGCTGGAGCGAGGGAGGTCTAGTGGTAATATTGAGTTTGTAGAAATGAAGAAAGGAGCCCATTCAGTGGTCCTGTGCCCAGGGCCCCTTCCTGATAAAGACGATATGACGTCACTGCAGGCTCCTGCAAAGACGCCACGGCGAACACAGATAGCAGGCAGCCGAAATGCACAGAGCAAATTAAGTTACAGATAAAATAACTACGGCCGCCTCTGGAGACAGAAGTACCCAAATTCTCCACGTCAGTAGGAGTGAAAAACAATAGTGTCACTGTTTAGTTTTTTTCCTCTTTGAGACTGAAACTTAAAGTACTTTTATGAGAGTCGTAATATTCAGGTAAAGATAGGTAAAAGTAGTGGACTGGATCAAAAAAAGAGGTTAAATTTTTTGTTTAAAATCTGAAAAGCATATCGTAGAAATGTCAAAGAAGTAAAACCTGTTTGTTCAAGACATTTGAAGTGACAGTTTCTGCTTTTCCAGGAAATATCTCCAAACGCATTTCTATTTTCTTGTTGATGTGGCGACCAGCGTCGGGATAAATGCGTTATAACAAAGTAAAACTATTACTTTGAGCAGTAACATGATAGTAACTGATTATTATTAGGAAATGAATAACCGTTACAGTCACTTACAAAGTTTTCATCAGTTCAGTACTGGTTAGAGTTGTCAAAGTTGGAGAGCTGCCGTCTCTCTCTGACGTGGCTGTGACTGTTACAGGAGAGTGTGCCGGAGAATGCTTGCATTTTAAATAGCAGACATCAATAATGATCAATCAACTCAGACGGACTTAAGCAACATGTGTGCACCAACATTTGAACTGAAAAGAGGTTATAAACAAAAGAAATGATCAGGCCACATTGGCAGTGTGGAGAGCAAACTGGAAATATTTCCTTTGATATTTAAAACAAGAAACGTATTTCCACCTCTGCTTCAAGGATTTAACGGACCAATAACAATGAGATGAACAGAACCAGCGAGACAAAGCTGAGGAACTTAATACAAAAACAGTGAAATAAAAGTAGATGCTAAACCAACAATGACAGCTGTCTGACCCGCCGTCTACCTTTTGTTCTAACTCCGTCTTGAGCCAGCACATTTTTAGTAAATGCCAAGCGGTGCCATGTGGTAAGACGGGTAAACAAAGTGCTACTTTAAGGGTTATCAACAAACAAAAGAAACCCCATCATAATCACTCCCAAACAGGCCAAGGATGCCTCAGTTTATTGATGTGTTTCTTTATTTTCTTCCCCTTCAGCTGTATCCATTTCTTTCCAGGCTTCATACCGTCATCATCTCTTCATCATGTTTTCTCCCTCATTGTTTTCATGATTTCTCCCATGCCTCTCAGGCTTCCACCCTCCATTTATTTGCAGTGTTTTTGAGATGGTGGCAGTGGATGATGGTGCCTGATCTGTGGTGGCATGTATCTAACTTTCCTGACGGGGCGGACAAGGTCTGCAGTCCCCGTTCCCTGCAACGGGGAGCTGGAAATGAGTTGCTCTGTATATTTGGAAAGGGTTGCCCTACACATACTAAGTCCATCATTGTTGATCCATATCCATTTCCATTTCGCAACAGAGGTGGACACTTTCCACCTGCGTAAACTTCCAATATTGTGGACATGATTATTATTATAGAAAGTTATGGTGGGCCAATTCCCTTCAATGACCTTTCTTACATTTCCACCACATGCTGAGTCATTTCCTGCTCTTTGCTGATCAATCTTGGAACCAGGGTCCCACTAAAGAGATGAGAAACATGAGGCATGTTCAACCTCCATTCCTCATGATGGGCAGGTTCACTGTCAGTTTTTGTTACAACGAGAAAGATGGAGGACAGGACAAGGCTCAGATTTCATTAGGATAATGGCAGCTTGTAATCATTACAACAAGTAGTGACATTGTACAACAGTTATGACTTAATCATTATTGTCCATCAGTCAAAAGGCCAAAGAAAAAACAACATATGACGCAATCTAAATGCATAACAAGGACAAGCAAATGGCCATAATGAGGTGAAGATCCATGCCTCATTTAATGGCTTTAAGGGACATTTTAAAGCGAAGAGTTTAGCCTCCAAGGTAATTGCTCCTTTAGAGTTGCATGAGTGGCAGAGACCGCAGAGAGTTTCTGACAGTCAGGGAGAGGCCACATATTGGACAGAGAAAGGCTACATGATGTAAGTGTTTGAAGAAAATCAACAGCTCTTATGAAACAAAGCATCCTCAGATGTGTTTTGGAGGACACGAGTCTGGGAAACCAACCGGTCACTGCATGGAAAAGCTTGATGGATGCAACGCAGCTTCTTTGTGGTTTCACATGTTGTCACATGAAACATACGCAAAAAACAAACAAATGATCACAATGAATGGGCTTCGCCATTTAATTAAGCTTTCATGTTTATTTGGTCTCTCGGGGAAGCAGTAGTAGTCTGCAGTGCTCATTTTACAATATGATAAATTTGTCTTTTTCAATGCTGAAAGTAGGTTAGTGGAATTTGAGGACACTCTTCTAATTAGTTACCCTGTGTTGTTTCTTCAGAGCAACAGTTCCCATGAAGTTTGAAGGCTGTAAACACAAAAGTATAAGTATACTTTGTGGAGAAACTACACTGACTTATGACAAATTCCTGTTTGCTATCCACTCTTGGATGCACTGACAACAATCGCCGAGCGTCACGGTGAGCCGTGTTATGACACACAAAAGAAGGAGCTCAAAGCCCTTGAAGAAAACAGCCTCGCTCTGTGGCAAAGAGTTAAACAGCTGCTTCCAGTAAACTCTGAAGAGGAAAGCCAAGACTCTGCTTTAACTAACACTTTCTCTCTAGTCCGCCCTTCTTCTGTCTCCCAACTTGACTCAGGTCGTGTACCTTGTCCCAGCCAGCACAATACCTTGGACTAAGATGAAGCGAGCTGGGAGATCGTGGCTCTTCGTAGCCTGGAGAGAGAAATGCTCCTTTGATGGGGGATATCAGTTTTAATTCTCCCCAGTGAATTGAACCTTACAGGCCGGAGGGGGCTCTGGTGGGAAAACTCAAGAGGCCATTCCAGACATCTTGGTGGCGTTAGATTATCTTTGCTCGGGCCATCTGCGAAAGTCACCATGACCATATTATCTTTAGTGGCTCTGTTTTCTGTGAATGTCAACCGTGACCATCAAGACCACGGAGGCCTGACTACTGTCCCTGAGCTCTTTCATGTTTGATAAGAGCAAATCATGAGGAAAAGTAGAGACAAAACAAGAGGGAAAAGGGAGAGTAAAGAACATTTCCTCTACAAGGCAACGATGTGACATGGTCTTGCATTTTTCTTGTATCAATGTGCATGACATGAGCGGCGTTTTATGAAAAAGAAAATCACCAGATGTTCTGCATGATTTGCCTCCTTGAAAATATATAAAAATATATATATCAGATAGAGGCTTCACTCATATTTAAAACATGTGGAGGAATTAGGTCTGTCTGAACGGCCTCACCACAACAGCCATGTTGATTCTGGACTCCTAAAGCCAAAGCAAGATTCTGCTTTCTTTCCAATGTCATTCACAAAAACAAAATGACAATAAAGAATAAAAAAGGAAGAGGAGAAACAATCCTAAGATACTGACGTAAATAAAGATAACATGATCGGGTGTGAGCAGAGAGGATACAGATCCTGCAGATTTGTTTCATATGGGTGTGATCCAAACCAAACAAGAAGATGGATTTAACACATGCGTCAGAGGGGGGGAAAGCATGAAAAAAGATGGATGAAGGAATGTGGATAGTGAGGAAGATGCTCTAAACAGACACAGGTTAGTTTTTGTTTTTTTTATAATGAGACAGTGCTGCTCAGATTATCAACAACACAAACATTGAAAAAAACCCTGAAACAGAACAAGTAGGTTGTCTCATCTGTCTCTGCATATATGTACGACCTCCACTGTCCCCCTGAAGACTTTTCTGATAAATCCCTGCTCGAGATAACGTGTTAACTCCCACCCAAAAAATAATGAAACACCAGTTCAGCCTTTGAAGTCACATTGTAACAAAACAAATCCCTTTGAGAGAATCAGTTCATAAACTTAGACTCCACCCCCATTTCCAATCAACCAATGACTGTACAGTAAAGCTTGTGATTGATAGCATCGACTGATCTGTTTCAGTTAGGTAGCATTGACATTGCTCTAAATAACGAAAGTGTATTATTTAATTTACTGTCCACATTATTAAAGACAATGAAGTCGTATGTGGGGACCTGACGACGTCTTATTGAGGCTTCGTAAGGGCTTTGCCAACAAAATAATTGCGTCTCAAATCAATACTTGGTTCAATGCTGGGTTTGGTACCAAGAGATTTCAAGAATGAAGACAATCTCTAGAGGTATTTGGGATCTATAGACAAGTGTACTATGTACCAGAGAACTTTTTTGTAAGGAATTTATTGAGTTCTTACCTTATTATACTTGTAGTTTTGGATTTACTTTGACTTCTTTAAACAACTTCAATTGTGGATGTATTTTAGTAAAACAAACCAGTGAGCCCAAATCAGATAAAAAAAACTGAGTTACAGTGTAAATAATTCCTAACACTATACGCTTCTCTTCATTTGTTGTCTGTGGAAAAAACGTCAGTGCCAAAATGTCCCACGTAAACGAAATGTTAGGTTTTCTTTTCCAGATTTCTTTTCCAATTTGATCATTATCTATGAGCAGACGGAATTCTTGCTTTCTTTTCACTCAGCTTTCTCACTCATTTCCAAAAAAAGTGAGAAACACATGACACGATAATGGAAATATTGTTTGACGACTAATCATTGTCCTCAAAGAATAATAGATACCAATAAATCTGCATTAGTTTGTGAGAATAACTCACTAAGTGTGACAAGGACGTGTAGTCATTAAAAACCATGACTTAACAGGTTATCTGTGGAAAAAAAGACAGAACTATCAATTCACTTTTTGTGGCCAATAGAAAATGTATCATGAACGATGTGGAAAGAACCTAAAAGGGCTCCACTTTTTATTAATATGCCCAACGTGAGCTTGTCACATTGATCCTGCAGCTCCAGCTGCCGGCGACAGTCCGTTTGTATCTGAGAGGAGCTGATCAGACAAAACAGAAGAAGTAACCAAAATAAAGTGGGGGGAAAATGAATGACAAAACACTGACCGAAAGACAGGTCACGAAAAAGTAAACATAAACAAATAACAATCCCTCTAAATATTCTCAGCCACTCGGCAGACGTTTAGAGACATCATGATAAATTACGGGAACATTAGATAAACATCGCCATTTATATTTCAGCAGTAACAAAAGTAAAATAATAAAGAAACTCTGGTATTTCCAAGAACGGGTCGCCGGGCTTTGATCTGGTTGTGTTTAATGGACTCATGACTCTCCTGTTGAACAGTGCGGCTGGTTTTACTGCCCTGTGGTGGCTGTGGAGGTTTGTATTGTTCGAGGGAACAACACAAACAATGGCTGGAAGGATAGAATCAAGGGTCTGTGATGAAAAAGGATGGATACCTCTCGGAGAGTGAGCTGGGGTCTACTTTTGTACGAGGCTTTTGTCTTCTTCATTTGACCCCAGAGACAAGAAATGACAGAGGCCATGAGTCAGAAGACCACAAACAATGGTGTGAACTGAAGAAACTGCAGACGTACGTTCAGGTTCCGTGGCGCTCTTGCTCAAAGCACACAAGCGATGTGACAAAGAAATGCACAGAGCGATCTTCGTTGTTGAAGCTTTGAAAGCTACGAGATGACAAGCTTGTTTTGACACGTCAGTCAGCAGAGCGTTTGACTGCAGGCCAGCTGTGGTCTTCAGCGTTGGCAGGAAGTTTACTAACAGCTTCTTGTTTCGTCCTTTTCCCACCATTTTTTTCAGGTTCTGCCATCATCATGATAACCGTCACCGTCGGACCTCTCCGGAACACAACATAATGAAAAACACAAGACAATGAGCTCTTCTCTACGCTCTGTCGAATGAGTCTGTCATTGATTGTCCATCCTTACAACTGGCTTGTCTCCCCCCCCGAGGCGACGATGTAATTCGGTTAGTGAGAATGTATCCATCGCAGAGGTCGGCTGAACACGGAGGTGAGGAGGAAGAGGAGCGGCGAGAGGAGTGGCTCTTTGGGCAGGGTCAGAGGTGTGTGGCTGGTCTGGGAATGTCTGGTCAGGGTCACAGCGTCAGAACAGATGCACAGAACAAACAGCCACCTCTCCGGGCAAATGCCGCATCCTGTCGGCGGCTAAAGGAGATAGAGCCGGTGCCGGAGGTTGACACAGCAAGGGTCACGGGGTCGGGAGGCCGCGCAACCTCACCTGCCCTCCTCTTCAGTTCCAGTCAGTGGAACAAACCTGGTGCAGCGCTTCAGGACGGACAGACAACAACACATGAAAAGTGGAGCTGGAAGCTGCTTCACTGCAGATGTTCCCGGGTGCAGAAGAGACTGCTTTTATCAGGGTCTGCCAGTATTGCAGCCTCAGGCGGTGGAATCAGAGAGAAGTTGTGTCTGTTCTTTTTGGTTTGATCATTGTTTTTCCCCAAAGAAGTCAATCTGTCTGTCCACCACAGAGTAAAACATTTCATACACTGTCATGCGAACTTCAAACTAGTAATCCAGGTCCCCAGAGAAAAGAAAAAAAAAAATCATGTGACTTCAGTTTAGCTTTTAGCCTTTATGATTTCAAGTTTGACAATTGCAGTTCTGGGTGACAAATCTGAGCAACTGCTGAATGAAGTGAAAATTTGCTTCCAACTTAAGATGAATTACAATAAATCATTTGTTTTCTCCCTTTTCCGTAAGTATAACAGGAATAAAAATTCTAAAGGATATTCCATGAAAAATCTCATCAATACCTAAACAGCCTAGGGAATGTGAATAATACTGACTCTGAAGGACTCCAAAGATTTCTGTTGTTTCATGTTCCCTAAAAGTACTTCATCACTGCAACTACAAACGAGAGCTGAGCAACAATCAACACCAATCCAACTATTTACACGCCAATGTTGATGGCTGCTATGCGTATCCCCCAGTTTTAGGTTCATATGGACGGACGAGATGGGATATGGAACCACCAACTTCGGGATTGGAAGATGGTCCCACTCTGCAAACTAAGAAAAGAAATGTCACAGCCTCTTTCTTCAGGAATTAGGCAGCAAGTATGCCATTGATGGACATAGACAGACATTATTCCATCGGCAGTTTCCCTTCTGCTTCTGGGTCTTGATTAAGGAGAGTTCTTACCGACCTGAGTTGCTCTTGACGAGCTCATCTGCAACAACCTCACTCATGCAACCACATCAAGAAACATCCTTGAGCTTTGTAGGACAATGGAGATAAAACCTGACTGTCATGTTTGTGGATTAGGCAATTCAAGTGTTTCCTCATGCTGACACAGTTTGAGGTATTCATCTGTGTGCAATTGTGTGTATTTACAGTACACACCATGAATGCGCGCCTGCTTGATGAGTCCATAACATCCAGATGTGTCAAATCTAACAACTCCCCACAAAGTGATCTTTTGATGTGAAACACGCTTTAAGGTCCAGACATCTGTCCGACTGTCTCCCTGCTTTCTCACCGGTCCCGGCCCGCCGATGTCACGAGCAGCCAAGCATGTGTCAGTCCGGGGCGGCCGAGATAAATAAAAAAATAAACACGAGGGCCAGCTGTCAAGCAGACAATCAAGCTGCAGCCAGCAGCTGATCTCCTTCATCACAACTGCTCAGGACACGCTCTCACGGGAGATGCAGTCCGGCTGAGAGGAAAGGAAAACACAGAGATATGACTGAAGGGGGGAGAAAGTGGATTCATGACGGCAAGAAAAAGTAGATAAAAGAAAGAGGTTAATTCACCACGATAGATTTAATAGAGTTAATTCCCACTGTAGGAATAACGCTGGTTCTGTACGCCCGGGAGCCGGAGATGTCAGCAGCTTTTAATCTCTATCTCTGCACAGCGAACTCTGACAAGCTTATGAAAACGAAGGTTATGACTTTTCATTTCTTGGCTGCTCACAGAAGCTCTATTGTGGACATTGATTGTTTTTCATTTTGAGAATCTTTATTGAGCCGGTGAAAGGGGCCCATTCACCGTGACAGGCCCCGAAGTGATCGTGAAGTGCTGGGAGGAGGGTGTGTTGTGTTTAGCGATTAAACCACAGGTTAGCACACTGAGCTGGAGCTGCAGACAATAATCAGAGGGATTATTGAACTTTATGCAGTGCAGGCACTTACGAAGGCTGCGCACCTAAAGGTCAGACGTTTGGTCTCATGAACAGAATATGATGTGATCAGAAATGCATTCGTTTGTCTCACATTTGTAAGGCACATACTGATCTCTTGTGCAAACTGACAGCTACTTTTGATTTTCTCCCCTGTAATAAAAATCTTTCGCTCTCAAAAGCTCTTTTTTTTTTTTTTTTTTTGTACTTTCACAATAAGAAATTCCAAAATATTTGATGTGGAAACCCTCTGTAGGCCTGCCAGAAAAGATGAAGCAGAAAAATGAAGCTGACAAAAGGCTTGTTTTGTTTTTTGTCTTCAACAAAACACTGCAAAGAAACAAACTTGGTTAGAATGGGCGAGTTGGCACCAACGTGACAGCAGAGCAACAGATGAGCTGGAATATAAATTGGAAACCAAAGACTCCTTCTCTCTTCCTCTCTTGCTTTCGCCACCTTGTTGCCTCTCTGCTGTCATATTTTACCATCCAGACAGTTCCTGCTGTGTCACAGAGAAGCTGAGAGACAGACGCAGACACATCAGCCCCGTCTCAACTCGCTAATCATTATTTAAACTGCATTTTCTTCCTCAGACACTCGGCTCAGCCCAACAGGGACCGAGCGGAGCTTTCTGACAGTCAGTTGCAGGTGGTTTTCATTGCAGAAGACTACAAGCTGTAATTATTTAGCAGCATCCAAATCATACGTTCAGTATTAAGTGTCCCCTACTTCTTTTTTTTTTTTAATGATGGCTCCAGGTTGAGATCAGTGGAAACAATAGTGTTTAGGGAAGAGGGCATTTACACCTCTCACATTAGCATGGCTTCCGAACCCTGGACGTGTTACAGTCTGTGTCTGTTTAGCAGTTTCTGGTAACGCTGCTTTTAAATTCTAAACGGACTAAAAGACGCCAACAGAGCACACATAATGGTCAATCTGACTGGAATTAGCTTGACGTTTGTGGCCAATTTTCACATTCTTTGATCACGAAAAACACAAATAAGAAACAGTTATCTCATTTATTAGACTTTTTCTATTTTTAAAGTCGTGAGGACTTGGGAGTCTGTGGCCAATCAAAGCTCAAAGTGAAGCGGAGAAAAACAATCAAAGCAACTGAAGCAAAAAATGAAGCTCTGGGGAAAAAGTAAGTGGGCTGACTCACTCATTTACAGTGAACAAAAAAACAACTTGACAGATAATAATGATTCAGCGGGAGGATGTGATAGAACTTAAATCCACCTGGTTGCAACAAGTCAACGACATCTGGCTAAAACTGGACAATAAACTGCAAACAACACCAAGAGCCTGACTCACTACAGACCCTTGTGACGCTTTATTTTATCCACCAGCTTGACCATTCTACAAAACGGTAAGAAATGGAAAATAAAAGCCCCCTCCATTATGCCAGTGACCCCGCTCCTGCCCCGGCGGTGTGGAGTTAGTTAACCATGCTTGACAGGACCTCAGATCAGGTGTCGCCGTCTCCCTGCAGGGGGGGTGGCAGGGCTGAGGTGACCTGTAGCCTGAACAGGAGTTGCATGACACGGGGATCAAACTGAAGCACATGCTCCGACATCAGTCTCCGCTCCTCGGGGACGACAACCCACCTCCATCACTGACATCTGAGATCCAGGTTTTCAATCATTAGCTGCTCTATGGTCAACTGTCAGTGGTTAAATGATTGGGCTTGAACTTTCGGATGTGTTGGATCGAAAACCAGCTCGTCTTGACCTGAAACTTGGCAATTTAAAGGAATGTCTCCTAATAGGTTTGCTCATGACTTGGTCAGAAGCAGGGATTTAAAAAAAAATAATTAAAAAAGGAAGATTTATTTATGAATTTTTTGTCTGGGCAATAAATCTTACACCGTTGGAAAACTGGATAATTTGCCTTTTAAATGGCAGAACGTTTGTGAGGGGCGAGTATGTGAGCGTCACTCATGGAAAATCTGGAAAAACTTCTCTATTAATGCCAAACAGCACATTCTCGAGTTCCTGGCCCAACGTCAGTCACGCCTGCACACTAGCTGTGGGTGTTTGATGCTGGTTGGTGCCATCTCACAGCAGCGTGTGAGCATGCTGATGGAGACCATGACCAGGAGTGATAGTGTGTCATTTTCTCACATGAACTCATGTTTTAGTTAAATTAATCAGAAAAGCTGTTTGGCACAAACTCAGCCCCGCGGATCATCGGGAATGCATGCTTCCTGACAGTCCAGCTCAATAACACTACAAATTGTACACTATTTGATAATGACAAGACGAATGTAAATACAGAGTTTGAAGGAGAGCTGATGGATCACATTGAACCAGAGGACCTGACAAAGTGCAGAACAAATGTGTCACGTATCAGATCCAATACTGCATTTCCACTTGTGCATATAGATCTGATCTAAATCTCTCTTGGCAGTCGCTCGCCTCTGTGTTCTGTCTCCATCACCTGTTTCATCACATCACAAATGCTTTTTGTCAAGGTGGAGGGATTTTCTATTACAGAAGAATATTTACTATAACAGACGGCCGGTTTCATTCGATTCAGGACAGCTGGTTTTCCATTTCATCGACAGTGATTTTGAAATTAAATGGCGTCGAGTGATGCAGGGGAGTCTTCATATTAGAGATGCTCATCTCATCTCACTTTGATTTTAAACACACAGGGCACAAATACCCTTGTCATCAGCCTGGATTGTTAAACCATCACTTTGGCGGTTTGTTAAATGACATCAACTTTTTGGGTTCTTAACAAGTACTTCGTCACTGCTTAAATGTTTTTTTTACAAAATACCCACTGGAGTTGTTTTCACAGCTAACTGAAAGACATAAAAGCTTCCAAAAGCTCACTTTTAATGGTAAATTCCAAATAAAGTGAAGTAGTGAAGTGAGATGTGCGAGCGGGGAGCAGTAAGTGAGATCGTCACCTCTGGCTCAGCTGTATTTGGCCAAAGCTGAATCGCTCATTAATGGGAATCTGGCACAGCGCGGCACAGCTTCCACTTCCACTGCTTTTTACTACCTGGCACTCATTTAATTTGTCTGTCCATCCTACTTTTCCTTTTTTAAGTTTTCATGCTCTTCACTTCTTGTCAAATGTCTTTGTATTTTTTTTTTTTAAGCTGCAGCATACGTCGCAGAAAAAGTGCCGTCTTTTACAGTCCTGAAGGGGGCGTCTCGCTGACATGACTGAGTGACCGTGTGTCTGTGTTTGAGCATTAAAGAGATGGTGTGGGCGTGCCGGTGCGGGCTCGAATATCTACATTTAAAGAAAGCCCGAGTTAGTGTACGAATACCTGGAAACACATTATGCTGTAAGTTGATGGAACAGGCTGGAAGAAGCAGTAATGGGCCATGTGTCCCTGCTAAATAAAGGCGATACATCATCTCCTGACACCCCCATCTTTTTTTTTTTTTTCTCCCCCCCCTGCAACCCAAAGCTCTCTTTGTAGTTCGTGGAAGTAATATGTCATCAAGTCTACCTTGAGTGGTGGACAAATGAGGAGCAAGGAGTCTTAATCAGCAACGGACGAGTGTTTGCCTGTGTGTTTGACTGCTGGCGCACACAGAAGGGACACATGCAGAAAGAGATCTGTGCTGCAGCTGCGCTCATTTTAGAGGCAACATCATTTCAGGGGAGATTTTGTGGGGAACACGAATGTTGACGCACACTTGGCACACAAGTCAAAGTTCTTGTGAAACTGCACACAAACAGTATTACCACTGAATGACCTGCAGCTTGGATTTCCATCATCGCATATTCTGTGCATTCACAGATATGAAAAATGTAACCCCGCACCTTTCTCACAATATCACATCGCTTAACTTTCATTCATACACGCATTACTGTCTTCACATCGGAGCACGAGCAGATGGGAGAGTGGCTCATTTTTCCACTTATGAAATTTCCCCAAAAAACCTTGCAGCAGAACCGGGATCGTGTTTCCTCATCACTGTAACTCAGGACAGCTCGACTTTTACATCTCGCACTTCTGATGCTGGACTCTGTTCTCTGAGAGTTAATCAGGACGGGATATTGCACGAATAAACATGACAGAGAAGAACCCGATGACATGAGGAGAAGTAGGTTTTAGTGAACTCAGGTTCCACAATGAGAATCAACGTTAGCTTTTAACACCACATCCATCGGTGTTGAGGTCTTCCTCTATATATCTCTAAACATCTCTCTACATTTGTCATTTGAACATGGCCACACTTGACTGTTGCTCACTCTACATTTTATTTTCACTTACACCATGAACCTGTAAAATATACATCTGGACAGTAGAACGAAGAAAGATAATAATTACTGTATGGGTGAAGGCATAATGACTCCACGTAGAGCAGACAGGAGCACAAAGCTGAAAGAAAGCCTTTATATTGAAGTTTATATCTCATGTCTCCATGTCTGAGCCAGAGATCAGTCTATAATGAATGAGAGAGAAAAGTAATTGTGGATAATAAAAAAAAACCATCTTATTAAAACACAGCTTAGTTTGTCTTTTCATCTTATTTTTTTACTTTATTGTTTTTATTTCTCTCCTCTTTTTTTTCTGCCTCTTTTTGTCTTTTCATCTTAACGTTTCTTTTCTGCTCTTTCTGGATCAGTCTTGTGTAACGACCAGTGATGTGACAATGGACCTAATAACTTTGGCCATTTTGAATGTAATGAAGGCAATAACGTACTCGCCGATATTGTAATAGAATCGATTTTCACAACCATAATTGAGAGTGCTGCAGTGTTTCCTCAATGAAATGAATATGAAAACTGTCCCATCCACTACACCTATTTTAGAGAAGTAGCTATAAAGACAAATACAACATGAGAAATACATACAATCAAACAAATTGATCATTGAGTTCTGAGTAATATGACACAGCAGTGATGTCCACTAAAGTCCAGTACGCTCACCGGGGCACAGCTAAAGGCACGAAAAGCATCAAAACGTTTCAGTTTGACAATTCGAATTTGAATTCTTTTTAGATTTCAAAAATTCACTGGAAAAAAAAAGTTTAATTTGCCTTTTATTTCCGTTCTACGTCCAGCCTGATTAGATGCCTCTGACACCTCAGCAGGATGCAAATTAAATTTTTTTTTTTAATGCGACATTATGAGAAGACGGCAGAATAAAGCCATTAGCGAGGAAAAACTCGGGATTCCTCGCATGCGGTGACAGAAACATGTGGTTTGAAGCAGCCGCTGAGCCGATACATCAGTATGAAGTCACTGAGGTTAATTTGTCCCTTCCGATGTTTTTCTTTGTGTGTGCTCTGTATCAACACACGCATGATTACACTATTCCTTTCTGCCGCCGGTATCACGTTACGCGGCCAGCGGAGTCGCCTTTATACATCTCCCCGCTTTAATAATCAGGACCACTTGCACGCTCGGCCAACGCCGACTCTCACGGATACCTGTGCAGGATAAGAACGTGCGAGTTATGATATCGGTTCAATAAAGATTTGGTAATCTGACACTGTGACAACAACAACAACAACAACAACAAATAAAAGACCTTGAATGGTGAATTTACGTGAGTAGTACAAACTGATGGGGTGAAAATCGACAGATGGTTTATTTAAAGAGAAAAGTGCTGCTGACGCTTTAATGGATATTTGGTGAATTCTTTGCAGAGAAGGAAGCAAACAACAGCAGTTTGCAGCCTCGCAGGTCGCGTCAGCTCCACGGACGAAGAAGCGGAAAAGCTCAAAAGCTGCTTCTTCAACCGCCGTCACACTTGGTTTACATCGCAAAGCTGCTTCAGTCCAACAACTATCTGAAGATATTTTGATGTACAAAACAGCTAAACAAGTTTCTTGGACATCTCGTGTGTTTGATGAGGGGAGTTGGCCGACACAGACAGCAATTACACACAGATGGAGCGTACTACGTCTTGGCTAAACAACCAGGATGTTTTGGCATGAACGACTTAAAATTTGTCGTTTCGTTTTACGCTATAACACATTTTGACCTGCATGTTGGATTAAATTCGCGTCGTATTTTTGTTTGTTCAATATCCCTGACATGTGATGGATAGGACCAGTTTTTTTTTTCCCGATTGGAAAAATCAAACTAACCCTCGTCACCAAGGTTAAACTTTTACAACATCTTCTACTCTTACTTCTATTAAAGACTTTCAATCAGCCTTCCGATTGGTCTGCACCAATCACCTCACAGAGAGAATGTGGAAATTCAATTCCAGGCTTAGATCTTTGTGTGGAGTTTGCATGTTCTAGGACAAAACGCATTAAAAGTGCACATTATGTAAATGTGAGCGCGTGTCTCCGTCCAGTGATCTGTCCAGGCTGCCTTCCTCCCATTCATTCTGGGACCCGCTTCAGTACTCTGTGACCCCAAGTTGGATGAAGCGGAATCGAAGATGGATGGATGGATGTTCTGCATTTTTCTTGTAATCCATAAGCCTTCTGAAAGAACAACAGTGTGTTCGTCCATAATTCATTCTTTTCGTCTCTCCTGTCAGCGAGTGGCTCTAACCTCAAACCCACCCGTTCCGACTGCGCGTATACACAGAACTGTCATTCTGTTAGAATATATAAAAAACATCTGCACAGTGCTTTTGTCTCGCAAACTGGATGGGAACGTTTTCATATTTAGGGTCACTGATTTGGCAAGTTTGAGGGATCAGGATGTCATCGAGTGTGACTGTGTGGCTGTTTTTAGAAACCAGTGGAGGTCTGTGGCACGGAGGAAGCTCTGTCAATAACAATACACCGTCTTTGCTGGTTTAGGGATTTGTTGACAATAAGAAAAACTATAGAACAACACCAGACTGTACTCATTTAACGGTGTAGAGAATCCATTTACCCGTGCACATTATGTTACTGGAGCAGTAGCTTTAATCTAAAAAAAAAAACCCCCAACTGTATTCAGTTTGAGGTTTACACATGGAAAACCTATCACCGATGAAGAAATGAGATGGTGACTGTGTTTTATTGCCATTCCCTCCATTGGATGCAATTTCCTCCCTGTCATGAGTTCATTAAATCATCAGGCAGTTTGATGTATTTTTTATAAGGAAGATTAAGACATTAGTAAAGGGCAGGTTTCTAATTAAATTCTCTTTTTTATCCCTTTCATTCCTCAGCGTCTCAGAGACGTTATTCCCTCAGACTCTGCAGGGCCTCGCTTTAAAGTGTTTGGCAAGAATTAGACATGCAAGGCCATCAACGTGGTTACCATCAGGCATAAAAGAGACTGATGGTCGACCGTTTTCAAACAACATGAGGGACTCGGTCATTTACACACGTTTCCCTTTATTCAATACACTCAAACTGAGCTTTCACTTTCAGCCGTCTTCATCTGATTGCGGCTGAATTTTCCACCGTTCACCAGATGGTTACACAATGAGGCCAACGAGGCACACAAAGCTGGTTGTTGTGGCGTCTGAAGAAGTCAAAGTCCTTCACCAACAAATGGCAGGACTCACAGCATGACACAAGTAGCAACGCCAACACACACGCACGCACGCACGCACGCACGCACGCACGCACGCACGCACGCACGCACGCACGCACGCACGCACGCACGCACACACACAACTTGAAAGTGTGTTAACCGAGTTGAGATCGGATTTCCTGCAGGATACAAAAGGCCACAAACAACAGCTTTTGAATACTTTTCAATATTTCATAAAACGAAGATAATCTAACCCAGATAAGGACTTTCACTCATTTTCAGAAAACAAAAAGTTGACTAAAAGATGTTTTCTTTGCCCAGTTACAGCACTTGAGTCAGTTGTTTATGTAATTACCACCTGCTTAAATAAATTACCTGTTCACTTTATGTTTATATAAAGTTAGTCTGATTGATTGCAACCTCAGAGAATCTGCAGATTCCCTTACTAACGTCATCTAGAAATAGTTTCAAGTTACAGAAAGAAATATTCTCTCTTAAAATCTGCACACAAAAAATCACATGGATGTATATTTTAAGAGGTTGTCTGTATGAATGTCTTTTCATCTTATGCACAATAAATTAATCTGAGAATTTGTTGAAAGACATTAAGCTTGACAATTAATTGTCAATATCCATATTATTCTAAAAAAAAGATGTAGGAACAAAAAAAGGTAATTTAAAGTGTGCGGTTTTAGATAGCAACTAAAGGGAACGCTCAGATATGATGCCTGATTTGTGTCACCGATATGACTACTGGAAAAGGTTGAACAAATCTGGCAGGACTTGTAATCTAAAAAAAATAAAATCAAGAAAAGAAAAAGTCAAGTCAAACCTTCAGATTTGCTGCAGGCATGTTTTCTATGACAACCACAATGTGGGTTTGTGGTCGATACCGGGCCTATCTGAAACCTGGACCATGTTTAGTAAGGGACACACACACACACACACACACACACACACACACACACACACACACACACACACACACACACACACACACACACACACACACACACACACACACACACGTGTGCTGAGGCTTGTTTGTACAGAACATTCCAGCATGACGCTTCCCCAGCACATTAAAGCGACCCCCCCGCCTCAGCAGGCCACGTTGTGCCCCCCTCCCCGACACGCATCCGTTGGGCCAGGGAAGGGGGTCCTATTTGCTTTATCGGGTTTGTTTTGATTCTACAGTCAGTATCCAATAGCGGTCCCAAGTGCTGAGCTCGGAGTTTGTTGTTGTACTGTATGCACGTCCTTTTGAAGTGCAGAGAAACCAGGCGAACTTCCACTGAGAATCATCATCATCAGACTGTGGCAAACGGCACGAGTGCTGCAGTCACTGCTGGAGGTGGCATATAACAGTATTTGTACTTCATTACTGCACTAATGAAGCTCATTCTGGAGAATACTGAATATTCTCTTCTGCTTTCATAATTTCCTGGCTGGTGACTTGTTTTAAGCTCCATAAGGACAGTTCAGAGTGAAAGAGTCAAAGCATCGAATAGGAACAGTTATCCTCACTGAAACTGCAGGATTCAATGAATTGGGAGAAGATCAATATACTGCAATGTTGGCTGAGTGCCAAGACTTCCAGTTTTAAAAAAGAAAGAAAAAAAAAAGTTTTTAACAGAATCATAGAGTTTTATTAAAGGGCAAGTCAGTTGCTTGACTGTAAATGAGTGATTTGTTTTACATAAGTAAACTTAGTTTCTTGCTGAAAATATTGAATGTGTGTGTGTGTGTGTGTGTGTGTGTGTGTGTGTGTGTGTGTGTGTGTGTGTGTGTGTGTGTGTGTGTGTGTGTGTGTGTGTGTGTGTGTGTGTGTGTGTGTGTGTGTGTGTGTGTGTGTGTGTATTTGTGACAACTTTGGTTACTATGGAGGCCTGTAGCTGAATACTAATATCTCAAAGTAATATTAATAGGAATTAAAAAGGTGAACGTTTGTTGCATTTCGAAAATTTGTCAAAACATACCAGCATTTCCTCTTAGTGTTTAAAGGGAAACCATCATTGTATAAACAGAAAGTAGACAGTAGACAGCCGTTACAGCTGACGACAGGTGGGATTGTAAGTTCTCTATGTACAATTCAAAGCTCAAAATCAACTTTAAAACGTGATGACGGTGATTCCAAACATGCAACGTAAGAAGAGTGTGACAATTCATTTGTTATAAGTTTTTATAGTAAATCATGATATAAAAAGGATAAGGTCAAGACTCATATCTTTAGAACAGAATGCAATGTTAAATTAAGGGAAATAAATTATGTTAAAATAAACTGAAAGTGTAACAGGTACGACAGTTGCATCCATATATAGAAGGACCAATCCAGGTCTTCTGCCAATGGATCCAAACGGCCTTTAAGGGCAAAATGTTTGCATGTGCAAATCCCCACATAGATTTTAAAATAGACTAATTAGATATGTTTTGTTGCGTCTGCTGGTATCTTTAATCAGTGTGAGAGGGAGTTAGATGTCAAGGCTCTCTTGAGATGGAAGTAATTCAACAGAAAAGGACCAGAGGGGAGTGGATCCCTCCCATCCCCGAGGTAAATCACACCCTGATACTCAGTAGTGACATAAACAGTATCAGTAACCTCCTGTCTGATCTGTATCATGTTTCTCATGGATTTATAAAAAAAAATAAAAATCTCAAAACAAACTATAATGGACATTGTGGACGGTGACGCTGTTTCCAACACTGACTCACTGACACTCAGTCAGACTCAATAAAAACACAGATGGACGTGATTATACGTATCACCAGTGGCGCTGAATCTGGTGATGAAATATCTGGCAGAGTTATTACTTTATATGGCGCGTCGGTGAAGTTGGATGCGATAAATGAATGAGTCACTGGAGGCCAACTCACAGATCAGTCTGTGGATCAGGATGAATCGCCTCCGCTTGTCCCCCATCTTCTGAACCTCGCCACAAAACACCATAATCTCCTCGACTGTCCTGCCCTGACCACAGGATCCTTCCCTGGCTAATACGTCTTCGAGGTGGTTAAAGAGGGCTGAGGGGGTCGCTGCATCCCTTTCAGGAATTTGATTTTTTAATCAAAAATCTTGTGAAAAAAAAAATACTGTGTGTTCCTTTAACAGCGGCCTGTTTCTCAGAAAAAAGGATGGGCCATAGTAGGGTGGGCGCAAGGAGGGTGATGTATTTTTAGATTGAGTGAATAACCGTCGAGTCATCCTGTGAGCAACTCTGACTACAACAGGAAAAAAAAAAAAGAAGAAGAATCACACACAAAAACTGCTGAAGGAGTAAAAAGAATTGCCGGACCAAAAAAGTTAAATAGTGTTTAAGCCACAGAAATCACTTCCACATGGCCGAGTCCAAGAGCCAAAACACAACTGTGATTAATGATATTTACTGGCACGTTGTCAGTGTGCATGTAATATATGCACTGCAGTCAAATGTGCCACAATCCATACCACCGCTGGCTGAACACATGGAGGTCATTCAGTTTCAAGTGTTGAGTGTCCTGACAATGTGCTGGTTTAACATATCAGTCAGAGGCAGTGGTGGGAGAATCGGAAGTAAGTAGCGTTGTGATAAAGAGAGACCCAGACTATTGGAGAGGGAGAAATGAGTCTAAACACATACCTGACATGAAGGAAGGAAGAAGGTGGACCACAGGGAGACGCCGTCATGAAGACATAGAAGAAGGAGAGAAAAAAAGATAGTCAATGGTAAAGAATAACAGTTAAATAATTATCATTATTTTTTTTTTTTCTGTGAGCATGCATAAATGGTCGCTCACATACTGCGGGACGCATGAGGTTGGCATGTGCAGATGTGTGTGTGAGCTCCAGAGTCTGGAGCGAGCCAAAAGTGACAAACCCAGCTGTCTGCCAGTGTCTCAGGGCTCCAGTCAAAATAAACCTCCTGCAAACCACAAATCACACACACGCTTTTGTGCTTCCACACTTGGGAAAACGCCTCCACGGACAGCTTGCATTTTCTAACCGCTAAACCTGACCTTAACTATTGCAGCAACATGCCTCACCTCAACCCTTAACCCGACCTCAACCTTCACCCAGTCATACAGTACCGTTAACCACCAAGCATAAACTTTAACCTCAACTCCTTGAAGTAGCGACGAGCCACCAAACGCCTCTGCTTCACCAAAATCTGCTCTTTCAACTAATTAGTGCACACACACACGCACACACACAAAATTATGTGCATCATTTTACAACAGTTCAAGACTTCATGTCAAAAACACGTTAGAGCAATTACAGAAGAAATGTCTGGAAGATCACAGCTGAAATGTGAATATGTAAAGACTCAAATTAATGACGATTTAATCATTTAATTTAAAGTTTATATGTATATCTTTACAATCTAAGTTTAAAAAAAAAATCACTGGAGGTAGAAAAATATAACAAGGCGCCTGCAGAGTTTCGTGGCATGAGGTGAAAGTGACGAACAAAGGTGTACTGGAGCTTAACCACATTGTAGAGTCCTTCCACATGCACACAAGTTTTTTTTTCTTAAACACACACAAATCTGCAAATATGATATTATAACACAACTGGTTCCAGATTGATTGATCAAGAACTGCGGAGGAAATAAAATCTCTTCAATCATTAATGGTAAAGGGTTGGATCCTTGCCAAGCCTTAATCGATCTCTGGACGTGTGTGCAAGGATCTGGAATTCTTGGCTGTTTCTGGACACTAGAGGGCGCCTTTTGGCAGCTGAGCAGGTGAGATGCTGCATTTCTCATCAATCTCTCAGTCACTGACAGAGGATAGTGGAGAGCCTCTAGAAAACCATAACCTAAACCCATTTCTGTTGTTTTGACGAAACCTCCACCACCTCATAAACAATGCTTCAATGGCACTTTACACGAGAGATCATCCATTAATCAGGAACATTGGCGCTTTAATGGCCACTCTAACCCAAACTCCAGTCGCCGACTGATTTATGAGCTAAAGAAGAAGAAAGTTATTCTTTGGTGAAGAGGCACTTTCTCACAGTGACTTGGTTGGTCGAAGAGGAATTCACTGACAAGACGGCTTGGAGACAACAACACAGTGATGATCTCAACATCTCCACCTGCAAATAATAACAACGTGACCGTAAACATCGCGTTGCATTTCTAAACAGCCTGAGAAGATTGGCACAGACTCCTCTCATGCTGTTTTTCAGAACCCGCTTTTTCTCCCTTTCATTCCTTCCTGTCTTTCTCCATCCATCTCTGCCTCCACACACTCTTTTTCCAGCTTGAGTCTCCCGTTGAGGGCCGTTCTTCCTGCCAAACATCAGTGTCTGTCCGTTCGAGTGAACTGGAGCCTCTGACGGTCATCAACGTTACATTATCAAAATGAGGTTCATCAAAGTCAGATTATTTCAGTGCTGCTTATCAATGTCAGAATCTTGTCAAGTTTTTGCATTTCAGGCTCTGGATCAACGAGGATCACCCGAGATCTGCACTCCGATTTTAACATCAAAAAGGCGCGCAGTGGCCCAAAGCCTAAGGCATCCTCTCCGAAATTCGAATTGACAGGGGAAGAGAGGTTAAAGAGTTGCTAAGGGAGCACAGACACAAAGATCGGGTAGATCCCTGGACTTCAAACAGCCTGACAAAACAATCTGAGAAGAGATGAATCATGTTAATGCAATACCTGTGCACCTCGAATGCAGCTGAGGACCAGAGCAGATACATGACACAGACTGAAAGGCATGTTCAGAGCGAGGCAGGAAGTGACAAAAAGCAGAGCATGATGAGATCAGACACACGATACGACGCGGATCAGAAACTCACCAACTCTCTCTCGCAAACCCTCGTGCACAAATACAAAGTCAACTAATTTCTAACTTTGTGATGCATTGATCAGAGTTTATTGGGTTGATTTCTTAAGCCAGTCAAAGTCCCAAACCTTGTTATTCATTCTTGTGTTATAGGTGAGTCTTCAATTTGACATGGTTACATCTTCTGGGCATACCAATGTCTAAAGGCCTAATTACACGCACACACAATGCCAAGGTCGCTGAAATCCTGTCGAAGTTAATTGCATTTAAAGCAATTAAACCAAAAGCAAATCTCTTCAAACATGAAATGTCAGTGGGTTTTTCAGTTGCTTCTGTTTGAATTTTGAGGCAACACATCTGTAATTACGAAAAGATAGAATCTCTACTTCTTCCCTAAATAAAACACTTTTATCTTGAGAGTATTTATCATAAATCAACAACCTGATGTGATTGATTGTCGAGTCGAGTTAGGATGCGTCCTGTTGGAGATTATCTGATAACGGCAGAGGCTAATAGTTCTCTCCTTTTCTCTCTCTCTCTCTCTCTCTCTCTCTCTCGCTGCTGCTTCTCATGCTGCCATGCTGTTCTCGTTACAAACACTTTATGTTCGGCTCTGGAGCGCCTGCTTTCACGCACACACATGCGCACTCACAGCCTGCGCATCCATCAGTACTGAAACCGAGGACGTCGGCTCTTTTCCAGACCGTCTTCTATGACCGGTCTGTCGGCCGAGTGGGGAGGGCAAATTGAAGTAGTTATTTCTAATAGGACTCATGAAATATTGCCCCGGCGCAGTTTTGATAAATCACTATGCGGAACACAGTGGGAATTTTGAGTGGTAATGGACTACTTTCATAGGAGAGAAGATGAAAGCAGTTCTCTGCGGAGGAGCCCCGAGGTTGTGGTGGTCCTGTGGTGACTGCAGGCCCGGACGCACCATCCACTGTAACTCATGTCGCTCAATAATGATTAAATCCAATAAAACGATGGAAAACATTTTCCAGGACTCTTTCATTGTCATGAGGGATACTTTTAATACAAGAAACGTGTGTTCAATTAATGAAAACACAACAGTGGATTCATTTACATTACACACAATCAGTTCACAGGTTGTGATTTAAGACTTCAAGTCAAATTCAGTTTTTCTTGACGATAATTTGTTCTGCAGCTGCATTATGCGCACGCCGTACCCACTTATTATACCTTTTCCTCACTTCGCTTGTATTTTTTGCAAGAACGCCATCGTTCATACCACGGAATATTGTGCACCCCGATACTGAATATTACAGACGCTTGAGCGAGTATGGACGGACCCGGTGAAGAGATGAAGCCCCGTCCCCCACAATCCCCGTCGCTTTGGCCTTATCAGACAAACACGAGCAAACACGGGCTCAGTGAACAATGGAGATTGGCCAAAACCCCAAAAAGATCGTTATCACATCTCCTCCCGCTCCCCAGAGGGCTAAATCAACACGGATCAACTTGTGGCCTGTTTTCATTTGGTAATGTCCCCCCAGCGGGGGTTCTAGTGCCGACCAGGACGGCATCTCGGGACTGGTCAGCTGGAGCCTGTGAGAGAATCCCGTCTTTTTCCGCACCTCTTTGCTAATGGGAGTAAACATCTGTGTATCGTAGCGTCTGTTGTCAATTAAAATGAAAAAAAATAAAAAAAAAGAGCTAATAAATGACTCGTCTTTTCATGACCCCCGTAAGCTTCATACAAATTGCTGAACCTGAACAGCCCGGCATAATGTTTGCAACATAATTAGGTGGGAGAGTGTGTGTATGTGTGTGTGTGTGTGGGGGGGGGGGGGGGGAGAACCTGACTGACGGAGTCTCTGTAAAACACACTGGTTTTATTACACAGTCTGCTGGTGATGGAGAGAGAGTCAAGCTGCTGCGTTGAGTGAGCGGCTGGTTATGGATGCCTGGAGGACCCACTCAGCTGGTACATTCAGTGAGAAACGCTGCACATGTGAAGAGCAGATGAATAACAGAAGCTTGTCTCTTCCTCTCAAGTCACCTTTGCCCATGCTTTCATTTCTGGGTTTTCTATCGGCTCATCTCCTCCATTGTCCTCTTTTCTGCTTAATTCTTCTTCTCAGAACAAACTGGACATCGGTCTTATCACAGTCTGATATCACATCTGTCCCCTGCCCACCTCCTTGATCAACCCCTCTATCCTTCCTTTCTCCTTCAAGGAGCTGACGGCATGGAGATCTTTCTGTGGCTCGTTGTGCCTCTTGGAAAAACAAAACTGATACAGAACCAAAACACCGAGAGGAGGCCTGTCTCTCATCTCCAAGCTGAGCAGAGGTTACACATGCTCCTGCTCTATTCGTTCTCAGCAATATACTGCAACATCAGCATTCAGCAATTAATAAGTGACACGATTACTGACCTTCTAATCTACTCCTGGCAAATGGTATTTATCAATCATCTGGGAGGTTATGTCATTTCAGCCACCAGTTTCCCACATAACTTTCTGTCCTCTTCCCATGCATCCAGCCCCAGTTTGTGGGTCACCCAGTTACTGGAGCTGAATAAAGGAGCTCTTGCGTTGCAGTCCTGCCTATTGTGACAACGCCAGGACCTAAAACCTACAGAGAGCACTGAGCCAGCGGAAGGCCACTAATCTCCCCACAGAGACACCCTGCAGCCCAACCCCCGGGCAGACTGTGATCACCGAGTGCCACATTCTGCAGCTTTAACGTCGAGCCACGGCGGGCCGGGGCGCACGGCCCCCGTGCAGGAGGTGCACTGCAATACAAAGGCTGAGCCAGAATTCTCCTGGACAAATGTAATGGTCTTCGATGTGGATTTATTGGTTTTAGTTCTCTGAATAATCCAACACAGCTGCTTGACTGGCACAGAGTTTTACTATGTTTATGATTCTTCATATGACATGCCATACTGTATTAGAGTCACTCCATGCTACCGCGACGCAAAGTGAAACGGGGTTCATCGATGCCTGATGAAATGGCGAGAATGTGGCATTCCACATGGCATCTAAAACTCTCGATCGATTCTCCAGACCCACAAATCTGAAGTATGAAATGCATCGGCGTGTGTTTTATTGCAGTGCTGCAGACGCTCACATGTGTGAGTATGCCGACCCCGTGACTGGTGTGCTTCTACCACTTGGCCTACACGCCAGCAGCACCACCATCAAACAGCAGGAAGAGGACGGTGATTGGCAGCTTGAAAAAAAGGACAGCGTTTGTTTCACGACACACAAACGAAATACCGGCCACCTAAACAAACTCAGACCAAAACCAGAGATGTAATAAAGACTGAAATTATGTCAGCAAGCGACCCCCAACAAGATGAAAGTCAGAAGTGACATGTTTTTCAACAACAAAAAAAAAAATCGCATAAACATGAAGAAACGCATGAACTGCTGTTTTCCATCGCCGTCATCGTCGTCAGCAAAGTCTTGGTGAGCATCTCTCATTTGATGAAACAACAGCAAAATGTTCACAGGACCGATGAAAAACAGAAAGTGAGAGAAGGCGGGGAGTAGAACGGCTGACTCATCAAAAGCAAGGAGTGTATGATCATCGCTTCAAACTCAACTTTTTGTAGAAATGTCAAGTAACTGATTATTGTCACCGAATTAGGAACTTTTTTGATGATGACATGAGTTCCCACGGACTTGTTGTACATCAAAACATGAACTGAGGTAGACATCCGAAGGTAACAGTCTACTTTTACAACCGACCTTTTGTTTTCAGGAACTCCCGAGTAACTCAGTAAATAAGGTACGGCTTAATAAACACGTTAGCGTCATCAGCCCAGGAGCCAAAAACGCAGATTGTGTTCGTGAGCCGATGGCTCGGTTCAGCCGGCGTGCCGCCATCCACTCACTCTCTCTCATCTGCAGCCGCCCGTCCACCTATTTATCTTTAAACTCTGGGCGAATCTCTGGTAAACAAGAACATGTAAACACTAAAAATAAACATTTAGTCTTTTATTAGGAAGAAACACAGGCCTTTAATTTGAGGTAATCCTGGGAAAAGGTCAAGCCGCTACAAATATTCTTCGTCCTGCGACACGACAGATGTTCAGCGTCACCAAGAAACATGGCGCAGAGCTAATAGTGTGTATTAAAGGATACACATGATATATGTGGCAGGACTTGGTGCATCACTTTAGAAATGCATTGCCATATACTTACTACGAGCTTAAGTACATGCTACACTTACTGGACTTTAAAGAAATTGATTGGCTCTGACTACGGCTGTCCCTCCCATGACGTTTAACAGGACGGAGGAAAACCAGGAACCGTTGAGCAATTGCACCACCGTGACCTCAGCCTCACCTTTACTTCTTTCATATTTCACTTTATAGTTCTCTTCTTGAACTTTTAAGAGCTTGGAAGAAAAAGAAAAAAGAAATATGTCTGCTTTGAATCCAAACAGGACCATTAGGCCATCACAGAGGTATTCTGCAGCCAGAGGACAACGGGATGATCATGTGAGGCCTGAATGTGTAACTCCGAATGTGATAGAGGCGTCACCTTTCAGGATGTAATCATGAGCACGCTGGGATTTCACTAAAGTTTGTCTAAAAAAACTACTGCAGATAAATGCTGTGACCTTTCATTTCTGCTGTTCATTCTTTTTAAATTTCCTCTTCCACGCTGGCACTATATTCTGTCAATGGAACGGTTTGTGTGTGGTCAGTTTTTATTTAAGCTGTATGTGGCATGTTGCCCTTTTCTTTTGCTTAAGGTCAGAAACCACCCCATATTTCTTTTCCAGAACAGACTGGAGGGGGGTGGAAGGCCACAATAACAAATCACCTTCGGCTGTAAGGGAAAGTTTTTGCAGGTTTGAACACTGAAATAAACAAATGTGAACAGGGCAGCTGTGATCCACCCACTTTCCAGTAGCTGTGTTTGATTGTCAATTTAAATTGACTGAAATCTCAAAGGTATTTTTAGATCACTTTGACCATGACAAACACACAAAGCATGCCCAGAAATCTTGCCCTGCTGCATAAAACATTTTAACTCCCCAGAGCCATGTGAGTCAGATCAAACAGTGCACGGGTGGGACTCTTCGTGAAACCCCAATAAACCATTCCCAACTTGCTTTCATTCCCTTATAATTACACAATCTGCTGACCAACAAGGTGATTTAGTTTGAGGGTTTCCAGGGTGAGGGGATGCTGGCTGCGGAGTGAGAGTTGGTTTAGCTGCCCAGTGGGTTCTTCCTGCCTTATAATAACAGACTTCTGGCTATTGTCAGTGTGTGTGGCGGACAATCAAGTGTTTGTTAAAAAAAAAAAGGAGCATGTTGGGTGCACTGACCGAGAGAAATCCGCCATGTCATGGTGCTGTGGCCCTCCGCTGCCACCGTGCCTCCGTGCCCTCGAGCTCAGTCGGGTTCCCAGGGGCTCAATCAAAACCTAAAGTCACCCGGCGACCTTTTAACCCCGGCTGTAAGCGCTCTGATTAAGACCTCATCAACACTCCGTGGCCCTCGCAGCAGCACATTTGCTCACACAAGCCGCGCTTTTGTGCACCTTCAACACACACATCCACAATCACCAGGAGGTGGAGACTCGGTAACCTTTAACTTCTGTGGCTGGCTTTCTAATCTCCCTCCCTCCTCGAGCGCCTGGGCCCGCTGTGAAAGTGTTTGAGTGTGTGCGAGTGTGTTTAAAGACGGGGCAGTGAGGTGTGAGGAGCAGGAAATGAGCATCCAGATAACAGCGAGCCAGGATTTATATCCAGTCAGCAAGACAGCATGACTTAACGCCGTGTTTGTCTGCAGGACAAATGATGTCAGATCAGATGGACAGCAATAAGAAGAGGCAGGAGGCAGGAAGGCGTTAAGACCATTGTTTCCAAACAAGTGGATGCACCTTGAAAGTGGGGCTTAGCCCCCTGAAAGCCTTCACACACTTGCCAAGCCCTCGGGCTCACCATTCCTTTGTCTTCCTGTAATAAAATTATTACCAAAAGTCTCAGAGCTGGTTAAGAGCCTCTGCGACGCCGCACAAGCGCTTTTACACCAACAGAGATTTGGATGCAAGCTGTTATGACTTAACTCCAGATCCCAAAGAAATTATTTTTGAAGTCCTTCAAAGATCTGGGCCGTACCCAGAGGAATTTCTGCGGAGGGCGAGATCGCTGAGAAAAAAAAAGCTATTAAATAGCAAACGTGACTCTAAAAGTCAAGCGTCTCAAATGTGTTATCGGGAACTCTTCTTGAAACAGCAATCAACAGAGCGCGGGTCCAATGTTCGTGGGTGAGAGAGTTATGGCAGAGGATGAGGCTGTGGGAGTGTGACTCTCCAACCAAAACAGAAAGTCTTTCCTCCGAGCACGCTGCCAGCTATTCAGCTCAAAGTATTCATAAATTTACATCCCAAGTCAGCCTGCGACTGAGACACAGAGTCTGTCAAGTTTGACTCACGCTGACAACATGTTGCGCAAGTAAACACACACACACACACACACACACACACACACACACACACACACACACACACACACACACACACACACACACACACACACACACACACACACACACACACACACACACACACACACACACACACACACACACACGCACACGCACACGCGCACACGCACACGCACACGCACTCGCGCACACACACACGCACACACGGAACTACACGCTCATGCAAACACGCTCAATTTGATGGAAGTCGCATCACCAAAGAGAAAGAAAACAAAGGGATACTTGGACTTTCTCCCAGACTGTTGCTGAGCTGCACAGTGGGAGCTGGAGCTATACTTTTATTAACAGCCATCCTAAGTGAACCTCATCAGCGAGGCCGCAGCCCTCTGCACCGCCGCCTCCTGTGCACTGGCAAAACAGCCAGGTTCGGCTATGCTTGGATTATTTCCCCAAAGCTGTTAACCATGCTTCAAATGCAACAAAATAAAGTGTTGCTGAGAGAGAACTTGACAGCTTCATGTTAAGATAAGTTGGCGGAACAATTTCTTTTATTCCTTATTATTGACGTCTGTGCGACTTGAATGAATAAAAACTATTTTATGACCAGTATATGCACCATCGCACCACTGTTACTTAGGCACTGATGGTTTGGTTAGTTTCTGTTGTACATGTATGTAATTTTCTTACTGAGGAAAGATGTTCTTCGGATGTTCTTCGGATGTTCCATCAGAAAAGTATTTAAAATGGTTTGAACCAGTTACCTGTCCACTTTATTATTAAATTCGACTACAATCAATGACAATTGAAAAGACAACGAATGCTCAACATTATAGAAATCAATCTTTTGTAAGTGTAGTACAAATAAAAAAAGGTTGCCCAGCACTTCATTTTAGGGTTTCTGGGTTACAGATTTTATTAAGTAGAACCAGTGAGTTGCTTTTTACAGTGCGAGGACATCAGATCCATGGATCTGCTCTATTGGTTTTATAGGGGTGGGCTCACGAGCTGCACAGGATTATCACTTACAGCGACGGATCTGATTTCAGGGCGTTTCTCTTTATATATTTTACAACAAAGCAGTGGCCATGGTTCACGAGTCCTGTAAACTTCACAAATTAACTCCCGGCAGGGAGGACAAAGTGACTTATACTGAAGACAAAATCGGGAAGTCCGAAAACCAAAGGACAAAGAGGAAGAGCGAGACAGAATGCAGATAATGTGTGAAGTGTCTCGACTGTGTTCTCAGGCACAGTCATATTACTGTCCTGTTTTTGCAAGAAGCACTGAAGAGGCCTCGAGGAGAATTTCACTCTGTGCTCATGTGTATATATCATATATATATACTTGAGGGGGGGGTGAAAGAGCAGTCCAATTCTCCACACTGAGTGGACTCTGATGTCATGAAGACATGAGCT
Source organism: Lipophrys pholis (assembly GCF_963383615.2). Lineage (NCBI taxonomy): Eukaryota > Metazoa > Chordata > Actinopteri > Blenniiformes > Blenniidae > Lipophrys > Lipophrys pholis. Next base: position 24,154,025 of record NC_137629.1, read on the forward strand.
TTGCCTCCACCTGGTTCTCTAAGCTGCATGACATTACATTACCCACCGACTTTATCTCATCTCTTCTCATGTAACCTGAACACGAAATACATTCTCGAGCAGTCACTTGGCAATTCAAAGCTCACCCTGTGAAGGACACATTTACTGTACGAAGCCGACCTTCTGTTAGTTTGAGGAAACAAACCGCAGCGTCCAACAGCGGACAGAAGGAGAGAGGGAAGCTTTTTGATTCGAAAACAGAAACCATGTGCTGTTTGTTAGGGGAATTCAACATGAGAAAGCCTTCATAGAACACACTGTGTAGGGATGCATGATTGTATTTGTATGATGTTAACTATGACCAGACTGGGAGGGCACATTTGGGGATGCTGGAATTGTTATCCATGGGCCATTTTGGTTCTGTACCAGACAATAAATACAATTGATTAGCTTCTAATGGTGGCGTATAGTGGCTGTCTTTAAGTTACTCACTTTGATGGTCATGTGAATAAGATGCATTCTTTCTGAAATCAAAAGCTACTATATTAATGGCCTGAAGACCTCCACCTGCTCTGTAAGTACCCCCCAGTGTAGAACACAACAAGGCAGAATGTTTTATGAGCTCTACATGTATCGGACCATCAAATCACATCTATTTTATTCAGCGGCTGGCAGACGTTCAAAGCACAGCATTGGTCTTTAAAATTGATTTTCCACCTCCAGTCAGCTAACAGGGTCTTGCATATTGAATCTTCATCGATGAAAGAATAACAGTAATTCTGGAAAGAATTTCAAACCCGCATTAACACACTGTAACTTGTTTTTATCAAGCAAAAAAAACCAAAACACAATAAACAATGAGGTGGGTTAATTATGTCTCCTAACGTTTATCTAGAAGCTGAAATAAACCTTCTAACAAGGATTGTTAGATTGTCACACAGGATTAGTACTTTGCAATTTCTAGACCTCATTTCATCTTTGTTAAACAAAGAACAGTCACTTAGATAGGAAACTATTTCATGTCTTTCGCCTCTATATTTCCATAAACTCCAACAGGCATGTGCAGACAAAAGGTTGACACATGGAGCACACACTGTCCAAAGCACTCAGAGTGTTTGTTTCTCTGTGTGTGTGAGCAGCAGTGCCACCATGAAATAAAATATGCGTATTAGGTAAGGCTGTATAATGCAAATCTGCCACTAAAAACAGAACAGACACAAACATTTATAATATCCCATTTGTTTGAATTTGGATGAACTGAATCTGTACACAGTTGATGTGGGAAAGATCTCGGTCTGGAATGATTTCTTTAAACGGAGTGAGATGGGTACACCGGAGGGAAAAAGTTTCGGCTTCGGGTGATCCGTCATGCTACTGGGTGCTATCAGCAGTAACCTCGTGATAAAACTGCTACAGTGATCCCTCACCTTTGACCAGCACACACTCCCGTGGGGGGCCAGGACCCCGACTGGCATCCCACAGATAAATTGATGTGCAAGTGTTTATACAACCAACTCATTGGACTTAAGCTCAGGGAACTTAATTAGGAAAATGTAAATTGTTCTCAGACTCAACGGCACGGCTTCGTAACCTCAGCTGTAGTGGGATGGACCTGAAATTTGAGAAGGCTTTGGTTAAATAAGAGAGAAGAATGAATACACATAAAGTAATACGTCTTGCTCAGTGTCTTTAACAGGAGACCAAAAGATTCTGCAATAAGATACCAGGAAGACTATCAAGCAAAAATGTAAATATATTACTTTCAGCCTCTTGATGTCAAAGTTGAAAGTCACAGCACATAGATCAGGGATGCTAGATAAACTAGGATGATGATGAGGGCCGACAATATTTCATATTCAAAACGAGATGGTCCAACTGTAAATGAGGAAGTGCAAAGATTTATAGAAATTATGGCTGGTACGTTTATGAAGATTCTGATTCATATTTTTACATTTACCACAGTAATTAGAATAGATCAGGTTCAAATGTGTTAAATAACTTTCCTGCTTCTTCAACTTATGAAACCAAAAATGTATGTACTTTTGGAGATAATAGGTAAGATAAGAGGTAATCTGGGCTGGATGTGGCCTGCTGGAAGATAAAATCAAAATAAAAGACTTTGCTGTCAGATTGCTGATTAAAATAAACTATTAAAAATTGATTATATATGAGCTGATGGATTTACCTGTATAATGTACTATTAATGTTAGAATTTAATATCATCATTTTCATCATAAACTCATTTTTACAGGCTAATGGGAAGTTTTTGCAACTTGTACTGTAGACCTGGCTAGTTTTATTAAAAAAAATGTATTTTCAAATTTCCCTTTTGAGTTTTTTTCTTTTATAACGAACACTTTTCCAAACTGTATTCGTGGCTGACTATCCCAATGTGTTTCCAATGAAAAAGTCATCAGATCCTCAATAATCTAGCCAGCTGCTGGTTTGGATGCACTCTGGTCAAAGTGATCCGATTGTCCAGGCTTCGCAAAAAATCTTTAATTACTTTTAAAACAAAAGGTCAAACCCCAGTTGCATAATCCAACCTATCCATGAATTAAAAACAATGATTCTCTGAATAATCTCAGGTACGTTGAGGAAAGCCAGAAACCATCTCTGATCTAACGCTCAATGTGTTTCCACTTCTGAAATGCCACTGAATGACAGGGCAGCACTCTCCACTAAATTGCTCCTAGATTTAGCAAAGCGCATTTAGCAAAAAAAAAAAGAAAAAGAAAAATGCTGATATTCTCAGGCAGCTCTTGACATCTGGATTTTCACTGATGGTGATACAATATAAAACTCAGAAAGAAAGAATGCTGGACATGTAACTGAGACATGAGGTTTCAATAACTGCATAGAAACTGTTTGAAGTGACACACATGAGCCCCCCCCCCCCGGTTCATTACCTGACCCAGAAACGCACACCAACGAAGAAGAGAGGTGCATATTCAAACCCTATCATGCGCAGACATCTCCACGGACCCCCAAACATGTCTCATCTGACACAATAACCACAGCTCCAAATTATCATACTCATGTGTCTTTGAAAGTCGTCCAGTCTTTGGGAGGTGAGCGTGTGCTAATGCACGGCTGGGTCGATGGTGGCTCTGTGGTGTTGTGGTTGATGGTGAGAGGGGGAACTGTGGCATGAAAGCTGGTTTGTAGGAACGCTACAAGACTGAGGCGACAACAGCTTGTCCGAGGTCATGACATTTTGTTTTTGCACAGCCTAACCGAGTAAAGATGTAATATTATCCGAGTGAGGACATATGAAGGAGCCATTGGTTTGCCTCTGTTTGGTTAACAAAAGACAGAAAAAGGCTCATTAATAACACATTTTCAACTGTTTTTCAACAAACTAACAAGTTAATTACTGAGATATAGCACTTTTGCACTGGTAGTAAATTCCCTGGCCGTACATCATCTGGAAAACCCACAGTCGATTACTTGATAAATATTAATAAATCATCGCATTTGAACTGTATAATGATTGTCACTCAGTGCCAAGTGCATGAGAACTGTCCTCGGTGTGCAACATCTGTGATAAGACGGCATGATATAAATCAACATAATCAAAGGATCGGCACAGAGATAACCGAACCACTATCAGGACAGCGGCTGTGCCCCCAGGTGCAAACAAATGCCGACCGGGCTCTCCTGCTCCCTGCAAGTAATTACATGCTCTTTAGTTTGCCATCTTCATGCAAATAGCTCTTATCTCCACAGTCTGTGTCCTGCCAAACAGGAAATGCTCGTCTGCAGAGATATTTGATTTTTATTGTACAGAGGAGCCAGGCAGTACAGGAGGTAATTAACCCAACTCGCTGAGAAAGAAAGAGAGGGACACACGCAAGTTTGACGATGTGAATAACAGACTGTGAAAGCATTTATGTTCCCTTGTTTGTTATTTTTGGGTTTGTTTTGCTGCTTCCTGTGCTTAACTCAACTCAGGTTGCATGTTCTTGAAAGTAACACTTTTATTATACTCTTGAAATAAAAACTAATTCCTCTGGCGAATAGAGTCGGAGCGGGCTAACAGAGCTGTTTACAGAGAGCACCCACCGAGACAGCAGGCACCCCCGTTAGGAGCTGCCCCCCACCCCCTCCCCCCCGCAGGCTTTCCAGGACCTCAGCTTGGGGTCATCCCCCAGCTGAAGACCACATTTCTACTGATCCTCTGATCCTGCATACTAAATTCTAAAAGCCCTGCACAATCAGTCATGAGGACTAACATGCATGCACACTCCTTCCTTCTCATCTCAGACGGATTTCCTCACTTTCTCTCTCTCTCTCTCAGTCACACACAGTTGTGCACAAAGTAATACACTTACAACCTAATTAGTTTCACCTGCCACCCGCTGACGTCCCAAACCGAGACTGCATTAAGCAACGCTCAGGGCAAAATGGAAAAGTGTGTATGACACAAATTATAATACAAGTTAATGACCCTGGAGTTTGAATTTCATAGTAAATAAACTGCCTCCCCAAATATGTACAACCCTATGTAATGTTGATTTTTCTGGCTGGAGCTCCATGAAAGATTAATGGTTCTCAATTCTCGCAGTCAGAGGGCTTTTCCGTTTTATCATTATGTTTTGAGTGGGGTGTTTTAGCTTTGCGAGTGATTCATCAGTGCAGGTGTAACATTTTATAGGTGTGCGAATTACGCTCCCACGAACTTCCACAAAAAGAACAAAAAAACTGGTCATGGTGGTTGTGGTTCCGAGGTTATGGCAAAATCGCAATACCTTCTCTTATTACCCCCCGTCACCATCTGTGTTGTGGTACCTCAAGGAGCTTGACTCAGTCTCTCTTCATTTTCTTCACACGTGACCTCTGACATGTCCTCTGACCTCTGACGGCGTCTCTGGGGTTGTTCCCCTCAGACCCTGACCACTCACGCCCTGCTCCATCACTTATCACCCACCTGGAAGCCCGGTTTCTCTCACACGGAGCATGTTGGCCTGGCTTCTCTCCAGGGAGGCTGAAGATGGAGTGAATGTTCGGAAAAGAAGAGGAAGATATCAAAAGTTCCGCTTGGTGTGAGATTCATCCATCAGCAGTGGTGGTGTGGGGGGTGGGTGGGGCTGTTGAGTTGCTGTCTACTAGTTGGCAAAGACAAAGTCTGCGGGGGAATATTTTCAAAAGAAAATCCAAAGAAATGAAGAGCTTCAATTGTCTCCACATCGTCAGACACCTGACTTTTAGACAAGAGCTGAGATCGAGCAGTGACGTAGCAGATGATATGAAAAGACCTTATGGTGGCCAAACGCACAAAATCAGTAAAGACTGTTTGGAGGATTGGTTTGGGCTGTCCACATGAGACCTCTGTGGAAACATGAGGAGATCCATGGAAGAAGAGACTTGTTCTCGACACGACGAGCTCATCTTGGTGCAGCAGAAACAGCAATCCCTAATTTGGGGTGGTTGCACACATATGAAAACATAATTAGAAATGTTCTGTTCCATTTCCTTCCATAAATCTTACACAATGGTGTCGTCTTACATATTTAATATAGGAAACAACTAGAGCTCCTTCTGCCTTCAATTGCCGCTGGTGCCTCTGGTGTAAACTTCCCACACACGAGCTTCTCCTTAATGGGCTTATATAAGGGATCCAAAGCTTCTACATTTCACTCTGTCAAACCAGACCAACTTGGGTGTTGCCCATCACGACTCTCACGCTCCATTAAAGGGTTCCTCACAAGAGGGACATCTGGCGCGATGAGGGGGTGGACGTTTCAGTCTGTCAAACAATGCTGAATGATATCTGCAGATCACTTCAGAACTCATCATGGAAAGAGCGTGTTGCAACTTTCTGCTTCAGTTTCTCAATAGGATTGTTCAGACTTAAATGTCAAGTTGTTTCCACCAGTGCTGATGGTTGCCTGCATCTGTGTGGCCCAGAAGAAGAGTGATGTTTCCATTCCTGGCATTGAACTTTCTCTTGGGGACCGGGCCAAAAGGTCATTGTAGTTTAACAGCTCAACATCACAGAGCAATTTTAGTAAAACACATGAGTATGAAGACTCAAGAACAACAGTCAAACAACGATTAAAAAAAAAAAAGAAAAATAATGCTTTGAGCCTTCAGATGGAGTTGACCATGATGACAGATGATCCGTAAAGTTATTTTTAATCAACATCTGCAATGACGGCCATTAATTTATGTCCTTCGAATCCAATAAGGGGGCTCCTCTAAACAGCTCACCGCAGGGATCCAACCTCTACCCTCTGCGTTCACAAAACTAACACTCACTCATGCATGTCTCACACACAAACATGCGTACACCTTCCCCGACGCCAGACGTGAGGTCAAGCTTTTGAGAGGATGATGAGAAGTGGCAGCCATCTGTCTTCACACCATAATATTGCTATTTCCTTCCCTCAAACACAAGTGGCATATTTTTTGTTTGACTGCTCATCCAACAGAGGACCTCCAGCCTCGGAGGCATTCCTCTTCCCCCACCGCCAAGCTCCACTTTGTCAAAGCTTCAGGGACACAGCGAGGGTTTGGAAGGGTTAGAACTCTCAGAAGACCTGATAATAGCAGGAAATTTGACGCTGACACAGATGAAGGCCGACAGGGGGCAACATGGACACCAGGTGAGGATGGAGTCGAGAGGGTAGAAGATGGGACGGGTCAACCTGAGGGTCGGACCCTGAGGATTAGAGGCAAGGAGGCACCATGGGAGTAGAAAGCGCAGCAAAGAGATTGGAAGCACAGACGTGCAGGGAGCAGAGGGCACGAGGTGCATTTTAGAGCAGGGAGAGGAAAAGTGTGGAGGGGTGGCACAAGAAAGGCAGGGGCAGCACACTTGAGACAGCATGAGAGAGACGAGGGAGCAGAGGGCAACATCCTCCTACCAATACTTCAAACGCATTCCGTCGTGCATACAGAGACATTACAACGTGGATACATGGAAACTCCTGCAAATTACCCCAAAACTAAAAAAACACAGCCTGGAGGGGCTAAAAGGTGGTGAATCTGAGAACCTGTGAGAATGTGAATTAAAAAAAAATAGAAAAGGTCTGTGAATGAGTCGGATACTATTAAAGGGGATGTTTGTGAAACTAATACACATGGAAGAATAATAATCTCTTCAATAGTTTACACAAGATACACTGCGGTGAGAGTCTGGCCAAAAGCATGGGAAGACCCTCTTAGCCAAATGAGACGTCATACACAGTCTCCATCCATAAATCCACTATTAAAAGCATCAACGAACAGGTTTTTCTTTGAGAATCTATTTGAACTCCCATCTGGGGCAGAAAGAGTGTTTACACACAAACATCTGTGTGTCCAGCAAAAGTACACAGATCTAACCTCACCAGACATCACACAGCAGTCATGTCCATTCATATGGATGAATGTAAACTTTTCCCTATAGAAAGCAAAGCAGAGAGTCAAGTTCCAAAATGAATGCATTTAAAATTGTTTTTCATTCTCACATAAATTTTAAACAGACTGCAAACAGGCCCGAGCGTGCAAAGCCACTGTGCAAAACACACATAAACATGTTTTCATGCATTAAGGAGACACTGCATTGAGTCACACTCAATTCGTGCAGATGAAATCTAATTGTTATTACTACTTGCTAAACCCTAACCATACTCTAACCTCAGTCTGCTCTTAGAACACATCTCTACCAAAGTATTTAATGACTTACCCCTAGCTTTTTGTCCCGACAAGGACATCAAGTCCAAATAATGTAAGTGAAGAAATAGATTTCAGTTCAATTAACAGTGATAAATAAACAGACTCATAGCAACACGGAGAAAGGACAACACGCACTGACGAAATAACAAATAAAAAGAGTGAAAAAGCCTGGTTCCCCATCTGTTGTCGTGTGGCAAAGAGACAATTTCATTGAGTCTGAGTGTGTGTGTAGACTTGTATTAAGTGGAGACATTAGTTTGTTTACGCGTCCACATTGCAGGGATTTCACTTCCCTTTTTGTGACAGAAACAAGTCTCCAGAACACAAATACCACATATTAAGGACAATAACTTTGGTTTGGAGGGCCAACAGTGAGTCAGCGGCGGAACAAAACGCCATGCGGGGGTCCTTGGAAGTCATAGAAATAAGGACTGTGCATTTCTATACAGATAAACATGTTTTCACAGGCTCTGCTGGAGCTGGCAGAGCTGGAACTAATGACACTCCTAATCACAGTGATAGGCATCAGAGACCGACTGCATGCCAAACACACTCTGCACACGCTTTACTGCAACATGCCAGGCCGCACCGACGCTGACAATTTGGGATTTCCTCAGAAAGACTTCAGCTCCGCACGCAATCTCTAAATCAGGACTCCATACAGGTCGGCGAAGTGATGAAAAAAAGAAGAAGACTTTAGGCTGCATAAGTGTTTTCAATCGTCACCATATCTCTCAAGAAGAAACGACACAAAGCAAAGAATCTACATTCTGAATCATTTTTCGTTTAGTATGAGGAAACGCTTGTAAAGTCGTCAAAATAAAAGTAAAGCATTTCTGCAATACAGCATTTTTAAAATCTTCTCTTTATGATTATGTGAGCGGTCAGTGACAATCATGCGGGAAACATAATGTCCAGGACTGGTTTAGAGAGGACTTCAGGCTTTTTTTCCTCTCTCAGAAATGTCACTCTACGATGCCATTTCTGGAGATAAATGACAAAAACACTTTTACACTGTGACCCTAAGTGACTTCTTTTGATTGAACTGACTTAGTGTCTCAGTCAAGTATTTCAGTCAACCTCAGTTTTCCCTTTTTATTCCAATCCAACAATGACACAATCGTAGTGATGCTTGTATATCTGATGGATCACAACTGCCTTGTGCAGAAAGCTGAACCCAATCAGCTTTTGTGGGCCTGATTTTCACATTGACAAGGTTTTCGTCAGAAGCAATGGGCGACACAGTGGGGAAGATTCCTGAGGCTTCTGACAGGAATTTGAAAAAAGACCAAGTGTTGACACAGGACTTTATAAAGCACGGCCCAGAAACCACACAGACGAGTAAATCAATGCTTTTTCCATTGCAACATGCATCTAAACAAAGTCGGCCGGGATAAAGTCTCGTCAGCATTGCAGTCAGTCGCACAGTGTAAAGAGGTTTGGGTTTTAATCTCCACCAATTCTCAACCGTTAACTGCTCATCTGAATCTCTCTCTGGCCTGTTTTTAATCACATCCCCATTATTAGGCCATTTAGAAATGTCAGTAAAACTCAAGTCGTGACTAAAAGCTCGGCGCTGTCCAACGCAAGCAGCCCGGAGCGTCGGCGTGTGCAGACGCAGAGACAAGCACGGCAACACAAACCTCCCCGAGGGGAGCGCAGCACTTCGAGCTCCATCTCAGACGGGCGAAACTTGGCCACACACAGACCCAGTTCACATTCCACCGAACCAGAATAATTATTCCCATAATGACAGAAGTCTATTAGGATATGTGCAGTCAGTAATGCAGTACAGGGCCAACAACAACGACAGTCACATTAAACTAACCGAGAGGTTACCCAGCTTCAAAATATGTCTCCCAAATCCTCCACCGCCCTTCCCCGTGTAACATAACCAGCTTGGCACTTCTTTCAGAAGACTGGTTCAGACAAGAATAGCTTGTATGTATGTACACTTGCGTACGCATGTAGTTTTCGGCTACGGGAACTTTCAAATACGGTATGCTTTTGTGTCGGTCGGCTGCAAAAATATGCCTTGGACATGATTTGCTGCTTCTTGGCTCAGTCTGTTTGTCTGTCTGTCTGCCCGTCTGTCCACTTGTTTATCCTTTAGTCTGATAGAAAAAAATAAAAAAGAAGAAGAAAAAAAGATACAGAAGGTGACTGCGTCCTTCCCGTCTCACACCCTCTGACATCTGATGAGTGTGTGTGGACAGAAGGATTAGCATACCTGTGGCGATATGATGAACAAGAAGTTTGGGGGACAATAATGGCCGGCGAGCCGATGATCCTGTTGCACTAAAGGGCTGATCGGTAGGGAGGGGATGATGGGAATGCTCGCAATTCAGACTCATCGTTTAACCTGACACCACATCAGCGGGACCGGCGGGACAACAACGGGCCAAAAGCATTCCACTCTGCTCCAAACATGGCCTTCACTCCGCCGGGGCAAGGCACTGCAGAGCTTCAGCGTCGCCCCACCGTGATCTATGTGCCACGGCACGCACTCGCCCCGCGTCTGAGCTTCTCCGCTTTGTTCTTATGAGTAAAATCGTCTTTCTCTGGATTGTCGGTTTAACAAATTGATGGCGCCCACTTAGTGGGTGCAGCCAATTGATCAGGAAGCCGTAGCCCCAACAGCTCTGATAAGAGCATGACGGATGTTAAACACAAGGCCCACATTCACCACGCGAGGGGCATAAATAACAGATAGACTTATCATGGAGACAAATTACTGCAACACAGCTCCCTTAAATGCACAGAGGAGATTGTCGCTGTCGACGTCCACTCCCAGACTGCTTTGAACTCCGTTTTGATAACTATTACACTGTAAGAAAAACAAGAGGGACTAGAAATGTCCCGGATGTAAATATTTGGTTTGTTTACGCACCTAACACGTGAGCTCGACTTCGTACCATAGATTTAATGTGTAAAGCTGATCTTGATTTCCTGAGAGAATCTTTAATTAAAAAGCTCAAGCATAAACAGACAAATATAGAGCGAGACATTCATTAAAAATACTAGAATTAGTTTCTTCCTAAATCCCGGGTGTAAAAGGTTACGTGCCTTTCAAATGAAACAAGCTCAGTATGATGAGAGTCTATTTGCAACAACTGCAATGGAAAACGTATTAGTCCGGCTGGTCGTAGGTTTAGTCAATGCAGAGTGCCGCTGGTGTTTGTAAGAGAGCTTGTGCACTCCTCAAGGACACTCGCTCACACCGTCAGTTTTCTCACTTATCTCTCTTACACACACACTCGTAAACACACACACACACACACAACAAATACAGGTCAATGTGAAAGGGCATCCAGCATTCCCAACATTCCGAGTGGTGCCTGGCATCCTGTCCTCCATCACTGAGGATTTGCAAGATCTTTTGCAGCACACACACACACACACACACACACACACACACACACACACACACACACACACACACACACACACACACACACACACACACACACACACACACACACACACACACACACACACACACACACACACACACACACACACACACACACACACACACACACACAACGCAAAAAAATCAACCACAAATGAAAAGCCGAACAGCAGCCACACCCCGATGCATCACTCCGATCCTCAACACAACCAGCTCACGTCACCCAGTCTGACCTCTTTCACTTAATACCATTCTCATTCACCAGATAGCGAGTGGAACAACGAAAGACAGTAAAAGTGGCATATTGAATTGTCCTTAATTGCACAATTTGCGTATTTACTCAAAGAAAGGATGTTATTAAGATTCTCAAGAGTACCACAATGATCTCAACTACTTTAGTTGGGCAAATACACAATGTTCCTGTTCTATTCAGTGATAATGTTTATCTTCATAAAATCTCAAAAGCAAAAGCGTGTTTTGAAAACCACAAAAAAGTCAACAGAGATCAAACTAAGGAATCTGGCTTCTTCTTTTTCCCGTCAACAATTATCTGACTGCAGCCGTAGATTACTTTTCAGACAAAATATTCGTGACTCAAAAAGCTACTTTCATTTTTCATTTCTGCATCTTGTCATTTTCTAAATGAAAGTTATGTCATATTTGTCAAATAGGGATTAGTTGAGAGATGAAGCATGTGGAGTCCCCTCAGGGAAGAAGCCTATCTGAATTAGGGATTATTTTGTTCTATAACCATATTTTCATCTATGAATCATCTCAAAGCCAATCCAAGTGCAGAAATCTAAATAATGTCTCTAAATTATATACAGCATAATTCAAGCTTTTGTAAAGTGTGAAAATGACTAAAGAAAATTACCATTTTACAACTTGTGACTTAAATGTGACAAAAATTCAGAATGGATGTTTTCCAGGATGGAGAAATGGCCATGCATGGCTGCACTTGAATGAAAAATACCAGTAAGCACCTAAACTGTGCTTCCATGTGTGAGTGGAGTCTGCATCAGCTCAATCCAGTAAAACGTAAACAGACCGGCAGCAGGAGTCTGACACGGACAGTGAAGCAGTTCCTTTATGTTCAACTCTGAAGTATATTTGTCTTTTTCTGGTTTGGCAGGTGAACTTCTGATTAGCATAAGTCCAATATACAGTACTATATATGAAGCTGAGAAAACATTGGAAAAGCCAGATTTGCTGAGTGATGTGTGGATGTGTTCAGGAAAATACATTTTAACAAGGAACAGGAAAAAAATAAATAATTGAAAGTTCCATCGTCGAAAAGTGAGATGTAAAAGGTACTTGGCCTACGGATGTTATAGGATCCTTTAAGAGTGAGCACACATGTTTCCCTCTCCAAGACACACACGCAAAGCAGGAAGCAGGATCGGCAAAGTGTTGATGTGCGATACGCTCCTGCAACTTCTTTCCACTATGTGTGGGCAACTCCATCCAATCCCTGCCGTCTTTATCCGTCCCGTATGAATCCTGCAATGATGCCATTCATCCTCCACACCTGTCAGGGGTCATAACCCCACAATTCCTCTCAGGATTTGCCTCCTCTTTCTTTCTGGACCGGGTGCTTTCATTTCACACCTCCAGCAGTCTGTCACTTTGTCTATCTATACATCCTCGCTATAGTAACACATCTATTACCAGCTCTCCGTCTCTGAGCCGAGGTGATGATCTCTTCTGCTCATCTCCGGCCTCTGGACGTGATCATCGGGTACTAAGTTTACACCAGCTGAACACCACACTTGTGCCTGCTGTCTGACAATAGTGGGACATATGGGGAGTTTATTGAAAGCCTAAATTTAACACCACCGCTCTGATCCCCCGAGCAAGTGGCTTCATTAAAACTATCAGGGGAATTTAGAGAGGGCTATTTAGTGTGCTAATAGGCTAATGCGCGTGTCTCTGGTGACACATGTGGGCTATAACGGGTGAATGAGGGCTCACATTCAGGGAGCCCCAGAGTATTCAGTGTCCTGAGAGCTGCGGAGGAAATGAACGGAAAAAAAAATGTGATGTTTCCAAAGACATCAGGGTCTGCTTGGGTCAGCAGATGGGTAAGTGAGTGGAAAAGTCTTGCTCTTTAAATAGCAGATCTGGATTCAACCGACTACTAATCTTTCCCAGTACTTGATTAAATTCACCGGGGTCATTCCATGATTGCGGCTTTCTATAATGGACAATACAATTTAAGTCTGTATTATCTCAAGTATTGCTAGGAAAACACACAAGCATGACATGAATGCCATGCTGTCATTTAGCGTACCATTATATTTTTGACTTTGACCAGTGATCACTTGCTTTTTCCAAACACATCAAATTAGTAAACCCCCAAATATTTTAGAAAAAACATCTAAAATCCCCATAAAGAGAAAAATGGAAGGAGTCAAGAATGTTGAAAGACTAATGGAGATGATGGTTGGAAGATTCAACATGAGGGAAAAGCGAGGAGGAGAAAAAAAAATAAAGAGGGATCAGCTGAGGTCAGCTGATGGTTAACAGCACACCGAGGATCATGTTCTACAGTGGTCTGAGACTTTTACTGTCCACCGTTTATACCACAGTCTCTGGCGCAGACAATCTAGCAAATGGCCTTAACATCTGTATCTTCACTTGGAGAGGTAAGGAGAACACAAGGAGAGGGAATAATTAACAAAAAGCACAAAACAGCAGCGAGAACAGTCAGCAGACACGGTGGAAGAAAAGGCGCGTGATTGCACTCCCAGCCTCGTCGACTGGTGTCCAGGTGTGAGCTGAGTCAAGTCATGTGCTGGCAACCTCATCGCGATGTTGTTCTGCTACGGTCCTCCACAGTGAAAACATCTTGACTGAATCAGTGAGTCAGCGCCAATCAAATAACCGAATTCCCGTCAATTCGAAGTGACAGTGGTGGTTTTGGTTGAATCCAGCTCTGCCTAACAAAGGACTGCAGAAACCGACAGGAACCGAGGACGAAGCAGGACTTTGGCCGTAGAAGTGGGATTAGATTTGAGATCAATTTAAACTTACATCTTAATAAATGAAAAACTGGCCCAAAACATGAGGTTCTGATTGAATGTGGTTAAAATATGATGCGTGTGTTTAAAGGCCTTCGATTATGTTTCTTAGAGTGGGTAACGTTTCTGTGAAGGCCTTCAGTCTGCAAGGCCATGTTTTATATCGTATGATTTATCATGAAGATTTCCTTTATGTTAAAATACAGATTCCCACTTCAAGCAAACTTTTCTTGGCATGATCATTTCATTTTAGGAAGAAATATTGAATAAATGTGGAGGACAACACCAAGTCATTCTATTAATAGACGCATTTTCAGAACTGAATTGGATCCAAGGGTCATAGAAACAAATTAAGATGAGCTTCAGTACGAAACCATCAATGTAACAGAACAGTTGCAGATAAAGACTTACCAGCTCTTTCAAATGAAAGGCATCAGCCTAACTGGAAAATAGCCCAGAATGGGAGATTTTTAGAATTTGAACACACACACAACTCTGTTTGCATGTATATACACACAATTCTGGGCTAAAGCATGCCAACTTTCACCAATGTGTGCAAGCTCGCACAATTCTACCACAAGGGTACACATGTATTGAGAACAAAAATGTATTGATAAAACATCCTTGTATTTCTTTTTTTTAATCTGTAAATACATCCAGTATAGAGTAATAACAATCAATATGTGCTTCAAATGTGGATACATTTATCTTCCTCCTCCCATTTCCTGCAAACACATTATAAGTATTGGAAGTTGATGTCATGTACTGTTTAAAGCCAAGATTCCAATGACTTTGGGACACGGAGGTGCGATGAGTTAAACAAGACCTTGGTGTGCTTTGCAGCAGTGTGTTAATATTTACAATAAAAATACATAATACAGCAGAATCTGTTTTTTTATAACATTGTATCCCATTGCTGTTGAGAGGTTTTACTCAAAACCACAAATGTAAACTTTCTGGTGGCACTAAATGAAGTCAGCGGATGTCTGTAGAAAATTTCATGGCAATCCTTCCAACACAAAAAAAAGTCTGTCTGATCCACACTAACAGGGCTATAAAATGAGGAATTACCAGTGATGGTCCCACTAAAGCGCTTCGACCACAAAATTTATGACTTGACTTTACACTTCTTTGATAATATCAGTACACATAAAGAAGGTCCCTCTCTGCTGCAGACATTCAGAGGAATATCGTAAACGTCTCCTGCTCTTCCTCAATGGACGAGGCACTGTTGTTCATTATGACAGCCAGATGAAGACTCTGTTCGCCAAAGCGTATGGTAGTGATGCTTTTCTGCCGCTGTGCAAGTGTGTGAATGCGCTTCCAGGGGCAAAGGTAGCATCATACTTTGCACACATGGGCTGCACCTGCAGAAAACACCTAATTGGAGACAGGAGCATCGGTCCACCTTAAATAGGCACACATGGCTGTTTATGTCAGTGCGTGAAAGAAATGTGAACGAAAACAGGATTTTTGCTCTCTGAAGACTGTTTTTATTCACTTTGAAGAGGAATCCTTTTTAGCATGTCCGCCCCCCGTTCCTTCAGTGTTACCACAATCCCACACCACATAGAACAAATGTGACACTCCAGTACAAGAGACTAAAGAGCTCAATACCACACGTACAATCACAACCAGCAGGAGAGAAGGACACGCCGTTGGTCTCCAATGTAAGGTTGGGGGACATTTTTCAACGCTTGATTTCAATCATACATGATACCCTAACTATGGGAATAGCACAATTGTTTAGGGTGAACAGGAAAAAAAAAAAAAAAAGCAATAAATGAGGAGTGGAATGAAGAGAGAGCAGACAGACAACAATAGTCTTGTTCTGTGGCCCTATGGGGAGAAGAAGAAAATTGGGATCAGGAGGGGATACCACTGATGTTTGCTGGTTCTTTTCTTTGCCTCCTGTGGTTGTTGGTTAATGTCAGCTCAGTGTTTGTGTGCCTGTGCGCTGGACACTGGGGGCAGCGAGCCGAGTGCCTTCAGGGGTTTGTTGGACTGGATCCAGAAAGGATGAGTGTGTTTCTCCATCGCATACGCTTACGGTTACATGGTTTTGCATGTGTCCTGGCATGTAAGCCGGGACGTTGTGTACATAGTCATATACCTGTTTATACTGGCCCCTGTATTGAAACTTATTTGTTTGCGCTCTGTAACCAGGTTAGATGTTCTCCTCAGGCTCTTTTTTGTTTTGTGTAATATGGTTCCAAAAACAGTTCGACTAACTCAACACAGCTTCTTGTCCAATTTCAACATCAGCCACAGCTGAGCAGTGTATCGGCCAGGGGCCAGACATTTGTCTGACGGGCAAGGACGAGAGCAGTGTGTGTGTTTGTGTGTGTGTGTGTGCGTGTCTTTATTTTCCTCTACTAGTGGGGACCTACACTTGATTGCACACTGACCCCATCCGTGGGCACAAAAATCAAAAGTTCTCTTATGGCAATAAATATATTTTTTAGGTGAAAACATATTTACAGTCAGGCTATTGGTAGATCAATGTTGGTGAAAAGATGAGGGGTTATGCAACTAGTAGTTCTGGCTATGGCGTAAATAGTAAATCTGCAAATCAATATAAGTTCCACAAAAGGCATAAAGACGTGTGTGTGTGTGTGTGTGTGTGTGTGTGTGTGTGTGTGTGTGTGTGTGTGTGTGTGTGTGTGTGTGTGTGTGTGTGTGTGTGTGTGTGTGTGTGTGTGTGTGTGTGTGTGTGTGTGTGTGTGTGTCTAAGTGAATGATGAGTGACACTAGGCAGACCTGTAAACAGTCCAGCTGAGTGACAGACAAACGGACAACTTCAATAGCATAAAAGCCAAGTCATCCGATCCTTCTTTTTTTTTTTTTTTGTATGAGGCCATTTGACCCCCTCAAGCATGCAGATCAAACCTGTTGTGAAACTTTCAACATCCCACCTCAACCCCCCCTCCAATTCTGCTGCTTACCCAGTTACTCTCTGCCCCGCATTAAGACCACTCGCCCTCTTTCCTCCTCAGTCATACTGTATAAAGGGCGGTGCAGAGTCTAGTTTTACATCCTCAAGCCATAATGAATAATGTCAAACGTCCACCAGTAATGTACATTTGTTTACATTTCAATTTGAATACTGCTAAAGTGCCACTTTGCATTCTTGCAGCACATTGTAAGACGTGGGTTAATATATGATTAGTCTCACGACGATGTTCACTCCGCATGAGTCTTTAAGTCAAAAGCACACCTACTTAAAGATATGTTTCTCTATGATGTTTATTTTCACACAATATTACTTTGCTGATGGGACAGTTTGAATACAATACCAAATACTCTGTTACATGATGAGATGTAGTCAAGAATTTATTTCCATTGACTTAATTATTTAATTAAACATCCAAAGACCCTTTATAGATCTGACCTGGACATTTTAAAGCCAGTGGGCTACATCTGTTGTCCCTGACCAACGTGGGTTACAATTATGAAAAATACAAGAATCCAATGAAAACGTATTTATAGGGCAAAGCAACGGCCTTGCATTTATTTTGATGGAGGGTGCTTTTTCTTTTTTTTTCAGTGTAGGCAGTTTTTGCTTGTGACTGTACCATTACGGTCTTCACAGCGTTGGCAGGCAAAGCTGACATTTGTTACTCCTTAAAATAGTCCGCCTGCATGCAGGAAAGACAAAACTGTAAAAAGTTGAGCTGAAATTTGTACCTTTAAGAATTTATTCACTGAGGGCAGAGGTGAAGTGATTGAAGTGTTTTATAAATAAATGCGTGTGTTCACAGACATTCATATATCACCACTGTGTTTGTGGACTCTTTCACCTCATTACACTTCTGGCTTCTGGTAGTCGTTTGTTCCCACAGGGAACAGGAGAAGAGTTTGTGTTTGGGCAGGACGGTGGGGTTTAAGGGATGGAGGTGGGCAGAGGGGAGGCTGCACTTCCTGTTGGACGCACTAAATAGGACTTGTTAGGGTTTGAAGCTTACAGCAGGAGAGCTTATGGGCCTCCACTGTTGCAAAAAGGTCAAGGGGGTTGTGAGGTTAATGGGCAAGGATTATTACTGGACACTAGAAACTGGATAAACGGCACCAGTGATGCCTGAGCATCACACTGAACCTGAGCCCGAGTTCACTTAATTTCAGTTGTAAGATCCCTTAAGTCTGGGCTGTAATAATATGAGATAGGATCTTAGTTGTGCAGTGTGTGCTCTGCCTCAACACTGTCAGCAGCACAGATATTTACAGACATGGCTCTGGTTAAAATGACAGGAGGGACCAATGCATGGCCAAAATAGAATTGAGCTGGCAACAACAGCTGTCTTTGTGTCACCATCCACACCGAGCTAAATATACACGACAATCATTCCAAGACAACACAGACTGACAGAGTTTCCTATTTCTAACCCGCGTCTCACTTTCCACCCCCTTATCGCCCGCACACTTTTATTTTCATGTGACATATAAAGTCGTTTAGCAGCAGAACAAAGAAACTCGGCTGCTTCTGGCTCCTGATGAACGACGTGAACTGTAATGACTTCACTTGGCGATATGAAATCAGGTCTATAAAGATAACAAGCACAGCTGCTTTGCTCTGTTTTTGCTTTGTCTTCATCCCGTCCAACATGGAGACACATGCACACACACACACACACACACACACACACACACACACACACACACACACACACACACACACACACACACACACACACACACACACACACACACACACACACACACACACACACACACACACACACACACACACACACACACACACACACACACACACACACACACACACACACATGTAAATTCAATGAAAAACCTTACATGCCCCAGCGGAGAGGCCTTCCTTTGAAATGTTAGGTCTACTGTCATGTCTAGAACATGGCCCAGGGGAAAACATGAAAGGCGATCAGTCAGTTTAGAGAAGCCAATATTAATGAAGGTAGTCAAAGTGCAGGGGAGAAACAGAGGAAAGACACAGCATTACTTGCTAAAGGGTGACCCCACTTTACTGAGGTCCTGCTACGACGAGGGGGGGGGGGGGGTCAGTAAAGTGAAGAACAGAAGGGGAGACGCCACACAGAAGGAGAAAAACGATCTACAGCAACCCCAGACACGAGGATGTTGTTTGAAAAATAAAGATAATGGATGGTCCGACGGGCTGAGAGTCGGGAGCGAGAGGACGAGCTCAAGTGGGAGTGGAGATGTAAGGGGAATAAAATCGGGGGACACAGTGAGAAGGAGGGCAGCGGAGGGCTGGAAGGAATGTGAGAGAGGCAGAGAAAGGGGTCAACGCAGGAAGGCTTCCAGCTGCGCCGCCTCCATTCAGATCTTATCTGGGCTGTTTGCTTGGGGTACACACAGGACTTCCACACCCTTTTATCCCCACCGGTCTCCAGCAGTCACCCCATCTGCCCACTTTTAGCTCACATACAAAAAAACCACACTGTGCCTTGTTTCCCCACTACTTTGTCCACGAGTACAATCAAACAGCCACGCAGGCCCATGCAGAGCGTTCAAGCCTGCGCCGAGCAAAATCCTGGACAGGAAAGATAAACATCTGGGCACTTACGCTCCATTTACCACTGTCTGTCCTCCTGATTGAGGAGAAAACAGAGACTGATAGAGTGACAAAGGAGAGTTTAAAAGTTCAGGCAAGATTAGGCCAAATAAGATCAGTTGAGCAAATTAATTGGTGGGCCAGACAGACAATTTCTCACATCTGTCTGATCTAATTAGAGCTTCTGTGTCCACACGCCAGGAGAGATGTTTCTCAGACTTTTGCCTGTTAAAAAAGCTCAATGGCATGTTCTGTTTGCTGAATGTGCCAGATACAACAGAGGTCCCAGGGTAAACAATAGTTCATGAAATGAAAAGTTTTCTTTTTTGAGTATTTTCCGCAAATAACAGTAGTTAGGCTCTTCAGAGATAGTAGCAGGCAGCTAAAATCCTTGTGCACATCTGCCAGATCAAACCCTGTCCAAAATCATTCTTCTGTTTGTTGCACAAGCGTCTGATAAAGGAGACATGTTTGGCTGTGATTTAATCCAGAAGTATCCTGCCGCTAAACAGAATGGATAAAGGAGAAGTTTACAGGCACATGGTCGTCACTCATCAGTGGGATATCACATCGACATCAAAGCTGTTGCAGACGCCGAATGTGGTTTAGAAACCGAAAACACTGCGAGATTCATCATTTCAGGGCCGTTTTCCTGCAGTCGGTCAGTTTGCAGCGGCGAGGCTGGAATGACTCAGTGTTGTGTAGAAAAGCTCACATGGCATGAAACACAAGCACGCTTCAAATCCTACCTCCCATCTTGACACCCCGTGACACACACAATTGGGCGTATTAATTTGATCGGGGGTACTTTTCTCCTGCCTGAGTTAATAATTGTGCTTCTTACATGATAACATTGTGCATTGAGCCAATTCTTCCAACTGAGTCAACTTTAGAGAGGTTTGTGGACTGGTGGTTTGGCTCTGACTCTCTACAACATGTTTTATGATAAGCAGCTTGATTTGGGTCAGGTCTCCTTATTGGCGCATAGTCTCTAATAAACAGATTCCCTATTTAAGGGCCAATTTGGGCTGTTATTGCTGCGTATACATACTTTTTTTGTTCAATCTTTGGTTTCACCCATATGTCTTGTTGTTTGTAATGTGAAAAAAAAAAGTGAGGCTTGATGCAGAGCAGGCAGCATTTCCTGCCAAATGGTATTTGCAGGATACCACGTTCGTATATTGAGACGAGTCGGAGGAAAATATAAAGTGACGAGAGACACTGAAATTAATTGTGATTTTAGATTTGACCTACAGACGTCACATGGAGTTTTAAATTTGTCATTCATCTGTGTAACATTGCAGGTTCTCCGTCCCTCCCTCCACCCTCCCTCTCTCTCTCTACTCACTCCACTCATCCCAGTCTTTGTTCCAAATCACACAATCAGAACCACATGGACGTGAGAAAACTCTCCAAGTAAATAAACAAACCCCGCAAAAAAAAAAAAGACCTGCTCGGTTCCAAATGTGCATCCCACAGTGCCTTGATTTAACAAGTATTAACAGCAAGTAAAGCAGCAACACCGCTATTAAAATGCGTGAGTGCATTCGGGTGAATGTTTGAATGACTTCAAGTTTACTTTTTGCTTACGTCTGTCAGTGTTGTGGCACATGAAACATAACACTGTCAGTACGCTTGTACCTCACACACACACACACAAAGAAATAGTCACAAAATGAAGTGAGCATTAGATCTAATGCTTCAACGCCTTCAGGATACAATCCATCTGTGTGTGTGTGTGTGTGTGTGTGTGTGTGTGTGTGTGTGTGTGTGTGTGTGTGTGTGTGTGTGTGTGTGTGTGTGTGTGTGTGTGTGTGTGTGTGTGTAGCAGAGCTGGGTTTGTGTGTTGACTCTCCAGGAAGACCAGATGTGGAGGGAAAGGTCGCGGAAAGAAATGAGGGGAAACAAAATTTGAATGCAGGGAGACACAAAATGAGAGAATGAGAGGAAAGAGATGGTAAACCTGATAGATTCTCCACATGTTCAATCCAGATATCTCGCGTGTAACCCAACCTGGCTGGACATCTGCGATAGACTCTCCTGGCTCCCAAAATGCACTCAGGACTCATTTTCCTATGAGTCGGGTGGAACAGCAAATATGCAGATAAGGAGTCCCGACAGAGGCGGGCAATGGAGATGGGCTGTTGGATGGTATGCAGAAATGGAGGAACACACACGGTCATGCATGAGAATTACAACACACACATGCACGAGGTGAGCCAACATGCAGGCCCACACATAGGTTGTACATACACGCATGCAAACACAAGAATGTAGGCACACACCAACATTTGCTCAACATGTAAAAAACAGATGGAACGCTGATAAAAAAAAAAAGTTTCAACATGTGCAGTATATTTCACTATAGTTAGTCTCTCCGTATTCCTCCTCCCCCACCCGCTCCATCTGTGCCTCCATATGGCCCGGGCAGTGTCGGCAGCGACAGCCCTCCTGACAGAAAACCAAGTGGTTCAATTTAATGGTGGCAAGTCAGGATGTGTGTGAGTGTCCACCACCACGATGCACCAATTAGCACTCGCTCAACACAAATTATCACGGCGAGGCCGCGGACCTGCTGGCACAAAAGGAGAAACATGCAAAGGTGGAGTGGCAGACATTGCCGGGGTGTTCATGCGTTGCCAAGCGGCGGTCCAGTCTACTTCGACGGGGTAATGTTGAAGGGCATTGTTACGGTTCTGCTCAGGAATAAAACTGGAAAACGGCTAAACTGGGTCAACAACCCAGGCCGTTTCACACACAGTCAACTTGATGGTTTAATTGGAGACACTGTGGTTCCAAGTCAAGCCGTGGATGCGTTCCATCTGGTTGTAAACATGAGTGCAGAACAACCTCATACGTCTTGGTTGGTTAACTTTTACCACCTAAAGTTTCTTTCTTTCTTTTTTTTTTTTTCATGGTGTCCATTTAGGCATTTATAGGAATTCCACAGTGATGTTTTTTGTTTGTTTAAATCTTAGAATTAATACATTTTCCATAAGTCATCTACATTTCTATTTCAGTAAATTACAGCCGGATAAAATAGAATTGAATAAATTACAGAAAAAAACGGGTCTGTTGCAGACACACCTGTGGGACTACCGACGCACCCTGTGAAAAGCCCACCTGCATATCTTCATTGTATGTTTACAGTATGCGCGATAACCATCACCCTTCCTCCACACTCACTCCTGGCTGAACTTTGGGTTAATGTATACAATCAGCAAACAGACTGACCCAAACTGCATGTGCTGCAGACTCACACCATCCAGACCCCAGACCCTGCCCTGCATATACACCCCTGGAAATATAAATACAGACAAGAATGGGGAGAGAGAGAGAGAGAGAGAGAGAGAGAGAGAGAGAGAGAGAGAGAGAGAGAGAGAGAGAGAGAGAAAGCTGCATGAAGAGAGAACACAAGAAAAAAAAAGAAAAGTAAATTAAATAGTAAAGGGACGAAAAAGAAAGATGCCATTAAAGAGGTCAAATTGAGAGAGAAAGCAGGCCTGAGATGTAAATATGCCCCTCCCTCAAAGCGGTGGTGTTAAGTTGTTGATAGGTATCCTGCACTACGCTCTAGCATGGCCTTGCCTCCCTGCTAGGACAGAATAACACGCACCAGTGATGCTGAGGGCTTGTTCAAAGGTTTCAGGCTCAGTTTTATGAGCTTGGCTCTCATTAAAGAGGTGCTGGGAGAGTGGCGAGCCTGTCCAGGAGCTTTTACAATAAGCAGGGGCACGTTCAGGCACAACAATCCCATCTGGATCACCTATGCTCTGCTTCACACTTCCAGCAGCCCCCATGGCTCCCAGTCAGGGAGAGGGGGACATACCCAGGTTGTTGCCCCTGCGTCTGGGGCTGATGGAAGGATAAACAATAACCTCTGCACCAACTCTGCCTCCCTGTTTGTCTGGGTTCGGCTCCAGAGATGCAATCTGTCCAATAAATCCAGGTGTGTTTGCGTGCAGCTGGATTCGGCCTCGCTACATTCCTGACGGATTAACTGACCCATAAAACACCGACACTGGAAACTTGTTTCTCTGAATCTCTATCCGTTGTGGACATCTTAACAGATGACGGGATTACAAGGAAAGCCTCTTTAAATGCCTCGCAGGTCTGGTGCAGCGCCGAAGTGATAACGTTATTTTACTCCTCAAAAGACATACATTCACAATATTTAGCTCCCAGATCCTCGCTGCTCCGTCAAATCAGATGCATTATTAAAGAGATTCAGTCACACAGAGCGGCACAGAGAGGGGTTGTTAGACCTCGCGGTGCCGTCAGCAGCAAGAGGCCACATGGTGGTGTTAAAGAGTTTCTCTGCCCCCACCGTTAAAAGGCTATTCTCCTCATCACCTGCCACTTGTGGTAATTAAACAAAACATCATGATAGTTTCCACATTTGGCGCTGCTCTGCCCTCTTTTACAGCTCCTCCTTCTCAAGGCAGTGTCGGCTCATCCTGCAAATACGACGACCGAGAGAAAATCTTCTTGAAATACTGTGATGCTGACTGACTGGGTGACATATTTAAGACAAAACATCTATTATAGTGTTATCTCTATATCCTTTGTAAAGGGCAAGATATTTGCCTCCAGCCACCCGACCATAAGAGGAATAAAGAGGTATAGAGGATGGGGCTTTGAATATACAAATGAATACTAGGTAGAAGACACAACTGCAACAAATACAACCTTTCAAGCGCCGTACTCTGATTTAATAGCTCCAGGATCACTGTGGATAATTCTGCGGGGACGCGCTTAAAGTAATGCAAGACTGAAGATTTGTGTCCCGATGGTTTGACTCACCACTTGATGCTTTTGATGCACACCGAGCTGCTGAAAAATATTGGCATTTTCAATTCATGTGCAGCCGCGAAGCATCAGGAAAGCAGTAAATCAGATGATCTTGTTAAATCAAGTGTAAGCTCGATGCCATGTGACTTTAAATTGATAAACTTCTGATTTCAGAACAGTTTAGGAGCTGTTGGAATCGTTATTGTTAAAAAATGAATAAAAATTCTAATGGTTAAAATATTCCTTCCCAATAGTTATTGGATTCATTAATGATATAAACCCCAACCCGGACTGTGACTTTGGCCCTCGTCAGCTTGGATGGATTCCAAATGACCCTGTGTTGGTAAAGCGCTAAAGAGTGAACGCATCCAATGTGCGATATCGCTCAAAATGTGGACGTGCTTCAGATTTATGTCCACCAGTGGACATAAATAAAACACCCTCATCCCCTCTCGGTTTATGTTGCAGAAGGAAATAACCCTCGTGTTTTGGTTCACGCCATCAGAGATATGCTGCACGTGAGAAAACTTTGCCTGAGTACTTCCTCTGCTCTCCGCCTGACCTGAGACGAGACAATGATATAAATATAAACATGCTGTTTCCCAATAGCTGGCTCCTTCTCCCACTGTTTCTGCTGCGAGCCAAAAGGTGATGACCTACAATCTCATGCTAAAACATAAACACATGGATCCTTTAGAATAAGTCCCGATACGCTTCACATGAATTCCTGCTTTTAATGGCCGCAGCCAAATTGTGACAACTAAGACGATATTAAGTCAACTGGTTATTGCATCCAGCTTTATTTTATGATTGAGAAAGCTCCTTGTGGCTGAACGTGTCCCTCACGTCTTGGGGCGTCGGTGCCCACCCCCTCTGCTCCTCTGCTCACTCCTCAAGTCCTTGAGGATTTCCCCGTCTTGGCGAATGGCCGGCCTGCGTCCAGCTATTTATTTTTCAACAGGAAGAATGTTGGCTGTGTTGTTAAACACTGTGGTTTTACAAAGCTAACTTTATTAAAAAAAAGGTGATGAGAGACAGGGAGGGGAGGAGTCTGCACATGCATGTGTGTGGGGGGGGGGGGGGGGGGGGGGGGGGGGGGGTTATTAGCTATATTAGCAGTAAGCATGAAGGTGAGTGGAAACTGGACATGCTGGAGTGACATGCTGAAAGCTCGGCCTCATCAATTAGTCTTATCTGGGAATAATTAAAAAATTTGGGGAGTTTCAGACTGAAGTGACTACAGAGTTTAATCATTCCACGACAGTAACGATAAACTCAGGCCAGCTCTGGGGACCCTGTGTTTTGTTTTTCAAGATGGCTGCCCTTATTATCAACGGTTAACATCGAGTGTTTAATTGTTGTTTTAACAGCATGTACAAGTCATTTTACTATTTTAACAACTCATACATACGTACATGCAGCAGCGTTGCCCATGCATTTCAACTTGTGTGGTTCCTCTTAGTGATAAGGGGCAATAAGACGTCACTGGAAATCGGTATGAATCCTTGTGAGAAGCAATGTTTCGCTTCAGACTTCAAAAGACATTAATGTGTGTTCTGTATTCACCACAGACCAGGTACTGGACTGTATTGCTCAATCCAACCTGTGAATCCAAATCTACAACCTTTTCTCTCATTCCGCCTGTGACTTCAACAGTAATTCCAAACTAAATATTTCCTCCATCCGTCTACAAATAAACTGAGCACAGTCCAACCCTTCCAAGATCAGCTTACCAGGAGTTACCAAGAACAGTCACTCGTATTTATGACTCTCTGGCGGGACGGGAGAACTGCAGACACGTCAGTTGAACGATGAGCGTGAGCTGGGGATGCAAAGCTCACACGGCTCACACTGCAGGTTCGACCGTGAGGAAGGGGCGTAGCGGGATACTGGGATACCTCCATCCTGACAAGGTATCACCGTGTTTGTTGAACCGTTACACATCTACTATTTGAGAACCAATTGCCCATGTTTACATTTACATCTACAGCGGTTTTATGTAACAGATGTATAAATTATGAGACGTACATACTGTCAAGTGCAGTAGCTGACAAAACTCAGTTCTGCAACTAAATGTGGGCTCAACTAGAAGTTGGATTTGTCTGGTTCTGACTCATATCTTCATTCAGAAGAGACGGTTTCATACCACAGAAAACATCTGACGGACCAACACTGGAAAACCTCAAAGCACGAACATGCGTGCACAGACACTTGACTCCGTACAGCAGCGGGACAGAAATCATTTCGAATTTTCCAAAAGTGTATATTTTACTCGCCACTCTTTCCCCTCCAGCATAAAGAAATAAAACACCTGGATTTTTCTGCCACAGGATAACCGCCTCATAACGGACTTCATTCAACCGTGAATTTAAAGTAATGCAGTCAGGCAGCGGCAGCGGCACTAAAACATGTGCCTGCAGACATCAAAACAAACGTGTGCACACAAAACACACACACACACACACACAAAACACAGACGCACGCACACACACATTGTTTAAAAGGGGCAGGAGCTCACACGTGCACATACGCAGCAAGTTATGTGCTGAGGTCCGGCCTTTTAATGTAGCTGCAGCCCATAGTGGAACAAATCTTAAACAAGACGGCTTATGAAAACAAATTTCCTGAGTTTATTGCTTTAAAATGGCCGTTAATGGATCTTATATGCCGTATGTATTGTTCCTGTGGCGATAGATGGTATAGGTAGCTACAAGCTTCCTGTCAGATTTATTATACCTTTAAAAACAAAATGCAGCCCTGGGGGTACTTTGGCCCCATTGTGGGTCTCCATCTTCCAAAAGCCGGCTGGCTTTGCCGCTCCTCATCTCCTCCAGGTGGGAGAGCAGGATGCTGGGCAGCGACAGCACGCAGCCTCCCCTCTGCCTCCGAGGTGAGTCGCTGATCCCCAGGCAAGCTGGGAGCACACGTGGGCTTTTTCCAGGTTTCACATGAGGGGGAATAAAATATCTGTCGGATTATAAGACGAGAAGAAATACTTAAATCTATTTTTTCTGTATTCTGTAGTGTTGCCGGCATGTCGATTTTCCAAATGCGTGAAGGAATCCAGCTGTCCAGCATGCTTTCTTAATTAAACGACACATAAAACACATCAATATAGGAGGCCTGCGTATCAATGAGCTCTTATCTGATGGAAATTGATCCGACTACACAGACAGAGGTCTGACCTCTTAAATACAGCAGCACCACGGGTTGGGGTTGATTACACGGTCTTAACATGATCAAAACCAACAGGCTACAATGCCCATGAAGACACCATACTATGTTTTTCCAATTAATAAACTGAAAACATGTTAATCATAAATAATTGAAGCACAAAAGGAGTTGTTCGCACTCTCAATTCAAGGGGCGATGAAGTCCAGTTGGAAGCTTTTTGTGTGAAGGTGGCATGATCTTTCTTCCAAAACTATGCATCTGAAGTTATCCGACTCATAAATTCTTGCAGGCGTGAGTGTGAATGTCTGCCTTTCTGCGTTTGACCTGCAATGGAGTATCGGCCTGCAGGGTTTCCCCTGGATTCACAGCTCGGATCAGGAACACGGTACACATAGTGGACGGATGATTGAAGAAGACTTGTTATGCTCTTCCCAGTTTTCATCTCGATGTATTCTACACTGCTGTTTAATGCACAATAATACAGTGGAAGGCCCCGTCGCCTCATAGCAAGTGTACTCAGTGTAGAATTGACATGTTTTTCCAGTGCTTGCACTACTTTTCTCTACTTACTTTATACCCACAATACTTGTTTTTAAAATAGAATTTATCAAGAGAAATTGTCGAAGTGTGAATGTGTGCATGAGATATAGATTTGGACTGGGCGTCCTAACTTGTGAAAGGCTCAATCGCCTAATGACCGAAATATTTAGGTTGTCTTTATTTTTTGAAACAAAAACTCTGATTTGCCAGTTCGCAGGCAGCCTACTGACCTGCTTGTGATTTGACACCAGCCTCATTGTGCTTTGGCAAATTGATGTCCAGTTTTCTCTTCAAAAGTGTTACTTCATCATGCAGCCAGAGATACTCGTTCATCAAGTTCAATGTGAACATCCAATATTGTTGCACTACACATGTGACAGAAAATACAGAAAACTGCGTCTGTATGTGGGAAACAGTGCAGCTGCAAACCTCCAAAGATCATGTCATGTCATGCTTTCAAAGTTCAAAAGGTCACGCCACCGAAGACCACAAAAATCCTCGGTTCCCCCAAAAAAACAAACATTACCACTACTGCTTTGAACACCCGGTCCCGCAGCGACTGCTGACTCTGATATTAATGGGTGTTTCTGGCTGGCAGTTACTTCTCGCCCCCTGCCAAAGTGTGGGCAGACTTTGTGCCCCTCAGCCAGTGTGAGACCCATTAAACAGCCTTTAAATGCAAATTGTAAAGATGACAATACACTCTCCCCTGCATGGGACACATGCCGCCGCCACATGAATCCAATTAGCCGAGGCACCGCAGAGGTGTTGTGCTCATGTGTAAGTAATGAACGCCGGCGAACATGAATGTCCCGCGTGCGAGAGCATATGTTGTGTGCGGCCGTATGTTGAGGGAACAGACTGGCGTTAATTGCAAACACTTGTAAGCTTGTAAGCAGAGTTGGACCCGGTGACAGTTTGTCCAGAACTTAACGACAGTCCAAGCGATAACGTGGGGCATAAAAGTGTCACAATGCTGCATCCACTGGCGGGACGAGAGAGGAAACTCGCAGTGACATGCCTGAAAATATTTGAATCCACCTCAAAGAAGCAGAAGTATCACTCTGGCATACTCAACATGATGGTTTTCAGTGCTGCTGCGCAGGTGCTGCCCCCTCTTGGGCCCCTGTACAAATGCATGTTGAAAGGCGAGCGCTCTGATGCAGAGGGCACGGCTTTAATGGCACACATGCCACCGCTGCTGTGTGGTGAGGTGTCTCTCACACACATACAGGCAGAAATACCCTGGCCTGTGATCCTGATGGTAAGAGATTCAAGTTACAGGTGGTGAGTAGTTGGTGGTAAAGGGAGGGGGGATTGGGGGGTGGGGGGTGGGGGGGGTCTCTTCTTACAGTGTCGTGTTGAGAGAGAGATGCCTCTGTCGGCCCCTCAAAGGCCCTGGGACCAAAACTCACACAAGCATCACACACGCAGCCACTTGCAAACTGTAAACTGGCAAAATGCAGGTGAACTGCAAAAAAAAAAAAAAGAAAGAAAGAAAAAAACATGCATACGGACGCATTCACAGCAGTGACATGCACAGCTTTACGTACCCACATGCAAACCCCTGGGAGTTGAATAAGAGAAAGTTTATTGACTGGAAAGTCTCCCTTTAGAAATAAACACATTTTTTTGTAGAAATGTTAACAAGTCTGTATTGAGCAATCTAATTGCCGAGAAATGAGAAAACAGTCCTCGGGCATTCACTTGAATCAAACCCGCAATAAACATCAACAAAAAAAGCCTTTTGTTTCCCTCAAATTGCCACACACCACATCTAGAGACAAGGAACTGCAAAGAAGGACTTTAAATAGACTTTCTGAACGGTTGTGAAAGGACTGCATGTCAGCGCCAAAACCACTCGATTATACAGCAGTTCGGTGAAATTGACAGGAAAATTGGATGCAATATTTGACACGGAAATGTCATCTGATGAGGCGATTACACGAAAATTCAGCAGAAAAGTGCACTGCATTTGAATTCTGATCAGCTTGGAATCAGTTATCCATCATTTCTAATATGCCGACTCATGAAAGTGGGTCTGCATCCAAAAAGCAAACCAAGTAAGTTCACAGGCTCAACGGCCATTTTTTCGTTTTTTCTTCTCGCAGAGCAGCGAACAACCCCAGCGCAGCAGACCTCAGACTGGAAAACAGAATGTGTTGAAAGTGGGCCAGAAATTCCACTTGTGAACACTTTCACCTGTTCTTGTTGTGAGAGGCTCCTCACACCCAGACTCCGAGATGAAAGAGACAAAGAGCCGCGCAAAGAAAATTCCCTCAGGTCTGCAGATAAGCGTCGTAGGGATTAAAACGTCCGCGTAAAGTTTTCATTACACTAATATAGGGAAAGACATGAGTCCAAGAAGAAAATGACGGCCAGATTCCACTTCAAACTGCAAATTGTTTTTCGTTTCTTTTCTTTTTTTGTTGTTACTGAAACAGGAATGTCATGAATGCAAGCTTCAGTACAACACGACCTGGTGTGGCAGGCGCAGGGGGGGTATCTAGAAACAACTTATAGGTGGGCTGTAACAGCTCTTTTTAACCGTTAAATACACAGCTGATCTGCAGTTCAGTCCAAAAGAAGCTCATGCCCTACCAGAACACATGAATACTGATTTTTCTTTCATTCGACAAGCTTAATATGGGAATCCGTGTGTAACATGATGTGCATCACACAATGTTCTCCATCCCAGGAGCTCTTGCGACGCCTGTAACCAACACCACGAGCCAAACGTGGCCAGCCTTGGCACACGGCTGCTCCATCTATAAAAGTGAGCATCCCCCTCTGACACGGGGCTGCAGGCTGGACGTCCCAAACCCCGCTGACCTGCTGAGGGCTGAGCCCTGCTGTCTCAGTACAGAGACCTTCCACACAAAGAAGGAACAAGGTCACACAAGCAGACGCCGACAGTTGTTTGTGGGCTGCCTGAAGCACGAGAGACCGACTGACACAGATCGCCTTTTGATGACCGGTGTTTGTTTCAGAGGACGGCAGTGAGGCTACAAAGAACGGTACCTGGAGGACAGGAGCACTCTTGGCCAACATCCCGGGCTGTCCGTAATCTCGGCATCAGACCCACCACTTTCTGCAAACACACAAAAAACAGATTGCAGCGACAGGTTAACATTGATGTGTGGGTTATTACTGCAACAGCAGAGTTTATAGGGACTCAGTTTTTATGTTGCTTGTTGGATGTTTCTCTAAAACCAACATCATCAAATCATTGTTTCTACCATAGACAGTAGGAGATGCTGCTCTATTTGAGGAGAGTTCGCTCAAGTTGTGTGCCTGTGAATAGATTACAGGTTGGTATTCATCATCAGTGGTCATGTCACCCCATAAAGACCTATAACCACAGACTAATTGGCCAGCTGCATGTTAGTAGGATCCCTGAGGTCTTGCATTTAAAAGGAATTTATCAGGGAATAATTAGCGTACGGCTGCCAAAAAAAAAGTGCCCTGTTTGTGTATCTGCAAAATCTCTCTGCACATGTTCCTTATTATTACGCACGGTTTACGCACATGGAAGCGGTGGCTCCGCGCAATGATCGCAGGCACAAAACATGCATTCATCAACAACTGTCCATAATATCCAGAACAGGAGACGTGTACCTCTTCCACGAACTTTGCGATGGGGGTTCTCAGATCTGAAGGTAGGGTCCCATCCTCGTTCAGTCCGGACTTGTGTGGAGGCTGGAAGATGGACGCCCTGTCAATCTCCATCTGCAGTCGGTTCTCCAGCTGGTAGGTCTTGAAGCTCATGAGAAGACACACGGTGATGGAGCTCAGAGACATCAGCAGGCACAGGGCGATGGAAAAACCTGGCATCCACCGCTGGACCACCGACTGCGGGGCGCACTGACACGCCGTCTTGCTCTCAGCGATGGAGTCGCTGTCTTTATCCATTTTGGTTTTTTTTGAGTCAAACTCCTCGTGATGAAGGAAAAATAACCAGAATCTGGTGACGAACGAAGTATAACCAGGCTCCCTTTGAATACCGCGACAACAAACCAGTCTGACGGCTCGACACGCACTGAATTAGAGTTGGAGGCTGAAGGCGGCGCGCGCCGGGTTCACAAGGAGCGCAGATGGGAGTAATCTGGACCCCAACCGGAGAGAGAGAGAGAAAGAGAGAGAGAGAGAGAGGGGAGAGAGAGAGAGAGTGAGAGGGGAGAGAGAGACGCCTCCTGACGTGCAGGTCTGTGGTTTCCCGTTAGAGAGTATCCTACACGCACGTGAAAGCGCAACTACCGACGCGTCCAATTGTTTTGTCCTCCTAAAAAGTTGCACGCTCAACTGGTTGAGACGCACCCGCTCTGCGGACCACGTGGGAGGCTGCAGGCTGACAGCTGAGTGACACTGATCACTGATCAGCTCCGTCCAATCAGGGATAGAAAAGCTCTTTCGTGTACGATGGAGGGGAAATAGTCAATTCGATGAATAAAATTAAATAAATAGCTCATCCGGCTGTAAGAAGCCATTCTGCACTTTAAAAACAAACAAACAAAAAACTTCAAAAAGGGTTAAGCAGGTTAAAACTGCACTTGAGAAGTATGAAGAGCATAATGCTATAAACATATTTAAGCAAATATTCCCTTCTTATACACGAAGCGGGAATAATTATACAAGTGGATCAACTCAAGTTTAAATATTTTCTCCTCAGTGTTTCACACTTTTTGTATTTTCTCTGTAAAGAACTCAACTTTATTCCTTTAATCAGCCTGATCTCCATTTCACAAGCGGGTTTTAAATGAAGCTTTAGTAAATGTGAAGTGTTGATGGCCACGGAACTGTCACTTCAGACCACTTCAGTCCTGACAGGCTATTTACTGCCACCGTGTGGTTCAACCGAGCTACTGCACCTACTTTGACCAATCACTGGAACGCATGTGTTACTGTCATGTTTATTGAAAATACAGAATACCAAATTTTACATAACCAGCAAATAGAGATGTGAACAAAACTATGTACAAATTGTTTTACAATCTTCAATTACTGGTGAGACAGAATTAAGAGTTGCTACAACAACCATCACCAGAAACAAACATCACCAAAAAAGAAACTTTTTGAAAAAAAAAAAATTCAATCATTTTGAATGAGAGCAAATAAATACAACATGACATTGAGGAATTTATTACAGGAAAACACGCTATGCTTGGAAACATGTTGAGTGAGACTGAGAATCACAGCGGAGCGGGGCAGTGGACTGATGCAGTCAGTAAAGTCAACCTCTCTCAGAGAGTCGGGCGTCGTAACAAAGGTCACGTTCAGGAGTTCAGTCTTTCTTGCTGCTGCTGCTGCGGCTCCTTTTGCTGCTGCTGCTGCTGCTGCTCTTGTGGTAGGAGGAGAAGAAGGGGTGTCGCAGGGCCTGCTCCAGACTGAGACGCTTGGCCGGGTCGTACTCCATCATCTTCTCTATCAGGTCGAACAGCTGCAGGTGGTCTTCACTCTTGCATGCCATGTAATGCTGATGGAAGAAGCAAAACAGTCACTTTGATTTAACGTCACATATGTGAACTATTATAACTTACAAAGTCCATGTAGAGACAGACTGCACTGAGAAGTATTGGGATAAAGTCAAACTTCAATTGTCGAGACTTCTGATGCTGATTTAACAGATGATTTTTCAAATTAAAGAAACTTTTTTTTGCCCTGGAAAGTCCACATAGAAATGCTTTCCATCAACTCCTTGTTGGATGTGACAAACTGTAGCCTGTTAAACTTTGACAGGCGAGGACAAAGATGTAGGACGACTAACTTTCTAGGAAATGAGTATCCTTACCTCTGTTCCCTCTAAACCATAATCTGTAGCTTCATGTCTGTTATTGCTGCACTCTAAACTACAAAGCAAATTAATCCTGCAGCTTAAAAAGTCAGAATCATTTCCTGAATCTTCACGTGGCTTTAAAATGGCAGGAATGCAGATCAAGGGTTGAAGGAATGATTTTTTTTTTATTTCTAATAAACTTTCCTCAAATAACAAGTTCTGCTGAGAGGGCGTCAGATGTTCATGAGGTCAGTAATGACAGAGGTTTGTAAATATTGGAACGTGCATGCCACATGTGGCAGTCTTTAGAGTTCCGTGCTGGGAAGTCTCTCCTCACTGCCTCGACACGTCGACTCACCTTCAGGGGTTTACAGTGCTTCCTCACGTATCTCCCAGAGGAGCTGTGCATGTCCCAGTCCAGCTTGTAACGGTGAACGTACCGCCGCTTCCTGTACAACACAAATGAAGCGTCAGACTGGGCTCTCGCTGCAGGAACCAGCCGTCATTCCAGGTGTGCTGGAACAGTCATGAGCTCTTACTTGGTTTTCTCCAGGAGGTTTCTGGGGATCGGGCCAAGGACTCTCTCCATCATAGCAAGATGCTCTTTACTGTCGTGTGTCTGGTTGCGAGAACAAAACATGATAACTCATCAAACAAAGTAACAACTAGACTATTGAGACAAACTGTGCTCTCTGCTGCCCCCTACCTGGAACAGAGTAGATCCGAGGTAGTACTCGATGAGGATGCAGCCGACGCTCCAGACGTCACAGGATTGGTCCCAGCCCAAATCTGAAAGACACGTCCGCCAGTCATCTCTATTCTTAACCCGTCTGAGAGGCTCGGGAGCAGCAAATCAAACAGCACTCACCTAAAATGACTTCAGGGGCGCGGTAATGACGAGTCGACACCACAGAGGTATGGTGCTCGTGGTCGTACGTGGCGTTACCAAAGTCAACGATTTTCACATCTGGGTTCTTTAGTTTTCTTTCATCTCGTTTCTAAAGGCAAAAATAAACAAAAACAAACTATGAGGATCACACGGCTGAAAGAAAAGATTAAAACTTCAGTTATTCAGTACACTTACCATATCACGGTTGTATTCCATATCGTATTCTGAATTTATGAACAGAATGTTCTCAGGCTTCAAATCGGTGTGGGTCAGCTTATTCTTGTGCAAAACTGAAGGAAAACAATTCATACATTTTAAACCTGTGAGCAGTTTTTTCCCCTCAAAAACACCCAATATTCTTTAAAAAGGCTTTGTCATACTCACACTGCACGGCTCGAATGATCTGATGTGCCATGTGCCTGATGTGTTCGACTGGAAACGGCTGGAAGTTGTTTTCCTTGAGGAAATCGTAGGTGCTGAGGCCAAGCAGCTCAAAAGCAATGCAAACGTGACCGTGGTAGTCAAACCAGTCCAGCATGTGTACGCACGCGCTTTAATAGAAAGAACAGCAAAGTGCTTGTTAGAACACGGATACGACCATAGAAACGCTCCTCGTGTCGTTATCGGTTACTTACTATCGCTTGTCAGAGTCGAGAGACTTCAACTGTTCAAGAACTTTTACTTCAGACACAGCTGCCTCACGGTAGCGGTCTATGTTTTTTATGATCTTCAGAGCTACTCGAGCCCCGTCACTGGAAAAAAAAAGAAAAAAAAAGTGTTTGAGAAGAAAGTCAACAAATTAGAATTAAAAAAACCCAAAACAGATTCCCCATCTTAAAGCGTGAGTGCATTTGATTATTTATACTTACTTGGAGTGATCAATGCATTCAACGACCTTCCCAAAGGCACCCTCTCCTAGTGTGCACACAATCTCATCTACAGGAAATAGACAGTTCAAGTTAGACGTCAAGCACTGACAAGTGAAGCACTGCCCTTTTGCTGATTCACTGCCTGTTACATTTCTCATTTTAGCAAAACAAATTTAAAACAGGCTTCTGTTTATAAATCAAAACTTAATGTTACACTGACAGAGCTATAATCTAACCAAAACATTTACGTCTACAAGCCCAAATAGCTCAAAAAAATGAATGTTTGGAAATAAAAACCAGACAAGAGAGTGAAGAGAGACAAAGTGTGAACAACAGTAGAAAAAAAAGGTATATATTCTGTACATCTGGCTCTCAGCATGTCTCCACTGTGATAGATGAGATGACCCTCGCCATCATCCTCAACACTCCTGGATCTTTTCCTGCGGTGATGGCTCCTCCTCTGCACCGGACCCGCCGCAATCCGCCATCACATCAATAACCCATCAGCCAGCACCAGGCCACCACAACGCGACATCGTCATTCATTCAACCGGGCCAAGGGGGGGAGGTGTAGGGGTGGATAGATTCAGCCCGTTCAGTAACACCACCAGGCGAATGGACGGAAGGACGGAGCAGCAAATTCAAATTCAGCCCCATCAGAGAAATAGGCCGGCAGCCACCACATAGTGTGTGTTACAGAAGAAAAACATGGCAACAAGATTTTCAGATGAGAGACTTTCTCAGAGTAGTACAGAAAAAAAACTGAACGTGATTGAATAGCATTTTTTCTACATGGGGTTTACTCCCTCTATGCATGTCAATTTTCTACTTGGGAAAACACTACCCAAACAGATCTCAGCTCAATTACTGGGTCCCCTTACAGTCTGTGCCACCCCAGCCCACTACATGTCATTACTTGAAATAATGTTTAACAGTGAGGAGTACGTCTCAGATACAAAAAGACAAAGATATGGGTGTTAAGCTTTGGCTAAATAACAACCCCTTTTGATTTGGTGATATAGACAAAGGGGAGGGGAAGAAGAAAAGGATGTTCTCGTACCGAGGGCGACCCGTGTCGGGAGTGGCTGCGTCTGTGCCTTTTGTCCCTTTGCCTGCTTCGCCGGCTGCGCGCACTGCGACCAGACGACTTGCTGTAGTGGTGCCAGTCGAGAGCTTCGCCTCGGCAGAGGTCTTCACGACTGTTCTCATCACAAACCATGTCAAATCTGTGGTCGCAGATGTAGGCTTCGTGAAAATCCAGTCTCTGGTTCTGACTACGGGTCTCCAGGTAATGCCTGCAGTTAAACAAAAACGACACACAGTTAAACCGAAAACACAACAGGGCAGTCAGGTAAGATGTGGCCCAGTTTCTTCACTGTTGTCAGGCTTTAAAATGAGGAGTGGCTGCGATGGTGCGAATGGTCCGCCTTTTACCTGACACCCTATCCCCGAGCCTTTTATGTAACATTTGTAATTAGCAACATACTGATTTACCTGACACCAAACACCTGGCCATGTGGTCAATAGCGGTTGAGAAGGTAATTTAGAAATTACGACCGTACACATACAACTTTTATGAGTATAAAAACATCAGATACCAACGAAAAGCCGTCAATGTCTAGATTTTTTTCATAATTTAAACACCACCCTTCACGGTAAATAAAGTATTTTCTTCCTGGAGATGTCGTATGCATGACTGGGCGTCACATTGGCAGAGCTGAGTGGAAGATATTGAAAGTTGCAGAAAATCTTCATCACAACCTGATGGTGCGAAATACAATCTGAGATTCTACACTTGTAAATTTGGAGTCACGCCTTAACCCATTCGTGGCCAAAACAAGAAATCCAAGAAAACGACAGATTCCTTTTACATCTGAAGTTGTTATATACGCCTTACTACTAAATACCTAGAATTTTGACATAACCGTCACAAAATCTGCTCACGTTGACTCTTAGGCATCTAAAAAAGACCAAGAAAGCCAGAAGGCCTTGGCACCCTGCTGGTATCAGTTGTCATCCAGGGACAAATCTGCCTCTCTACAGGATTAAAATTAGAGCAGATCTGCAAACACTGAATCGAAACCTCATGGGCCATCATGCATTCCATAACAACAGAAAGCTAGAACTGCACAACACTGAAGAAATCTTGTGGTGAAAAAGTGTTAAAAACAAAGTTAAATACACACACGGAGGACTATTTTTGTGTTCTGCAATCTAAATCGCAAAGTACGAAATGGACTATAAACAACAACAACCTGTCTAAGAAAAAGAATTGAATATATACACGTGAGCTGTGAAGGGCTGTGTAGCCACTTTGTAGAAAAATAAAATAAATAAATAAATAAAATAAATAATAATTGCTCATCAAGACACCAACAACTTGTTGAAATATCTTGTCTGCACTCAGTCTAAAACTGATTATCACATCAAAAAGGCATGCCAGTAGTTTATACTTCAAATTTTGGCCCTATCTAATTTTATCCTTCTAAAATTCAGACTGATGGATTTTTCCATACACTCACCAGCCACATGGCAATCTGATGTGACTTGCTACAGCAGCCCTGCAAAATTAATCTGCTTTTTAAACAAACATTTAACTATACTAAATGTTCTTTTTTTTTTTTTTTTAACAGTTGTAAGGTCTTGTGCAGCTGGCCCGCTGACAAAAACGGGAGGGGCAAAATATGCTTGTACCTCAAAATGCCGAGCTTTTCACTCAGATATTTACCCTTCATACGTTTTATGATGACGCTCAGTTCTTCTGGATCCATTTTCTCTCTCACTGCTGTGCGAGTCTCGTTTCCTCCTCTTGGGGAATGCCATTCTCTCTTCCCAGGTGTACTCATCCAGCCACACGTCAGGGGAACGCATTCGCTTCAAGTGACGCATCTGCAAAACCTAGAAAAAAAATAAAAATGGTGAGGTACTAATACAATAGTTAACAAAAGTGCAATAAAAAACTGAGAAGTCCTGCAAGCTTTAAAAAAAACCCAATAAAAAAACGTGTATCCTCATATTTAAAAAATCTTGTCGCACTGCATTTACCATGAACTAATCTCACTAATCCCGGCTCTCAGTGAGTTTGCATACAAACAACTCTTCTGGGTCAACCAGTGATTTACAGAGTATTCTGGTTGTGTACAGCGCCCATGAGTTACTACAGGAAGCACACACGGATATAAAACAGAATACTGTGGCATGTACATTCCTCGACAAGTTTTGAGCGGTTTCTGCTCGTAAAGATTAAAACCTGCCGACATAAAACCTCGTTTACAAGTGCACACATTGACCTGTGTGTGGTAATGACTATCGTGCTCAATGTCAACAAACAAGACCAACCGCAAGGAAGCTTTAAAAACCAGGTACGCAAAATCACCGGAAATAAACACTTTGTATAGAATCATCATAATACGTTATCATATATACATTCTTACATAATGCAACATTGCACCGTTTTAAATGGAATTACTTTAAAAAACAAGATTTTAAATTACTTATTTACGTTGTGTTTTTTTTGCAGAAAACAACGGTGGGCTGTTGAGACACTTTAACATGTCCTAATTTCATATGATTAGCAAAACCGAGTAGGTCGTTTTCACTTCAGGCCTGCGGAAACTTATGATCAACACATGGACTCAGCGGGCGTGAAGGCCGCAAACACACCCGACAGGGCTGCATCCATCGACGAAAAAAACAACAGCCGAACACATTACACACAGAACAAAGGCAGTTTGGGATTTGATTAGATGGTTGGAAGACAATACCACCGTGCCGATGAGGTACAAAAGGCGCTATTCTATGGAAAAAAAATAACGTTGTAGGGACGAAGCCAACAGCGGAACAAACGGCTGCCATGTTGGCGAGTCGTCGAACATCACAGAAGCTAAGTGGCTAATGTTAGCAAAAAGCAGAGAGGCAAAATAACTGCAGAAAAAGCAAATAAGCAGCTTATAAGCTTCACTGTGAGAACTGCTCTTACCTTCAAATAACACCTGTGATGGTCAAAAGTGGAAGTTTACTGGTTATGATCAAAACACTCGGAAACCGAGTCGGACTTGTCGTGTACAAAGATGGCGACGTCTGGAATCTTCTTTATGCAAGAGTCTCTATGCTATGGCGACGCACCGCCCACTCAACACTGGAATTTTCAACCTGAGCTCAGACTGTCAGGTACAGAGGGCGGTAGCTCCTTGCGTGTTTATTTTCTTTCAAATAAATTTGTGAATATGCACGTTCGAAGGTTGGACGGAAGGTGTAACCGTCACAATCAGCCAACCAAATCCAGTTGGTCTTCCATATGATGCTATTGTATTATTAGTGTTGTTAAGTGAGTGGTACATTCTCAATAAATTCTATAAAGAGAGTCCAGGTCTGAATGAATAAGTATTTTTGTTTGCTTCGGCTATATCTTAATTTCTCCGGCACACTAAATTCTTATGGTATGTTTCCAGTCTATCAAGCCCTGGTATAATGGTTTGAAAGGTGTTTAAATACTTAGATTATTACAATGGATGAGTACTGTAATATGTGAAATGAGGTGAAGCCATTTCCTATATTGCTTTATCCTTTTTTGTTTCTTTGTTTTGCAAACAAATAAAAAGAAATACAAGGGAGAGGTATAAATAGTCAAAAGGGCATTGCTATTAAATCAGAAGAGAAAGAGACATATCTTTGTATTTTTTTTGGGGGGGGTGGGGGGGGTGCTTGACATCTTTTTGAGAGATGAAAGATAACATTAAAAAAAAATTTTTTTTTAATGAGTTGAAGCTGGGTTTCTACACTTTACCCTATTCACGGTCACCGGGCTGGAGCCAATGGACAGAATACACCCGAGACTGGTTGCATGTCCTTCACAGGGCAAACACACTGAGAAATCAACAACCACACACACTCATACTTATACTGTGTGTTTGTTTTTAAAGTTTGGAAGAGGGGGCGGGGCTCTGCCTGTCAGGTTGTACCCAGGGCAGAATAGAACCCTACTTTCACTATGAACCCTGGGTAAAACATGTCTGCGCCCTGCGTCCTTGCTCCTGGGCAGCTTCTTGTCATTTTAGGAGTAATTTAAACGAGTTGTGGCTTTGAACCGACTTTAATAAGCATGTCGGAAAACACAGCGAAGGCGAGTCTCTCCGGAGAGGCGCTGAACCGGGTGGTGATCAGCGAAATGCTGCTGAAGAACTTCGAGCGGCTGCCTGACATTGATCAGAAGCTCTTCTTCTACGGACCGCTGTATCTCGGGGGAAACGCCGCCCTGGCGGGCCTGGTCTCCAACAGTTTATACCGCAGAGCTCTGAACGTCAGCCAGGCGCGCTTCGCCTCCGGCCTGCCGATGGCGGTGCTGCCGTTCCTCACCACGTACGCCCTGTACAACACGGCGGTGTCCCAGCCGCTGCTGTCCGGCGACCTCAACTGTCCCACCTGCTGCCTGCTGCGAGGCGCGCTGGTCGGGACGTTCGGAGGCTGGGTGTACCCCATCCTCATGGCCTTGCCCCTCAACGCCGGCCTGGCGTCCAGATACTCCACAGCGCCGCTGCCGGAGAAAGGCGCGCTGCTGCGCTTCTCTGTGGACCTGTCCAGACCCGTCCTGAGGAAGATGAAGTTCGTCCTGCCGCTGCAGG
Source organism: Lipophrys pholis (assembly GCF_963383615.2). Classification (NCBI taxonomy): domain Eukaryota; kingdom Metazoa; phylum Chordata; class Actinopteri; order Blenniiformes; family Blenniidae; genus Lipophrys; species Lipophrys pholis. Next base: position 24,195,302 of record NC_137629.1, read on the forward strand.
TCCTCTTTGGCACCTACCTGTCCTCCAAGCACCTGGACATCTACAGCAAATTGGTTCAGATCACATTTGGCCAAAAGGAAGAGGAACTATCAGACTGAACAGAAATACACCTTTAATATTTACGCTGAACATGAATCAATTTATTTCCACAGAAATAAAATGTGTAAGCTTCTTTTGCAAAAATTGTGTGTTGGCATGGCAACATTATTATCATGATTATTCAACAATTTTCATTCGCTTTGTGTCAGTGTCCGACATCATTTGGTCACAATGTCTTGTTATCTCACTGCAATGTGGTAAATTTGACGTTGAGAAAATGAGATTTTGAGACGACCACACGGTGGCGTTGTGGGTTCAACCTCGGCCCAGCCTTTCTGTGGCAGTGTGTGACTGAGTTTGTCCTGTGATGGACCGGTGGCCTGCCTCTGCAGAAGATGCACACATGAGGCCACAGCCTTTGTCCAGGTCTGAGCAACCACAGAGGATTGTGTTCGTTCGTTATCTCTCTCTCTCTCTCTCTCTCTCTCTCTCTCTCTCTCTCTCTCTCTCTCTCTCTCTCTCTCTCTCTCTCTCTCTCTCTCTCTCTCTCTCTCTCTCTCTCTCTCTCTCTCTCTCTCTCTCTCTCTCTCTCTCTCTCTCTCTCTGCTGCAAGAACAGAATGAAGTATTTCTTTAATCTGATGTTTTGGAGGTTTGCACTTGAGTTTCTCTAGTAGTGTGACATATACCGGCCAGAACTAACATTGCTTTTGTTCCTACCACCTTGCGGGGGGAAAAAAAGCCCTACAGTATAAAAGAAAATTAACAAAGTACGTATGATTTTTGTGAAAATTCACGAGGACGTGTCAAATGTTTTCACGTGAAAACCTGCAAAGGCCACATCAACAGAAGCCATTCAATATAAAGGGGAGTGGAATTATTACCTGTAACCTCCAAACAATCAGCTGAATTACAGCCAAACAGGGAATTATCTGAAGCTACACAATGAATTAAAAAGATTAAAAAATAAAAAGAATTGAGTCATTTTGTAAAATAGTGGAAAACACGATCAAAGTCAAATACATGCGATATCCATTTGCGGAGGTATTTGTTATTGATACATGTGGATTTGAGTAACTAGTCTTGTAGAAATCAAGTATTGTAAACGAAATAAGATAAGTCAGTAATTAAATATTGACAGTTGCAGTTTATATTTATCGTTTTATTAATGGGCTTCATAAAACCTTTGAATCAGTTCACAGGTTCGTCTGGGGCGACAGGAGGGCAGCAACCGTTTCCCCGGCACCATTGTCTTAACTTTTAAATATTTTGAATAAATCACGATTAATAAAGAGTAAAAAATAAGTATTTGATTGAAACACACGATGTACTTTATTTAAAAACAAAGTGAGCCACAGACAGGCGATGAAGCATGATTTACTTTTTATTAAAGGCTTGAGGAACCAGTCACAAGTTTTGCAGTGATGTCAAAGCCAAATGTGTGTCTGCTTGGCCTCAACACTCAGGAAAGAAGTAAAACAAAACAAACAAAAAAAAAAACCCCGAATGCATCTTACTTCCATAACACAGATACATTCCATAACAATGTATGTGTAAGCAAAAATTCAAAGATGGGACTTCGCCAGTCCTTTAACACTGTTAAAAAGAGCAGATAATATGTCATGTAGGCGATTGTCTTTTCAAACACATAGTCAGCACAGGCAATGTTCATTAAAACACGTCTTCACCTTGAATGGCAGAATTGACATCACATCTCTGGCTCTCAATAATCATATCTGAGGAATGGGCTGCAGTGAAAGTAAGTCCATGGTGGCAAAAGAGGAAGGAGAATTAAAGTCTGTTACAGAGCGGGAAAGGTGCTTCTGAGGAGAAAACACTGACATCAATCAATAATAGCCAACGAAATAAGACCGTTTTCAAAAAGCTTATAATTACAAAGTTCAGGTTGACCCTGCTCCTCCTCCCTCCGCCGAGAATGGCTCCGGAATCACAACAAAACTGCCAAAAGCAAAACTCAGTGACAATCCCACAAAACCACTAAACAAGCACATTTCAAGTCAAAGGGACCCTGAATTGTCATGACAACCAGTGAATCGTATGGCACAAGTTTCCCCCTTTACATGAGAAGCGAGACAGAAATAACCAAATCTTGACGCCGTCCTTCCACAAAACGCCACCATGTGCCATCACTGCGGAGTCTGTGTTGCAGTAGTCGTCGTTGCAGGGTGGTGAAACACTAATGCCCCTTTAAAAACGCCGGTCGTAGCATGCCGCTGGACTCCAAACTCAGTAAAAGGAAAGTTACAAAATAAAACTATACATCTGTCAGCACAGAAATATCCATAAATATATCAAACAACTGAACATCAGTCAGAGAAAAAAAAACTTCCTGAAGAGCAGAAAGATGCGGGGTCAATGTCACCTGTACACAATCTACACCCGGCCTGGCTCCTGTTTGCGACGGTTACTTGTAGTTTCCTTCCATTAATGGCACAATACAATTTAAAAGGAGTAAACACTTCAAAAAAAGACAAACAAACAAAAAAAACCCCAGATCACAGTCCCCCACCCATCAAGTGTTGTCAAATAAAATACAATAAATAAACATATACTATAGGTACAGATCAACCACACAGAGGTATCTACACCCATTCAGAACAAGACAGCGACCATATGGAGAGACAGGAATGTATGAACACATGGATTACGCACGCACGCACGCACGCACGCACTCACGCACACACACACGGACACGTAGAAATGAGATGAACAGATAAAATGCCGGAGGCGTCGTGTCTTTTCACTCCTCAGACACGCCCCATGGTCGCCATTCCTTCTTTAGACCTCTAAAATGTGACGGGTTGACACGGGCTAGCCAGCGCCCCTTCATTTTGAAGTGTCATTACAGTACAATAAAGAGAAATCGGAGAGTGAAATTAAATACTTTGGACCAAAAGGGAGAGGGGACGAGAGGACGGGTCGGCGGAGAAGCATATACAAAAACAACAAACGGCGTCATTGTATAAAGTGGATTTCCCTGTAACTGTTCTCTCCCTAGTAGTAAACATTTTCACAGAGCAAACGCACATCGAAGGGAGGGGGAGGGGAAGTGGTGTCCCTCTCCAACATACTGTACCTCATTTTGTTCTTTAGCTTAACTTTTTTCACTTCACTGTTTTGTAACATGTTTGTTTTCTCTCTCTCGCTCTCTTTTTTTTCTCCCTCTTCTCTTTACACTCTTTCTGATGAATCCTGTTCATCATGTTTCTTTTGATTCACTATGTTTATTTCATAGAAAAACACCTAAGTACCAGCTAGGTTTCTTCACAGTCCGGTTTAGTGCAAAGAGAACTCATGCTCCCTCGTCGTTCGGAGGGTCAGCCGCCGCCGCGGCTCATGTCTTTCCCAGGACGTTGGACCTGACGGAAGAAAAGAGGCGGGAAGTTGATGAAGGAGGGGACGGGACGGGGGACGTCATATTAACTTTGACCTTAACAAAGTCCGGTTTGATGAGTCCTCACCTGAGTGCTTTCCACCTGTCCTTCTCTACCTGGTTCTCTGGACTCTCGCTCTCATAGGATGCCAAATAAAGTCCTGGGAACGGGGGAGGAACAACATGGAAGAGGAGGTTAATAATAAAGGGAGGTGTGGGTGGAGGAGGCCTTTGGTAATTGTTCCTGCTGCGGCATCGTGAATCGGCTAACACATATGGATGGAACAGCTCCTCACCATCCTCGCTGAAGATGGGAGCGGTGTGGAGGTAGTGCAGGATGGCTCCGTCCTCCTCAAATGGACACTCCACCTGCTTCCAGGTCATGAACTCGCCGACTTGCCGGGCCAACTCCACAAATTTCTTCAAAAGAAACAAAAAAAAACGATGAGCGGTTGTTTTTTCGGCTCGTCGGTAAACGAGGCAGGTCGTGGAGAACCGAGGGAGCCTCACCTCGAAATTGACGTGACCATTTGGCAGCCGGTTGGCGCATCCTTCGTTCAGGAAATAGATGTCTTTTATCAGCAGACTGAAGAAGGGAATCACGATCTGCGGAGAGGGTGGAGGCCGGGAAACAAATTGAGTTCAGATGTAGAAATGACACAGACGAATCTGAAGCCAGCTCGCTGTCAGAGGAACGGCAGCCTCACCCTCTCTCTGTTGCTGTTGGCGGTTTGGGAGCGATGGGCGGCGCCCCTCAGGGCGGTCCTGTAGTTGTAAAAATTTCCTGTGGGATCCATCTGATGCTGTCAAAACAAACAGGAAACAAGCCGTCAGCTTGGAGTCATTACCTGTCATGTACGTCTCCGCAGAGAACACTGGGACGGCGTTTTACCTCAAGAATGAAGAACTTGGCCGTCTTGGCTTTGCCCCAGGTCTTCTTCAGCCGTGACACAGGACTCATGTTCATGCCAGCTGCAAGAAGAGATAGATTTTACAACGGGTACAAAGGCAGGAAGGAAAGAAGGAAGGGAAATATCAAGTACAAAAGTGCTCAGGCACTGTAGCGCAGACGACTCACAGATGATGGCCATGAGAGAGTTGAAGTTTCCGATGTTGAAACACTCCCTGGCCACATCGATGAAGAACTCGATCACCTGGGCCCGCTGCTTCTTCTTTGCTGGCTGTTCAAAAATGATTATATTGATTTACTTAACAGTCGACCATATTTTTCGTTCTCTAAAGACCAAAACCCAAATGAATGTGACTGTAATAACAGAAAAATCCACTAGGAGGCAGTGATGTCCTGTTAAAATCTCTCCATTACTTTATGGCAATGAAACGTGACAATATTACTCCAATAACTTTTCACATTTCAGGTAAAACATTGTTTTTATTCTCGTTATAAGTGTTATAAGTGTCCCTTATGGTTTAGATACTGAATCCACAATATAAGTATCTTGTGCTACTCACCATGCAGATCTCCGTGGCCACCAGGTAACAGAGTCTGTTGAACCATCTGACATAAGCCTCCAGGTTGGTGGTTTTCTTCTTCTGGTCGCTGAAACATGGCTGTTGATTGTGCACACAAACACACACACGCACACACACGCGCACACACACACACACACACACACACACCGACGATTGAGTAAAAAATTGCTGCCGTAGGGAATTCTACTTTTACTAATTATCTGTCGACAGGCTGACCCCCTGTGTGAGAGTAAATGACAAAGACAGTGTGCTAGGAGCGGAAATTTAACACAAAAAAAAATGATGAGATGAGATACCGAGAGCAAATAACGGAGGAAGGACAGATGGAGAGAAGATGCGTTAATGAGACGGCTGCCAAAAATGAAAAGAAACTGTTCTGAACAAGTGAGGTTGTGGAATCAAAGTGAACACAGTTACCAGTTATTGGGAAAATGCCTCTTTGTGCTTTGTGCAGCTTCCGATATTCAATAATGAGGAGGTGTTTGTGGCATTCAGACTGATCAAATGTTGGAGCACAGAAACACAACAAGGCTGCACAGCGATTTCCCCCCACAGTCCGGAACCACGTGAGATTAGATTGTAACTCACACGTGTGGGTGTGACCGTGAGTGTGTGGGACTGTCTCTCTGTGATGGACTGTCCAGGACGCACCTGCCATTAGAATAGCTCCGGCACAACTCTACACCCTAAAGGTCAATTCTTATAGCCTCGTTGCTCTTAAAAATACAGAAAGAAAACAACATAAATGCTTACCTGCGTTCCATCTAATGGGTCCTTCTGAACAAAAGCCTGGACAAACTCCTCTGGCCCAATGTGACTCAAATGTTCCTGGAAACACACATTTCAGGATATTAAATTGACTTGCATTCATTTCGTAGCGACTTAACCAAAGCCGGCATCCTAGTTCTTATCTGACTTTTCCCCTAAAGGCTTAATCTGACCTCAACGTGAGATTAAGTCCCTCAGCTTGACTGTGTAAACATTTATGTCCACACTACATGACACACATGCACCAACAGGGGGGGGAGTCCCATTCATAATTCTTTCATCTTGGTAATGGAAGGCAATCAATAAGAGGAAGTAATGACTCATTGGAGTCATATTTCCTCAAAGCGACATCTGAGACAATATTCGCTTCTATTAAAAGACAGCTGCACACTCACACACTCGTGCAAATCAAAATGACTCACGAGACGCTTCCCGGCCCGCGCTATAAAGCGGCGCTGCACAGACAGCACAGTCATATCACTTTTATCTCTTTCGAACCAGTAACAACATGTTGGTGAATATCTTTTGAGAGTAAGTAACGTTCAAAATGTGTGCATTGTACATGCCTGTCTAAAACTGCCTCTCCCTCTCCCTCGCTCCACTGTGTGTGTGCGAGTGTGTGTGTGTGTGCGCATGCGTGTGTGTGTGTGTGTGTGTGTGTTGGCGAGAGTGTGAAGCTGTCAGGTCACATATATCAACAGCAGTTTTATCTCCTTTGTTTGAAGCCCGAGGCACATCACTGATTTCTGCGGTGATGTCACTGCTCAGACAAGGGTACAAGCTTACTCAGGCGCGCACACACACACACACACACACACACACACACACACACACACACACACACACACACACACACACACACACACACACACACACACACACACACTCAGGCACGCACACATGCACACACACACAGGCACGCACACACACATGCAGAAACACAATCACCCCAAGTCCACATCAAGACACACATGAATAGACTGAAGGCACCATGCATGCAGCGTGAGGGACACTGCTGAATCCTTTGTTCATGGACGTTTCACTATATCGTTTTCTTTGTTTCATTCTTTAAAATAAGTTATCACTGGAATAACCAAGAAGTCATAATCAAGGTTATTTATACTATAACCGGCTTCCATCGATCTTTCTTTTTGTTCTTTTGAACTCATCTATCAAGGCCACATCTAATTCCTTCCTTTCTATTTTGATGTCTTTTACTTCATGTTTATGTCCTCGATGTGGACTAAATCTCCACTGACGCTTCGCCATTCAAAGCGCCTCTGCACCCCCGTCTAAGATCTTTCCTGCCCCTCATGTCCATCCTTATTATCATCTCTTTCCCTGACCTCTGGATAACCCACGCTCGTCTCTCCTCCGCCCTCCTTCCCGCCCTCCCCACTCCTCACCAGCTCCACGTGGGTGAGCTGCTGTGCCAGTGTGTAGGGGTCGTTGCAGATGGAGAGCATGTCCTTCTGGATGGGCGGGGGCTTGGTCTTGAAGGCCACCAGCTTGTCAGCGATGGATGAGGCGTTGAGGGAGACCTTGACAATGCTCTCTTCCCCCTGGCTCATCAGAGCCAGCCTCTGGGTGAGCTTCTGCAGCACCTGATTCAGGGTTTTCCAGTACGCCTGGAGAGGAGAGGGGAGGGGAGGAGGGGAGGAGGGGAGAGGAGAGGAGAGGAGAGGAGAGGAGAGGAGAGGAGAGGAGAGGAGATTATTCTTTGAATAATTCATTAATGGGTGTAGATGGGTGATGAGCATTAATAAAAAGAGAGCTTCGGGGTTGCCAGGTTGGGACTGCTCTAGTCACAGCTAAAACAATAGATGAAGCTGCTATGGTATACTATGGTTTCCACAATGATCCCCCAGGCCTTACAAATTGCTTCATGAATCAATAAAGCTAAAAAATTATTTTTACTTTTGTACAAATGTACAAAAATGTATTTTTGTACAGTTCAGAAGTTGATCTGATTGACTTTTTTTTTTAAAAATTTGTACTTTTTTGTGTGATCTATTTGCATTAGTGTAGTCACAAGTACTTTGAAGACATTATTGATCTTTAATTTATGTGATTGAAACAAAGTAAAATCATATGAATGCACACATGACTACTGTTACACAGCATGGAAACGCCAGGCTAACTATTAGTAATGACAAAAACCATAATTCAACTTATAATATAGTTTTGAGTTAGAAATTAAATTAAAAAAAAATGGTTCGACTTAAAATAAAACATCATCATTTCTTAATCCTGGGCTAAATTGTATTTATCAGGAGTTTTACTACTTCAGCCACAATTTCTCAACATCCACTGGTAGACTGTCATGATATCTATTAAGTCTATATATTTGCAACAATGTGTGGTACAATTGCATAAATAAATGATATGATCCCTCATTAAACATCCCTGCTAAACTCGCCTCACACTCCTGTGAATTTGCCCTGTGCCCAGTGTATTTGGCTTATTTAGAGCTTCTTATATGTGTTAATTGTGGCTGCCCTGCTGTGTAGTTGGCCAGAGATTAGTGAGAATATTTAATCTCCACAAATGTAAGAGTACAAATCAAAATCTTTATTTTTAGCACAAAGGCAAGGCATGCTGACAGCATGTAATGATGTTATTAAGAATTTAATGAGCTCAACAGTTAGGACTACAATGTAATATTTCAGGCGTATTTAACCACATTCTGGAGGTTTTGACACTGCAGTAGTGATGAATCCAGGAATGTGTTGCAATGCCCCTCCCTCCGGGTGACTGCTCACGGGGGCCGTGAGGTCAGTCTGCTTCACAAATGACCCACAGCCAGAGCTCCCACATGTATGCACACACATGCACTCACACCCAGCCAGCTGTAAATAGCAGCACATTCATCACCACCTGCCCTTCCACTCTCCCTGTCCTCTCTTCACCTTGCTCCTTTAGTCCCCCTCTTCCCTTCTGACATTATCACCCCCCCGCCTCCTCAACCATTGTCTCTGCTCCATGTCCCCCCCACCCCCCGCCAACATTCTACCCATCCATCTCTCCGTTCACATTCCCTTGAGGCTGCGGATAGAGCCACTCCTCTAACATCCCTTCCTCCTCTCTGCTGTAATGCTAGATTGTGTAACAATTGGGCTTTGGCTGCTCAGCCGACTCTGACACTCCGGCTCTTTCCATCATCCACCGCAGATTCAGAGATGATAATTAAATTTAGCTCCCCTTCAGAGCATATCTCACTTTAAGCTGCAGTTTATAAATGTTATACCGGCCCCAGCTACACCGTGGATCAAAATCACCAGTCCTGTTCTGCAAAAACTGACAACAGCAGGTTTTTCTCTCCTTAATTTAAGATGGAAAATGGAACCCCAAAAAATCTTAACATAAAGAACAGAATCAATATATCAGTGCAAATATGGATCTTTTGTTTACCTCATCGCATGGGGCTATCCTGTGTATTATGTCTTTAAGGAGTCCGACCATCTTCTCGTCCCTGAAGTCCAACGGGAACGTCTCTGTCCATTCTGTCAGCAGCTGCAGGATCTTAGGCCCAAACTTCCGTACTTTCGCCTGTTTTTGACAAAGCAAAGAGAGTTTACAGCTGCCTGTACTTGCAGCTTCAACTGTTCAACACACCATCATCGTAAAATGCTGGCATCAGTGGTCACTGGTGTGCAGAACACAAGCGTGCTCGATACCATCCCCATTCATTAGCTGGGTGGCTTAAACGCAGGAATATGTATTTATGTGTGGTGCAGTGCTGACCATATCAAGTGGGCTCTGATCCAGCTGCTGCTGCTTGATGCACAGCTCGCACACCCTGGCCAGCAGCTCCGGAGGAGGAATGAACAGACGAGCGCTCAGCAAGAAGGTAAACACATAGGCTTTCTGTCAGAGGAAGGAAAGAGATATTCACTGAGACGCCTCCACAACATCGATAAAAAAACACTTCAGCTTTCTGTAATTAAAGGAAGCGAAGCAGCATTTCAAACGGAAACATGGGGTTAATAATCCAAATGGCAGCACTGTCACTATGAATTTAGGCTGGCAGAGTCACTGAGGGAGAATTCTGTTTACCTCGGGGTAGTAATCGGCAGTGGGCACCAGGTTCTGGATTAGCGTGTCCAGAGAGGCAGAGGTGATCGGGGGTCCGTCGGCCAGACAAGCCCCGGGCCCCGGACCTTCCTGCGGGGCCTCCTCCTCCTCCCCAGGCTCAGCACAGGCCAGATGAGGGCTGAAGCCACTGGGAGTGGTAAACATGGTGCCTGAGCACACAGTCTGGGGCATTCCTGACTGAAACACAAACGGAGAAAATGATGTCAGGAGGACAGAAGGAAGAATTCAGGTTTGGCAGCGTGAAAAGGAAACTCGGTGCCAGCACACTTGTTGTCGGAGGGAAAATGAACAATTTCCTCCTGCCAGGTCACCGCAGGTCAATTCGCCTTTACTGGCCATGTCCCAGTGTTTATTTGTGTAGTGAAAGGTTTATAGGAGGAGATCCTCTGTTTGCTAAGCTCCAGTTGGAGTTATCTGTAGTCTCACAGATTCTGTGGCGTCTCAGGGGAGAAAACGCTTCTATGACGCAGATGAAAGCTTAAGATTCTCAACGTTTAAGGCGTTTTTGGACAATATGACAATGAGAGAGTTTTACTTTTTTGAGTGAAGTGTCCTTTTCCGGTGAATTCTTGTGCTGTGTGTGCAAAGAGGGCAAGATTTCTGAGTGTATTTGTAGTACCAAAGACAAAGTTTGTATTTAACAAGTGTCTCTTTGTTTGAGGCATAAATTACCTAAAAGGTCAGCGTTTTTCCACTCTCAAACAGAAGATTCAAACAAAGCGTGGTCACAATATCTGCTCTTCAAACAAACGTATTTTCTGATCAAATCCTTTTTCCTCCCAGCACATTTTCACAAACACGTTTACACCGTGACCCACTGCAGTGATTGAGGTATACGGGGTCCCTCCCAACCCCCGTCTCACACGCCCACACTGACAGATGAGGAAAAAGAAAAATGGGTCAGTCAGTCGCCGTGGAGACCGACTGTTGCTGCCCGGGAGCGATCGCATGGCCTCCATCACGACCCTGAATGTCTTTGTCTTACGAGTGCTTTGAATTACACGTTCGAGAAAATCTTGTGCGCGTCTTCCCTCAACGGGCCGACGCTGCAGCGGTAATGAAAAGGAGTGAAGAAGAGAAAGTAGATGAGTAGGGGATGATACACGCAACAGAGACGACTGGAATCCTTCAGGGGGAAGTTACTGACATCACTAATCACATTTAAAAACACATGCTCAAGTTGCAAAATTGCAAGAGAAAAACCTCAGCTCATATTGAGCGAATCAATTAGACAGCAATAATTTGACTCATTCAGTGATGCTTTGTCTTGATTGCTTACATCCACCTTTAAAATCAATCTGCTTCTGCGATCACGAACCAAACCCGGTGACTTTCCGCGTCTCTCATGAGGATGACCACGTCTCTTCAAGCTTTCGGATCCTCTCTGGCAGCAGGAATCATAAGAAAGCCCCGAACCCACATGCTGATGGTGAGGCCTTGAGCAGCTCACAGGAACTTATTTCAGATGTAAACATTGCACATTCTTCTTCTTGTTTGGAGCTGAGACAACAGCCAGAGCTGGGACAAAGTGTGTGTACAATGCACTCATACACCCCCCTGGCCTACCTATAGATGCAATATATCGCAGAGTTTTACAGAAGGTACTTCGAAACTAATGCTTCAAAGATTTGCACAGTTTCAGGACAGAAACCATGAAAACTAAACGGAAGAATTCATGTGCATTCACCCGCCACATCAGTCACCTTCCTAAAACTGATATTATTCCAGGTTTGCTACCACCATTTATCCTTTGGAGACTTTCAGGTCCCGCCGCGATAAATCGGTGTCATGGGACCCTGGGGTAAAAGGTCAAACACACAGTGCTTTGCAGAAGAGCAGCTCATGTCTCAAGTTTCCTGAGAGTGGTCCAGTTTCCCTTTGTTCTTACCAGTATCCTGAAGTGAGCACTTATTCATGCACTTGTACACACACACACAAGGCTGGGGGATGGGATATCTGTCTTTCTGTGCTCTGTTTTCATAGCCTTCCTTCCTACTTGCACCATTGACACCCCCAGCCATAACTCTTTTAATATGAGTTGTGGTTAACGGGGGCCGACGGGCCGTGTCTGCCCCTCAGAGCTATGATCGCAGCCCTGCACTGCACACGGCTCTCATACACTTATATAAAGAGTGAGGAGTAAAGTGTCTCTCTGACCAGACGATTTTGGGGGGAAAAGGGATATAAATAGAACAGTAATACTTGCTATTGCATTTAAGCTGTTTCACTGTCATTGTATAGATTAGGATCCAAAACAAACAAGACTGGGATGTCCTTGCAGTGACCTCCTCTGACTGGATTACAGCACACGTCCACAGAGAAGACCAGGCTTGATACACAGAAATGAACAAATCCAACATGCCTTTATAATAATGACGCAAACAGGAAAACCTTGGTCACTAAAGGAAACTTCCTATATGTCAGGATTGACAGAAAACACGTTATCTGGTGTTTATGAGATTCAATTCTGCAGTTCATGGATGCAAATATGCAAACACGCATCTGTCTCTGAGTCTGTATTTATACATGTATAAGAGTGACTGTTGGTTTCATTCTACGTGCCCACACTGTCAATGATTTCTTCTATCGTTTCTGATAATCTCTACTTCCCTTACTTCTCTCTGCGCCTGCCTCCAGCATTTTTGGAGCTGGCTCGGATTCATTATTTCATCACAGCACTGCGCCTCCATCAATCAGTCAAAAAGAACTTGAAATACAGAACGAGAGCTGCAGTCAGTCAGGTAAATCTTCTACAGATGTGTACATCCTATGACGGAACATCAGTGTGGGAGTGTGCCAGACCACAGTCGGAGTTTGTTTGAAGAGGCTGAAGCAGTGGAGTAAATTACAGCGTATTGAGAAAACCAAATCTGTGGGACGAGACTAGTGGTTGTTTACAATTTTTGTTCAAGAGTTCAACGTCCATGGAACCAGTTTTGGATCATTGTACCTTTTTCAAGAAACGCACAAATACAAGTGACCTGCCGAAATCAGAGAAAACTGCAGTGACAAAGCATGCACATGAAAAGGATGAAACACACAAGTACTATGTGTATATACTAAACTATCATAAATATAAAGAGACAGGGGGTTACTATAGCCTTTAATTCAATATCAATAGCCAAGCCAGATCACTCAAAAGAAGGGAATGAAACACTTTAACTTTCAGGACAAAGCATGAGCCACTGACACATCAACAGGTTTCATAACCGCAGAATGCAACAACTAAAATAGTAATACTTCCTTCCTGTCTCGGACTGAACCTTCTTACAACAAGAAGTATTATTTTAAACCCACACTGCTTACAGCACTTTTCCTCCAGTGTGAAGAAGTCACCCAGAGCTGTACTCTATGTTTAACTTGTTTCCATACCTCCTGATACACCCTGCTCCCTCTGCGTCTGTCACACTGCATCAACGCTGCATGAACAAATGCATTGAGAAACAAGCAGCTGAGAACAGGTGAGTGTACTGGTGTGTGTTCTAATCCCCCATGAGATCTCCAGCAGCCAGCCAACGGCAGCCCGGCTCTCCGTCTAGACAGCTGGGGGAGTGTCATTGTTAGTGGCCCTCTCAGCGTGTGTGTGTGTGTGTGTGTGTGTGTGTGTGTGTGTGTGTGTGTGTGTGTGTGTGTGTGTGTGTGTGTGTGTGTGTGTGTGTGTGTGTGTGTGTGTGTGTGTGTGTGTGTGTGTGTGTGTGTGTGTGTGTGTGTGTGTGTGTGTGTGTGTGTGTGTGTGTCTTGTGATTCTGTAAGGCTGTTATCGCAGCCATCAGGGGATCCACCTTCTTTGTTCTATATGATTAACAGAATGGCCCCGTCTGGACACACACACACACACAGTCTTTTTCAGACACCCTTGACCGTCTCGCTGCTTATGCATGCTGTGTGTTGTTGAAATAATGGCATTCCTCACTTGGGCAGGCAGCTTGAAGCTGTCAAACTGCTCCATCGCTCTGTTAATCATTGTCCACTGGTTTGTATTTCCATTTCAGTTCCCTGTAAAACCTGTTTCACCAAACATTACAATACTGTGTCCGACTGTGTGTGTGTGTGTGTGTGTGTGTGTGTGTGTGTGTATACTGCTGACAAATCGGTTCTCCCACTGAGGGGTGAAAGGATGAGGACAGTCAGCATTAGAGACGGCTCTCCATTAAGACTGAAGAGGCCCATTCTGAGCACATCGAACCACTACCTGACCTGGACCATGATGGGGTCAGGGGTCAAAGGGGGAGAAGAAAGGTTTCATTGGGGTGAGAGTGGGGGATGGGAGGGCGGGGTAGATGGAGTACAGTAGCATCTTTGTAGTTATTCAAAGTCCATCTGGGGTCATTGCTGTATTATTGATTGATGGCTTCGCTCACTTTGACACCACTTTGTCTTATTTTTCACTGTCATCAATTGGGCTGCACAATATAGTGAACATTTATCATTATTGACTGAATGGTAGAAGATTATGTGCATTTGTGCTCGAAAAATCCGAAGTGCCAATTTTAGATATGAAAGAAAAGTGTAATGAATTATGATTAATTAAAAAATAACATTTGTTGGAGTACCAAAGGGCAGCAGACATTTACACACACAAAAAAAAAAAATACAAAAAGAACAAAGTCAAAAAACTGCACTGCTTCTGAAATGCTGCTTGTTGGAACTGCAGCTGTGAATCTGATTGAATGTTTGTTTAATAAAATGCAAAAATACATCTTGGCCACTATTGCTGTAAGTAAGGAATAAGAGATTATTCAGAATAATAAATCCTAGGCCACAAAGATGTTAACATCTTCTAGCTGAGGATTTTCATTTCGTACAAATCATATTGTGATCGCAATATTCAACCGCATTATCACATACCACATGTTTAACTCGCATACTGTACATCAAGTAAAACACATATTTCTGTGTAGTTGAGTCCAACGCAGGAGAAGAACTGAGGTTCTTCGGGCTCAAAATGACCTGTATTTCTCAAAAGTAGGCGTGAATGGAAAGTTGGGTCAACAAGAATCCCGTTTTATCTTCTAAAATCGCAAAAGAAATAGGTGCAACAGTTTTATGTACGGCCTGTGGCATTTACCCTCGAGCCTGAATAAATTCACGTCATGTCCTTCAGGATTAAACCAACGATACAGCCAATCCAAGTCCTTCCTGCATCAGCAGGCCTTGATCTCTGACAAGCTCGACGAGGGATTCTCTTCTTTTGTTTCTTCCTTGTATGCAAGTACAGTTCTCATTTTCAAACAAATACACTGCATTCTATATTTAGAAGATTGAAGCAACCAGTGTGAAAGACGCAGGCAAAAATAAACTCTAATTTTCCACACGGGTTTTTGTTAGTGCTCATGGGCACTGGCACTACTTTATTTCGGTTCTTGCACATCCTCATGTGGGAGGCACTGGGACTGATTCGCTCATGTTCTCAGTAAAAAGGATGATATACTAATACCAAGAAACACCGCACTGCAAGTGAAACCGTCACGTGACGCGACTGCATTTCTAATTCAGAAGTAGATCATGACACGTGGTTTTGGGTGGATGGTCACATGCTAGTTTTAGAGACCACCGTTAAAAGAAATAAGAAGCTAAAGACAAAAGTAAAAATCCTCGTTCATGCTTGAGAGAGTGATATCCTAACCTAGATAAAGCGCAAAGCATTTCGGCACCCAGAGTGTTTAACTTGTTTGCCGTCAGACTCACTGAACTCATCTTTTCCTCTGCAAACCTCGCCATGTGACTCCCCAGCTCCCTTCTCGACACCTCATTTCCATACTTTAACACTTCCTATCTAAATCAGGATCCACATGTTGACACCTTTAACGCGATATAATTTCCACGCCGTGTCTATTTCCAGACTGTGCTCTGAAAAAAAGCTGATAGTTGTGTATTTTTGGGTCCTGACACTGTTTTGGGCTCCACAGAGTATTGCAGCTCTGGCCTGAATTTCTCAAGTGTTCTTTGAAAGCTGCAACTATTGGGGGGGAAAAAAAAAGAAAAAAAGGGAGTAGTCTGATGATAGCACAAGCTTAAAAGAAAGCAAACGCCTCTTCTAGCCTCTTACTCCCCTTCCACATGTCCCCTCCACCGTGGCCCCTCCTTCTTTATCTTCCTATACACGCCCTACTTTTTCATGTGGACGCCGGTACAGATGGCCCTGCAGCAGCTTGCTCTCCCAGTGGGAGCTGGTGGCATGGGGGGGGGGGGCTTTTTGGCCCTCTGCCTCCTCCATCATCCCCAGTCTCTACATGAGCCCAAAAGTGTATTGGCGTCCAGATACAAGGGGCAAAGCCAAACTGGCTGCTGGGCTGCACAGCGGCTGCCTGGCACAGCTGACGATTGAGAGGCTGCGAAAATACCACACATGTCACCGCACACGCGTTGCAACAAAAATCAAACCAGCGCACGATTGTTTGGGTGACGGCGTGTGTCTGTGTCTGTGTCTGTGTATGTGTGTGTATTAGTTTGAGGAGGAGTGGAGCCGAGAACAAATGAGTTCATTGTGTCTTGAAACAACACATGCATGCAAACTTGCACCCACACAGCAGCCAAACACAGCATTGAGTTACAGTTGAGGCATTTCGCCTCCCCACCCATTTTTCTGCTTCCCTCTGAGGCGAGCGCCCGAGAGCGGTTGGGAATCCCAGTCGGGGCTCAACAGGGACACACTCCCCAAATCCCTTTTATTGGAATTCCCCTGTAGAGTCTGGGCGGAGGTCACGCTGATATTCTGGCACCTGTTCCGCACCCGCAGGCTCTATCAATTCCGATGCAAAGCTTACTGGGATCCTGCAGCAGGAAGACAGCTTGCGCATATCCCATCCTCATTCCCGACTCCCGAGCGAGTTTGGACACAGCTGAGAGCATGCAAGTGTTTGTGTTTCGGTTTGTGTGTGTACTTAGGAAAGGGTTGTGAAAGCCAAAGTGCATCTGAATTTCAAGTGAGGTCATTTCTTCACTGGAGAAAACTAAACAAAAACTTGACCAACTGTTATGAAAGGACGCAGCTATACTTTGTCTTTAATTGACTTATCAACATGTAGCGTGATACAAAGAGTGTCACACAAGTGATAACTGCAGACTTCTCATCTCTGGTCTCAAACTTTGAACTGACTGAAATTTACATTTAGATGGAACTGAAACTATCATTACATAAAAACCATTACCTGAAAGGAAAAAAAAAAAAAAAAAGTGCTGTTTTTGAGACCAACCCTAAAGGTGGAGCATCATTATGCACCGACTCCATTTTCAGACCACTTCACATGTGTGGAAAATACACTTCCACCCCCGTTTCTCCGCTGTGCTGCGAGTGAAAATGGGAGCATTAAAATGAATTGAAGGTCTCTGACATGATGCGTCTGGGCAATTCATCAGGTTACTTAGAGATAATTGGTGCTGAACACAGACGGGCTCTCGGTGAGAACATAACACATGTCTGAGGCTTGAGCGCCCTAAATCTGTCATTCACAATGGTCATATAATGCTTTAAAACACGGCCATGTGTTTTTTTTGTTTTTTTTTAAATTCCAGTTTACAACCGACCTTCATACAATGTTCCTTCACCAGGGAATCAGACAAAAGAGACTTTTCCACAACCAAAGAAAGGAAGATGGGTTGCTAAACCTATTTGTCCAAACAAAAACATGCAATAAATGTATTATTAACATAAACACACAGTCATGAACTGCATTGCTACAGCCAAGGTGAAAGCCAATCCAAATTTTACTTCAAGCATCACTTGTGACAAATCATCATCTCACCAAGTGATTGGAAATAAATACGAAAGAAAAATGAAGTGAAACAATTGAGTGTATCCAAACAGAAAAGCTGAATTAAATGAACATTTCAGTGTTTCTACCTCAGCAGCCAATCCAGTCCAATCAGACCTGTTCAATATTCATCCATTAACTAATGATTGAGAAGTTAACCGACGCAAAGCTGACACTTGAGCCTTACCAATTTCATTAGGACTGTCTCTTTTCCTAGTGACGTCCATCTATCTGCTCATTACGGCCAGCGCTGGCAGAGGCCACGCAGTGTGTCACTGCTGAAGTCTGATGTCAAAGTATATTCATTATGGCCTGATCAGTTCACACGCCTCATCTGTTTTCATAAGATTAAAGAAAGATGTCGGTCAAAATACACATTAAAATGATTCTCTACTTTTGCTACTATTTTGAGATCATTCTATTTCAGGTCTATATTTCTTAATTTTCTTGTTTACTTAATTTCTGGGGGAGAAGAAGAAAAAAAAAAAAAGATTTTATGGATTTCACTTTGGTATAAAGCTTTTCCACTGAGTCAGCAGCCCACAAAGTGTTTTCCATCGTTAATGATATTTACACACCAATGGTGACGGCTGCCACGCAAGGCACTCAGTCCATCCATTGGGATCATTTTGGGGTTCAGTGTCTTGCTCAAGGACACTTCAACCTATGGGGGAGCAATGGGATCAAGCCCACAGCCTTGCAGTTGAAAGACGACTTGCTCGACCAAGTGACAGCTGAATAATGACTGCTGATTGTATACACACACATGCAATGACTCACATTCATGATGCATTTATCCTTTCCTTTTCGATCCGGCTTTCAATATCTCGATGCGTCTTTCCTGAGGGAAACCAATATTTTCAACATTTCCATCAAGTTTCTTCAGCCTTTGGAATCCTCCCTCCACTTCACTCACTGGTGCCTTGCTGCAGTTCTTTGCCTCCATTATCAAACCAGCTTGAAACTAAAAGTCTTTTTTGTGCGCTTCATGTGGATCAAAAAAAGACCTCGACCATGAAACACGTTGCTTCATGGTCGTACGAGCTGTAAATAACTCCACAGGACACTTGGGAGTAGATAAATATGGTTTCTGACTAATTAAAAAAAAAAAATTCTCACATTTTCTAAGCTTAAGTTGTTGTGCAGACGTTTACCAGCAGTAAGTTGAAACCAACAATTGAAGAATTCTACTTTTTGTTATCAACACAATTTGTTAAGTACTATAAATGATATCCAGGGTTTACAACAGGGATCTCATCACCTTCCATTGCTTTAAGTGAACCTGCCAAATCCACGATTGACCGCCGATATTTGGCCATATGACAGCAAGCAGGCTGTGTGGCGGCCGCGACAACCAGCCAGCGCCGAGCGTTTCCATGGAGTCAAGACTCCTGTGGGGAGGTAATTAGATGCCTGTTGTGTTTCCAGAGTGACACTTCCTCCACTCTTTTATTCCATCAAAACTCTTCTTTTCTCGCTCTCTCTCTCTCTCTCTCTCTCGTCCGGGCTGCCGAGCCTGAACAATTCCACATGCGAACCCCGACGTGACGTGACCTGTCAACGCGATCAGTCTCATCACCCCTGTTGTCAGTGGCAAGGCTGCTGTGCCGCCAAAGGACATCCAAAGGCCCGTCAGCCCTTCCTGAGTAGTGTAGTTTCCGTACGGTGTGAAGAAAGTCAAGGGAAATAATGACATATCACAGATACTTGACGATCTACAAGTGGTGGTGGGAAATTCCGTAAGTGTGTTCATGCCAAATGGGGAGAAATACACTCGGATGACTGAGATGGTGGCTGATGGGAAAATGGAAGAAAAAAAGCACAGGCAGTCTATTACATTAAAAAAAACAACAACAGCCAAACAGTATTCATTCCGTTTGACTCGGTAATGAATTAAGTTTAAAAGTGTTCCTGTGGGATGACGATGAGCGCATAAGTAGGAATTCCTTGAGCAGAAGGTTTTACCAATTAGACGTAGTAGCTGTGTGCTTGAATTCCACAGCCACAAGCTCGTAGTGGAATTCCGCCATGTCCGTAAAGTAGAACAGTGTGTGATCTATGATTCCTTCAAGACACACACGCGTTCACCCCCCCCCCACACACACACACACACACAGCCATAAACCTTGTGATGGTGATAAAGCAGTCATTGCTTCCAGACGAACAGCTACTGTGTTTACCTCCCGGTCCACCTGCCCCAGAGAGACCCTGCCTTCTCCCTCTTTACGACAGCTCCCATTCACACTTCTCTGGGAACCCGCCTCGCTTCAAGTCTCATCCAACCGACCGGTGCCCTCATTAACAGCACACCTGTTATTCTCTGCAGACTCGGCCTGAATTGGAAGGAACACGAGTCGGGGTCTGTGTCTGTACCTGCACGCTTGTTACCGGCAGCTCCTGACAGACCCCTGCTCCTTTGACTCATCGCTGTGGAACCTCCATCTACCTGCAAGCCGTTGTTTCAACTCAAAGTCATTCTGTCGCTCGGGGCAGCAGGGCTTTATGGGCTCGGCACAGACAACGTCAGCAGAATCGGGGGAAATGTAGAATCAGCAGCACAAACAGCTGCACCAGGTTTTGATCGCTGCCATACGATGTCATAAGGTGTTAATAATGGACGGAAAATCATTTACCGCTTATGGACATTGAAGCGGCAGCAGCTCACTGACTTGCATAGTTCAACTGCTCCCTGCTCTACATTAGCAGTCATGACACAGAATAAGCTGTGCATTCAGAAGCCCTCTGTCAATGAAGGTGAGAGTGAGCAAGCACACGTTTCATAGGACCGCATCCTGAACAGGAGTAGGAAGTGAAGATGTAGGACATCTCCGCATCCTGAACAGGAGTAGGAAGTGAAGATGTAGGACATGACACGTACGGAGAGAGAGGTGAGAACAGCTGATACGGCCTCCATACTGCGAGAGCGTGGTCACACAAACATGATGGCTACTCCATCGTTTCATTTCCACGGAGTAGAGCTCGGGGTGTGGGAGTGAAAGCCTGAAGCACGGGCGGCGTTACTGGTAGCAGCAACAGCTCCAGCCACAATTTTCCCCACCCAACTGGTTATTTATTTATTTATTTTTGACAGAACCGGTCTTACTTCCATCCACTTTGCAGGAAGCTGCAAGAGAGAGATAACAAATCCGTTTGGTTTGTAATGGGAAGCCGCTGCATTGCCGTTGGGTAAAAAAAAAAAGCTGCTTATGGATGCTTCAGTGGATGATGCAGATGTTTTCAGCGGAAAGAAAACATGCTTAAAATGTGAACAGGGCCACACCTGTTCGTTCCACTCCTGTCTCTGAAGGCAGCCACAAATATTTCAAAGAAAAGGAAAACAGTGTTTGAGTTAATCAGCATCAAGTTTACACGGTCGCTGTGTAACGGCATAAAACACTAAACAAGATAAGCGTTGCGTTACGTTCACCGAAGCATGTCCACGACAACAGCAGCACGTGGTGACTGTCAGCTATCAGTCTGTGTTTTTAGTATCACAGGGTCACCTGCAGTCAGACCTCTATCGTCCTCTGCCGAGGCACTGCAACAGGGTGAAGTACGTGATAGTTGGAAGGGCCGCCCTCGAGAGAGAGAGAGCTGACAGCTTATAATATCAATGACAATACGATAGATATGTCAAGAATCCCCCTGCTTGTTGTTGCCGTGTTGTGGCGAGAAGGGAGCCTTCCAGAGACAACAGACATTTGGTCCTAGTCATCAATACCAACGACACAATTTTGAAATCACCCAAGACAGCAACATGTTGGGATGATGCCCCAAAGATGAGTGTCTGACCAACCAAGCAATTAAATAAATAAAAATCACAAAAATAAGCAGAATAGACGGAGGCGATAATTTCAGACCGAGGCCTTTGCAGGGGGACTGTTGGGGGCACCCCAGGGTGTCTCCTGCCCGGGGCCCCCGGGGTGTGAAGGAAACACCCCTGCACTGCTCCTCTCAACGTGTCTGGGGCAAAAGGCGCAGTAAAAGCAGCCGGGTTCCCCTCCACACACCGCTGACTCACGCCGCTGTTATCGTAGTAAAAATAAGTGACGCAAGTGGCACCTCAGCATCGTGACGTCATCGCCACTGCTCGTAAAAACTTCCAAATGTGACGTCGCGGCGTTCTAAACGCAGCAAGTGTTGTGCGTTCGAGAAAAAAAAAATGCGCACCAGCGGGAGAAGACGCGCACCAGCGCAGAGACGCACAAAGACACGCAGGTTGTGGGCGTGAGCGCAGAATCAATTAATGTGGTAGTTGGTGCGGGGAAACGCGTCTTACCAGCTCTACACTCTGATCCCCATGTTTGATCCGAAGTGTTTCCGATTCCAATCAGCAGGAATTCCCCCGGTCAGTGAGCCGCAGGTCCAACACGCATCCGCGGAACAAGTACAGAGCCGGACTCCGGGGGCGCAGCCTGGTGGATGGAAGTGGGGGAAACGCCTGCTGTGCGTGGACAGATGTTGAATGAAATGTTCTGGCGGTGGACAAGTGGCTGCCGGTGGGGAGAGGGAACAGACGGAAGCTTTGCGCCGTGTGAAGAGCGTCCCTGAAGGCGTGGCGACCGTCCCGTCCTGCGCCACGGAGACACGGCGGACCGCACAGTACATCCACACGTCCTCGGAGCAAGTGGTTTAGGAGGAGGAGAGGACGGCGGAGTACTCACACACCCGTCAAGCACACATAATAACGTGACTTCCGCTTTCGGGTTTTCAAAACAAGTCCCCGGGCGCAGGTGGAAAAACCCAACAGCGCAGGGATTTCACGTCGAAACCCGATTTAGTTTCTAATTTCGTTCATTTAGTTCCTATTTTAGGAAATCATGCATCCATCTTGAACTGCCTCGTACTGCTCTGTGTCACAGAATGGTTTATTGAACCGGATCTCCTAAATTTTTCCCGTAAAACTACAGTTTTTAAAATTAAAAAGGCTATTTTAGCGTCGATGGTTTCAAGAATTTGTCAGGATGAATGATTTATTTTGAGAAACTAATTCCTCATTTCTCTTTCACACTATAAAGGCTTTTTAATCCCAATACTTTTCTTCAGATTTCTATTGTTTTAGGCAGGGAACGTTATAGACGAAGCCAGTGTTTGGGTTACTCCACTTCAGGATTAGTTTCTAACCCACCATCAGGGCTCCTGGTCACACTCCCGAAACTAAATCCAGCTGGTCATCTAAAACAACCCAATTTCAAAAAATCCTATTTTGAAAGAACCAATACCAAAACGAGAAAAAAAGCAACAGATTTTTAGATTATTTGAATCTGTTATTCTGGATGCATGTGCTCGGACACATGTAATGCAAAACTCAGGCTTTTGTGTTTATTATTGTTGCACGTTCTGTGTGAGAGAGTGCGTGTACACAGTGAGAGAACCTCTATTTTGAAGGCAGTGTGTATTTCCTGTTCTTTCCTTCAGTGTGTGTAGTTTGATGCTGCCTTGAGCAGCAGTGATACAACCACGTACTACTCTTGTCACCCTTTCATCCCCTCACACGAACACCTCCATGTGTTTCTGCTTCTGTCTCATTTCATCCTATCAACTGCACCTATTTTACCCTCTTTTGTAATAACCTAGTAATAATCTCAATGAAGCCTATGTTGTTCACTGAGGTTGGCCAAATTGCATATAGACGTCAGAAACTGAATACCAAAATACAAGAAGCACAATGTTAATTCAATATATTTAAAGTAGTTATTTGGTTTTCTAATGAGTCGCGCTATTATAGATAGTCTTGAGATCAGTGTAGCTTTACACTTGTGGGCATATTAGAAGATATAAATGAGCTGTCGTTTGCATATGTAATTTCCAGGCAGACCTTCTTCTAATACTTTGTCCTGACTGGCATAACCCTTGAATTGAATGGTCATCTCTCAATATGTCAATAAGGAAGAGGTTGCATGTTGGGTTTTATTTTAACTCAAGTTAATTATTACCATTAACCTAATTTCGAACAACCAGGAGATTATCTACAGACCTCTGAGAATGTGTGTTGATGGGTGAGGGAGCGGGGTCTTGTTTGTTATTAACTTGGCTTCTCACGTGTTTCTGTTTCTGCACGACGGAGTTGTCAGTTAAAAAAAAAAAAAGGGTAAATGTTTGAGTTAAAGAAGCAGAGAGGCTAACACACAGAGAAATAATTAAACGGCTGAAATGCACAGTGATAAAGGTCCTTGTCGGGCCACGAGGGGCTGCGTGAGCTGATGTCCCCGGGGCTTCGCCTGCTGTTGGACCTTCTGGATGAGGGGAAAATCTGTGCCTGACATTGCAGCAGAGGACACAGATAAATCTCCCTCCTGTATTTATATACATACACAAAGAAGCAGGTGCAGCATCTTGCGATGACGAAGGTTGAACAGTGACTGCCGTGTATTCACACATTTGCTTTTGGTAGACTTCATAAAGAGAGTGTTGATTCGAATTGGATGCATGGGACATTGAGTTTAGTTTCACGATTTTGGTGATCATTGAAATGTTTATTTTAGAACAGGCCCAGTGAAGTCTATTTACCTGTCCTTCACCGAAAGATCTAAATGCTGAAATAAACGGCAATTCTTCTGGAAACAAAATGATTTTCCCCAGATGGAAGGGTGATTTCCCACCGAGTTATGGTGTGAACATACGTGGTTTATACAGACACAGCGTGCACACATACTGACACAACAATGATTCAAACGGCATATGGAGGACGGACATGAAAAAAACAGAGCTATGGAATCAATGTGTTTAAGAGCATGTTGAGAGATAGCTTCATTTGCTGTGCCTCAGATATTCAGGAGACTCAGAGATCGTTATGCCTTTGTGACTTTTGTCATCTGAACAGAGCTTCAGCTCGTGACTACATCGCCAAATTGTTGTGTTGCTCCTGCTCGATGACCAATGGTTCACTTCCCAGCCAGCTTTTCTAAAATGTCAGCGACGGCTTCCACAAATACATTCAAAAGTGTCACGCTGCCTCCGCTTCTCACCCTCCTCACCAGGTTCACAACATGCAGCACAACAGCATCACCGACGGATGCAAATTTCAGCATTCACATTAACAATGCAATGGTTCAAACTGTGCAACACACTTTTTTTTTTCTTCTTCTTCTTTCTTTTGCATGCAATGTATCACACCCACAGCGTGCCTGTATCAGAAGCTGTTGCTTGGTGCTGGCACGAGAGAACCACATCAGAAATTTGGCGTTAATAAACTTGACAGGTGAAGATGAAATATCGCACTGATAATCAAGTTTGGGTGAGAAGGCTGTGTTCACGAGAATTATCTTCACAGAAACTGCAGCACTTAGTGAGATGAGCTATAGACAGACTTAGGCAGCTACTTTTGACGTGTGACTAAGCAAATTCAGTTATGGGCTCAGGCCACAAGCATTATAGGTTTTACAGGAAGAGCGAGGAGAAGAAATACTGATAACTGAATCATCAAATGTCACAACATTTCTCTGTAGACTATTGTTTTGAGGACATAGCCACTGCTTTTGCGCTGCTGCCTGTCTGCTTCTCAGCGACTTGTGATTCTTAGGTTTTCCTGCTTCTGTTTGTGCCTCTTCCCTCTCCCCACCCCGTTTTTTTTTTTTTTTTTCCCTCACAACTCTGTTTCCTTGGCACTCCTGCAGGGCCTCACATGCCTTGCCAGAAGCACACTCATTATTTATGCCACTGAAAGTGTACCAAAACAAAGTGAAATCAGTTTTGCATCTGTTACAAATATAAATCATGTCAAAATGGGGCGACAAGTTATTCTACACAAATGAGGTTTTAAGCCAAATGCTTTTGACCCTCTTAGTTTCAGCGCGAGCAGAAAAATGGTTCTAACGCTCAGAGAGAAGCATTCATAACGTAACAAGGGGATGTTATAGGTTTCTGGTGGAGAGTGCAATGTGATACTGCAACACTTCTCTGTACAACAGGATGGACAGACTAGCTGCCAGAGGATGAGTGGGAGGAGAGAGAGAGAGAGAGAGAGAGAGAGAGAGAGAGAGAGAGAGAGAGAGAGAGAGAGAGAGAGAGAGAGAGAGAGAGAGAGAGAGAGATGCACACATCATGAAAAGAAAGACACTTGACGGGACAGATTCCTGGAGGCTTTGGTAGGATGGGAGTTGAGAGACCTTTGCTGTCTGTCATTTGTTCGTCCACTGCTTCTTGTGAAGAGAGAAGTTGGCCAAAGCGCTCTGAGTGCCAGATCCAGACTTGTGCCAGGTCTCGTCTGCCACCCTGGCCAATCAGTCCTCCTGTCTCCAGGCGCCTCTTTGTCGCTGAATGGTTCGGGTTGTGCACCCCCCCCCCCCTCCCCTTCAGAAAAGGGGAATGAAGAGAATGAGGTGACAAAACAAGAGTGCTCCTTTGTGGCAGTAGAGGAGCAGAGGGAGGGTCGTCTGACACTCTCAGCTGTAGGCCCTCTTCTTTGGGAAGGCAAATCTGGGAAGTAATAAGAAGCGAACAAACACAGTAACGAGGCCTGAGAGACGCACAAGAAGACCGGGAAGACAGAGTCTCAGACAGAGAAGGTCAGGGCAGCATGATCTGAAGTTGATTCCATATATCAGTGGTTTCTAACCTGGAAAGACGTTGCAGTGGGAGAACAGAGAGGTGCTAAACTGGATTAAGTATGAAATCAAACCACAATGTATTGATTTCTATCTTTGGCATAAAGTAAAATGATCCATGTCGCTCAGACTCAGAGAGATTTGGAGAATGCTGCTTGGACTTAAGGATTTTAAGTTTAAAATGATTCATGGAATTTTTTTTAATAAATTCTGAATATGAATAATATTGATATCAAAGAGTGTGTCTGCACTCATTGGCTACATATACGACAAATGAGAGGCATCAGTCTAATCAATGACGGATAAACTGAAGAAATGTCATTTGAGCCTTGGTAACCTCAAAACCAAGGATTTGAACATGTTTGCAGCTTTAAGTTAAACTAACAAGCACCGATTTCATTCCTTTGATGCTGCTTCGTGAGCAGGGCTGCCACGCCTGTGGCCTGAATCAGAATGTAAAGATTGTGGGAATGGCTGAACAAACAAATATCTGTATTCATTGCGTCATATTTATTTGCTTTGTCATGCTGATATACTGTATAATAGGAACTTCCGGCAACAGTTCCTGAACATACATGTTGTGAAATAAAGTTCAGTATTGCACAAGACACAACTCCTGCATGCAATCGAATGTATGTTGAATATGGCAAAATATGTCATATAAATGGAGCTCGGTCAAAAAATGTTTCCGTAAATAAGATTAAAGGAGTGATGATACATTCTGAAATAGATGGTCAAATGTTCTTGAAGAGTTGTTCCTCAAATTATATTGTTGGAACAGGCACCAAAAGCTAAACACAATATATGTGGTTGGGTTGAATTTCACATAGGGACGGTTTGCAGTTTGGTCCCAAACACATGCTATCAGCAATATCAGAATGTAGTTAAGGAAGCATGTGCAGGAAATCCTGCAGCAGAAGCTAAAGAAAGACATAATGTTTGTTCATTTCATGCAGATATTTTCGAGGAAGTCACAAAGAAAAAAAAAAACAAACACATTTTACTGTGGTGGGTGTGCTGAGCGCTACAAGAGGTAAAGTCTCACAATACAGTTTGTCTGACACATTGAACATAATTAACATGTAGATAATTAAGTGTTTCGAAGCGACAAACTAGTGTTGATATTGTAAATTTGTAAATTAAGTGAATAATGTAAGGGAAATGAAAAGAAAAAGTATTTTTCCTTTCATGAACTAGAACAGTCGAGGCAAAAACGTGTAACAAACAACACAAGTATCAGAAAAGTAGAAGATCTTATGAATGTTGGTTATTTCCTAGTTTTATTACTAAATGATAAATCCTGTTGAAACTGACAATGAGTGTGAAAACTGTACTAAACTGATTAATTGTCCATCCATCCATCCATCCATCCATCCATCCATCCATCCATAATTAGATCACCTAAGTGAAACATGCACAGCCATGTGTTGTGTCGATAAAAACCTGTTGGTAATTTATTTGAAATATGTGTGAATAAAAGATTGTCACATGTTTCTGCTAACTTTGTCCATGGGTGGGTTACTCGACAAACTTCTCCTCTGGCATGTCAGAGACTGACATGCCAAACTTTCTTCCAATCAAGTGGAATCTCTTAAATCAATGCTATATTTGGTTTCTAGGGCATCGCTTCCAAGTGTCATGCGCAGGTCTTTGACAACAGTCGAAGCCATGTTGACAGTGTCGGTACAGAGCACCGAGACACGAGCTATCTGTACTTTACACGTGTGAATAATCAAGAGAGCTCAACTGACTGTGTTTCTTGTACAACCAGGAGCAAAAGAAGCGGCTCCTCTCCACGGTTTTTAAAGCGCAGTGATATTTCACTCCTCTGCCTCCTGTAAGCTTGTGAAACAGGTTCAGGAGCTAAAATCCAAAGGCCAGTCGTTGTCACAGGGATTGTAGTGACTAAACGTCTTTGAAGATCTGCTGCTAACGCTGAGAAATGCACAAATCTTTGACAGCACAAAGCTGAATCATTCCAGTCCAGAGAAGAAGAAGAAGAAGAAGAAGAAGAAGAGAAGAGATAGACACAGGGAACAAGGAAAGATGTGATTACAATCAGTTTTTGTTAGTAAAGGTCTGAATGATTCAGCGTGACATCTCTGATCTCCCACGTCTGTGGGTGTGGGTGAGAGTGAGAGGGCTCATTCATCTTGAGTTTTCTTTCCTCACCTGTGCATGTTGCTTGTCATTAGCAACCAGAAGAGAATGTGATGACAAGCATCTAGTCAGAGACTCACCCTCCCACACACCACTTTCCCCCCTACCATTCCTTCAGAGAGGAACAATAATCAATGTTATTGTGGGTTATTATAGTTTGTACCTGCCATTCAATCTCACACTGATTTTTCAAGCAGGAATCTTAATCCTTCAGTTGCTGGATGGACGGGGTCTGTCTGTCTGTCTGTCTGTCTGTCTGTCTGTCTGCAGCCAACCCAAAGCAAAAAGCCCCGAGATGGGATTCCATCTTCAGCCTGTGGCTTTTTTTTATTTAATTTTTTTGAAATTATTATCATCAGGGAATTACATGGCCATGTACAAAAAATGTGTTGCCTTGTCAGGGACGCTTTTTTTCTGATAGACAAGAGCTTGAATAACTTAGAAAGTATTTTAGGAATTGGACACCTTGTTGAGCAACACAGTGATGTAGAGGTTAGGACTCTCGCCTCATACTGTGAATTGCTGGATTGACTCCAGCAACCTGCCATTCTATATCAAATAAAGTGTGTTAGAGGATGGGAAAATACTGTCTCAAATATTCAAATTATTAAAGTTGAGGAATGTTCAGGGTTGTGTCTTGCTTTTGGAGGTTTTCCGACTACAGAAGAGTGTCTTGATGTTCTCGCTGACATCTGTGCCGCTCCCCATCAAAGACACAGACATACAAATAAAACCGATCCAAATCCCTGTCAGCTGCAATATTCAGCAAGACTAAGGGGAGGAGATGTGTACTCTTGTTCGTCAAGCAGTCTCATGATATGCTGGGATTTTTTTTCTTCTTCTTTTTTTTTTTTTTTTTACAGGGTTTCGTTTGTGCATGCAGGGATTTCAGGGCATCATTGCTACTCTGACATGGTTGTCCCTGACAGTTTCTGACATGTGTCATGTCTCATGCTGAGCATGAGATGGAGAGAAAGGATAGAGGCCTGATTGGTTCATACAAGGTCACCGTGAAGATGCAGGGATCAGTTTTGACAGCCTTGGTTCATGCCATCGTGTATCTCCAAGGCTTCCGAGCACGCTCTGTGCATATACTGCACGTCTCACTGACACTCTTCACAAATTATCACTGCCTCACAAGAAAGATGAAGGCCGAGTTCGACAGCAGTTGAATTTTATCTGATTCACATGGGAAACAAGTAAAGACAAAGTGAATTGAATAGATGATCACAGCATAACTTGATCAGCACACAGATATAGACTAGAAGATGTGGAAATGTATATATATATATATGCTCATCATCAGTATGTGATTGGAACTTTCTAACTTTGTAAGTCGTTCTTGTATTTGTAACTCAGCTGCAAATGTTTTTGTGGTTACAGGTTGTATCTAAACTCGTTTTTATGTTCATGTTAAAATGAAGAATTTATTGCCTCGAGCATTTGAAGATTTTCAGGTTAAAACATCCCTTTGTCCTTCTCGTGAAAACCCAAAGAAATTAGTTTCATCACTGTCCTGTTTATATTTATTTTCAGTTTTTCAGTATCTATCTTATTCATTTAGTATTTCCTTGTTAAAATGACGTGTCATCAATGTAACTTTGTGGCTACCCCAACTGCTGCTGTTTTTTTTCTGATGTACCATTATAGAAATAACTTTCAAGACGTTTCTTTATCTGGAGGAAAAGCAAGAATGGACGGTGTCAATCTGGAAAATATGACCTGCTTTTCAACACAATACTTGAAAAGAGCAGTGAAAGTATTCCTGCTCCAAAAATGTTTACTAATTTGTTTTAAAATGAATGAGAATTCCGTCCCTGGGTCATAATGACAGAATGTCATAGCCAACAGAAGGTAGAGTATTTCATGTGCTGGAATACAGTGGAGTCAACAATTGCTATCCGACAGGTATGTGTGAATCAAAAGCGGGCAGACAATCTCGGTCCACTTGTAAAGTTATTTGTTCCTTCCTTCTTATTGATCCACTTTCCGTCCTCTCACTTTACGACCACACGCTTCAGGAGGTGGAGTGATTGACAGGCTTGTGCTCTGTCTCCGCTGGATAACACCCCTCCCACCGCTCCCGTTGCCACGGTGACAGATGGGTTTTCTCTGCTGAAACACTCCGTTTCCATCTCTGTCACCTCAGATTGGTGAGAGAGAGAGAAGTGCTGGGTGAGATCTTAGTCAATCCTACATTTCCTATGACAAATGACAGTGGTGCAGGCAAACAGTGTGCACAGCGAGTCCTCCATGTTTCTAACTGTGGCAGCATCTCGTAGTCTGTCATGCCGTGCTCTTGTGCACTATTATTACGCTGCGACATTAGCTGACATGAAAAGCAGGCCAGCGCGCGTGGGGGCCTGCGTTTGATTCACAATGGGGATATTTCTGTGTGTGCTCTCTCTCTCTCTCTCTCTCTCTCTCTCTCTCTCTCTCTCTCTCTCTCTCTCTCTCTCTCTCTCTCTCTCTCTCTCTCTCTCTCTCTCTCTCTCTCTCTCTCTCTCACATGATACTTAAGTTTAGTGCTTCGGCGGCCCGGCGATCATAGGTAGGAGGCTCTGATTCAAAAGGCAGCTGGAACAGGTCAAACAACAGCCTGGAGGCAGTCGCTCCGTCGGCTAAAGTGACCCTACTTTCGCCGCTCTCTCTCTCTCTTTCATTCCTTCTGTCAGGCTTTCCCGTTGTCACTAAGCATCAGCTCTCACAACGTCGCCATTAGCGCAGCTCATCATTCACGCAAGCAGTGCCGATGGCACAATTGGGCCAGTGCCAAGCAAGATGGATGACATCATGCGCTGAGCTTGTTGCCAATCCGGTGAGATTTCTAGACACCGACGTGGAACACTGGACGTGATTAGCGCGGAACCCGTGACATCACCCTCAAAACCAGTTTCCCTATGGAGGCAATGACATCATCCATCTGAGTCAATTATTACAATCACTGGTGTCTAATAATCTGCTCCCGTGTCTTCATAAGTACTGATTACAAGTCCCGGATCGCTCCTGAACAAATGTGTGTATCTATCACACTGAACCAGGTGTGAGGAATGACTCACTGCTAGACTGTCTATCTGGTGCTTTCGAACACTCGCACATGACTGCACAAGCTTCTGTGTTAAGTTGAACAAATGTACCTGCTGTCGTTTCTGATCGGAGTCGATCTGATGTCGGTGTCCAATCTAGTTTACCTCCAATCTGTTCTCTCCTCTCTGATCCAATTCAAACCAATTTGGCACCATCCCATCTTGTCCTGTCCTATCTTGTTGACTTCCTTTCCCTTTTTTTTTTTTTTTTTTACAATTTTGTTTTTATAAAAATGGGAGATTAACCTGAATAAATATACGCATCATGTATTTTTTCAGCTCACTAAACATATTCTAATCAGATTCTGTCTCATTCTATCACATCAGTCTGGTCCAGTTTAGTGTTAACCAGTCTGGTCTCATTCGATCTGATCCCATCCAATCCTGTTACTCAAATGGATCCCGTCCATCCCATCCAGCGAAGGTTTGAAAAGTCATCCGTCTGCTGATTTTACCTGTGAGGTGGAAGAAAAACACACCGTCGTCTCTTGAGGCGGCTTCTTGCTCCAAAGCTCTGTCGTTTGTTGGATCTTTGCAGAGGCATCTAAAATCCATTCTGCACATTCCGAGTGTTTGATATATAAAACACATTGAGCTTTTCTTTCTTTTAAGCACAAAAGAAAAAAAATAAATAAATGGGGAAAGAAAATCTGGGGAAACACTCATGAGATTCATGAGATTCCCTGACAGAAGGAGGTGAGTTCCCACGAGGAGATAAGAGAGTGAAACTCTTCTGAAGAAGGGATGACAAACATGACTCAAAGGTGTGAGCAAGTTTGACAAATAACTTCCTTGTCATGTGTGCTCACAGGTCATAACCTTGTTTTTGATTGAACGTAACAGATATCTTTCTGCAAGTCTGCCAAAGACCTGAAAATTCCCTGGAATATAATAATTGTATTTTTTTTTTATATTACAATATTTTCTCAGTCCCAGACATCTTTACATCTTTGCACATTGCTTCATCTGAGATGTTACTGAGTCCCATTGGCGCATTTGAGCAGTTTTATCCTTTAAGTCTTCCCTGCCTCCTTTGTTGCTCTAAACTCTGTTTTTGCTGTTTGACATGAAGTACATTATCTCCCTGTTGGGAGCCAGACGTGTTGGAGAAGAAGCAGATGAGGGAGCGAGGTGAGACGCTGAGCTGTCGGCAGTGATAATTAAGAAGAACCAGGTGGACATGTGTGACTGTCGAATTACTCACGAGGCACTGCATACATGCACACACACACACACTCATTGGTTCTGCGAGCACGGACATGCACGTGTGCGCTAAAAACGGCTCCGTGTAGATAAACATGCACGCACATCTGCATCCTGTCGGGCCTGACAGCAGTTCACACATTTTGTTCAGCAGGTATGTGACATGTCTAATTACGGGTGGGTAATGAACATCTTTCCGGATGCTTAGAAATGGTTACTGCACTGAGGGGGAAGTCTCACTGGAGACACTCGACGTACTCCTGTGATCCAGAAGGAAACACACAAACATACACACGCCAACACTGCGAGTTTCTAAGACTTCCAGCAGGAGTGTCAAACATTTTATTTTTGGATCCACATACAGCCCAATTTTTATATTAAATGGGTCAGAGGATGACATGATTGCATAATGGCATATAAATTTTGATAACGGCAAAGGTTCCTGCTCCAGTTTTAGGGCAAAAATAAATGCAAATGTACATATTTAATTCTGTCTATCTATGTGGTATGGTATATGGTAACTAGCCTTCACAGCAGCATGGCTGATTAGTAACATTACGATTTATTGATAAACTGCTGTCTTTTCAAAAAAAACAAACAGTTGTACATTTTTCAAGTTCATCTCGTAAGTCCGATCAAACCCCTTATTGGCTATTTATGGCATTGGGTCCATGTGTTTAACACTCCTGCCTCATGGGGACATTACATTGACTTATATTGATTTCTTGCAGAGTTAGTTTACACTCTCTAATGCTTTGTTAACCCCTAAACTAACCGTAACCATATGTAGACCATGACACTCCTATAAGTATTCCATGATTTCAGTAAAGGGGCCCTCCATTATATTATAGTTAGTATAGGATTGCTTCTAGATCCCCACTAGCACGGCTCCATCATATCAGGTAAAAATGCAAGATGTCATTATGTTGATAAAGTCTTGCTATAATGATATAATGTGCAGCAGATACTCGTAAGTAATAATAATTATTACCAGCTGTGGTGGGAGGTATGCTCTCTCTTCCTTTTGTCCTCCTGACTTCAGCCCTGTGGACAACACCAGGTGTGAAACAATTACAGCGTTCAATTCATTAGACATTTGCAATTAAAGTTCATTAGACATTTTTTGCCATTTTGAATTTAAAGAGGAGTGTCTTTTATGTCTGTCAGCTGAATAATCGGTCAAGACGAATGTTATGGTCCTTAAAAGTATTAAACAACTCATCTCTCTGAACCCGTCGTTAATCTGTCTACGTAAGTGATGCACTGAAACACTTTTAGTCTTTACTTAATGTTGAGTACTGAAAATCCAGAAAATATATGCATTACATCTGGTATTCAAACCCTCCACACATATATTCAATTCAATGTATGAATATATTTGATTTCGATTGAAAGAATCATTACATTTCCTGTTTGATCCCAGCAAATATATTTTAGAGTGCTGTGGGGGGGACAACAATGTTCTGTCTTCCCCTTGTGGTGTGGCTGTTGTACCCTGAGGGGGTTTTGTCAGCATCCAGCAGTGACAGCAGGATAAAATGGATTGTCAAAGGTGAGGAATTGTGGGTAATATTTTGAACCACTCGAAGCACATTTTCGTTTGCACAGATTCTGGCGACTGTCCTGGTCACTTCTAGTCAGCAGCACACGTATCAGTAATTCTGAGAGCATCAGCGAGCGTGGAGGGAAAATGTGCTCTCTGCAGTGAAAAATGCCTCAACATCCGCGTGCCACAGAGACAGTTCATGCATACAGATCACATGGAGGGACAAAAGACACGTGAACCGCCTGACAGAAAAGAATCCAAATGTACCGTTCATTTTGATAAACCCAGGCAGGGGGCATGCACGGGCATTAGGACGTCCCATTATAGCCATTACTTCAGAGCCCCTTATATTGGTCATCCATGACATGTATGGCTCCACATTATGAGGGAATCCATAGTCCATAGATTATTATATAAAACTGCCTGCTGCAGCATGAACGTCATGATGTGAGCGGCACTCCAAGTCATGACAGCTGCTGAGAAGTCCTCAGGGCACTGAGTGGGTGTACGACTGTGATCCTTCGTGCTGCATTATGCAAAGAGAGACGCTCTAAGAGTACCTCTACAGTGTGGCACATGGACAGTCCAACTATTTATTGTGTAATAAGTGTAATATGTGACACTTTGTGTTTGAACTGGTGCAGTTTCTGACCAAGCTAAAATAAAAAAAAAGTCTGACCTTAAAACAAATCTGGAGTCACATGAAGCAGCATTTGCTGTCACGGTGGTTGCTGTAATTCACGTGAATCACACACTGACAGTAACATCGCTGACGGCTTTTTTTTTTGTTTGTTTGTTTTGTTCCAGGAGTCTGTCCTCTCTTTGCTTCATCACACCCTGCATGCTGTCACTCCTCCTGCTCTCTGCCTTTCACTTTCTCCCTTGTCATGCTTTGCACCCACTGTTCTTGCATAAATCCCGGCGCCGGCGAGATCCGCGAGACTTTTCACTCGACGTGACTGGGAGAACTCACAATGACAGAAAATCAGTAATTAGGAAACATGAAGAGCTGTTTGTGAACACCAAAGCGGGCGAGGGAGGGGAAGAAAGAGGAGAAAGAAAACGAAAGGCGTATGAATGAGGGCGAGATTGATAAGATGCGTGAAGAAGCCTCTCGTCTCATTGTGTGTAATAATTAGCCCATGTGGTTCCCCTCTTCTTCATCATTACCAGCATGCTGCTCTGTTATTACTGGGATTAATGCACACTGGGCACTGTATATAATAGCAGTCGTTGGGAGACACAAAAGAAGCCTCCGACTCCATTTTCCTTTATAACCTGGCTTCTCACTAAAACCAATGCAATCACTTGTATGAAGAAATGAAAGTGATCCATTAACACCCCCAGGCATTATTTCCCACCTCTGGGGAGGCTCAACATCTCCATCACATCACCATGTCTGCATTTGCCAGTGTATCATTGAGTGATACCTTCCACAATGCAAGGAATTTATCATCAGGCACAAGGCTTGTTTGTTTTTGATAGTCTTCCTACAGGCCCTCTGGTGGGTTTCCTAGCAACAGGTCTGTGTCAGGGCTGCGGAAAGGGGGGATAGCAGTGTCCCCGTCCTGATTATCCTCTAATTACTTTAATGGAAAGGAAGCTCTGTGGATACCTACCCCCACCTGCTTACAGTCTCATTTTAGAATCCCGCAGATTGGCAGCTAAAAAGGCAGTCACCCATTTTCTCTGTCTGCACGACAGTGTACTGCTGGGAGGAGCACGTCAGCATTCTTCTCATTGAATACGCCTCGGCAACCTAATTACTTTATGGCGGATCCATCCATCCATCCATCCATCCATCCATCCATCCATCCATCCATCCATAAATCATGTTTTTACCTGTCTGTTTACCAAAACTAACATCAAAGGCAGAAACAGATAAATCGATCATTATAAATACTGACTGTTGATCATTGTTCAAGGTAAAAGAGCTAATTGTCAAAAACATTCATTTCAATTTACCTGTACGATTATAGTTATGATGAAAGCACATTTACCAGACAAACAGGAATATAAAAAAATGAAAAAAATAAAGAAACGTTACCATAGAGCAGGATGTCCCTCTGGTTTCTCTCGGGTCGCGGTAGAGTGTAACCTGATGTCTTTTCTATTGTTTTCTTTTCACTTCCTTTTTTGTGGATCCGGTAGTCGTGTTTCCTTTGCTATGGGTGAGTTTGTGGTTGGTCTGGACGTAGAGGGAAGCGACCTGCTCTTCTGTTCTTCTTTGCAATGCCAGCAGAACCTAATTCATTTTGGAGGTGGTTGTTTGATTTTTAAATATTTGGTGAGGTTGAACCTTTTTTGGTTTTTTTGGTCACTTGCATGCAGAAACCCTGTCTCAGTTGAAAGATAAATAAGAACTCCTCCTTGGTTTGACAAGATTAATGAATGATAAAAACAGATTGAATTGTTCAGATATTACTCCAAATGTTTCTCTGTATGAATTTATGATTTTGCAAGGAGTGAAACAGATTACATAAGGTAATTTGTAAATATAAGGCACAAACTATTATTCAAAGATGTGAGTGTAATTACTTTCTCCCATGACAACAGTTAGTCAAGTACTCCTTTTTTTGCAAACAGCTGTACTTTCAAACTTCAATGACTGTACTTATAAATCCAAACATGCCTCCTCACAACTGCGTTTGATGATTGAGTGTGTTAACATGCTGGGATTAACATTTTGCAAAAAAAAAAAAGCTTCACTGTTCCTCAGCCTGACAGAGCTGACAACGTAGCTGCAGCCTCGTCTTGTTCCTCAGTTCCTCCGTTACGTCTCAATATCTGAAATACACAAGCATTGTTATCGAGCACCGACAGTGCAGCAAAGCACAGGGCACATGCAGCTGTCATCCACCGGTTACTCATCTGACTTCTGCCATCGTGAGAGGACCCGTGGTTACTGTATTGCTAAGAATAAAAAGCGCACATGGGAACTGAGAAAAGTGGAAATAAGCTGAGGCGGAAAGAAGAAGTGTAGGAGGCTGAGGTGGGGAAAATGACAAGGAGCCAAGGAGGAATGAAAAAAGACGAGCTCTTGCTTGGTACAAAGAGAGAGTGTGAGTGTGTGTGTGTGTGTGTGTGTGTGTGTGTGTGTGTGTGTGTGTGTGTGTGTGTGTGTGTGTGTGTGTGT
This sequence comes from Lipophrys pholis, assembly GCF_963383615.2. Lineage (NCBI taxonomy): Eukaryota > Metazoa > Chordata > Actinopteri > Blenniiformes > Blenniidae > Lipophrys > Lipophrys pholis. Next base: position 24,232,519 of record NC_137629.1, read on the forward strand.
GTGTGTGTGTGTGTGTGTGTGTGTGTGTGGGTGGATTAGTTGAATGCGCTGGAACAAGTTGTACGGTAATAAAAGGTGTTGCTAAATATTCACCTCAGTGCATGTCCCACTCTCACTATTTATTATTATGATAAAAACCCATCTCATACTAAAGGCTCCAACATGATAAAGTTGTAAAATCCATATATATCATACGATCGTCACACTATTCCCTCATGATAAATAATTTGAATGGTGCGCAGCTATCGTTTGATTGGCTTATTAACATATCCCGTCCTTTAATAAGATAAACCCGGCGGTGATCTTTATCGTTGGACGCAGTCGTGCCAGTCTTACTGTGATTTTCTGTGTGACTGCCGTGGATATGATTTCTTATACAATGCACAATCTTACTACTGAAATACCCACATCCTGAGGACGCAGTTTGAAATGCAAATGAACAGGCCAAGAAAAGAAAATTCTGGTGTGATCCGTTCCAGCAAAGTCATTTGTTTGTGTCACTTCCACTCAGCCTGCAGCAATGGCCCACCTTCCTGCAGAGACCAGAGCGGTTACTATGGTGAAGAGCTGTGAAGCAGTAGTTGCCGGTGTAGCGTTGCATTTCTACTACTTTCTCCTTGTGCCAGTATTCCTTTCTTTAATATTTCTCAACAGTCACATATAAGAGGGCAAAGCCTTTTCAAGCAGCCGTCAAAGTCGTGCCACTTAAGTTTAGCTGTGACTTTGTCGATCTTTAAGACGAGTGGTGTGGGACTGCCGGTGAGTCAGCGCGTGTAGGCCTGGTGCAGGAGGAACAGAAAGAGGCGTCTATGTATAGAGAGCATCTTTCCAGCCGGTTTAAGACTCTGACAGCTTCAATAACAAGGCTGATTGCATAACAACATAGCTGTCATAGTTGCATGGAGGACGTATATGTGTGTGTGGATGAGGCACAAAAGGTTACACTCCTCATCTCAAGGATTTGTTTTCGTGCCCATCTCATCACTCCACAATAACTCTTTGAAGATTCTGTGCCCACCACCACCCACACACCCACACCAATCAGTCAGGGCAGCTTATCCAAAATACTATTGAAAGCCCACTCTCGCTGGCATGTGTTTGCTATGTTATTGTGTGTGTGTGTGTGTGCGTGTGTGTGTGTGTGCAAGTGTTTTGTGCAAGTGTAGCTGCCTCTTCAAAGAATCCCCTGTATTTACGCACGTGTGCTCATCATCTGTGCATGCGTTTTGACGCCCGTGACTCGGTGTGCATTCGTATTAATGTGTGAGTGTTTCTCTCCGGATGTCAGCGTGCTCCTCTAATTTCCAGGCGACTGCTCCTTCCCCTCTACGATGCATCTATCCGTGCGTATTCCCAGAGAGCGGGAGTCTGTAATTCAGAACTGAATTGACAGATCCTCGACAAATCTTCCAGCCACAGTGATCTCATGGTTGTTCACCACTTCCACAGCTAACTGGCAGCTAAATTGTTTTTGTGCCGTCCGCTGCAGTGGCTGCTCAATTTGATTGGAGGCTGACAGAGACAGCGCTGTGGGATTACTCGTGTACACTCGCGTGCATGCGTGGCTCCGAATCCTCGTAGTGTGTAGTATTTTCCTGCCTGCAGTAATGAGTCAGCAGATTCAGGCCTCTGAAATGTTCCTCGGGTTCAAAGAGCGGAGGGAGCATTTTAAAAAGGGCATCTTCCCGTTTGACATCCCATTTATTGCATAACTGCTTAAATTCCTGTTCTCTGCCAGTCGTGTTTGCCTGTGGGGATTAAATCCCGCTGGGGAGAAGTTAATCTTTCAATGCTTTACAGATAAACAAAGAGAAAATTAGGTAAATAAATGAGAGCCAATCCAGTTGCAGCAAATGTGCTTTTATGCTCTTCTCTTAGATTTGATTATATTCCAATCTAATAACACCAGAACAAAAAACTAAATTACATAAACAATGCATTTTTTAAAGTCTTGTTATTGTCCATCAGTGGACAAATAATGAAAAGGAGACTGGTAGCATGGCTTCAGTTGTACCTCACATGGGCCCAGATGGCCCACGTGAATCTTTGCCAAGGCGTCAGCCAGCACTTACAAAAGCGCTCTGAGAGCTGCCTCAATAAGACTAATTATAATTCCACCAGTACATCACAGTGCTTTTACAAGGAGGATTACTGAGTTTGATTACGCTGAGAAACACCAACATACTGTACATTTGAAAAAAGAAAAGAAAAGGTAGTGAACGCATCATAAGTGAGGAAATATTTTGCATTTATGACATGGGAACGCCGAATTATACATATGAACGGGCAACATCAACTTGCATGGATAATATGATACATAAAGGTGGTTGTGTGGAGTTTTTAGTGGCATGGATATCTAAATGTCATATAAACCACTTTATTTTTTATAAAATGTACCAAAAGAAAAAGGCATGGCAGTGATTGCTTACATGTTCTCCCTGTGCCTTTGTGGATTTTTTCTCACATCCTAAAAAAGTGTTTGTAAATTGTTTGTAGTCCATGTGTGTCTGCTTGTACTGTATATCTAGATAGATAGATAGATAGATAGATAGATAGATAGATAGATAGATAGATAGATAGATAGATAGATAGATAGATAGATAGATAGATAGATAGATAGATAGATAGATAGATAGATAGATAGATAGATAGATAGATATATTTATATACAGATATATATATACATAACATGCATTGCCCCAACCTTGGTTTTATTTCTAGCTATAAAGACACAGAGCTCATCATACCTTTTAGTGAGTAATTCACAGTTGATTTGCCTTAACACACAGTTTCTTGTAATAATGAAGACTCACCGCGGTGTTGCAATGTGATTTTACCAGCAGTCGAGCCACATTTCTGAACCCTGCAGCCAATATGTTTTCCTTTATCCGTTACTTTGGGTTTCTTGAGCTGCATGAATGGATGCCTCTATCTGTGTGACATCTCTGTAGGCTCGGGCTGTGCTCACTGAGGGGCCCGGTGAAATGGCCTGTAAAAGCAGCGTGGCACACTCCTCTCTATCACTGCTCTACAGCTGGAGTGTGTCCGCAACGCACGCAAAGCACGACATGACAGACGACGTTATATTGACTCGCATTTCATTCTCAAAGTGGACGCTGGTCCTGTCAAAGGGACCGCGTAAACAGAATTATGTCCCCACAACCGGGGTAATACAAGCCCTCACACACACACACACATCCCTCCGCCCTCTTTATTTCGCTCTCTCTCTTTCACTCTCTTACACTCGCAAATGAATTCCCGCTCTCACTGATCATAGCCATTGACTATTATCTGTCTTCATTCCTGGGGCTGGGGAGACAGCTGGTAGCACTGCACCAGGGTGAAAGATTAGTCTCCGCTCTGTTCGGCTCCCTGCATGACATCCCACATCAGCAAGTGGATAACTATGCCCTGCACCCTTGTTTGTCTTCTCTTTAAGCTATATTGCAATGTCATTCATGTAAATGTGCTCCAATCAGCATAAACAACGATCCTCATTTAGCATCTTAGGAGGCTAATTTTATGAGGCAGATTCCTGCAGACCATCATTTGAAAAAAAAAACAAAAAAACAAACATTTGTGAGACACAAGTCCTCCTTTAACTTCAGGGAACTGGTTGATGTACAGAAGGAGCTGTGCAGGCCTGGAGGCTGTTCAGGGACATGTTATTGAGTGGAAACAGCCTCCATATCGCATGAAACCTGCAGCGTGCGCGAGTGCGTGCGGGAGGACGCACCAGCGAAAGAGAGAGGGATTGTATAGCTCATGTTTTAAATTGATTGTGCTCCTGTGCAATTCATTACATTATCTCTTGTGCACACAGCACCCCTCCCCATTGGAGGGCCAGGGTCAGCGAGTGACCGCAGTCTGGCCAGTGAAAGATGATGACAAATAAAAAAGAAAAAAACACGTCTGGCCACAGAACGAGAGAGAGAGAGAGAGGAAGTGAGACGGGAAAACCAAGACTCACTTTGTTCTCGTTTAGTCGGAACAACAAATAAAGACACTGTGCCAACAGATATTGCTGAGACCTCGACATTTGTTTCACTCTCACGGAGTGAAAAGTTGAATATTTTACTGAAATATTGACAGACTGCCGACTTAGCAGGACATTTTGTTACCAACAGCAAAAAGTTTGCACAAGACAACTGTGTGATTCATTATATGATTCGCTCTCGGTATTATAGATGAATTTCAATTCCAGAAGGCCAATGAGTGTGAAAAGATGGATGATGGATGACAGTACAAATGTCAGTATTGTGCTAATGCAAAAAAGTAATGTTCAACTTAATGTCAAACTATTTATTACTGAATGAAAAAAAATTAATTTAGGTGGCAGAACTTAGTCATAAATCTGCTCCTGAATCTGTTAAAATATTCAAATCTACATCATGTATGATAAGTTAGAGTGCTGTGTGTGTCTGCTGCACAAAACCAGTAACGACTCCCTCGTTTCTTTCACCAAGCCCTTAAATGTGACATCACCTCTAATGCCTCGCTAATCTCATTGTGCAGAGGGGCGTGGTTCTGCTCTCCAATTTGTCATAATCAGACTTCAGTTCATTATGCTGACGTTTCCGGTGTGTGGTCTCATGCATGCCCACACACACACACACACACACACACACACACACACACACACACACACACACACACACACACACACACACACACACACACACACACACACACACACACACACACACACACTGATGGTATAATGCATTTCCAATTCCCCAAATCTATGGGCCAGGAGGCCTCACAGTAAATGACATCATCATGAGAATGATTACGTTTGCAGTGAAATTAAATTATATAAAAATTACATTACGCTTGCTCTATCTATCTATCTATCTATCTATCTATCAATCTATCTATCTATCTAGCAGCAGATTTGGCCGTTTACCCACACAGTAGCAGTGACTTATGTTTCTTTTGACATATGGACTGCATGAGATGTGAGAATGGAACTACCAACCTGCTTTACCAACTGAGCAACAGCTATAAAACCTATATGGTGAATTTGCGTATGCTATTTCAAAGAGAAAATCGACTGGCTGCAGTGCAGGGTCAAATGCCGCATGTTTACTTGCATCTATTATACTAATGCATATACTAATGTTTGATGAGCACAAAGTGGATTTTCTTTCGGGCTACAAATAGATCTGTTGTGTGTCAAAAAGCATTGTGACATCTGTGGTTTCCCACTGATCTCTGATCGGCGGACCATCAGGACTGTGATGAGGCCTCTTCCCCCGAGGGGCTCATACAGTATGTGTGCTAAAGTGTGTTGCATTCATTTAAAGCTAAATGATGCTTTCAGTGCTCCTTTCTCATCTGAATCCATGTTACAAAGACACATATTGCCAGTTCTGAACAAATACAATGCATTTTTTGTGTAGCTGATGATGATGTGTCGTTCACACTTCAGGTGTCCTGAACCGAGATTGACCATCTACAGTCAATTAGCCCGCTACTCTGAGAGATGCTAGAACTGCCAGCGCTGCAGGGGACATCTTTATTCCTGTCATACAAATGAGAGGCAGCTTGGATCCGCCTCATTTATCGCCTGTCGATGGCGTATTGCCTTTAAAGCGGAGCCGCTGCAGCAATACAGCTGTCTGCTATGGCATAACAAGAGAATCGCTCGAGCTGACCAAAATAAAAAAAAAAAGCAATCTAATCCAACTCCACACCATTAGCATTATAATAGCTAACCGGCAGGGGTTCGGTTTTAGATGTGGCGGTGTGACAGTTGATGAATTAGCTGACATGCTAAAGCTGACATGTACGTGTGAATAGCTCCAAGTCATTAAGCACTCTGTCACCGGGTATTTTATAAACATACTATGCCTGCTCGTGAGATTTTAAGTGAAACAATCTGCTGCAGTGAGGCGGCGAAGCTCAGAGGCATAAAGGCTGAATGAGCGTTAGAGAAAGAAGAAGACAAAAAAACTAACAAATCTGCTAATTGGTGAAATAGTATAATTGTGTGAGCTGGAAATGACTGACATCTTTAGTGCAAAACAAACTGCAAATGGCAGTGAAGAATATGCTTCTTTATTTACACAAAACAGTGCTGCAAGCATTAACATCCTCAGAATGAAATTCACACAATTCCACCTAAACTCTTGTCACACATGTTGTGGTTGAATGACGGACTTCCTCATACATTTCACATTCAAAGGTAATCTTAGGAAATGCTGCTTTGGGTCCATGGGCAATAAAATAAAAGGAAATGTAGACATGTCACTCCATGACGAGATAATGTGTTGCAATTATTTCTGCTGTTGCTTTTTGCTTATGCTCTCTATTCAGACACATTTTCTTTTATGTTTTAATCATTTATTCGTGATTGTGTTTTAATTATGTTAAACATGTTGATGTTCCTTATTATTTACTATGATTTAAACATTGTTCAGCACTTTAAATTGCCTGCAGCCTTATCTGAACGATGCCGTAGAAATAAACAAAGAAAGACATTTCATTATATATAGCCTGCAACTATTGCACTTGTCACACTTTTTTGCATTGGAAGGCCTATCGTTTGACATTTGACATGTAAATTCAGTGTATGTATATAGAGAGCAATACATTTTACGATCTGATCTATGTTCTGTACTTTGCCATCAAAAACTTACAAGGGCTAGGCAATGTTCGGAAAACACGAAAATAAAAATACACTTAAATGTGTAAATATTTTCAGTGATGATTTCACTCCTCATGTGACCGTCATTCAGCTGTATTGTGACTATGCAGTACAACTGTAAATAAAGTAGCACAAAGACCAAAGCCCAAACATGCCTTTTATTCTGGGCCACCCTTTCTTTGGTGACGATACAGTTTTCACCACAAGAAGTAAAGACTGAGCACAGAGTCTGATTTCAAATTAGTATTGCATCAAAACAATCTATATGAGACAAGTGAGGAGGCCAGAGGAAGTCAATACTACAGACGACTCTCTGGAAAACTGGAAAGTTACAGTTGCAATGAAGATTGTTCTGGCAGAGACGAGGTGTGGGGGTGAAGGCCATCGGGGAGGAGGAAGAACAAATATTCAGACGTGGGCGTAGGGATGGACGTGTGCGGGAGAGGCATTCACAGACTGATTTTGTGAGAGTCAGGAGGAAGAGAGATTGAAATGGTGAAGACATGTGAGGCGGTTACAAGATCATTTTCTATCTCAGAAAGACCCGGGAGAGTCCGACACAGAGCTGGTCAATATCTGTCAGCTTTGCTTCCATATATATTACATTTTGATGATGTGGGGGATGCATGTTGGGGGGGGCAAAAAGTGTGACACACACACACACACACACACACACACACACACACACACACACACACACACACACACACACACACACACACACACACACACACACACACACACACACACACACACACACACACACACACACACACACACACACACACACACACACACACACACACACACGGCCGGCAATTCCCCCATTGTTCCACTGTGAATGACCACAGGTGAATTCATACTGCGCTACATCCTGTGTTTATTGTATGCCAGCCTTCACAGAATGAAGTATTACTGCGAGTGTTGGTGATTTACAAAGACCACCTGCTTCTCTGTTTGACTTCACTTCACTACTACTGTCATGAGTCCTCACCCTACACGGACAAAATAAGACACTAAAACGTCCATCTAACCAGTTCAACCGACTCTTTACTATGAGTCACGTAACTGTTGATTCATTTTCATTCATTTAGTTGATGGATGTTTCTTTTGAACCGATCCCTCAGTCATGCTAAGTTGTCATAGCAACGTGTCTGCCAGGGATATAAACTCTCTGTTTTGGGTTGATTTATGCAGCTAATAATTCCACATTCACCAGCACCTAAAGGACATCTTGGAAGCTTTTAGCATTTAAACCAGTATATTAATGCACATGTAAAACAGTGACACACGCTTGACTACAGGAAATGTTTTAAGGTTATCTAAAGAGGAGTGGATGACAACTGAAAACACAAGGAAGAAGTAAAAGCACTGAGCTAATTCAGTGCTCAGTCTGTGAGTTTAGAGGAGGCTGAGAGCACCGAGGGCAACAGAGGCAGACAGGCTAACTGCGTCTGGAGTCCGAACCCAGACCTCCATCGAGATTCAGGCCATTTCCAGCTTTCTATAGCTTTGGCTGTACATCAGTTGAAAGGCCCGCCTTCAAACACCCAGACGCTGCAGGCTTTGGTCCCATAGTTAAGTAGGCACCTGGCGAGAATCCATTCCTACTGTAACATAAGAGAGGTCACTTTCTAGTTCATACGCAAACGATACACGAACCACCTCTGCGCAGCCTCAACGTAAACACTACTCGCAGCCTCCAGGATGATGTGTGGTGGTGAAGCACCGTGTGATGGTCTCTCCCCTGACCTCTCATATATAGTGTATGTGCTCACACACCTTCGGCCTGTGTATGTGTGAGTCTGACTTACATTAGACAGTGTTAGAAAAATGAAGCGCCACTTCATCCCAAGGGTGATAGCAGATTGAGCCGCCAAGATTACCCAGAGAGCCGTGCAGCGTGGTGTGGTGTGCATACGTCCCAGTTTCTGATGCATGAGCGATCTATAAATTCATTCTGAGCTCCGGGGCGAGAGATTTTATTTACAGGGTTGTTTTTTTTTAACGTTGCCTTGGACTACGAGAGCCTCCTTATAGGAGCACCAGACCTCGACGTTTCAGGTCGAGGAGCACAGAACAGGACAGAGACAAGTGGGAGAAGCCCAATCTGCACTTATATTACTTTACTGGAAAGGTTAAAACAGTGAAATAAAGACTTGGGAAGAATCACTTTAACCAGTCTCCAAAGGCGCAAGGTTGGCCAAAACATACATATTTCATTGTAATGCTATTTCATACAGTAAGATCATCGTTAGGAAAGGAAAGAACTATTCTTGCTGTGGTAACAACCCAGAGCTGTAAAGTCCTGTCTATTTCATCATAAACAAGTACAACACTATGGGGAACAAGAGAATACAAACAAAGGGCCAATTTCTAATGAAAGAGGAAGTAAATTACATTACACTCATAGTATAACTGCAAAGTCTGCCATTCCTCTAATTTGTTTCTCAGTATAACACCCTATTTGAAGGCAATAATTGGAAAATACATATGAGAGACAATAATTTATGTCAAATTTTCTGGTCAAAATTCCCAGTGGTTATTCCCTTGTTCTTAGTATTTATATTTATTGACTGCACAGACATTTATGTAAGTCTATGAGTACAAATTGTGCCGTAAATCTGGTTAATATAGTGAAACTGTTACTACTTTTACCGACATTAATCTGTCACTCCATCTGGAATCAGACTTCATTTCTCATTGGCACCTCAGAAACAAGCCACCGGCATTGCTTTTCGCCTAAAAGCCTGCTGTGCTTCTTAGCTGTAATTAAGGGAACTCTCAATGCTCCAGCAATATTCACTTCTAGCTCTGTGGAAATGGTCCAGAGGCATTTCATCATTTAAACTATACCTCTGTGAGAAGTCCATGACAAAAGAGTGTGAAACTGGTGCAGAAAAAAATGTAAACGGCGATGACTCAGGGAGACCAAATGTACGCTGGGCTTTCAGTTGCTGACCTCAGCGACTTTCTTTTAATATGGAGCTAATCCTTTCATCTGACTTGAAAAAAAAAACTTTGGTGGAAATATTGTCAGAATGTGTGGAGGCAGGAGAATACGTTGGACACGCTTGAGTGGCCGTGGGGATGGGCTGGTGACATATTTTGTTCAGGTGACATTTCTATATCGTCCATCCAGACTTCCACTATATATAAAACCTCATCTTGTTAGGGGTTGCAGGGGCACTGGAGCAGATCCCTACCGACTATGGTACAATCTGGACCACCCAGTCCATCGCAGGACAAACACACACAGACAATTTAGAGTGATCATTTAACCTGTTTTAGGACTATTGGATGAAACCAGAGTAGCCAGAGGAAGCCCAGGCACCACAGATGTTTCTCATTACTATTTTCAACTCAGTGAAGCTGTAATTATGTATTTTTCCAATTTCGAGTTGACATTTGAATTTGAGTTGTAATGAGACACATTTTACCGAGAGGAGAATCAAATATCTGACAATGTTCAAGTCATAAGGCACTCAACCTGCACTGAAGCATAAAGGTGATACCCATTTCCTTGAAAATGTAGACAGAAATTCACCATATCATCTTTCTTCCTTTTTCTATTAACAAAAAAAAAACAACCTTATTCATGTCACTCTTTCAATGGACTACAGCTTGAAAAGGGCACTTTCTCTCCCATACATGCCCTATTCTGCTTTTCTTTTCTCCTGTAAAATAAAAGCTGCAGCATACCTCCTTCACAAAGTGAAGTGCTCTGATTGAAGCCGCCACCTCATGCATAGTGAACACGGGGCCATACAGTAAGGTAATCAGTGACCAGTAGCAGGGAAATGGCAGAGAGGAACATAATGACTGACAAGAGAAAACTAGGTCATGAAGAATCTTCTGTGTTGTGTTTCCATCTAAACTGAAAGCCATCCCACCCACCTCTTCCTGTACCCCTCCAATCTACCTTTAAAAAAAAAAAGCCATCTCTTCCTCACCCCTTTCTTTAATCGGCCTCTCATTGTTGCCCGACCCCCCCCCCCCCCCCCCTTCCGATTCCCCCTCTCCCCACCTCTCAGGAAATCTCTTTAACAGAGTGAGGACCTTTTCCTCTCCTCCTGCAGGCATCTATTTGGTGCAGTTAATGGGTAGTTGAGAAATGACTGCTGGCAGCGAGGGAGGAAGGAGGACCAAGGGTGGAAGTCAGGGAGAGGAGCGGCGGCGCAGACTTCTCTTTTGTCTGAGTTGATAGGAGACAGGCCAAATCATATCACAGTCCTTTAGAATAGTGACCGACACATTGTCATAGTGGGCACACACTGAGATGTGCTCAATCGAATTTGGAGTTCTAAACATAAAAGCTATAAATCCTGATTTAAGGACTCAAACTGTCTGAAATAATAGTCCATTCAAACATGGTTTGCTCTGAGAGACGAGGCAGCGAGGCCTTTCTAACGGGACAGGAACCTTTAGAGAGACCTGGCCCACATACTCCACGCTCTCCGTCTCTGTGTGCTTCCTCATCTTCCTCTTCCTCCAGCTCCCCTTCAATCAGCTAATTTAGATGATTTTTCTTCCCTTCTTTTTGACACTCACTCTGTTGCCTTCCTCCGTCTCCTCAGCCCGTCTCCCTTCTCTTTCTCATTACTTCCACTCTGCCTGTGGTAGTCTGGCTGACTTGGTGCCTCCTCCGCTCCTCGCATGTCTCCATGTGGATCTAATGGTTAAATAACGACTACACATCTCGTCTTTAACTGCTGGGTGATCAGGGTAAGAAGTCTCGGTAATCTTTCTCCAGGCCCTCATTGATTCAGTGAAAACGAGGCCTAATAAGATCCAGGGGGATAGTCATTATGGGTGTGTGAGACAGGGTGTTGCCTCTTCTTTAATGAAGCCTCTTACAAAACACAGAGAGCAATTAAAGAGACCAAAGCGAGAGGACACCGCTGCTTGAATGTGACAAAATGGGCTTTGATGATGGTGTAAAGAAAGTCAGAACGAGCAAGAGGGAAATGCTGTGGAATAAATAATGCCTCCAGCTACTCCAGCAATCACAGCTTGCTCTGAAACTTTCTGTTGGGAAATATACAAAAAAAAACACGGAGCACCTTCATGCCCTTTGAAAATTTGTTGGAGGCCTTAAATGTAAAACACATGGAGTGAAGAAAACTATTACGGTATTAAAATGAAAATGAGACATCTCTTCAGGGCTTTTCTGGACCCGGCAAAAATGTATTGCAACTCAAATATGTTACGTTTATATTGACATTGACAATATTATATTATCATATACTGTATATTGATACTGACTGTGAAAACAAATGTGTTTGCAAGAAAATTCAAAACAGAACCTGGAAATACTCAAAACATTAGAGAAAGGCTGTTATACTGTGAAACCAAAGTCTTCCTCCTACCAGCACAACTCTTCATTCTCAGTCTGCAGGCCAACTGCACAAAAAAACACAGTCTGAAAACGTCTTATTCCAAAGGGAACAACAAATAAACTCCTAATGAAGATGACACGTTAGTAAACGGCATTTCTGTCTAGCCAATAAGAGATCAATCTGGTAAATGAATTTCACTAATGCAGTGCTTTTTCACCTGCTCCCAAAGCTGGTTTGCGTTGGTAATCACATTCGCACACAAACACTCACACACCAGTGGTTGACAGCTGCCAAGCAGGACATTCAGTCCATCCTTTGGGAGCAATTTAAGTGTCTTCCTCAAGGACATCGTGTGGACAGGATGAGGTGTAGGATTGAACCTGCTCGAGCCATACATCCCCCCCCCCCCCACACACACACACCCCGCTGTCACAGCGCAGATTAGAGATAAACTTTCATCAACAAATGGAGAGATGATGTCAAATCAGCTTCTCTAAAGTCTTCCAAACGTCCCACTTTACCGGAGGGAATTTCTCACTTGAACGAGTTCAGATGCATTTCCCCCACTGGGAAATAGGAAATTTTTTTCCGCCTCCAGGTTACCCACGAATGCAGCGTGAGTAACGTACGTTTTCCCCCCACGGTGATAATGTGAGCGTGTGGGAAAAAAAAGACCTATTGTGATAGAGTTACCGAGAGAGGAACTGTGGGTGAGCCAGACGGAAGGGGAAGAAAACAAGTAAGACAAATGTAATATTGCAGCTTCTAAACTGTCAAATAACAAGGCAAAAAAAAAAAAGGGCTGTGATACAATTTACCGACGGCGCTGTGAATGATGGTGGTCCTGTAGTCACACAGCATGTAATAACAACCTTCATGGGCTTGAATATTCTCTACAGCAGATGTGTACACAGGCAGCTGTGGACACCACAGTTATATAATCAGCAATAGTACTAATAGTGTGGCTCAGATGCGGAGTGACATTAAAACGTGAGCGCCCTCGTGCAGTTGTGCAATTTTGCGGACCGATATTTTCAGTCAAAAAACAAAGTAAAAGACACCCTTTTTTTTTTTTCCTTTTCTTTTTTTGTCACTGCTCATTCTTACAACCAAAGTGAAAACGAATGACACATTTAACAAACGCTAAAATGAGTCCACTTTATATAGAAAAACACATTATCGCCCTCCTTCATCCCCCCCCCCTCCCTCTGATGCAAAGAGAGAATAATTCAATTGTTCTGCCTGAAACATTTTCTGATAGGAACCAAATCGTTAAATCTTCAAAAAGCCCCTTCATGGATATGAAAGAGTGGAATTTAGGAGGAGAGAGCAGTGTGAGAGAGAGAGAGAGAGAGAGAGAGAGAGAGCATCTGTGTCACACAGAAAGAGAGAGAGACTAAATAGAAAGAGGAGGAGAAAGAGAATTTCATTTTATATGGATTCTCTGTAAGCTTGAATGAGCCTATTCCCTGTCATCGTGTGAGAGAATTTAAAGAGTATCTGATGAATGTGGGTACCTGCAGCAGCAGGTACATTAAAAGAACAGCCTCGGCTTATTCAATCTCCGCTTTATGGTCCCCCACCTTACTCATAAGCACATCTTGCAGGAGGTAAAACTCTTCCTATTTATACCTGGATGTTTTGTCAGGGAGGAATTGATGCTGCTTTGGGATTTGGGTGCGACAGATGGAGCACTGGGCTCCCTTTTTGTGTACTATAAAAGCTTCCCATAGCATTCATTGGGGCTGGAATTACCACCCGGAGAAGGAAGCAAATGATTGCTCTGTGAATCTTTAGTTATTGTTATTTGTAGCACAAGTCTCCACTGTGCATGAATTAAATAGCAAGTGAACTTTCTATAGATGGCTTATGTTGTCTGTGCCTGCAGGGCTGGAGGAGGTAGGTGTGTGGAATCTCACTCACTCACACGCACGCACGCACGCACGCACGCACGCACGCACGCACGCACGCACGCACGCACGCACGCACGCACGCACGCACGCACGCACGCACGCACGCACGCACGCACGCACGCACACACGCACACACACACACACACACACACACACACACACACACACACACACACACACACACACACACACACACACACACACACAGAAGTAGACAGTCGGGTATGTGATCATCAGCCCTCCCACTGAGAGAGACATTGGTGTGAAATAGAGACACTCAGCATATGCCTCTGGCTCTTCTCAGCGTTACTTTCACCCGGCTTCATCTTTTGCTTTCCAGTCTCGCTGTCTAGTTTACCCACTCTCCTAAGCACACCGGCGACGTACTGTACAGCAGCTGTGGAGCCGAAACAGCCGCGGCAGCAAGCTTCAGGGGTGAAATCAACTGCTCGCTTGTCTCTCTTATGATCAGGAGGTAAATATCTAATGGCGGGGTGCATACACGCCTGCTTTGGAGTCTGTTCACTTCAGCATCGTTATGAATCAGTTCATGTTGTCAAACAGCCTTGAGTGAGCTGTGATCGGCAGAAAATTGCAGCAATATGTGTTTTCGCCTCCATTTACTCATACGCCATTAGTGTCGCAGTGAGAATAAGGTCAAAGCCAGAAACGACACGGAAATGTTTAAGTCTGAATTGAGAAATGTATGACTGCAGCACACATAATGAAGTGTGAAGTTGCAAGTACATCGTGTCCTCGTGAGGCATTTTAGTGGAGGCTCCACTCCACATAAAGCAGGTAATCACCCTGCGTGAGTGGGATTGCGTTCGTGTGCTGACATTAAAGCAACAGCTTCCCATTTCTTTTACTACATAAACTTTGCTCTTTCATTCACCCTCAGTTTTAACCCTGTGCTCTTTTCTCAATATTTTGTTACACATCCTAATCTTCATCTTTAGACTTTACAGGCTGCTTAATAAAATCATAAAAGAGAATCTATTGTAGAATATTTGATGAAGTTCTTTGTGGATTCCAGTTGTTTTTTTTTACAATGATTATGCGGTTTATTTCTGGTGAAAATGTGATCACTTATATGGACATGGACATACTGTAATTTGGATGAGTTTTATGTGCATGGGCATATAATCAAATATAAAGTCACAGTGGGGTTTATGTTATTCAATTGTATAGAATTCTGGCTCTGGTACTAGTGATCCTGGTGACGCGTTAAATTAGTAGCTCTCATGTGACCATTTTTTTCAGTAACCACTAATCTAACTATTTCCAAACCAGTGATCAGATTAAAGTTCCTTATCCAAGTCACTGTGCGTTACTGTTGTATTGTGCAATTAAGCGGTCGCATAGAGCAGGTAGTGCAATAGATAAATAGCGCAACAACAGACTACAACTATAACATTGGGTAAATAAATAGCAGTAACAGCCAAATCGGATAATAAAAGCGTGAGTCAGATATTAATACAACAAAGAATGTAGGCCAAAGGTTAAAATACGTTTTAGCAGGAGTCACTATACATATACATATATATATATATATATATGTCATATGTCTCTGTGTGTCCTGTGACCCTGAACAATGTAGGAGATGAATGCACTACTTTAATCAGCTTCTCATGTCTAAGTCTGTTTTGGATGTTGATTAAATTGCTCATAGTAATATATGTATTTTCTACTGATCTACTGAGTCACATCGTAATCTCTTTTATAGCTTTTAATTTGTCCTTTCGGCTGTCATTACACTATGTTTTCCTTGAAATGTTACCTGATTTTGAACGGGAAACTTATGCATGCAAAAGGAGAACATGGAACCTCCAGTATGAAGTGAGAGTTCTAAACACACCAGAAATGTCGGGTCCATGACGATAACATGTTCAAATTAGTAATGCAGTTACATATAAACATGGAGAACATGTAAACTCCGCCTAACGATTATTATTCCTGAAGTCAGGTTAACGTCTGTGGCTTCAATTTTATTCAATCAAGCTTTTCCTGTCATTAGTGCAATCACAAAGAGAAAAGACACATGTCAAGTCGCACTGACTTTAACCTTTGACTTATTAGGAAGTGAGAAGTGAATATGAAAAAAACATCCCCCTGAACAATGTTGGAGATTTCTGGTAAACAAGAATCAGACCGACAGACGAGAAGACAGCAACTTTAACCTCCTGTACCGACATGTGATTCTCTGCTACGAAAGTTTTTTTTTTGTTTCATAAAGCCTCCTGGTGTGCAGTTTGATTAATGATAGTAAAGATTGGCAGACTGGATCCAACAGGCGCCTTTGAGATTACAGAGAGGATCTGACATCACCTGAGAAACCCCAGACATGTTGAGATTTTATTGCTTTAACCAATCTGGATGACGGTGACCTGTTCCTTGAGTTCAGCAGTTAATTCACCAGTAGAGCAAAGATTACAGCCAACACAAAGAAACCCAATGTGTGAGTTACTGGTGGTGTACCTCTAGAAAAATGTGTGGCCATACTGTACCATGATGTATGAGCTGGAGCAGCGGCGTGTGTGCTGTGATAATGAAACTGAGGCACAGCTCCAGTCCGTTTACAGTGTAAACAGTACAGAAATGGCCTCCCTCCACTTTTCTCAGAGGGGGATGGGAGTCTGGCAGCTTCTAAATTAGAAATGGCATCAATGGTCCACAAAAGAACGTCGTGCAGCATCGGCACACACACAAACCATAACTCACAGTGTTATCATAACTCTTTTCCGGCTTCCTATTTAATCCTCGCTGGTATTCAGGAGCAATCACTGAGAACCACAAATGTACCTCCACAGTGCACTTTATACAGCCATGCTAACAGGGAGCTCATAAATACACATTTCTGTTTATCTTAGTGTGCATCAATTACATAAATAAACATGAGCTGTTTCTTAAAATGTATAAGTAGAAGGAGACCGTGGGCAAAATCTGTATCTTACGCATGCAGCACGATGGCTCGGCTAACCTGGACAGTGCTCGTGTGCAGTGCTGCCTCAGCACTTGTACAAACACAGACACAGACACAGACACACACACACACACACACACACACACACACACACACACACACACACACACACACACACACACACACACACACACACACACACACACACACACACACACACACACACACACACACACACACACACACACACACACACAAGGGAGCAGAGCCAAGAACGTATTCATAAGTATTCATAAGAGACGGCCATGCATTAATTTACATTACAGAGTATTTGCTGTGCATCAGGTGTGACCTGCGTGTGTAGCTCCACTTAGAAATGTGAAATCTCATGTGTGTCATCTACCAGGATGACCTCTGAACCTCCCATTGGTGATTCCCATCATCCTATTGTTTACTCTCCCAGACCCAGCCGGCTTTCTACCATGGCAACGGCAGAACTGGCCAATGAGCCGAGCTTTCCCGAGATTTTGTGCAAGCTGGACGCAGTTCAAATGTGTGCTCAGACACACACACACACACACACACACACACACACACACACACACACACACACACACACACACACACACACACACACACACACACACACACACACACACACACACACACACACACACACACACACACACACACACACACACACACACACACACACACACACACACACACAGGGAGCCTGAGAGAAAACACAGCGAGTCCTCAGATTGTCCTGTTAAACTCATAAACTGGCCCATCAACCTGCCAGACGTTCAGTGTCCTGATGATCCTTATTTTCATCCTTATTATTTCATCACCTCTACTATGCATTATGTCCCATTTGAAGTTCATTGAATTCCACCTCTGTTTTCCACTCTTATCGAGTGAAAGAAATTTGCTCCAGCTCCTTTAATGGCCCCTTTTCAAGCTTTAACTTTGCGAGTGCCTGCTGAGGCCGACGCAGAGCAGAGGGAGGCATTGATATTCAAACCTCTTCACATTCCCTCCATTTCCAGCAACCCTCTCCCTCTTCTTTCACTCTCACACCTCCTCACACTGTGTATCTGTCCCTCTGTCTGCTTTTCCCACCCACCCCCCGCTCCACCTCGCACTGACAGACAGACGATCACATATGGGAGCACTTCAAACACGCTCTTTTATTTTTCAAGAAGGATCCTTGGAGGAGAGCTCCAGAGAAACTCTGAATAAGTCATCAAATCAGCAACATCTCCCTTCTACCTTATATCTCCTGGCTTGTGTGCCGGTCTGTTTTCTTCAGGCTCACACAAATATTTTCATCTCTCGCAGCTTTTCTTCCTCTCTCTGCCTGCCAGGCCTCACTACACACATTTCTTCTACATTTTGCAGTTTGTTTCAAGGCCATTCCTTCCTGTCTTGTTTGCCGTGTCCCTCGGTACAGCCACAGCCACAGCCACAGCCACAGCAAGTCATTGCAACTTGTCCAATAGAAAAGGTTTGCCAGGTCGGCGGTTTTCCAGCACAATTGATTTAAATTGTTTGGCTGAATAAAGATCCTGACCAGGTTCATTGTCAGTGACACCCTAACAATGTCTCCAAAGCCCATTCATCAGTCTGACACCAGAGTAAAGAGTTGTTTGATAATCTATGTAACCACACATCCGTGTTTTCCTACACATATCCATGGGGGTTTAATAATTCATGAAAACGTCTAATTTTCATTGATTTCCAATAGACTATTAGGAATGTGTTTAAATTGACTGGCACTTTGTACAAAAGACTCCGGTGCTTTGTTTCATTTGAGGTAATCCCCAAGAGGCTGCTCCTCTCACAGGGAGCAGACGTCTAATCCGCCCTCAAAATGTTTGTTAAACTCCTTTTATCTGTGAGGCTACTGTTTTATCGTTTGCATCAGTGAACAGATGTTTTCTTAAATCTATTTTGTAAGTTATTTACAAAATCATTTCGGTAATATTTGTACCATTGATCCTTGAAGAAAGAAGACTTTATCAAAACATGTTAAAGTATATTGTACATCCTATAGTGTCCTCTTTCATGTTCGCCCTCACGTTACAAGCAGTGTACTTGGTTTTGGATGTGTATCGTTTGAAATTAAGATAAGATCAGATCAGATCAGATAAGAAGATAAGACTTTGTTCATCCCCCAGGGGGAAAATCAGACATCGCAGCAGCTCCACATTGCACAAAAGATAGAAAAAAACCCAGACTAAAGACCAATAAATATTAAAATACTATGAATTATCAGGATGCAATAGTAAGAATTTGCAATAAAAACAAGTTAGTATCTACGTAGAGACTGCCATGTGCCCCAAGATCATTCACATTTTTATTTATGTTCATATGTCTGGATAATGTTCTAAGTGACTCGTTTCTTTGTATGTAAAAAGAAGTAACTGGTAGCTGTAATCAAGTACTAATTCTCAGTACCTGAAACAACACCAGACGACAACAATAGGCATCCCGTTCACTTCATTTGTGGAACACAACCCGGATTCTCCGTTTTCTCCCCTCGCTCATGAAACTGACAGCAGGCCGCTCTAATAACGTGCGAGCTCAAAGGGGATTTCCAGCAAAATTCTCTCTCCCTCTGTTTAATTTTCAGCTGGAGTAAAGTGAACATCTGTCTCAGCCTACTCAGGCACAACAGCTGCGCGATGCAAATAACAGTTGCATATGCACCTCTAACACATGCCTCAGCCGTGCAATGCTGCAGTCAAGCCAGTATGGCAGGTTAGTTGTTGAAAATGTTGCTCCTGAGAGCTCTCTCAATCATGTTTACTCTTCTCATGGAAGCCCTGCCAGGTCCGGTAATCGCCTGTCAAATTGTGCAATCCCCCCCATCAAAGAAAACCATACCAGCATTTTACTCAGTAACCATATTGCGTTGCGTCCACAGGAGATGATAGTATGAGCCCCTTCATCAAAATGTTATTTATATGAGCTCTAATGAACCTATAGAGATTGTGGACAGTCACGCACAGAAGTTTGAATGTGTTGAGGGTTTTAACTGGCATTGCATACAGAGGAGAGGTGGTTTTAAAAAGGCAGCATAATCCAATTTAGCATGACAGCAACATAACCAACCCACGCACGGATACCAATGACGTGCGTTTCCAGTATATAATTCTATGTGGGATGAAGAGCGGCAGTGCAGATACATGTGAGCGCGAGCCTCTTGTTGCCTGAAGAAACTTCTGCATGCGGTGAATGAAACCTTGAACTTGAGCACTTACTTAAAATGGATGACGGCGATGCAGCGACGCCTTCGTGACCCAAAGACTTACGACTCTGTTCATAAACCGTTTGGGTTCAAATCTGGAGCTGAAAACAAAGTTCATGAGTCAACGCTGAGCAGCACAGACGTGCATAATGGAATATTAATGAACTACAATGAAGGATGAGCAGCATCAGATGGGTGCAAAACTGCGGTGAATCACCATCCAGCTTAACAACTTTCTGAGATTTCTGAGATCATCTCCCGTCACCTCATAACAAACCCAGAGCTCTCTGTTGAGAATAGAAACTGTCATTGTTGCTCATGAATTAGCAGCACTTCATTAAAACAATTGTGTGTCCCATGTGTCTCTTCTGGAATATTGTACTCGTTAGTATCATATAAAACGATTAAACGGATTGTTGGTTATTTATGCCTTTCTGTTCTATAAACGTGGCTCTGTTACTATTTCACTGAACTCACTGGAGGGGAAAGAAATCCATCTGTACGTGACATGAAGCGAACCTACCGTATTCACAGTAGTGCCTCGGGGGAGTTAAAATAAACATGTTGGGAGTTTATCTGCTGTTTCTGTTGCTCCTTCTTGTGGCTGACGTCACTTCGCCGATCTGTTTCTTTTCAAGAGCCATAAAGACACACTCAGAATAACTGAACTTAAGTGAATCTGATTGTCCCTCAGAGTGCAGACAGCTCAGATTACAGATATGCAGCAATGTGCACAATTAGAAGCAAGTCAAAAATCGAGGCAGACAGTTCAGAGTAATGCAAACATTATAGTATCAGCATTATTTGCAGTCACTAGTGAAAACAAACAAAACAAACTACAAAAGACATCCAGCCGCTCTCTAAAGATTTGAGTTGGAGGCCGTGTCGGCGGTAGTTGCAGGGGTTGGAGGGTTTTGGTGAGAGCTTCTGAAGTCACTGCTGAATCTGACACCGGGGCCGTCTTAATAAAACATGAGTAAACAGCAAAGAAACTGCGTCTAATCTGCTCAGGTGGCACAGCAGCTTGAAAGCACCCACAAAGTCAGAGGTGTGGGGGAAAGCAAAGGCAGGGATGGTAATCTCTCCGAAACACACCTGCATGCACCGTCACATTACAAACAGACCTGGCCTGGTTTCTGCCTTATCTCTCCGTCCCTCTGCAGTGCAAGTTGCTGTCTTCGTGGTCACTGCACCACACCACACACTTCATTTCTTTTACTGTCATAGATTTGTACCATGGACTGTATCATTTGCTTCTCCTGCCACTGCCATGGCGAATCAGAGGAGAAGAGAGCCGTGCGCCGCCTCCGTCTGTTCAGCATACCCCGTCTCTTGTTAACAAGGACCCCACTCAATTACTCTCCATCTAGACACAAGCTAAAATAGCCTCAGAGACACCCCTCCCTCCCTCTCCCCCATACATCCACCTTTATTATTTAGCACCATGGGGATCTGTGTTGCCATGGATCCTGTCGTCATGGCTACAAACAACTACGCAGATGTACAGGAAGTATAGAAGGGCAGAGGAGGAGGGGAGGAGGAGGGGAGGGAAGAGGTGACGGGGGTCTTGAAAAGAAGCTTAACCTCTGCGTGGCAAAGATCAAGCTGCGATAAGTCACAAGTTTCAGGACGCCGGGGGAAATGGGGGCGGTGGGGCTGGGGTCGCTTGTTCTTTGTCCAATGACAGATGAAGGTCAGGGCAAACCCTCAGAGGATGAGAGAGATTAAAGCTAATGTCTGATATTCCAGCTGATTGTATTTTTGTCTGCTGTCTCGTCTCAGCTGGGACTTTTCGGAGCATTTTCAGGTCACTCTACCCACATTCCACAGCATCTTCCTCCATCAGTTCAGAGGGATTTTTCAAATGCAGGCAGGAGCTTAAGGAAAAAGCCCACATTTAAATCCTGCAGCGGATGTCTACAAACAGATGAAACTTTAAGATTTCGACCCAGTCTCTGCAGCCTTGAAGGACGTGGAGTAATTTACATAGGGCAGATAAAAGCGCTTTCTTTTTTTTTTAACAGCGCTAACGGACAACTGACTGTTAAACGTGCCAATGAAGACGTGAAGTTTGCAATGCATCCCTGATAATGTGAGACGCCGCAGTGGCATTTCAAGGTTTCGCCGAAACACTTTGTTCTCAGCGACTGAGAGTGAATCAGTGCTATCAGAATGGAGCACACTTCAGTGTGCTTACAAAAACTGAGAGTTGTCACTTCCTGTCACACCTCGCACGGCCATTGGACTGGAGTGATTTAAGGACAAGGTGTGGACGTTTCCTGAGGATGCACCTGTCATTAAGGTTCCTCCATGACACCACCCCCAACAGGGACAAATGGGTAGCCAGACCATATGTGATCTTTAAAAATTAGGCCCAGAATTCAAGCTTTAGGAAAAAGCATGAGTGAATGAAAAAAAATATGAATGTGAGGTTCACCAATTTGAAAAGATTATCTGGAAAACAATGAAAGGGGTGATGACATCAGATCTGTCTCGACAGTTTTGTTATGAAGTGCCATCATTGTCTTCAAAATGCCAGAATTTTCTGAGGTTCACACCCATTTAAAGTAAAAAAGAAAACACATCCCTTTCATAATGTTGTGTGCAGCTCCACCATGTGGTTTAAAACGATGTTGGACATTAAAGTGGGCAGGAAATGTTGTTTCTGTAATTTTGTTGTCTTTCATCTGCATCTCTAAGTTTTTCTAGATCCACGTTAGATACCTTCCTTCTGACGCGTCACCTGACAACAATGAGGTACTGAACTCTATACAGATCATAAAATGCTCTTCACCATTTTGTCATGTGACACAAACGAGCATTGAGCTTGTTGCCTTGTGTGTTTTTGACAGATTTCATGACACAAACATAGTGTCTAGATTATCGTGATCAGTGTGTGTGTTTGACACGTTGTGCTCATGGCCACTATCTATTTCTGTGGTTCCAGTTATGTGTGACTGTCTTTAGGAATGAGCCTGACAATATTACACCCTGGTCCCTCCCCCAGAAGCTGTGCAACAGTAACAGCTGATGTCAGTGCTGCTTAAAGACACACTCAGACACGCACTCAGTCCATGTTGGTTGCACCCAGACTACAACCTGTCTACCACTAGGCAGTTCTGTCAAAAGGCACAGAAGAGACGTAGCCAAAGGGGAGGAGAGCTCCTACACCTGCCTCTTTACCCACAACACATCAGCACTTGGCACAGGGGAGGCTCCATACCACGCTCACAAATCCACCATCCAAGCCTTTAATCCCAAGTTACAGCAGACAGAAAAGGGGAGGGCAGTTATCTGAGGCGCTCAGCACCCCCATGTGCTCACTTGGATCATGGAGCTGCACTGCCTTCCCATTGAGACCCCCACCACCTCCAGCTCCTGCTCCACGGATCCCCTGTACGACAACTGCCCACCTTTTGGTCAGCGAGAACGAGCCAGAGAAAAGGAAATGGAGAGCCGGGGTGTCTGCCCTGTTGTAACCAGACTCCCGGGCCCCTCCAGCCCTCCGCCTGGTCTGATCCCAGCTGTGGCTGAGGTTCAGGCTGTGGTCATCGGGCAAAGAGGGCTTGGCACCTGGCCAGATCACAGTTACTGCAGCTGTAGAGGAGGACAGGCCTGGGAGGCAGAGCGAAGCCCAGGAATGAACAGAGCGGGAGGAAGAGGAGAGCAGGGATGTCACTGGGGAGAAGAGGACAGAGCTCATCAGAACCAAAGCCCCAGCCCATCTCGGAGTGAGGAGCACCAGAGCGCTCTGTCTCTGTATGATAACCTTCCTGACTCTGAAACTGCTGAGAGCCTCCAGGAGGTCTGTGACATGGAAACAAGCTTCCAGGAGCAGATGTACCGAGCATGGGCCCCTGAACAGATCCAGGGAGGGCTGGAGGGGGATGCTGAGACTGAAGAGAGGAGCCCTTGGGCTTCGTGTGAGATTGGCTTTGTGAAAAGTCACTCAAGTAGCCAGGATCAGAATCCAGACCAAGACAGGAAACCTGAACTGGGGCCAGAGTTGGACTCCAGATCCTGTAGATTTATGCCTGTGGAACCAATGGTGCATTACCAGCTCCCTCCGCCTCAGCGTCTCACTGCAAGTTCCCCGCAACTCTGCCAAGACAAGTGCCATGTCCTGGAGCCCCCCACTGAAGTACAGCATCCAATGCAGCCAGCGTCATGGACTCCGAGGGTGCCCCCTCCAGTACCCCTGGCTGACCCCTCTGCCAGTGCTCTTCGCAGCCTCCTCACCAGCCTCCAGCAGCAGATCGTCCGACAAAGGGAGGAGTACGAGGAGCGTATCATCAGGTAATTTTTTTATCATTTTGCCTCGCATGTCCTTTTCAAACTACACAGTCCCTCTGCAGAGATTAGTCACGCCACGTAAAAGACAATTGAAATTGTCTTAAATTTAACGTTCTCAAGCTCACGGCTACAATATCTTATTTTCAGCTCACTGAGTGGATGGAAGACTTTTACAGCCTGTGGTGTATTTTCAGTGAAGGGTAACACAATGTTCCCAGGCTCCCAAAGTGTGTGTCCACTCAGCTGTGCAATTCTGGTTCCTCACTTGACTGAAAACTTCACCCCATATCCTGTTTAGTTCACAGAGCACCAAGAGCCAGACAAAAAAAACCCCTCTAAAGTTCCCACGATGTGCTATCGCACTGATTTTGGCTGTACTAAGTGACATAAAACTAATACAAAACCACTTTATATCTTCTGTGTAATCAAAGTTGTGCTTCATGTTTTCAGCCTACAATAGAAATATGTTTTAACCATCTTTGTGTGTGTTTCACTTTAATATATTAATATGAAGCAAACAGCTGGTTGGTATAAAATACAAATTTAAAAAAAAAAAAAAAAAAAAAAAAAAAACAGCATGTGGGGCTGGCATATAGAAAAGAGCTCATGACACTGGAAAGAGAGCTAATTTAAGGGGCCATGCTGCTGACATAGACACAACACATACCTCATTTATTACTGATATAGATAGAGCAAGTCTCAGTGTAAGGTCATGCATTACTACTAGTTGGCAAGGACACTTTTCTCAGCTTCAACACGGTTTGTAATGAATAACATAATGGAATCCAACAAGCTTTAGTGAAACTGACCTCGAAGAATATGTTTATTATTTGTGCCAGACGTTACAGGAATGCACCTAAATGGTAATGAAATCCATGTCATAGAAATGTATTGACCTTGTGAGTATTTTTTTTTCTTTTTCTAAAATATTTTGTACAAGAAAATCTGTAAATAAATTTCAGTACTGATTGACAAGCTACGGCTGTTTGTTTTGAGGGTATATGTATTGTTTGAACTTATTTAAAATCTTCCACATAAAAACCATTAAACTAACAAAACGTTAAAAGTTAGGGGAATTAATGCAACAGTCCAACAGGCATTTGTGATAAACTGATGAGAGTGTGTGGTTGTCTGTCTTTGTGTTTGACCTGTAATGGACTAGTTCAAGTCTCCTCCACCCGTCATCCGCTGGTACTGGCTTGGTTGGACAAAACGGTATAGAAGCTGAGTGGCACTGAAATTACAGACCAGAATGTGAAGCACACGATCAGCTGGGGACATATTCTGTTGACTTGACACATTAACTATTATCAGGTAGACAAACCAACGACAAAGACAGACAGATACTAATATCAGTTTCACCCACAGATCCACCGATTATCACTGATAAACAACGACGGCGCTCTTTGGCTTCTTGCCGAGGCCGGGTAAACTCAAACCTGTCTTTTCTGGCGCCCTCAGCTTGGAGGAGAGAAACGAGGAGCTGCAGGTTGAGGTTGTTCGTCTGAAGGCGACCCTCACACAGCAGCGGCACTGGTACCAGGCGGTCCAGGCCAAGATCGGAGAGTCGGAGAGAGCCCGGGCCGCTGCTGAGCTACGCAACGCGACGCTGCAGAGGGAGATGGAACAGTTCTTCGACACCTTCGGGGAGCTGAACACCGAGGTGAAGAAGACCGAGTACATCGTGAAGAGCTTCTAAGAACGACCAAGCGTTTGCCGTCTGATGAAACGTGTGCAAAGACGAGGGTGAGAGAAAAAGAAAAAAAAAAAGGAACATAAAAGAACTTTTGATAAGATCTTTTATAGTAATGTGTCAACATGTAGGGAGCTCCTGTGCTGATATTTATTCATCACAAAACACAAGTCAAAGACAAAATAGCCACTGATGTCCACTTTATTGATTACGGGCAAGGATGTTTGTTGAGTGATAATATTGTGGTCGTTGGTATCACATGGGACATCTCTCGAAATAAAAGGAGAAACAAACTGTGAGATGTACAGTGTACACAATGGAGTTTGTATTTTCTTTAACATGGGTAATAGACAAGATGTTCTGAGCACAACGATGCTCCATCAGATTCTGCTAAGAGTTTAGAGAGTGACTTCGTCACTCCTCAGTTCATTTAAGGCATGATTTAAAGAATGATGTCATGTTAGCGTACAACACGGTGCAAATGTCCTTTGTGACTCTGTAGTGTTACATTTCTGCACGTCGCTCACAATGTGCAATCAGTAAATCCCCCCCCAAAAAAACCCAGCTCCACAGTCAATTTCCAGGATTCCTCTTAAGGTTTCCATCTGAGCTGCACAGCCCTGATTGTGGTTCAGGACTCCGCAGACTCTGCAGTCTCTTTAAAACCTTAAACCTCATGTCTGCTTTTTCTTGTGATAGAAACGTTCTCCTCAGGCTTTTCCTTTCCCAGATGTGGTAGATTCTGTTTTTGAAGATGATTCAAAGAAGACTAAAAGTAAGAGTGCCACACAGCACACATACACAGAGGCTTACAAGGCAAAAAAAAAAAAAGCATTTTTTTTAAACCAGCTTTCAGAACCTAAAACATCAAGGTACTGTTAGTCAAAAAAAACCAAAAAAAACACTTGAATGGATTTCTCTTTGTAACAAGAACTACAGTATCTTATAATTACGATGCCTTCATGCAATAATCTTTACATGAGAACTATAAGTTATTTGATTTTATGGACATTTTGCTACTTTTCCAACACTAGTGGAATGGTTTAAAAAAAAACAAGCCACCCATTTCTTTTGACAGGAAATCTAATTCATAGATGGGATCCACTGTGGTGGTGTGCAACATTTTGCAAGAACATTAAAATAAATACATTTCAATTTTGTCCTTTTCCAGATTTACAGGATTATGATCTTTTGCTGATAGTCAGTACCTTCGGTTGAACCAGGGTGATTGCATTTTATATATTTATATATATTTAAAGCTCTACTGATATGTTGAAATGATGGACGAAAACAAGCACCACTCGTCTATTGGCGATGAAAGGATGCACAGACACTATGGGCGTCAGGCCTTGACATCTTTACATACAGTACAATATATCCGGAAATATAACGGTAACACTGCAATCACAGCTTCACCCGGCTGTCAGGAGGAAAAGCTCAGAATTCACTTCAATCAAGCCAATCCATTAGAAAAGAAAGACCACTGTGGAAATCCGCAAAAACGCTCAACGTGCTAAACATTCATTCAATCTTCAGATTAGCATTTGATCATCAGGTGAACATCAGATGGTTGATGCGATCGTTTAGTTGTAAGCTTTTGTTCCTTTTGGCGTTAACATGCAGGAGAGCAGCTAATTGATGCCGTGGTCTTACGTGTCTGCTCTGATAAGATGACAATGACCTCTGATTTAAAAAGAAAAGAAAAATAAAACAGGATAAATTGATCAAACAAACTCCCAACCTTCTCTCGGTAACCCGAAAATCAATATGGATGCACACACGACCAACATATGATCAAGGTAAACATCCACTAAGAAGAGAAAGGTCAACTGTTTCACACGGATAATTCTGACCTATACGCTGCAGTTCAAAACAGAATATGAGGATGAGAAGGATCAACGGGATCTAGCAGAGTAATGGGGAAAGAAAATAGAAAAATAGACCTGTTTATTGAGGTTTTAGGAGGTAAGAAGAAAACAACAGGACATGGGGTGGAGAGAAGCGGTGGAAAAGGAAGGTGACGATTGATTGACATCTAAAGAAAGGCGGGAGGGGCTGAGGCAGATAGACAGACACTTGTGGAAACGGACACTGTTCACTGACTCTCATCCAGCGGTCCTGTCAGCGTGTCGATGCTGCTGCTGTCCGTGTCTGACGCCAAGGTGTGCTCCGTGGACATGGACGAGATGTCGTTGGCTGAAGAGGACTGAGACGCTGAACCCGACACCACATCTGATGACGGGCGAACACGAACCAAAGTTAGAGACTTGTGATGTGCAGCAACACATAACATCACTGTTTGACATGAATTCACAAGGATTTTTGTCATTTCATTGTGGTCATGGGTCTTTACCATTGAGACCATTTATTTGTTACCAGTGTTTTAAACTGGCTTGATAATCCTTCATGTTTTCTTCAGTGTTACCGAGCTATACTCCAACCAAACTCCTGTTAACCTGGCTGACAATGAACTTAGTTGATGCATTTAGTTTACCTGAACAATCCTCTTTCATTAAACCATTTTTGTTCCTCTCCTCCCAGTCGATCACCTCTTCATAAATAAGTTCTGTGGAGGAATGGAGAAGATTAGTTGTGGGTTTTTTTTTGTATTATTTCACAGGATTTTCTTCTTGAGCCAACTGATTTTATAGTTACTTGTTGACTTCAAAAGCACAACCACCAGGCGGTCTGAGATGATGTAACATGGCGTAAGCAAAAGGCAAGTGCCCATAATATAAATATAATATAATAAACACACAAGTCCAACAAAGATTGACGTTGGCGTATATAAAGTGCAGAGCTGGTGTATTTCACTAGAGGGCAGTGTGTCCTACCTTTCCACTGCTCGATGGTGTGCTCTCTCTCTTCCAGCTGCTTATCTGAAATCTGGGGAGGAGGCTGGGAAACACAAGGAGATTTACGAAGAAGAGCAAGGTCACACATCACTGCAGCACAGATGAAAAGTGGCAGCACTGGAGGGAAGAAGTTTCCTCACCGCGTCTGCCTCCGCAGGGTCGTACCACACGTGAATATAGGGGTGATTGAGGGCTTCTTCTACAGAGATGCGGCATTCAGGATCGATGACCAGCATTTTGGAGAGCAGGTCCCGTGCTTGACCCGCTGCAAACATGGAAAGAGAAACGTTACTAAGGCGGGAGAGTGATGACATCACTTCCCCTGAGTGGTCTTCCTGAGAACTGATTATTTTCCCCTGAGGGATCGGGTTACCTCTCCGGCAATGCCAAGATTTGTTCTCAGGTTTAAGAGATTAGATTTCTGACTAAAAGGCACAGATCAGAACAGGAAACTTTGGACTTGCATGGTCATTTTGTGACGAAGTTGTGCAGTGAGTTCAATCATATTTCATTATTGGGACGTGTCTCCTATTGCCTATAGAAAAACAGTAATATTTTGATATGTAAACATAGTCAAACTAAATTCTTATAAATTTTGATCACATTCAAACTCATCAAAAAATTGATATGAATCCAGAATGAACAAGTGTATTTTCATGTCCAGTGTCCTTACTCTTTAGCTTGTCATGTTCTGAGTCAGAGGGGAATGCCCAGTCCGGGAAAAGCTCTGCGAAGCTGACGCCAGGATACTGTGGCTTGTTCATCACATAGTTCCTGACGGTCTCCATCAGTCGGTTCATAAACTCCAGACTGGGTGTGCCCAGAACCTCAATCACCTTATTCCATTGGTCGATGTCTGCTCAGCATTCTGGTTATGGAAAAGCTTGCTGCATTAAGGACATGCATATAAATATGACAGCAAATAATGGGAACATATGCAAAGGCACAGAATCAGGTGACAAACCGATGCCTCTTATATATCAAATACAAACATCCATCTTTGATTTCAGTATCAATACTTGACTATTTGATCTCAACAAGAGCACTGATTAAATGGAATTACTGACATTGTGGTAAATAAAAGTCAGGTCAGCAGACTTTCGTTCTAGGGAAGCATTAATCTGTGGACTTTTCGTGGCTGATGTAACCTGAGGAATTAAAACAAAATGAAATTCTGACGAGGACTGCAGGATGCATCATCAAGAAACAATTGGTTGGGATATTTCAGTCTGGGTCAGCGTGGCGTCTCGACAAATCGAGCAACATTACAATCCCTCCGACCGTTTTAGCCTGGCTAAAAATACAGAGATATATGGCTGCCTGGCTGACAACTGAAGAGGGCAATTACCTCTCAGAATGAAAAGCAATCTGTCCTCCAATCACACTTGCCCTTTGTATTCATTCTCAGCGACTCAGGTGTAAATGTCCAGTGCCAAGGAAGCCTGTAGCGTGTAGCTGCTGAGCGAAGAGGCCCGTTGGAAACGGAGAAACAGCCACTATAAATGCAAATGATGTGAATCACTTGAATTTGATTGCTTCTATTAATTAAAAGGATGACAGGCATCTGATTCAGAGCCACGCAGATTAACAATTAGCACGCCGATAGAATGCTTCAACTGGGACCCGTTGCCCATCTTTGACTTCAGAACCAAAAAAACCAAGAAAAGAAACATTGATGGAGGGCGACAGGCGAAAGAAAAGTGACAAGAAGTGGCACAGAGACTATGAGAGCGGCGAAGGATACGATCGGTGCCCTGGAAGATGACGCTGCCTTTTACCATCTCTCCCATGATGCACCCCACTGACCAGATGTCCACTGGGAACAGAAAACACACACACAAAGACACACAAAGACACACACACACACCAGACATTAAATAAAAAGTGACCACAGAACAATGACCATATACAACAGTTCAAATAAATGACATATGAACACTGCATAGATGAACAACGTGCCCTGTGGGTAAAGTCTGAATGACAAACATTGAAATGCAAAACACCAACTCTGCCGTTTCACACCATCTTCCAGTTGTGCCACAGCCTAGTGCTTTCATCATATTCATCTTCAGACCCCCGCCCCCCTCCTCTCTCTCTCTCCCGGCCTTCCAGGCCTTTTCTCATCGGCTCTGCTTATCAGTTTACCCAGCTGTTGCTTTCTCCTTCACTGTGTGTATGTGTGTGTTCAACAGAGATGGATGTGGCTCGTCTCCCTCACCCTTTGCTTGGAAACGTTTGTAAAAGGCAAATAGCCATTAGCTCCTCTCTCCTGTCCATTTCAGTTTCGGTGGAGCTAAATGCCTCGAGCCTGATAACGCCCCCTACAGACAAACTGCGTGCTCAGCTGACACAGACAATGTATAAACTCATATATGTAAACTTTACACAAGTCACCATTCATTGTGCCTGATCTAACAAACCTGTTGATGCTGTTAAACTTGCTATAATGACTTTAAGGTTGGGCAATGAACAAATAAAAAGCCTGATTGGTTTGATGACTGCTTCCTGTTTGTCGTCCTACCCAGTCTAATGCCTCGACTGAAACACAAAAACTGGGGTTATTTGTTATAAATGTGAGTGGGAAACATCCGACTTCACATCACTGCGTGAAATACCTCCAAACCAGCCGACACTTGGTTGTTAGTTCCCTCCTGCTTCCTCCCCAAAAAAAGATCTGGTCTAAAGGCTGTAGATAAAATCTCAGAATCAAACTTAATCTGTGGCCATGTCACTGGTAGCAGGTATTTCACACATAAATTATCTCTGAAATCTCTGAACCCCCCCACTTGTGTGTATGTGTATATATGTCTATGTGTATATGTAAAGAGACCAACAAGAAAGGATACAGTCCTTTCCGGGGAAGAGGACTTTGTGGGAGATCATTTCAGCCATTATGCAGCCAACCGACCACAGGTCCACTGCACCAGAGTAGTGAAGACATTTACAGACACTGGCAAAACTCTTTACAGCCAAACTTGATAAGCAATGAGAGCATCATAGAATTAAAATACTTTTGTGTCCTGCAAGCCCAACCCATCTTGTGTAACTGAGTTGAATCGCACCACGATTCGATTTCACCAGCAGCACTACGTTCACTCAACAATCTGTTGAGGTCCTGTTTGTTATATAATCTGCTTGGTTTTACTCACCATTCTCCTTGTACTTCATGCCCAGAATGACTTCGGGGGCGCGGTAGTATCGGGTCACTACATACGGGGTCATCATGAAGTTAGTGCACGCTGTCCTCGCCAGGCCAAAGTCCAAGATCTTCAGGGTACAATCGGACTTCACCACAATGTTACTGGGCTTCAGATCCTGAAGGCAAAAAAATCAAAAATCCACCGGAAATATGATCAATATTAACCAAACAAGGGAGTTGTTACTGGAAGAAATTATAGCTGGAGAAACATTTGAATGATGTGTAGGTATGTTAACAACATGATTAAAAGCACCATGTTCTTCAGATCTTCCCAATGTAACTTTAGAATAAAAGAAATGTATAAGTTATATAATAAGAGTTTTTTTTACTTTTACACATCAATAAACACTCAGGCATACATTAGTGCTGTAAAGTATTAACATATACTATTAAACTAAGGTAGTCTTTAAAGGTATAATTGTTGTATTACAGTTTTCACGAGGTCAACTGATTGACGGCCACTGTCTTCTTGTGTCACCTTGATTATAAAGGTTTTAAATTCAAAATATAGTATATACTGTACTCTCATACTCAATTAAAAGACAGAGCATAGCAGGAGCATCGCTTGGATTTACCCTGTGGATGATGCCTGCAGAGTGCAGATGTCTGATTCCACAGAGGATCTGGTAGAGCAGGTAGGACATCCTCTCATGGTCCAGGTCCATATGAATCACCTGGCAGAGGCTTGCATCCATCAGCTCCATTACCAGGTACCTTAAGAGGGGAGCAACAAATGAAAAAGGCTTACCAGAGATTGGGCTATATTGCATTATAATAGAAAAAACTACAAGTGCAGAGAAAACGAATGAAATCAAAGCAGGAACAACGGAAAAGAATGAAGGACAAAAGTGTGAGAAATAAGAGATTGAAGTGAAAACCAAGTGAAGCAGTAAAAGATACAGGATGTTTGGTATTAAAGTAGAGGAAAAAACAAACCAAAACATTTGACCTAAAGCCTTTAAAAGCAAAGTTGAGCTAAAAACACTCCACTGTTACTCACAGGTCCTGGAACTCCTCCAGGGACTTCTGAGGCGTGAAAACATTGATCAGACGGATGATCTGAAAGCAAAAAGACAGGCCATTAGTCCACTCTGTTACTCTCCCATCTACATCCTGAGGACAGCCAAACAACCGAGGCGGAGCAATCAAGAGGAATCGTCTGGATGCGGAAACTTTTACCAGCATCGCAGAGACGCTCCACTCTCGTTTGCTCCATTTTGAATTGAACATCTGCCGTATGTGCGTAACTTCTTCAGTAAAGCTTAACACATTATCGTATTTGTATCAATCCCTTAGGCGTGGGAAAGAAAAAAATAAAAGCTCTTACATTTTTGTGGTTGACGCATTTGAGGAGCACCAGCTCCCTGTATGCACGTTTAGCATGAGTCTGGTTCTGAAAGGGCCGACACAGCTTTTTCACCGCCACCGGTATACTGAGGACTGTGTCCAGTGCAGAGCTGCTCACATGACAGAGAGAGAGAGAGAGAGAGAGAGAGAGAGAGAGAGAGAGAGAGAGAGAGAGAGAGAGACAAGACAGACAAAGGTTATCAGCCCAGACGATAGGTGCCTCTGAGCAAAGCTTTATTTTCACGAGTTGCTATAAAACCAGTAAAATATAAATTGTTATCTAGCTGGGTCACCTTGTAAAAGAATAAAACAGGCACGTAAGATTTTTTGCGAATTTAACGTCTTAATTTTTACTCTGGACAAAAACAGACCTGAAACGCTAATAATAATAATAATAATAATAATAATAATAATAATAATAATAATAATAATAATAATATTTTTTTGTTTTGAAGTATACCAAATGTCAAATGTACTCCTGTCAACAATGCCTTGACAGTCAGTTTCACAGTGGATATTTTGACTTATTATAGCTCTATAAGAACAGATGTAGGACAGAATAATACACAAAATGAATCTAATGAAGCAGAATTGGCATTAATGAGGACAGCTTTAGTTTGTTCACACAAGAAGCTGTGTTTCTCTCTGATTTCCTCTAAATAACTGTTGTTCAAGTAGGAAAAAAGCTAATTACAATAGACTAACCTGCATATTTTGGCAGCCACAAAATCACCTTCAAAGATATCTTTAATAATAATAATGTGTATGCTTAATTTCATTCATGTGTATCTGTAAGTGGGTGGCCAATCTTCTGTCTACCGATATGCTATTAGTTTGTCGTTGACTCTCCTTCGACTCTGAGTTTATGTTGTTATCAAAGAGGGACAATCGCAGCAGCTTCAACTGACAAGAAGTGAATTGGATCTATTTAGCAATAAATCACTTCCACCTCCGGGTATCAAAACCTGGGACCTGACCAAAGGGTTGAAATAAATATAAAACACCAGTTCAAAACAAAGTTGGACTCCATGTTCATGTGTGGGTTTTTCTCCAAGTACTTCGGTTTCCTTCCGCAGTCCAGAAATGTGTGGTCAAAGTTAATTGATGACAATAGATTGCCTGTAAGTGTGAATGTGAGTGTCTCTGTGTTTGCCCTGTGATGGACTGGCTCTGCTTTCGGCCCCAAGGCAAAGTGACACTTAGTTGAATATAGAAGATGAATGAATGGCACAGCTTATAATTTACTGTCACGCTGTGCCCTCTTCACTGCAAGACCCGAGTTCCTCCACAAACAAATCAACAAACATCAGAGGTGAGAGGCGATGATGATAATGCAGAAGATCACCCTCACCACAGTCAGCAAACTGAACTAAATCATTGTGAGTAAAAAGCCAATCCAGCTCTAGAAAGTCATAAACGAACATATTTAATCTGCTTCGTCGACAGTTTCATCCACCTCAGCTGTTTTACAATCAACACACACCACCTCAGCTGACTGCAAACCGGCTGAAATGGAAGCCGTCTACAAGGAGCTGTCGAGTGTTAGTTTGGCGGGTGTCCGACAATTTGGCAAATTGAGTGAATGAATCTTGTGGCTGAGACTGACTGCACATCCTGTCATGCAGCAAATTCACACCAGCAACAAAGACAATGTGAGCCAATTAAAAAAAAATAAAAAATTCAAGCCTTGAGATGGACAGGTGGCCTGTCCAGGTTGTGATCTGCTTTTATTGATTCAGTGATCTGAAACCCTCATTTGCTGAATTGGATTGTCTGAGTCATAATGTTAATCCTTTATAAAGGTTTTCTGTTGTTTTGGATGGAAGGCAAAACAAATCCCTTGAAATTGTAACTTGAAATATCATTTAAGTCTTCCTTTTGAGTCCGAACCTGTTTTAACTGGTTAAACAAAAATCTGAATGTTTTAAAATAATTAATCACATCATCCTTCACTCGTTTCAACATGTAATCAGTAGGTAGAACTTTAAGTAGTACTGTTGAAGAAATGCTAACGATACCCTACTCCGATTATAAAGACAAAATGTGTTTTCTAGCAATAAATCACGTCCATCTCTATAAATACCAGGTATTAATAGTATCTTGACTTGGTTGTGCAATCATTAGAAGATTGATGAAAGCAGGATCTCTCACCAGACGATGCCTTGAGCCCCAGAGCCGATGGCACGGAGCTGCTGGTAGCGCTTCAGTACCGTGAAGGTGGAGTCTCCCACCTGGACACTGTAGAACTGGCTGTCTGCCTCACTCATCCTGCTGAACAGTCAGGACCGCCGGCACTTTCTGCAGCGCATCAAACAACAAACACATATAGAGATGTGAGGGGGAAAAAAGCAAAGAAAAAGAAAAACACTGGTGAATTATCTTGGTACACATGCCCTTATCTTCACAGTTAGGCAAAAAGGTAAACCAGCTCCCACATCAATAAGCCCCCATCAGGGAGATAAGCTTTTTACACCGATAAAGAATTACTCATTTCATTTACAGCTCAGCCTGAAAACACCAATCCATCATGGCTTTCTGCCCTGTTTGTTTGTCTTATATGACAGCGTGTTGGAGCTGAAGCTGTTCGGTGTGTCTGTGTGTGTGTGTGTATGAAGACGGCAGAAGGCTGACAGCTTGGTGTTCCTGAGGCTCTCACGGCCATCTCTGAACTCATTCTGACACATCCATGCTCAGTAAAACACACACACTTGCTATTTTCTTTGAATCCGCATCAAGCTTCACTCGCAGTGTGTGTGTGTGTGTGTGTGTGTGTGTGTGTGTGTGTGTGTATGTTCAGACGTCAGCGGCACACGAGCATGTCAAACATGTTTAAAAAAAAAAAAAAAGTCAAACATGTGACGCGCTGGTGTCTTCATGATAAATATGGCTGCACTGGCATTGATTCCCCCGGCAGGAAGCAGAGGGGTATTATTGTTGGCCGTCATGTCTGTGTGCGCGTGCGTGTGTGTGTGCGTGTGTGTGTGTGTGTGTGTGTGTGTGTGTGTGTGTGTGTGTGTGTGTGTGTGTGTGTGTGTGTGTGTGTGTGTGTGTGTGTGTGTGTGTGTGTGTGTGGTGAGGACACACAATCGTGTAGCTATGCAACAGTGAGCAGTCACGGCACACAGCCACAAGTTAAATGGAGCCCGATTTTTTAGCCTTGACGGAGAACAATGACACACTGGTTTCCATGGTCAGACAGAGATAGAGCTCCACAGAAAGGCAGCGAATGGAGCTCGACGACACTTTAAAGTGCTCGAGTCAGAAAGCTTCTCAGCGCGGCAGCCTTTGAGCAAAAGTCAGAGAGTCAAGGCCATGTCACAAACACTTGACATACATGAAATAATATCTTGAAAGCAATTATTATTTTGTGCTTCACTGTGCTAGATTTAAATTATTTGACATTAAAAAAACAAACTAAAAAAAAAAACTCGACCTATTCATGTTGAAAAGGTTGTTGACGCAACATGAAACACCTGTTTCCCCCTTCTGTCACTTTCACATCAGTTTAGCACCAGTCACTCAGCTGGCCAGTCATTTCATACTGCATTTCTATTGGTTAGTTAGTTGACGTAGGTCAGTGCAGCAGTCACGATCACTACAAATGTGTGACACTGTCAGAATTCTATCGCAGGTTGTCTTCGTCTGGGCCGCCCGAAAAACAGTGTGTAGCCGCCATCAGTCATTCACAAGAAAACTGGAACTTTAAAGACGGGTGGGTCTTATTTGCGCTTCACTACATGAAAAACAAATCAAATTTCAGAGGTCCAAGGCATGGGAGTAGCTCTCATTGTAGCTTTTATTGCACAATGCTGCAATAGAGATTCAATTCTATGTCTTTGTTTAATAAACTAGATGAAGTTAGGGATTGAGGTTAGTGTGTTGTTGTTTTTCTTAACATGGAAGGAGAGTGGATGTATTGGACAAAGGATGCTGGAGCTGCCAGGCGGGAGAAGAGGAGGACTTCAGAGAAGATCCATGGATGCAGCGAGTGGAGGAGAACATGAAGATGGAGGACGATGTTACACGAAGAAACACAAAGCTACAACAGAATACAATACAATTGTTTTTTCATTAGCAAAGTTTTTACCTTTTGGAAACAGCCCCTTCATTTTTTCTTTCCCTTCCCTGCAAAGTCTCGTTGAACAAAACGTCCTTCAAATAAACGCAGGAGGTGTGGGTCTGCAGCCACACCATCACTCAGATGAGAAATGAATCCTCATCTCCATCTACTGTCTTTCTCTGCCTCCTTGGCTGTTCTCTTTCCCACATGTACATCCAGAGCTGGCTCCTTTATCACACATCGCAGGAGAGCAGCAAAACACCTTGACTTTCTTCCAGCTTCTTTCAGGCTTTGCATTTTCCTCAGCTTTGTTTTATACTTATCACATTCCCTCAATCTTCTGTCTTTTTAATTTAATCCCATCTTCCCTCAATATATCAGCTACTGTTTATTTGCACTATTCAACACGGGTCTACTCATATTTATCTATCTTTTATCTTTCGTGTGTCTAAATTTTCTTAATTCATTATTATTTATATCATATACAGGGAGTGTGTTATTTTGTGTGCTATTTTCATTACGTGTGTTCTAGTTTTTTTAATTTCTATTCTTCCATCCCGTAAAAACTGTTAGTTTTTGTTTTGGTGCGGAACAGGTACTTAAAACATTTCATTGCACATTATACTATGTATAATTGTCATTAGTGACAATTAAAGGCCTCGACTTGAGGAACTGAATGGTCTTGATAGATAAACATTTGATGAATGTTCAACAAAATGCAAGGGCACGAGTGGCAGCGTACTTTTGGATATCCTGTACTTTATGCGCTTTGGAAAATACTTTTTATTATAATAAACACCTTCCTGCCGACCATTTCTCTGAGGGGAACAAAGCATCTGCTTTCAGAAGCTGAATCAGGCCCCAGTGGCACTTTGATATTCGTCTTCGGTATTTATTTATTATTTTCTACCCAAATGTCTGTTGTCCTGATTCACAGTACTCCTATCAAGATAATGATGCAATGCAAGAATCATTAATCATAACAAAAACCCATTTCGGCTCCGGCGGGCACAGCGAGGAAGTAATCCGTCACTTGCTGCCCAGCTCCAGTCTAAATGTACGTTGGATTGAGTGCAGGCACACAGAGAGTGACGGGGGGACGGTGAAGTTTGGTCAAAATTGCATGCAAGATTTTGCCACAGGAGCACACAGCTGTGATCGCTGTGGCCCCGCAGGCTTGGGGGGGGGGTTGTAGAAATTGAAAAGAGAGGACGTCCCTAAGAGAAACCTCCCAGGATCTAACGAAGAAGAGACTAAATACACAGCTTCTCAATTATAGCTTTCATCATTTGGTTACTGCCAGTTTAGTATGCCTTTCTGCTGGTCCGGTAAATATGGAAAAAAAAAAAAAAACTACTTCATTTAATACTAGAGAGTAATTGTAGGTTGAATAATTAACCATGTAATGACTGTGGCAGCCAATTTGGCTCCAACACTTAATTGAACCTCAGTTGAATTATAAACTCACTAAACTGCAAATTTACAGAGATCGCTGTAATTACACTGCAACTCTTTTACACTGACAATATTAAACCAGCCTGCCAGCACGGCGACTGTGAAGACAAACTAATGAAGTACTGTAACCAGCCCGGTGGGATTGGAGGGTGTTGAAATGCAAAGATACATGGTCCTTCCATCCACGTCTTGGAAGATCGAGCCCATCCCAAACGAGAAAGGTTAGACTATTGACAAGTCATCCATCAAGCAGCAAGAGACAAGCGCCCGTCCACAAAGTCACACCGGTGACCTATTTAGAGTCGACGGTCAGGCTAACAAGTATTTTGTGGAAATTTGGAGAAAAGCTGCACGTGCCAAAGGCCCAGTCAGCCAGTAGTGCCAACCACTGCAACATCGCCCTGGACCAAGTCAACAAGGTAACTGATGAGGTTAACAGCATTCAAGTTCGGTCACATTCTAACCTGTGATGGGACACACCAGTAAAGCATTAATGCCAACAGATTGCTACTTTTAGTCAAAATGTTTATTGATTTAAATGTCAGGCACTGACAGGCTAAACGCTGCCAAAGAATAACAAAATGCTTAATTTAATGCAAGTCAGATATTTTGTCACATAAGAAAGGTGACAGATGGTGCACGACTGCACTATTCTGTTAGTCCTTTATGTTTTAATCCAAAATTATACTGGAATATGTTTCACGCCGGCATGACTTAATGAGAGAAGTGACCTTCACAAGAGCATCACCATCCTAAACCCGAGCTCGTCATGGCCTGTGTCCAGTCCAGCCTCTGGGTCTGATGTGGCTCTCAGCTGAGCGCTGCATGGGATTCAGTGAACTGGTTATGAGATCAGATTAGCATGGCCCGGAGACTCAACCTCTCATTGTGATGTAGCAGCAGAGACATAAAACACAACAAATAGGGTGGTCAAAACCATGACGGGGCGGCCGCTGAACTAAAAATGTCAGGACTATGAGATCAGCCTCTTGAAGAGGATGGAGGATGCAAAAAGATGTGCTGCCCAAGAGCGTGCCAGTGATACACGTGTTGCTCCTGGCATCTTTTCATGGTGGTGATTTTGGAGAGAGCGAGACATGTAAAGAGGGTGAGACAAAAAGAGAGAGAGAGAGAGAGAGATACTGGTCTTGTTAAATCAAACAACCTGTTTATGCTTTGGCACTCAGCAGACTTTAAATATGACAAACCAGTGTGTGTCTGGCTCTTGATTCATTGACGAGCTTAAACTTGCCAAATGAAATAGACAAGAGGTCAAACACAACGCCAGTCACATCTGCACCTGTGCTTTTTGGCAATGAGTGTCACAGGTTTGAAAACCTGAGCAAATCTGGGTAAACAGAAATGTCATTTATTGAAGGTCTGAAGGTGAACTACGACAATGAAGAGGTTTTAAACTGGTCAATTTTCTAACACACACACACACGCGCGCGCGCGCGCGCACGGAGGTATGAAGTCACCGTGTATGACACACCGCAGCCGCAGAAGCGCTCGGTGAAAAAATCACCGCTTCGTGCAGCCAAAGTTCGGCTGACATATCCTCCGTGTTAATCCGCCTCACATCTGGCAGGCTGTGAAGAAGTTACCAAGGCCTACACTGCCTGTCTTTTTTTTTTTTTTTTTTCTCCATTTTTATCGGCAGCAATGCGGTAGTCTGCCCGGGCCGCCGGGTCTGAACTGAAAGCTCTGACGGACCAAAGGACGGCGGGAGGCGGCAGTAGCAAGCGCGAGCAGCCGGACCTACCTTCTCCCGTCGCCGCTCCCAGGGCACTCCCATGCATCGAAAAACACCGGTAACACACTCCCCGCGGCTTTCAGGCTCAACCGGGACTCGGGAAAGTTGGGGGGAGCGAGCGGCCCCGGCTTGTCACGACTGATAAGAGCCCCCGGTAGTTTCTTGAGCTAACTCCAACGGCAGCACGGAGGACGGCTGGTGCGGAGGAAGAGAACGTCACAACAAGCCCGGACCGATGACGTCACCGCGTAGGCTCTACGTGGGCGTAAAGTTTTTATTACTGTGCGAAGAGTGAACTTTTTCTAGGGACGTCATCCACAGTCGTGTGACCATGTAGCAACATTATATCCTGAAGTAAGACGAGATACTGATATAAATAGCAATAAAATGCGTAATATTTATTCAAGATTCATAGCTTTAAAGGCTTCGCTTATTGCTAAAAACACAGAAACACGTGTTAATCAGAGTAAAGAATTAATTCTGGCAATTGATTTGCTTTTGTGAGAATCAAGTCTTAACTGTTCTCAACTGCTTTAATGTCGATTAGATCAATCTAATTAATGTAACGTCATTTCACTGGTATATGCACACACAACTGAAAATAAAGAAGTGTTCCTCATCCGTTACAAAAAAAAAAAAAAAAGATAATGATAATAATTACATTGAACACAAAAACAGGAGACCAGTCACCTTGATCGATGAAATAAAGAAATGCATCGATAAATACATAATATCAACAAACATTGTTAATTTTCCTCAAGAAACTTCAGGTATCTGCAAGGATGAACATGCTGCCAGAACTCTTCAAAACCTCCACCGAGCCACTGATGTGAGTTTCTCTGACCAAACCAGCCAGCGTGACCTCCCTGTACTGCAGCGTGGAGCTCAGCATGTGCTGTGCTTCCAACAGAGTTCAACCTGAGCACATGTTACGTGTGAAAAACTCTGCAGATACTGTGACTAAAATGAAATGTAAGAAACAATTCAACAAGCATCCACTAACTTGATCAATTCAAAAGGCAAACATCAACTGGCAAGGTTTTAATGTTTAAACAAGGTGTTAATGTTTCTCCTTCTGGGAGCCGTAAACATATAAAAGCACTCTTCTAAAGATTTTTTCAGGAAACACTAATATGTTTTCTGAGCAGGACAACGATTGATGCACTCAGAAATATTGAACTTGAACACTGTGTAATATTTAACCTAAGCTGATTTAAATTAAAAATAATAACCAATGATGGTTATAGCCTGTGTTCTGAACCATTATGCTAAAGGACATTTTTTCCCTTTACTTGGTTGCATAAAGCTTCAAGGCAAGTAAATATGAAGAAAGTAGAGACAACTTGGCACTTTATAATAGGATACTTTGTTTATTGATTGATAGTGCCCATATGTATACAGAACAATATAAAATACAATCAGCATTAAAGATAAAAACCATATCTCTTATAACCTTACAAAAATCAGTTAAATACAGAATAATATATTTATTATAAACCCATACCAATGGCGGATAAAACAAACAAAAAAAAATCACTATATTTAATAGCAATGTTTTGCTGCATGATTGTTCTTTAAATAAATGCTCAATTTAATGACAAGAACAAGTACAGAAAGTCTGGAAAAAATAAAAACAAAACAAACAAAAAGAATCTTCCCTGTGCTACCGCAAACTGACTTTGGAAACGGCAGTTCTGTTGAGCAGACACCATGTATTAAATTAAAATATAAAATGATTATTAAAGTTATGGGTTACTGGCCCACCAGGCACAGTGATTACAGTGAAATATTGGAAATTAAACTCTTTATAACTCTGTTACAAAGTCTTTGTAAAAGTTGTTATTCCTACTTTTTCTACAGGGGTGGTGAGGTAAGACGCCCCCTGTGAACACCCAGGATCCCTAAAAACAATCACCTCATGATAGTGTACATTCATAATGCACATTTGGTCCTCATATTGCACAACTGTAAACACTTCATTATGCCGTTTTTACGCTTCACCGTTAAGACTAGAAGATATTTTTGGCTCAACTTGGAATGAAGAAAAGGCACAGTAGTTACTTTGGCTGCATGAACTGTGTTTTTCATAGATTGTTACACACGGCCAAAATGCCAGCGGCCATTTCTCAGCAGTGGACTGGTCTCGTTTCACATTTCTCTTTCTTAACAGTTCATTGTAGTATATACATGTTCTTCTATTGTCTGCCTCTCAGTTCAACTCTTAAAGTCTCTCACACACACACACACACACACACACACACACACACACACACACACACACACACACACACACACACACACACACACACACACACACACACACACACACACACACACACACACACACACACACACACACACACACACACGCTCACACACATACACGCTCCACGCACACACACACGCACACACACTCACACAAACACACACACACGCACGCACACACACATATTTGCATCAAATATTTCATTGCACAATTGCACTGTAAATCTCTTGAAGCCTCTCATCTCCTCTCCTGGGCTTTGTGAACTGTAATTATTCCACTGTCACAGATTTGGCCAAGTTTCTGGGACAGTCAACCTAGAAGAAAAGAAAAAGCAGTTTGTTAAGGTAATGGACCAGTGAGTGACCTGTACTCCACAACTTCTTCTAATTATACTTTGATCATTTTGTATTTAATCCAATATTAAATTCTGTAGTTTATTTAGACAACTGAATATAATCTAATGTTGATATAGATCCATGAGAAATATTTATAAACCAATTCAAAAATC
The DNA here is from genome assembly GCF_963383615.2 of Lipophrys pholis. Taxonomy (NCBI): domain Eukaryota; kingdom Metazoa; phylum Chordata; class Actinopteri; order Blenniiformes; family Blenniidae; genus Lipophrys; species Lipophrys pholis. Next base: position 24,276,028 of record NC_137629.1, read on the forward strand.
AAGCTTTTTTTATTCAACACTTAAATATGAATTGATGGGAAAAAATTACATTAACAGACACAAGTACCATAATCGTTACTATTTCTTCCCCTATTCCTGAAACTTAACTAAATTTTCATCTTATTTTTTTTTTGGAGGCATCTACTGAAAATAACCTCTTAGATACTAAAGCTGACAAAGTGTGTCACACATGGAAATGACACGGGCTGAGTTGCGTGAACTACTTACATCATATCCGCGCAGTACGGCCAAGTGGAACGACAGCAGCTGCAGAGGAATGACGCTGAGGATGCCCTGCAGACAGTCCACAATATGGGGCAGCTCGACAGTCTGGTAGGCATTCTTTGTCACCTCAGAGTCATCCTGGCTACAGATGATAATGGGTCGACCCTGATGCAAAGAGGCGGAGAGAGTTAGATCAACGTCAGTGGATGCATATTCGTTGCTCGCTGATTGTATAATTTGTAGGAAGGTGTATTTTTAGGCGCCCGGGCCTGCAGGACCGGTTTCAGTAAAATGTGTTTTGTTAGAGACACTTACCGATCTGGCAGTGATCTGTTGAAGAGCATTCTGGCACTTAATGTAGCAGGCATCTCTCATGATGACCATGATAACTGGCATGTCTTTATCGATGAGAGCCAGAGGACCATGTTTCAGCTCCCCAGCCAGGATGCCCTCCGAGTGCATGTATGTGATCTCCTTAATTTTCTGCATATGAGTGAGAGTAGAGTGGACATGTCAGTATGAAACATTACGAAAGTAAACACACATTGCAGACAGTATTATAGCTGTTACGTCATCCAAACTGCTTGCGATTAGAGAAATGAATTACAGTTTTGAAAGATTTAAACTCACCAGCGCCCCCTCTAGGCAGGTGGCATAGTTGAACCCTCGGCCCATAACGAGAAGGGACCTCTGCTGATACAGTTCATTGGCAATGGCCTTGATTTTGTCATCCAGGGACAAAACGGTCTTTATATGTTCTAGGAGGTCAAATAAAGATCAGATTAAAATCATATCGTGAGTGCATTAGTGTACATTTGCCATTTTTCACAACCTGCTAATGAACTCACCGGGTAGCATCTTGAGGTCATTGATGATCTCCAGTCTTCTCTGCTGTAGGGAGAGTCTGTCCTCACTCATCATCAGGCCAAACATTATGAGGGCCACAAATTGACTGGTATAAGCCTGGAAGACACACAGGAGAAACACTTATGTAACCTCAAGAATATAACAGTGTAATAGAAACAACCCACGCTGGAAATTAGCTGTGTGTGGCAAACTGTAGCCAGTGAGCTACAGTTTTTTTTCAAACAAACTGAGATGGTGTTTATGCTCCGAGACAGCTTGTAATTATATCAGTGGCGTCAGATTAAAAAAACAAAACTCCAAAACTTGAGAAGTTTCCATAGTATGAAGCGTACCTTGGTGCTCGCCACTCCTATCTCAGGCCCAGCGTTGATGTGAACACCACAGTCAGTCTCTCTGCAGATGGAGCTGCCCACAGTGTTGGTTATACCCACTGTCAGTGCACCTCGGTTCTTACAGTAGCGCAGAGCCATCAAAGTGTCGGCTGTCTCTCCTGGAGAAGAAAAATAGAATACATGAGCTACGGCAGGCAGTTTCTCTCAAAAGACTGAAAGAAGAATACTTTACACTTGAGATTGATTTCTCTGAAGCCAATTTTATTGTCTGCGTGTGCTGACAGTCTGCATATTGTGTGCAGTTATCACCTGACTGGCTGATAAAGAAACACACGTCGTCTCTGAAAACTGGCGTGTTGCGGTCCAGGAAATCACTCGCCAGCTCCACCATGACAGGCAGTTCTGTCAGCTCCTCCAGGATCTGTCTGGTCTGAGGCGTGAGCAAATAAAGACAGCTGTGTCATCGTCACGCTCCGCTCAGAGAGTGGAGTCACGTCTCCGTTTTGTACGGTGATGTTGGTTTTGACGAACTATAGCGTCATCCAGCCTACACCAAGTTAAAAATAAAATTTGGTGGCACTACTCACAGCCACTGCAGCGTGGAAACTTGTGCCGCAACCAATCATGATCAGCCGTCTGCAGCGTTTAACCTCTTTCAGGTGGTCTTTCAGCCCTCCCAGTACCACTGAGAAAGTAGATGACAAACAGTTCATTGTCAGCATTAATACACATTTAATGGCGACTGTACACCTCAGACAACATTTCAGTTCAGCTCAGCATCACAATGAGCTACAACCTCAAATCTTGGGACTTTATTGTGTGTGTGAAGTGAGAATTAACGGCAGAGCTGTTGCATCGAGGTCACACTATATTGTACAAGTGTACCTTATGGTATTAGCACTCTTGCTTACAACAAGACTATCCCTAGTTTGAAGCCTTCCTGTGTGGAAGTACTTTAGTTTCCTCCCACAGTGCAAAAACGTGTATGCGATTAACTGGTGCCTCTAAATTACTCAAATGTGTGAATGTCTCTATGGAATTTTCCCTTTGTCTGCCTTGTGAGGGACCTGTTCAGGGTGCAACCTGTCTTCACCCACAGTCAGCTGGGATCGCCTCTAACCTACTACCACAGCGAAATGCAAAAGCAGGAAAGGAGACGGATAGTTGGATAAAATGTACCTAATGTTGTAGCTGCCGGTTGTTTTTTGAATATGTTCTGAGAAAATGTCAATCAGAAGTGGGAACTTTATGAACGTGATGTTGAGATTATGTACATACATGCATGCATTCATACAACTGATGATAGTACTAGTGTATTACTAGTAGTATCCTGTTATCGGGATGGAAAATATGAGTGACAGATGTGGGGATGCACTGGTGAGAACATAAATATTTTAGTAACATGAGCAGTTCTATGGTTCAACTAAATCAATAATATACAAATCTGCAGTTGGTGTCACTCCATCCATTCTTTATTACTGTTTTATTCATCACGGGCTGCAGCTTATAGTAGCTGACACTTGGCAAACAGCTGGGTCCACAGACAGGTTGCCAGAATATTTTAAATGATTAATACCTGTATTTATCTAAGGAATCATTTAAATAATATGATAGCTACCGATTTTCAATTGTTGAAGACAGTGCAGATTGAGGGAAACAGTCACCTATGTTTTTGTCAAAACAAATCCGGCCTCTCATTGTGTTGACGACAGACTCGGGCTGCTCAAAGATCTCCTTCTGCATGAAGGCTTCAAAATTTCCTGAAATAAAGAAACAGCATATAAAATAAGACATGCATTATAAGCATGAAAGATAAAACACACATATGGAGTTTCTGCAAATGTGATAAATAAAAACCATAAAAATAGAAACGTTTCCTGAAGCTGCCAGCAGAGGGCGAGCAAGTACAACGAGCATTAATTGGTTGAACATTTGTTTCTTAGAGGAAGTGCTGTTGGTGCTTTTTATAATCTCTAATTACCTGTATGCATTCGATTCATTTAACTGAGCATGAATCTGATTCAAACTGAAAACGTGTCCTACCCTTCATGATCTGTTGCATCTCCATCTGCAGGGTCTGGATAGCTCTGACTGGATCATCTCCGACCTGCCGCTTCATTCTGTGGATGGACAGTTTCCCTTCTCTCACCAGCGCGATGTCATCGTCCTCCAGGTACAACACCTTGTTGGTGTGCTCGATGATGGCACTGCGAATGATTAGAAGCAGTTGTGTTGAAACGATTCCAGCATCAGTTTGATGTATTCATGTGGTACACTGACAATAGATTGTAATGGACAAATTGTAAGATTTTATTCTTGAATAATACTGGACATGTTACAGACAACTTTTTCCTCACCTAGCGTCCGATGCAAAGTAATACTCCACTGCCCTGCCGTCCCCCACGGAGTCGATAGTGTTGGAGCCTTCAGATCGGTTGTGGCTGTTTTTCTCCTGGACTCCCCCCTTGTGAACTGCAAGTTCAAAATGCAAGAGTCAGAGGTGACACATGCACTGTTTGAGAATAAAAAGATGACAATGTGCATATCACGTGACTTTTTCCCTCTTGTGTATGTGGTTGGGTGGAAACCGGTTTTTCCCGTTAGGATATTCAGCATAAAAGCCAATATACTTTGCCTCCTCTGGTATTAAAACAATAGCAGTGACACAAATAACATCTAACGCCGATTCAATAGCGTAAACCTAATAACATGCGTGCTTCGTTTTGGTATGCTTGAATAGCGCAGAACAAATAAACCTAGATGAATTGAAGGAGTGGAGCCTACGCTACGATGTCACACAGCAGAAAATAAATATTTCCTTAAGGTTACCTGATCGATTATAAACTGCATGGAAATGAATGGAAGTCTTACAGCAATTTTCAATGACAGATATTATTGCAAGGACATTCAAAGGTGTCTTGAAGAGCCACGGCACAGCAACAAAGAGCTGTGCAGAAAAACATTTATCACTCTGTGGTTTAATTTGTATTTGTCGTGACAAAACAAACAGCGAAAGTAATAAAGTACCATCTTTATTACTCAACCCACAAAAAGTGCGAGTGGAACAGATGTATGAGAAGATCAACAGACTCAAGGTATTTCTTACTTGTATTGTCATTTCCTGTTACGATCCTTTTTGTGATGTCTAGGGACACAGAGCAACAGACACTGGCCATTAAAAAAGATTTTTTTTTTTTTTTTCTTGCTCAAGCTTTAGAGGGGAAAAAAAGAAAAGAAAGAGAGAATGTGTTTTGGCTGCTCCCTTCCAGGGTCAACTCAGTGGATCGTGTGAGCCACATGTGTGATTTGGCAAAGGTTTTAAACCAAAGCCCATCCTGATGCAACCTGAGGCCATCGCGTTTCAAAACCACACTGCTTTCCTAACCTCGAGGCCTTCATTGCCCATCGACATCATCATCATCATCTTCTTCATCGTCATCTTTACAACGCAACGTAGTATTTGTCATCTATTCTCATTGTACTCTATTTTAAATATTCGTTGAATTGCGTTTGCTAAATTCAGTTTATAATTTCAGATGCATTCAATTTATTTGTTTTCTGCTACTCTAGAATCTTGTAGAAGATGATGTTGGGACTACAATCGAATCGAGGAAGTCGTCTCTGTGTGCAGTGTTGCTGTGATCACTATTTAGAGATAAGGATTGTCCATTAAGGCAAACCACCCTTCCCTTAACATATCGTCTTCAAAACAACTTTCCACTTGAAGCTTCATGAAATACAGTATATGTGCTATACAATAGAAAGAAGGGTGTTTCCAATGAGTCTGTTTTTTAACATGTTATAAAACTGGGGGGAAATAATGTCCATGCTGGGAGTCTGGAGAGCAGGGATGTGTTGTGCTTTATGATGTGGACCAAACTGTGTGCCCAGCTCATGAGTAACATGCCCTGGACCACAATCTGCTGCCGTCTTTCACACTCAGGAAAACATCCTGGTGAATGTTAATCCGCTCCACTCGTCTTCTCTTTATAATTCAGATAGCACTGAAATGTTATCCGATATATATATTTGACATGTATATAGTAACTGATGATAGTCGGGCCATGGTATCGGTATTTGAGAATGTGTGATAATAATGGCAGCAGCCTCTGTCTGAACCATTGTCTCGGAATAGAAGTTATTTACAAATACCAAACAAGATCCCCCACCCCTGAGCCAGTCTGCCTTGAACTTTGAGCTAGCCCCACACCAAACAAACAACTAACACTGATAAGAGCAGGAGGACACATTCTTGAGAAAAGTAGAGAAACATCATGAGCAGGTTGTTGCAAACTCTAAAATAATCATTAAGATATTAAGGTGGAAAACTATGAAGGTACTCAAACTAAATCGCCGCCTGCACTGCTGCTCATTCTGTGACTTTCACTTCCAACTCCTTCCAGGAAGTGCTTGAGTTTCCAAAATGCTTCATTTAAAACTAAACACAGGACTCTCTGGCAGAAACCTGAGGAGAAAGCGCTTTCTAAGAATGTTCTTTTTAAGTATCACTGCACAATAAAACCAGAGTAACCAAACGTCTTGTATCACTTGGAGTGGCTTTGGCGGTCGGTGTGGATTTTCTTCTGCAGAATCGGGATGCACAGGCGCATTGTGCTGGATTCCAGTAAGAGCTCAAAGGGAAGGTTTTTCCTTGAGAAGTTGTATAAACTCTTCTGCGTACCGTGGCGTGTAAGCTCGCAGGTTTTCCACAGCTGCTTTACAAGTAACGCCTCGTCTTTACCTTTTAGAAATTGTGTCAATTGTGTGACAAAAATTGTGAAAGTACGGTAGCTGTTATTATCATTGCCTACAACTGATAAATGTATCAGCCTAGTTTATAGCTATGATAATAAAAAATTAAAAAATCTTTATTGACCATACTTCCTTCTCTATAAACGTACAAGGAAAGGATATGCCGGGAAATACTAATCTGCTTCTCCAATCAATATCTTCTATATTCCAGACATCTATACCAGAGCTACCTGGCACACACACCTTTACTTTTGACAAAAAGTCTCGAAAATCTCACCACAAGCCGAGGTCAATTATCAAATAATACACACAATGGCATCATTTAGTATTTCCTTCATTTTCACATTGACCTATATTCCAAAGAAAAGCTATATTATATTGAATAATAATGAAACAGAACTGAAAATAAAATAGAAATAGAAGCTATGTTTCATGGTAGTCAGTTACGATTGAAGAAGTTCAGTTTCTTTCTTTTCGGTGTTAAACCAGCAGCTTCATAAGTGCTGCGGTATTAAATTTGATATCCGGGACACTCCCCTGGGGAAAAAGGACTTGCAGCTGTTTTTGCTGCTGTGTGATGTGTTGCACCTACAGCATGTCTGCACTCGGTTTTGCATGGAGGGAGAGGTTCCGGGTGCAGTGTCAGGGGACAATGGCAGACAAACACAAGAACAGAGCTCACCACTGTTGTACTGGACGGGGATCTGCTCGGTCGACAGCTCATGCTCGCTTCGCACACCAATGAGCAGCGGACTTCCTCTCCTGCAGAGACAAGAATGAGGCAAGCGGAGGGGAAGCAATGAGGGCGAAGGGGAGAAAGTGTTGGAGAAGGATTAGGTTTTGTAGGCAACAGTGTCAGACACGCTCTCTCACTTGGTGCTTTGTGGAAGTTTAAGTCACCCTGACATTTTATCCCACTGTATTATTCCAATCAAAGCACAATGCTTTCCAGGACTTCATTGAAACCATGGCTCTTTCTGTTTGTTTCTTACTGTACAGCACAGCTGCAAATTTTCTCATTTGAACAAGAATTCATTTGTGTTCACTATCCCGAGGTTGAGTCGCAAACTGAGCATCTATTCATGAACATCCCTTTAAGTTTCAGAGGCTTCCTGGAACAAACTACTCCTCATTGGCTGCTGGTTCCATGTGGGCTTCTCCGATTGGCAGGTACCGTCACATGTCTCAGGTGAGGGAGGAGGGGGTGGAGGGACTAACCTTGAAAGACAAGAAAACTTTTCACATGTATTTTGCAACCACAGTGCCAGGACAAAGCCTCCATATGGCCAGTTATTCATTATGATTGAGTTTTAAAAGCCACTTCTCACTTATCATTTTTTTTCTTTTGTCTGCTCGCCTCTTTTCCCTCTCCTTAACCCTTCTCAGGGGCTGTGATGACGCAGGGACTCTGGTTGTTTTAAGGGGTGTGGGGCTTGAAAAGGGAGGCTTGCAAACAGAAACATGTGGTCGCTATCCAATATAATATTTATGCCAAAGAGGGAAGAGAGGAGAGGAGGGGAAGCAAATGGATGACAGAAGTCTGAGTAAGAGAAGGACTGGGTGGCTCAGAAAAAGGTAAAATGGAAGAAGAGTAGAAGAAAGGCCAGAAAGAGAAACTGAGATGAAGAGAGTGAAAATCCTGCTGGGACACTGATCTCTCAGACAAAAAGTGGGCGGCGGCAAGCCTCACGAGATAATTACAAACATCTCACATCTCCCCGTCTTGGCAGACGGCACTGCCCATTCCACATACAGCGCGAACCACAACAGAATCTTTCCTACAGAAACTCGGAACACAAAGTAGGTTAACTCAGATGACAGAGATTAATGGATTGCCGGGTGTGCCAAGAAGAAGCCCTGACAATAATGTGACTGCCATATCAAAGCTGTTTGCATAAATCATAAGTTAGAGCCCACTTATCTCCCTCTCCCTCTTTCTTATGAGCGCTCTCATTTGCTCCAACAGTCTTCCTCCTTCCTGGTCAATGACAGTCCACTGAACACGGAAATATATAAAACGATATTTAAAAAAAATAAAGTAATTAACCGGGAGTTTTAGTGTGGCTCAAACATATTTCCCGAAGCTGAAGCAGGAAACTCTCTCGTCTCTCTGTTAATGAGTCACAAAGGAGGTGGTGCAAGACCAGCAGCCAAGGAGTCAGAGGCCCAGGAGACAGAACAAGAACCTAAATTCAACCTCTGGTTTTAAGATGCAGATTGTACTGACACCGACAGAAGAAAGAGCCATGTGTTCGCATGAGCAATTAAGAAAAGCACAGCAACTCGTTATTGCGAGAAAATGAGTTTCCAAACTACTTTCACCTCCAATAAAGATAAGCCAGGATAACGCGCATGCATCAAAGGGGTTTCTGGAAATCGTCTTTCCCTTTGCTTCATAGTGGCAATAAGGTGGATGACGCATCCCGGGCGAGCACGGCCCACAGAACAGACACTGGACCGTACAAGGCGTCGCGGGGTCATATTGGTGCGTGCGTGCGTATGTGTGTGTGTGTGTGTGTGTGTGTGTGTGTGTGTGTGTGTGTGTGTGTGTGTGTTACGGTGTTCAGACTGACCTGGTCGACACAGCCTCCCCAGGGAAATGACGGCTCTTAAACACCAGAGCAAAAGCACCCTCCTAACAGGAAAAAAGAAGCAGTGACAGAAGGTTTACATTTGGCTGAAAGTAAATAAATGCTGACGTGAGCTTTCAGAGCAGAGGAACAATTCAACTCCTCAGATTTGTGAAGGCAATGTAAAAGTAGGCAGGTATTCCAGGAAAGTGAGGAGGACTTTCTCCTGACTCTCTGGGGTTGGACGTTGCAGTTGAATGTTGGGAAACTGTGGGGGGCAAGCGGGAAGGGGGGGTGGGGGTGCGCTCAGAGAAATAAGACCTCTATTGTATAGCATCAGCTGTGTTTCGACAGCGGTGACTACAAGACTGCCAGTGGTGGTTAGAATAAACATGAGCGAGTGGGATTGCAGAGGTTGTGGTGTAATGTTTGTGTGGCTGTTTTAGAATATCTGAACTATCTGGTTCCCATTACTGTGGATCCAAAATGGCTGCTTCCGCCTGCCGTAGCCCTCTGACGTGAGAGTCTGAAGCTGTCAGCCATTACTCACACAATGGAAAGGGAAAAAAAAAAAAAAGCCTGTTTGCTTCATCTCATTAAAAAAAAAAAAAAAAAACTGTTTTCTGCAAGTGATGATGTCACGAGTGATGCTGTTGGGGCGGTTGCCATGGCTAATGTTTTTTGTCAGGGTGTACTGTGTTTTAATGGACAGGGATTTTAAAACACTCACACAGTGTAACAAGAGTAAATACTCATATGCGTGTGTGTGACACACTTGCTGACACGCAGTAGCATAATGTTATCCTTCATAGTTACCAGGAAGCTGCTCGTAAAAATTTCCATTTACTTGGTCGAGGGCAAAAAAAAAACCAAAAAAACCTGCGTTCTTAAATGGACAGATTTTTATTTTATTTTTTATTTTTTAATAGTGTTGCCAGAAATAAGATGATACCACCTGTGATGTGCTGTGGTGTTTGTTGTTGCTACTCACCAGCTGCTGGATGACTCTCTCTACCAGCGTGGAGAAGGAGATTTTGTCGCTCTCTCGGTTGTCATAAACGTATTTGATCAGTTTTGGGATCACTTCTGTGTCTGTCTCCGACTCAAACTCGTATCCTTTGGTCATCTGAAAAGGTACAATATACGATTTGGGATCATATAATTCATATTATTACTGAAGCGACACTGCACGTCATTGTGTAATAATGTAGGGACTTTCTAACAGATTCATCTGAAGCTTTTATATTTCTTATGGAGGGTTTATGGTAGTAGCTGGCTGTTCTTTGATTAAGATTGTTTATTGGAGGCTGTAAAAGATAAATCATTGTGCAGGACCTTTAAACTAATTCATGAACACAAACAATCACAAAATCAATGATAAATAGCTATTTAAACAACTGACTCTGTAACATTTTAAACATTTCTTGTATAATAAAATCATAGAAAGATATACTAACCACATATGAAGTAATACACAACGTCCTAACTGATTAACACAACCCGATTCACTTAACTCTGGACACTCCAGGTCTGGTTGTGCGAGAAGTTACCCAACATTATCCTGAAGTGACAAACGTCTCTAAATCTTAAAATCTCCCTTAACTACTTTTAATTCGTCTCAATTACACTCTAAAATGTACATTTAATGCCACGACCCAGAAACATTTCTTCATCTTTACACACGTGGCTCTTGCAATTGGGCTACCATCAAAGCTACCAGGTGGAAAATTGTATATAATTATAAAACACAAGCTTTTGATGAATAATTTGGGAACAAATAGTTGGAACTCCAACTTCGGTAAAAAGCTAAAAAAAAAAAAAAAAGCAACAAGTTATTGTGGGCTGTTTCATCCAGCTCATGTTTCTTAGAAAAGGTCTGATGACTTAAATCAAAAACAAAAAGCTGTTTCATGAAATCAAATATCCACCATCAGAAGAGTCACTTGAAGAAAGAAAGACAAAAGATTTGTAACTGCCCAATTTTTGTATCTGGACAAATGTGATAAAATGCTGTTTTTAATGCATCTTGGGCCTGATTTGTACCAAGTTAATTTTACTGCGGAGAACAATGGCCCCAAACATGCAACCAAAGTACCAAAAAAAACAAAGTAAGGCAATATGTGTTTGGTAAATATTTTGGTGAAAATACTTCTTGGCATATACACAGTGGGGCAGTGGTCAGCACTCTTGCCTCACAGCGAGTTTGTTTTGAAACTGAGTCGTGGCTTCCTGTGTGAAGTTTGCATACTCTCCCAATGCCTGCACTGTCCATAAACATGCACATGAAGTTAATTGGTATCTCCCAATATTCTGTGGGAGTGAACGTCACTGTAGGACTCTCTTTACATTTGGCTTGTGCGCTGGTGACTTGTCCAGGATGTAATGCACCTTCACCTACATGCAGTTGAAATAGGCTCCAGTATCCCATAAATAAGAGTTGGATAAAAACGTACACATGAGAACAGATTGAATTTTTTTTTTTTGTCAATAAATCTCTTATTTTCTTTTTCAATAAAGCTACATTTGTATAAAAACATGCATGTGTATACCCATCAAGAAATGACTCTCTTTGCAGAGCGATTGAAGAAACGGGACTTAATGGCCATTTAACAATTTATTCCTCAATAGAAGGGAGCTTCAATGGCGTGTTGAAAAACTATTAGAGGCCAAAACAGCCTGGCACCTCCTCCTCTTGGCACTCTTTCGATTTCCTCTTCAATCATAAAAGCATTGATTCATCTACCAGTCTATAATTGGCAGTGTGTTCTCCTCAAACATGCGATGGGTGTGTATGGGATGATATGAAGAGACAGGAGGATTTGAATAAGCTTCAGTCACAGATGACCTGTCGTTACTGCTCTAGAAACATTCTTGCAAAGTTTCTTAAAACAGTGTGCATGTGTCCAAGAAGAAAAATAAATCCCCCTGAACGTATTCGTCCATCTTTGATAGACAAGTGAAATTTATACAAAACAAACCCCCCTAAATCAGAGCTTTGAAATAGTCTGCCTTGTGTTCGGACTTTCACAAGTGAGATAAGATCAGTTTCATCACCGAGTGATCTGTGCACGAGGAAAACGAGGCCCGTGATTGTAACGTGACATTGATGTTGCTTGTACTGAAGGCGAGGACTCACCAGGTACTCCTTCAGCTCCTTGTAATTGGTAATGATGCCATTGTGGACGACGACAAACTCTAAAACAAACAGCAGTAGGGAGAAAGAGAGGGATCGGAGGTAAGTGCCACACTAATTGTCTCATGAAATACAAAATGCAGCAACTACTGCAATACTACAGCTTTACGTCCTAGCGATTGGTCTGCATCCGATTTGACAGCCTCTCGTCGATGCTGCGCCGCGACGTTCCGTCAAAAGAATCGTTTTAGCATCGTTTCACGTTAAAAGGTTGGCTTCACTCCAGTGTAAACAATCGCGTACAAATGCACAGCATATTATTCTTTCCAATGGGTGTATATTTGATTAATAAACTAGAAAATGCCACAGGTGTATCCACTCATTTCACAATACCAACACGGTTTTCATTGGCATTTAAAGACAATAAAAACACCATATATTTAGAGATTAAATGTCAAAGACATTACTTGGCGTTGGCTTTGTTTTGTTTTAGGACATAGACAAAAGAAAAGAACATGATGGCTCGTGAAAAAAATGAGAACAGGAGAACACGGCAACAATCAGGAGGATGACAAATGACAAATGAATTCATTTAAGTCACCGCCTAAAATCGGGGGAGGCGATACTGCTGCATTAGTCCTACACATTTACAGGTTATATGAAGGTACATCAGCGCGTTACCGTTGTCCTTGTCGGAGCGGTGAGGGTGGCTGTTGAGAGCACTGGGTTCTCCGTGCGTCGCCCATCGAGTGTGAGCGATGCCAAAGTGTGTGGTCAGTTCTTCGTCCAGGTCCAGTGAGTCCTTTTCTGATCACACAAAGCACAACCACAACTTGAGCATTGGACTTTAAGGAAAGGTGAATGCAGCACAAGATGTCCAAGAAAAAGAAGCATGGTGCTTTTAGCGCTGGAAAAAAACATCTTCGCAAGACAGTCACTGCAGAATAGTAAAAGCACATCCTGAAAAATAGATTAAAATGTGCTTAAACTCACTGTACAGCTCCTCATCCAGAGCCTTGACCTTCCCTGTCTTCTTGAACAGATGGATGGTGTTGCCATTGATGTCGGTGGTCGACTTGTTTGGGCCGTCCACGGCAATACCTGAAAATAGACAGGAAGTGAGGGCATGTACTTTTATTTTATACAGAAAAGCTATTAACACAGACATATAAAGTTCATAGGCGCTGAGGGGACACAATAATCTTCCTCACAAAACAATAGAAAGGTTAATCGTGAAAGCCCAGAGGAGTAACTCCAGTAACCAAAGTAAGATGGTATTTAATTTATCAGAAAGTAGGATATTGTTTATGATTTGGGTGTGACTGCATATGACTGCATCCAGCAAAAGCAGCCTTATCCTGCTCAAATAGGATGAACAAACAGAAAGAATGCCAGGCCGTGTTTGTGAAGAAAAGATACAAGTGCTGATAGGCCCTGCTTCAGAAGTCACTGTTACCTCCCAGCACATGATTCCAGTTTGTTTGTGCGTCGGTCACTCCTCATTAATGAGGGGAGTGACCGGCTGCTCAGTGTGCCAACGGCTAAAGGCAATGATAGATTCTTTCAAGGTCCTCCTGAAGTGTGTGTGTGTGTGTGTGTGTGGGGGGGGGGGGGGGGTCAATGAATGACATCAGTTTGGTGGTTTGGTCAAGACAAAACACCTTTTTGCCTTAAGTACAGAGCAGCTCATATTCTTCATCTCAACAAGCAGTTATATGAAGGAAGTTATATTTCTGGTTTGGCTTTATGGGTGATTGTGTCACTGCCTGATGACGATCAAATGCTATTATCGGGCCTTGGCTGTCACCTGACACACCAGTTTTTCTTCATTCTACAAGCCTCTGAAAGGTTTCGGGTGTGCAAATGACCTTAGAAATAACTAATAAATTGATCATAGACGACAGTATGCACAGACTGCGGCCACCTTTCATGTTTTTAATTTTGGAATTGACAAGTTAACTTTTACTATTCTTGAAATATAGTGTCGATTTTGTATCTTGAGTGGCATAATGAGGAGCACTATAATTGTCCGTGCAGTATTGACATGTGACGGTATTACTATCTATACGTGGAATATTTTTTATTCTTAAACTATCAGAGTTGATTCCACTTGTTCATATCCCTCATAATTATTTAAGAGCTTTGGCTTTAACTGAGTGGAGAACAAGGCTGTGGTAAGTATTTGGGTGAGGCATGTAATTATAATGGCATACGTAGCAGTTACGTGCCAATTACGTGACCTGTCACTTTTGATCTCGGGGTTTGTGAGGACATACGGGTTTGTGACCGTGCAGGAATTGCATTGCATGCATTTGGCTTTGTGTATGTCCTCACAAACATAGCTCGGCAAATGTGTGCGGCTCTGTGTAACCGTGTGTCTTACCTGCTGAATCGTACCCTCTGTACTCCAGCCTCAGCAGTCCCTTTACCAGCGTCTCAAATATCTCCTTTCTGGTGCGTGGCACACAGTAATTCAGGTAGGCAAAAATCCCTTTGGGAGAGGGAGAAACACAACTTCAATCCTCTGAGAGCCATGAGGCTGAGGAGCTTTATACATTTGCAAAGTGTAGAGTAGAATATTTTTAGTGTCTTAAGGCAAGGCAGGTTTATTTGCACCATTCATACACGAGGAAATTCAAAAGTGCCTCACAAAGGAATACATAAAATTACATTAAAAACATAGACATTAAAAAGAGATATGAAGAAAATAAAAGAGCGTCTTAAAGAAAAAAAAAATCTATTAAAACTGGAGAATAAATATAAGTAAAATCATGCAAATAAAAATGCATTTAGAATAGTGACAAACGTGAATGATTAAAAGGTGTTAGTGTATTAAATCAGGAGAATGTAGCAGTGAACAATGATATTTTCAGCCCTGATTTAAACAAGTTGGGGAAGTTTATGAGGTGCATATAAAGTGAATATAAACTAAACGCTGTTTCACTCTGTTTTCTTCTCTGGTTCTGGTACCACACAGCGTACACTGAAGCAAAGTTGTGACAGTTATGGCTCATAAATCTTTGTACATAAATTAGTATATTCGTGTTACTAGGAAGTGTTAGGACTCCATGGATCAACAGTAAAACGTGTCAGGGTATTTAACCCCTTGCTTCCTGGCGTATTTCACTGCCTTAATGGCATCCACGCAATATAATGTGGAAAGTTAATACATTACAGTGACATTGCATCCTCACTCTTCACATATTCATGCTGATGGGAAACGATTTCTGTTTACAGCGTCCAACAAAAAAGATCCCAGAAATATAAATCATCAAATCTTATGTTTAAATGTATAACTTTCTGTGTGTGTGTGTGTGTGTGTGTGTGTGTGTGTGTGTGTGTGTGTGTGTGTGTGTGTGTGTGTGTGTGTGTGTGTGTGTGTGTGTGTGTGTGTGTGTGTGTTTGTGTAGGAATGTCCCTCCCGGGCAGCTCTGCTCTCGCAGGCACACAGCTGACCATTGACGGACGCACATTGCGCGCAGTGTTTGGATCGGCCAGGTAGCAGGGTGCGGTAAAACCCCTGCAATCTGGGTCGCTTTCCTTGCAGTCGTGACGTCGCAAAGGGTAAAAGATTTACTTAAAGCCGAAGGCTAGTGTGTCCTTGCTCAGAAAGACTGTCGAAAAGTGTGTGATTGCCCGTCGATTACGACTGAAGTCAACACTGCGAAGGTTTAATAGGCGGGTGAAAGTAACTTTAGAAACACATGGAAATGCCTCTCCATTAAATCTTATGTTGACCGTAAATGTCACGGCTGCCGTTCACATCCGTACACAAAACTCTGACACGTTGCAGTCGTGCGTAAAGATCTTCACGCTCATCAGAAAGCGCGTAGTAGTGATTCGTACTTACTGCTCGTTTCAATGTTTCTTACTTCCGTAAGATGAGAAACAACATCAAATGTTAACCATTGATTCAAGCTTGCGGATCGTGTCTTTTTTTTCTCACGAGTTTATAATCGAGGCATTGAGAGGCGGACTGGTGCGCGCCACAGGAGCTACGCGGTCTTCCCAACAACTTTAAAAACGCTTCAAGTATGAAAGAAACCCTTACCACACATGACTCAAACTTTGTTGGTTTGTTGCTGGAAGAGATCGTGAAAGATGTCGTCCTGTCTTTCCTCGGTTCGGGTGATGCTTGAGCCTCTCCGGTGATAAATCCAGTCGGACTGCGCTGCGCTCCCTCCCCCTGCGCGTTAAAGGGCTTTAAATGGAGACGCAGCGGCCACACCTCCTGGAGCACCTCCCAGGTCCACCGAGCGACATCCCGCCGCCTCGCAGGTGTTCACCGCTGCACCGGGCAGAGATGGGCAGCTCAATCAGCTGTTTGTCAACCCACCTGTTCACGTCAGCTGCACCAACAGTCAAGTTTTACTTTGATTTACTCGGCCGTCTGAAGTGGAGGAAAGTTAACTTGAACTGTTTTTATCCAACACAAGCAGAAAACAGTCAGAAACGACTCTGTAGTCTTTTTAAAGCATGAATATGATGTGGAAGGAAGCGTGATTGTGTTTTCTCATATAGGTGTAACTATGGTGATATAGTTTCGATTTAATTACACTTTCTGTGAATTACTTTTTTTTTTTTTTTTAACCACTGCTGTCGATCAAGGACTGATTTTCTTGTAAATTCTAAATATTTTCTTCACTGTGGTGTAGTGGTTGGCTCTCTCACCACACTACAAGAATATCCCCGGTTTGATTCCAGGGTTTTCAGTCTCCCTGTGCTTGTGTGGATTTCCTCGCACACTCGATAGGAAGCTACTTGACGCTCCAATCCCTCACTGCCATAAGTTGGATCTAGAAGGTATATGGGTCTCCATCACTACATGAGGAGTCTGTTTGTAATCAAACTTTGTTGTTAAGGACCTTCAGTTATACATGCCAAAGAACAATTTGTGACAAAGAAATGAGTAAGTGAGACAGACGTAACTCGAGTGCCAAAGAATGGGTTTTCTGCATGACTATATCAAGGGAAGTTGTTCCGCCAGCAACAGAAAATATTCAGGGAATATTCATGAGCCACATGTTTTGTGTCTCTTGACGCACGTATGGTAAAACAACAACAACAAGCTTTACCTTGACTGGACCTTGATACATTCGATACACGACTCTTCATTATCCACTGACTCTGTGTTTGCCTCTGGCCAGTATCACTGCAGGTTCACGAGCTTTACTTTGTGCTCTATTGAGGTCAACCCTCCACCTTATTATATTATCTTGCATGACAAGTCTGCTCTTTCCTGATACCATCAACCCCAATCAGGACATCTTGTTTGGATTTTAAGAGGCAGACGTAAAACCTTTGAGACAGCAGTGGCAGATTAACAGAAGTGAAATAAATCAATCTTTATTTCTTTGTTATTTGAGGCATACACATCAATTTGATTTTTAGGGGTGTTTTCTGTCTTCAGTGACTTGAAGTTGAAAAGACTGTATGTTCAAGAAGTGAGAGGGTAAACAATTTGCACACGTGGTAGGAATAGTGGCTGTATACTCAGTAAATTATGTAAAAGAAACAAACCTATTACATGTTTCCCTCTAACACTCAGTAGTGCACAGTAAACCTGAATCAATGATATTCATGTAAAACATTAAACTGTTCTAAAATTAGTAATAGAAAATAATTTGAAAGAATTTCAAACTGTTAAAGCCAAATAAATCAAAAAAAATTAAGGTTTACAACAGATACACATTTTCTTATTGACATTTCGAGACACAAAACGTCAATTAAACGCCTTTACCACTTTATTCGAATCCAAGGTCGCTGAGGACAAGAGCCAATCTACCTGACCCTGGGTGAAGGCATTGGAACATTTTTTCTGAGTTACCATTTATCTTTAAATGAATGAGTTTGGACTGGAGTACTGGAGAAATAAACACACCCACAAGGGGATAAAACTCCTCTAGACTGGAGTCTGTGCTACGTTATGTCCTGAGACTGAACAAAGAAAACTAATTTCACCACTGGCTGAATGACGCTGCTTTGTTTATTGTGTGGACAAATGTTCTTTTAACACTCAGAGTGTGTTAAAAAAAACAAAAAACAACGTCTAAGAAGTTTTTCCAGCAGAAGAGTCATGCACTTACTGAAACTTGTCAGCTCGTTCAATTTGATTAGACCTTCTGCTTCCTCTACCCAGAGTGCAAAGGTCCAGTCAGAGCTTTCATCTGATGCCAGGGCAGCATGCGATATAAATGAAATCACGAGCTCGTGCTTGGCTTATATTTGAACTGAGGTTGTCACCTGTATGAATCAGGAAATGTCTCCTTGACATTGGACCTAAAGATTGGACCGAGAAGTCCTGCCATCGCCATCATCCAGCTACACCAAGAAAAGGGCCTCTCAAGTTGATAAAAGCGCAGATGAAATGTGAGCGGGTGTGTTTCCTCTGACCACATCATGTCCACTTACAGTCCATGTCCATGCTCGAGGAATGTGCCGGTGTCTGGCCAAGTCATACGCCTCACTTTGCTTTTTCCAAACCACATTGGCCCATATGTTACCTTCCTGAAGAAAACCAGTACACCAGTTTGTATATTGATTCAAGGAACATGATTGTTATTTATGTGGCACTCCCTTTACGCCTGCCTTAAATCGAACGCGTTTTTCAGCACAGAAATTCTCGGCATGATACTTACAAGTGCAGTATCTTTGCGAGCTCCTTTTTCTCTGTGTTTCACTTGCTCATCCAGGTAGTTTGTGTTGACAAATGTAAGCGTGTTTGTTGGATGTGCGTGAGTGAGAATCAGTGACAGGAGCCGGGGGCCTACATTCCTCCCGTGGCTTAGCGGATTAAAAGGTATAATAATTATGTGGCTATCGTGATGATCTTCTCTCGTGAGCTTTACTCAGAGATCAAAGGTTCTTTAATGACGACATTGATATAAAATGATGACCTTAAAAGAAGGCTTCCTCCCGTGTGCTCACTCCTGCTTCTTGAGCCTTTCAAACCTCTCACGTTTATTGCGTTGACCTAATCTACGTTATCTTTTAACTGATCACTCCTCTCTGCCCATTGCTGCGGTTTACCACCACTTACGGTAACCGGGTGGTAGAATACCATGCAAGTATATTATACTCTACCCAGATGAACCTGAAATGAATCACAACACGTAGTCACAAGGCAAAAAATAATTGGTCTGTTTCAGATATCTATTTTTTCACGTAGTTGAATATGGATGATTATTAAAGCTCATTATGAGTCAAGGCATGTAGTCAAAAGGAGACGGAGACACTTTAGTTTCATCATGAGGAAACTTTGGAAACTTTGGCTGCTTGAGTCAGATTAGAAAATATTATGAACTTTGGTCAATTGCAAAGTGTCTTGGGTATTGGATTCAGCACATCCAAGAAATGACCCCCTCCACCCCCACCCCCAAGACACACACACACACACACACACACACACACACACACACACACACACACACACACACACACACACACACACACACGCATGCACAGTGAAGTGTCAAACTCCAGCAGCACAGCTTGTCAGCACTGTTTGGAGACGTGAGGGCACCGGGCGGATGTAGCTGGTGAGTTGAGCACCTCCAGCTGACTGGGGAGTGACATAGTGTTGCAGGATTCTCCTCCTCCACATCTGCTTCGTGTTAGAGCCCGGAGGCCAGCACAGAAGGGCCCACCAGTGTTTCTCGGTGGGGGATGGCAGGAGAATGCCTATTGAACAGCACAGAGACCAACAGTCTTGATGGGCAGAAGCTGGAAACCGGGTTAATTTCAATTTTTTTTTTTTTAAATGTTTGAAGCACAACAAAGTCAAGACATTAAAAGTTTCGAACTGAAATAGGATATTCTACCAACATGGACATGCACAGCAGCGTTTAGACAATGTATTGTGACGTTTCGCAGATGAACTTTTATCGTAGACACCTAAAGTCACATTGGAGGAAACAACCAAACAGTCTCCTGCTCAGATACTGCTCAGCTCCATAAAAATGCAGGGGGCTCTTTGGGGACGCAGAGATGCTGTAAGGGGGCCACGTCTTTACAATTTACGAGGTACAGAAGTTTGCTATTGCGTAACAAAAGCATAGTGATTTGATTTGTGTGTGACCTACATCAGTGTTGCTGGCCATTGGGCTGTAATCTTATCCCCAGGAGGTGGGCATGATTGATGTTTACTTTCACGGGATACCTGAGGACAAACATGAGCTCTGCTAACGTCCCAGTGCCCCCACCCCCCCCACCCCCCCAACTCAGCGGGTTCACTTCTGGGCCAGCTCACTGTGAATCACCCCCAGATGTGGTTCTGGAGCTGGATGGTGTGGAGTATGACACAATGACCCACCCAGCAAACGTCAAAGGGGCCGGCCTTCAACTCCCTAGTTAGAGTTTGTCACCCCCTGTGAGAATAACTACATGAACACTGAATTAATTGCACATTGTTCAATGTCACTACTGTTGTTGCCGTTAACTTAGATAGGAGACATTGTCGAGAAAACACAAAAGCCTTAAATGATAAGTGATATCAGCAATAAAGTCTTGTATGACTTTATCTTATCGCTTTCTTTAAAGACCTTACTTAAAGCTTTCAGGGCTTATCAAGTAACATGTCATGTTCGGCTATAAAGAAGTAAACAGGTTCTGTGTGTGTCAAATATCAGCAGCCCGACATCTGTTCATTTCAGAATACCTGAAACTAATGAGACTAATTCTCCGGGTATTGTAACTGTCTGCATGTGTTTCTGTCACAGCGACAGCGGCAGGGAGCAAGTTCGCACTATCGTCCTCGGAGAGGAACACTGTACATAACTCATAGTCCTGTATCAGTGGCACACGCTAATCTTTAAAAACAGGGGGACAAGGGAGGAATAACTCCTTTGTAAACTTTCATAGACGCCTTGTTTATTTCCCCGTTTGACCACATCTGGAAATCAAAAGGTCTCGGCAGGGTGTCTGAAGCTGAAGTAATTATTCTGGGGTTGTTGAGGAAGGAACAGGGCCGGCCTGCTTGTTTAGGGTTCAGATGAGTAAGTGCGTGAATCCAGTCCCGTTGTGGATGCAACAGTGATGTTTGTTTGGGTGCGCGGTCACTCCGACAGGGTGGCGGCTGCCATTGCACATCTGTGAGTAAAGCTGAGGGACTTTTGTGGGATCAGGGAAGAGGCTGGGGGTGGGAAGCAGGGCAAAGCAGTGTGTGTGTGTGTGGGGGGGTGGGGAGTGGGGGGGGGGGGGGGGGGGGGTTACACAACCACGTCATGTTGGATCCAGAGAGAGCACCATGTGTATTATGTCATGACTGCTGAGGCACTCCACCCTTCGCTCTACGCTTCCCCATTTCAGACTCTCCCTCACTCCTCCCGCCCACGACTCTTTCTTTTTGCACTGGGTGTTGTGAGTTTCGTCTCTGACACAGCCAGCTGTTTGTGGATCAGGTTACATGCCTCTCGCAAAAATGTGACCCGGGACCGAACATCTCCATCTGCGTTCTCAGCTTGAACCGAACTCCTCCACCAAATCGCTGCACTTCCTTCACCTCTTCCTCCCTCTTGCCTTTCATCTTCTGTCCGTCCATCACTTTTTCTGTCCCTTTCCAGCTTTCTGTCCCTACTTGTCTGCCTCATTTGATCTTCAAACTTTGCTCCCGCACCACCTGAAATCCTAACACGGGAGCTCCTAAGCTGTAATTAGGCGGAGGAGGGGTCTCAACGGGGGCTCGAACAAGTTACCTCAACGTGACGTTGTTACTCAGGAAAAGTTCTCCTAAGGTTTAAAAATAAAAAGAAGTTCAGCTCACTGATTTGTACCAGTGTTCATGGTATCCCTGCCAGATGAGGTCAGACTCCCATCCTGTTGTCTCCGTTTGAGACACAGCAGACAGACACTGAACTGTGTGCTGCACATCAAGACACAACACACTGCGATTGCCCCTCGTGGAAAACACAATAAAAAAAATAAATAAAAAAAAGGACCTCAGGACCTCATACCTGATGAGAAATTGAACAATCCTCTAAACACATCCAGTTCATGGCTACAATTGGAGGGTGAGAACTCTGACGTTTCCCCCAGCAGGCTCGTTGTCTCAACGCAAAACATCTCAGCTCCAACGAGAGAACAGCAGGTCAGCTGGTTGTCTTAACCAGAACACAATCGGTCATCCTGACAAACAAATCAAACCAGTATGTGTGTAGTCTGATTTGATAGCGAAAGCCGAGTATAATAACACTGACCAAACTGTGTTGTTTGTCAGATAAGTGAGTTTCCAGGAGTGCGCCTGTCACTCTGTCAACTAAATGGTGAGAAAATCGACAGGAGCACTGGCTCCTGCATAGTTTCATACTTTCCAGGTAGAAGGCCCCTCAAAGCAACTGGATCAGGTCCATTGGACTTGTTCGTGTGTTGGAAGATCCTTTTTGTTGCCCCTTCCCAACTATTCTGAGAGGTGCCACTGCTATCAAGCTGAAAATGAAGTATTCCTTTTAGAATTATAAAACATCTTGCGTCCAGCATGTTTATTACTCTAATGTGAATGCATTTTTGTGTTGTGCAATTTGCACATCATTGTATCCATTTTTTTTTCTCAGAGTCACAACATTTACTGGAATTGGTGTGGTTGGTATTTGCATTATAAAAGGTTTCTGAATCTGGTTTTTGTCTGAAGTCTTGCACTTATGAGTCATACTACAGTTTTAGAGTAATGAGCTTGCATGATTCAGGAACATTACCTAATACTTATAACAAAACAAAGTTAATAATAATATACAATCTATAAAAGGCTACGTAGGGAGCATTTCCCCACCTTTATTTGCTTCTGTGCTCGCTCAACTAGTTTAAAGAGCATGCGTACCCTGCAATCTTACGCGTACCTCGTGCGCCCTCTTCTGGCCAAACATTGTAAACATTTCAGCACACGGTTCAGAGCTTTCGTCACGGTATCATGGGAACGAGAAAGGTCAGGGTGTAGAAACGAGCAACATTTTGATTTGTATTGGCAGTACCGCAGAAGCTTTTTTCTTTACAGTTAATGAATGTGACAAAGAATGTGAAATTCATAGTGTCAATAATACATCGTAAATGTGATATAAATTGTATGGCATAGAATGTATAATGCAAGTTATTTTTTTTTCCTTCTCATTGACGTGCATGCTTTAGTGACATAAGAAACCAGAGTACCAGTGCTGCTTGTTGCAATTAGTTTTATTTGCACATGGAAGTGGGAGGGGATCTCCCTTGTGCAATTACTTTGTGGAATTAATCAACTTCCAAGAAGTTTCAGAGAAAATTAACATTTGAATGCTATTTTCTTATCTTGCTAAAGTGAATATCGCAAACCATAAATGACTCAATACATTGTACTATCAGACATTAAAAAAAACAAAACAATTAAACTTTGTTCCATAGATTAACATTGATGTTAACCCGCAAGTCAAACATTAGCGTGCGTTTTCCAAGTAGAGTTGCATGGGATGAAAATGTTTAGAACCCAGAAGCACACTATTGCCGAGTCTGCAAAGGACACAGAAGCAATAGTTGGTGCCGGTCCTACAAGACCTTATCTAAAGTTGAAAATTCTTGAACAAAACAAAACATGACATCATGTCAGTGATTCACGGTCAAGTAAAATTAGAAAACGCTCTCTTACATTGTAGCAAAGGAAAAAAATATATATAAAAAAATCAACTAAACTTAGATGGCAGTGACGCCAGAAGCCGAAAAAAGTTGAGGCACAGAATCAAGTCATAACCTCACACTCAACTCTGCATGCTGACAGAGAAACACACGACACAACTATCAATCAGAGCTCTTCTTCAGATTAAAAACAATATATACACAAGAGTGGCGGGCATCCGAGTGTCGAAAACTGGAACAGCTTGTCAGGTTTTATACGAGAGGCTGAAGGCCTGACAAGCCATCACAACTTTGATCTCATGACGTCGCCGACAGCGTGATGAAGACGGCACGGCGATAAACGCCAATGCAGCCAGAATATGTTACAGATAACAACAATAATACAAAGCTGTACAATAATAAGGATGACAAAAGAAGTTGCTCGGTTTGGCTGTTTTTGACCAATGGGACAGGGAGGGGTGGACATGGACATGGACATGGACTTCTAGAAGACAGCATTGGATCCACTGGGTGGGACAGTCCAGTCATGTCTCTGTGGCTGGTCAGCTATAGTCGGACCAAACGTTACTCACAGGCCTTCTGGATTTCTTGGTTTTTATAGAAATCCTGCCTATTGGGCACCGAAATTAAACACATTTTGACTGTTTCCACACAAAAAAAGCAAACTACTTTAAGGAAAGGTGAAGTCTGTGGACCAAGAATTAGTCCCACACCTGAGCAGGTTAGAAATCAGTCTGATGGAGAGATGAGAGCAAGTTCAACTTATTGTTCGGTGCAAGTTGAACTCACTTGGACTTGCTCACATCACTGCGTAAGACTTCTTTCAAAGTCGTTTGGTGCATTTTGGGGTAAAAACAGTCCAAACGTGTTTAATTAGGTTGTTTGCAGGTATAAATATGAATGATCAGCAGTATTTCTACACAAAACAAGAAATCCGGGAGGTGTCGGAATAGTTTTTGGTCTGACTAATACTATTGGCAGTCTTCCGTCAATTTGTAGACGGCCAGAGGAGAAAGAGGACGGGGAGAGAAGAAATGAACGACCATGAAAAAGAAAACAAAGTTAGAATGCGGATGAGAGGAGAAACGGGCCAGCTCCTCGGTTGTCAGAAGCCTGATGGTGTCAAAATGTTCATGTCCCGGGGTTTGAGTTTGTGCTGCCGCGCGGGCAGTTGTTTAGTTTCAGCTTGAGAGATTTCAATCTTCGGGGGCATGAACTTGGCCAGGTCGTCCATCTTCAGCTTGGTCTGGGTGTTGCTGCCATCCATGGTGGAGGACTTCTGCAGGCCGAAGCTGGACTGCAGTGCGAAAGCTGCAGGACAGAGCGGAGACGGTGAGAGACGGAGACCCAGTCTCAGCGCACAGTCATCACAGACGAGCGGAAGACACAAGACAGAAACGGAGCGGACCGAACAACAATCACAAGAATCACGGTTAAAGTAGCTCATTCTCGATAAAACACCTGGTCTTTGGACTAAAATGTGAAAAAAAAACACTCGGTTATCAATACAACCTATAAAAGCAGTACTTGTATCTGTCATCGCTACACTTCTACTGCGTTCTAAAGTAATATCGGCGCAAACAGCTTCAAAAACGGTTTCCATTTTTTGATGGAGTTCAAATCAACGCAACAAGAATCGTTCCCATCTGATCTGCAAACACTGCAGTCACAATAAAGGTGCAGGGCTGTGCACAAGTCTTTTACCTGATTTGGTTTCTGAGCCGGGATCAGTGGGGGACCTCTGCACCACAGATCGACTTCCAAAGAAGTTCCATCTTTCTACTCCTCCTCCTCCTCCTCCTCCTCCTCCCCCTCCTTCGTTTCCTCCCATGTCTGGGCCGAGGGTGGGACTGATTTGCTCTGGGACGGTGAAGAAAGGTAAGGAACCCAGCTGGCGCCAGTTCCTGTATGTCCAACGGGCGAGAGTAAGAACACAGAGGCGGACACAGGTTCCATTCAGAAGTTGTGTTTTTAAATCGTTTCAACATCAGAATGCCAATAAAATGAGAACGCCACCTCAACAGCGGGACGCATACCTGCGAGTGGCTGCTGGTGATGAAAGGGGTGTGACGCTGGGGGTCACGGAGGGGGTGACAGAAGGGGTGCCAACCGGGGTGGCTTGTGTTGATGTTGTAAGCCTGTCTTCCTTGAAGTCCTCACTTGGCATCCTCAACTTCTGCAAAGACAGAAAACGCTTGAAACGGGACATTTTAGCCTCGTTTCCACCGCATAAAAAAAGTGCAGTGATGGAACGGGATGGTCCGGTACAGTTCGGGTTTCCACCGCAAGAATTGTGGATTTTACGGAAATAACCGCTCCAAAAGTCGACGCTCTTCCGCCGCCCTTCCGTTGGGGTATTCAGGACAACTGAATGGGTCTGATTTTGAGGAGCCGTCTGCTGATTGGTCAGAGATTTACTCCACGCCCTCAATATTTTAATTTGTCGGCTGTATGAATCCTCTGTTGTTAACATATTCAGCTTTGCACTGGTGGTTGTCTTTTTTTTTTTTTTTTTGGCTGCGCAACTTTTTCACGTTGGTCCCGAAAGAGCAGATGCGAGGCAGGGACGGAGCCCGGGACTCGGGAGCAGACGCTACGGCCGTAACCGTACCGGGATCGGAGCTTGGAGGCAGCTGCGGACACCTGTTGGCCAGCTCGAAATAGCTCTGATGCACTACTGAGCCCGCTCGTCACGTCACGTCGCCTTGCTGGCCGGTGCTGCGTTGCGCGGGCCACCGCGTGTCCGCACACACCGGCAGGTTCCGGAACTCCGGCGTCGGGGAACTTGAGCTCCGGAGCCGGCCAGAGTTCCAGAACCTGCCGTTGTGTGCGGACACGGACCTACGGTGCGCCGGCCAGCAGCTCGAGTTGCGACGTGCTGCAACACGACGATCAGACTCAGACTGCGTCCACATACGGTGCACCGGGACACCGGAGCTGCTCCGAGCCCCGAGGTTTGTCCTCGCATCGTATCCGCGATCTCTGAAGATATAACAAGTTTATTATGAGATGATGACGTCACGCAGACCCCCACATTGTCCAAATTGAACAAAAATTGTTTGTACTGCTTCCTTTTCTGACCTTATACTAATATCAAGTTGACTTTTCAGAGAATACATTCGTACATTTCATACTTGCCTGTAGAGAGGAGTTTATTACAGCCTCATATAAAAAATCAACAATAATGATAATAATAATATTTAACCAAACAGCTCTGATATTGGAATAATATCGGTATCGGCAGATATCAAAATTCAGGTATCGGGATCGGAAACGAAAAAAACGTGCATCGGTGCATCCCTACCTACAATCCAAGTCTAAAGTCAAGTGGTGGCATCAGGGGACAGACCGCAACAGAGACATTTCCAAACACACAACGCACAAGGTCAGCAGTGCTGTGAGGGAACTGCAGATCTAAAACAATGAGCAAACACTCGACATACCCAGAGAGCCTACCGCCCGCAACAACACTGTGCAAGAGAAGTATGGTGGATACATTATATTGGATTTAAAAGTGAGTTATGGGAGTTATCACATTTCAAGGGGATTTCTTCAAAAGGAGAGCCGTGGTTAAAGTGTCCCGACCAACTGCCTTTAAACCCAAATGAAGAAGAATTAGAAAGTGTCTGGACTTTATTTCCTGCTGCTCATCAAGTCCAGCTTCGACTCAATACATTACGCAACACAAGCAAGCAAAGTTATTGCTTAGCCATGCTCGCCTTTGCGTTTAGTTAACGCCTGCCATTCTATTGCTCAGCTTTAAGAAGGAACATTTTCCAAACTCATGTCAATATTATATTTAGCACTGACAGGCCATTGCATAAATAAACACTACAGAATGACTCCTCTCTTTAATCCTGATCCACAAAGACAAAAATCAAACCTCTGCCACACTCACAGTGTATTATAACAGTATAATTATTAGAGCTGAGTGTACAAGAGAAATCAAAGCTAAACTACCACTGATGCCCTTGAACTTAAAGAACAACACGTATATTGTGATACAACAATGTATAACACATATTATAAAGGACTAAGGGAGCACTTGCAAGCTGAGGTCAGGGCCAAATATATTACAATAAAAGTCCATTTCAACAAATGCCACAGATAGTTAATCATGGATCATCTTGATAACAACGGTGCACGTAGAGACGAGGGTCACAGCGGGACACAAGACAAAAGCAAACACAAACAACACTATGACCAGAGGGCAACTGGCGTTTATCTTGTAGACATAACGAGGCTGGATGTTGGTTAGCTGCTACTATGAGCACCAAACGGCCACGTACCAATATTTACCCGCAAATGTATCTAAATTAAGCTAAACACGTGAACAACATTAGGACGCCACCAAATGCTGGTTGAAATATCATAAATACTTTCACAGAGTCTCTTGAAAAACGGCCATTACACATATCGCAGTCTGTTTATGTTGCTATGCTAACACGGGCCCACGGCCTATTTTGACCGGATTTTTCAAATGCTGAGCGACACATGTAGAGATTTCCAACCGCACCTTTTTATGATAAGCTTTCTTTGACGCCTCAGCTCGACAGATATCGTCTTTGTGTCCATCGTGTGTAGTTCAAGTGCCGATTAATTCCCGAAAACAACGTCGCCGACTGTGTCGTCTGTTCACACCGTAGGAGGCCTCGTTTTGTGACGAGCTCTGCGATTGGTCCGTACAAGGAGGCAAAGGGGGCTTGACACATGCGAGGGCGTTGCTCGGCAACAGTGCTGCTGGCTGCAGTCAACAGACAGCTGATTACGTAATTTGTTTACCACAGTGTCGGATCGTGTTTAACAGGCCGAGGAAGAGCTCTGAACATTTTGTGTGGATATTAATCAGTTTACACAGTTTGTGGTGACTCAAGGCCACATTATTGATCATTTTAGTCAACTCGTGGATAAAAGTAATTGTAATTATTATAGTAATTGGCTTAAAGCCTAAAATGCGTCGACATAGCAAAAGGTTTTCAAAATAGAAAGTTATTTTGGGATCTGCCAGTCTACTTATTCTGCCTGGATGCAGTATGAAAATGTACACGCTATAAAAACTACATGTTTATGTAATAAATGTAATCTTCACTATCCTTAATTTTGTCTTTAGACATTTATGAATTCTGTTTTCATGTTCAACTATGCCCGTCTTAAGCGTTTCCATACAGCGTTGAGTCTACTCCCACTATAGCAATATCGTATCATGACGACATTTCATACAACATATATTACAAGCAATGATACTATCATTTTTCTTTAACATGGAACTGGTCTTCTCACTGTGAACTGATATGCTTGGCACAGCAAAGCTGTTCCCCAGGTCAGATGATAGTGGGGAAATGTTATCATGTTAGTGGGCAGAAATGGGCATGGGCAAACCAGATAACCCCTTACAGAAAAGAAAACACAACCTTTGTCCAGGGTACACAACAAGGCAGAGGGTGATATCTTTCAACTGAGGTGGATAGACCACTGAAACATCTCTGTGTCACTATAGTGTGATACATTTTTGTAGTTGTTTGAACATGCAGTTTGAAAAGTGTGTCATCATTAGCACTTTGTTTTGCACAGTGTGGCTTTGTCAAGTGTATCCGTGACCCCTGAGCGTGGAATGAAGCTTGCGACAATAAAAAAGCCAACGTCAAACTTTTTTTTGGTTTGCTTGTGAGAGTTACCTTTTGATGCCATGGTGACATTCTTGAGTTCCATATTTGGAGGATAACCTGCATTATGACCTTTCGAATATTGGCTAAAAGCTAAAGTGCTTTTACAAAAATTGAGAATTTCAAGTAATTTTGCATTTTACTGAAGGTTCAACTGTGTACAATTTCTAGCAGTTTCAAATTAGAATACATTATGAGAGTATAGCCTGACATTTTGGTTAGAACATTAAAATACATGGGATAAGGTAGAATATTAAGAATATGTTTTCATATGATGCAATCCAGCTCAGCACTGACTCCACTTCAACCGCAATCATGAATGTCAGGCCACCTTTCTGACCTTTGTGGCAGAGCTGCTTTGTGTGCCAAATGAGCTTTCCGGTGAGTGTCACACTGTGACACTGTGAAAAAGCAATTATGCTCCCCGGATAAGTTAGGAACAGCTGGAACAGACTGAGCTTGGTCAAGCTTGCAAAAGCATAAAAAATTGTTGGGGGGGGGGGGGAGAAAAAAAAAAAAAAAACACATGCAGCTTGCTTGTTTATGATTAGTCATGCAAAGCATGCAGGATTTCGTTGGGTTTAGCTGCAAAGGACATTCATGTAACACAAGATTGCTGACCTTTAATTAAGGCCTGAACGTTTAATGTAACATTCAGTGTGGTTTAAGTTTTGTTTGTTTTACTCGGCTCGAGTTGCCCTTTAGTAGACAAATATATAGTTATTGTTATTTATGATTAGATATGATCCTGGACAAAAAGTGTATTTTCCCCCCACATTGTATCTCACATTTAGTCATACTCACAATACGTGGGTTATCCCATCGGTTGAAGCAGCTCTCTTCAGTGCAGATGACCTTGCTGGGCGAAAACACTGCGTCTGTCTGTCCCCACTGGCTCTCTCTCGGGACGTTGTCCTGGGATTGTTCTGAGTATAGATGGGAACAGTTAAAAGTGCAGACATTTCCTTTATGTGTCTCCACTAACGCATATAGTGGAGAAAATATCTTTATAAAGAATTTCTGATTTCATAGAGTCCACAACCCCTTTTTTTACGCAAAGGTTCATTATCAGCTCAGCAGCGAAGATACTTTAATATGGCAGATGTTCTGGTTTTACACATAGAAAAGAGAAAGTAGAAGTGTTTGATCTACATATCACTTCTTTTTTTTTTTATATATATATTTTTATTAGAATGTTGTACTAATTATACAATAAACCAACACAGAGAAGATATTAGAAAAAGCAAACAGAACATTACGAGAAAAACAAGCGAAAAAGCAAACAAAAAGCAGGGCACATTTCAAAAACAATAATTGCTGCATACCGCCGCATCACTAACACAAAACTCTCAGCAGAAGTAATAAAATGCGATGGTAAAGGTGGATGGCTGTCATGAGCTCCCTTGTTGGTGAAGTTTTGTGTCGTTGGGCCAGAAATGGCTCCCAAATATCCGGAAATGTGCTAAGATTGTCCATCATGGCGTATCGGATGTTTTCCATGTGCAATATACCAACAAGCTCACTCAGCCAGTTCTTAAATTGAGGTTCAGTATCTGACTTCCAGAGTTTTAGAATAATCTTCTTTGCAATTATCATTCCGTATATAATTGTGCTTTGCATTGAGGCTTTATGTTTAAACAGAGAAGGAGAAACCCCAAATGATGCAATCATTGGGTCGGGTTCAAACACACAGTTGTACATGTCAGAAAACCACTTAAATATGTTTCTCCAAAGGTTATACTACATAATCACTTCTGTTAAAGGAACGAATGCTGCTTCATTGAGTTTTCTGTTGACTTACGGCGTGTGAGGGCGTTCACTACAGAGTCGCGCACCCCAGGCACCGGTGACTTGGGCCGTGATAGTGACTTGAAAGTCAGAAACTCCTCATCGCTCTCCCCTTCCTAGTCACAGAAGTTTACAACATTAAAAGAAAAAAAAGTTGTGTCACAGAATGCTCAGCAAATTAAAAGTAACTGAGCATGCGCCTAACCCCGAGGAACACGATTCAACACACCTCAAAACAAAGGCTCATTCATCATCTCAAAGAATTGTTGTTGCGCTCGGATGACAGCAGGTCCTACCTTTGCGGTGCTTTTCCATTTGTTCTTTGGGTAGACAGGGTCTTTCCATAAGATGCCGGCAGTGAAGTCTTCAGTTGGTGAACTTGTGGGATCGCACAAGCTGTCGCCATGGCTGGTATTGCGCCGGAGTATTAACATGGGGGACGAAAGGGATTTGAAAAATCCAGATGGCGTACTGGCCTCGAGTCCTTTAGAATCATTGAAGAACAACAAAATCAACCATTACATCGAGACGATTTGAAGAATCTGAAGGCCGAGTCACCTCCTGAAATCCATGATCTTCCACAAACAATTCCTAAAATCACTTTCAGTTTTTGCAGTTATCCTGCTGAAAGATGTCACTGATGCCCCTAAGACCATTGTTGGCTTCTTCAGTACACAGGGCTCAACGTGGGCAGCCTAACTTTTCTGTGGTAATGCAGGCGCATGAGCTGCGACGCCCTGTGTCTCCTGTCTGCAGTAATAACATACAGTCGCTTGGCCGTTGGACTGGACCACAAAGGACAGTCATCATTCCCCACGTGCATCAATGATCTATGGGCCAGGGCCCTGCTGTTTCCTCCAATGGGCCCCCACTGACCCCTCCTAACAGAACATTGAATAAGAGCACCCCCCCCCCCCCCCCCCCCCATCCACCCTGATTACAGTAAAACAAATATATATTTGTATTACCTGGAAGATCGCTTGGTCTTGAAGCCATATTGACAGCAGGTCAGAGGGGCTGGTGGTGTGAAGGTTTGCCCTTCTCTCAGCTTGATGCCAATCTGAAAACAAGACACACTGTTAGAGGGTCATCAGACAGATGAGAAGACCTGCCAGTGTGAAGGAAATAATAGAAGGGAGTTGAGAGGTTGTACCAACTATCATCTGTTTTGTTATCACAACCTTTGAGAGGGATATAGACCAATAAATAGATTGTGCGCATGTTTTTATCATCACAACCATGGTTGAACCCGCCAATAAAATACCAGATTTGCATTTGCAGTGCACAGTACTTCATGTCCCGTGCCTGCCTTAGCTTTAAATAGAATTTGAGGGTCTGGTTACAGCACTTTCATGTCCGAGTCGCTCTCTACTGTAACAACATGGATGCAGCCAAACTGCAAACTGATTCCATAAGGAAATGAAACTTTAAGTGTCTTCTGACACACTGGCTCCTGTTTGAAACTTCCCTCTTGCATAACATAGAAAGAGAGGCGCTCATTATTCCTCTTGTTGTGGCGTGCTTGTTCTTGTCAGGAAAGCTCAGAACCTCCTGTTTCCACAAATTGCCTGTGCCAACAAGGCAAATCTCATTTCTAGTTGCCAGCACACCTTATCACGTCTGTAATCTGCAGGATCGTGATGAGTCAGAATCAGGTCGGTATAGTCTCTTGCAGTCTGCTTAAATTTTCAGACAGCTGACAAGACTGTGAAGTCCCCAGCTGCAATGACTTGCAAAAAGAAAATCCAAGTCACGACATAGGTATTGGGCATATATAGCAAAGACATAAACTAGACATATTAAAAAAAAAAATTGTTCCCGACTTTCTTAAACATCTCATTTAGAAATGATGTGCATTCATTGTATGTGTGCGTCATGAATGCCAAATTCAGCAGCGTATCAATAATATAAAAGAAACACTCACTTCAGCTTCTCAATCTCCTCTCTGGTGGAAATCTCTCCGGGGCAGCCGGGATTTCTCTGTGCGCTTTCAATCGCTGAACTGATCGACCTGAGACGGTTCGTTTGTTGACCGGTTAGTTCATCCATGACTTTTGGACATGTGACGAGCAAACAGTGCGCGAGGACGCGACGCACGTAGGGGGCGTCGGCGAGCGCCCGCACGGCACACCTCGGCGAGTGACTGTAACAAAGTTGTGTAAGTGGTATTCAGAGACAGACTGCAATTTACAAAGGACAGGGAGTCTTTATATGTTCTACATGTCAGATTAATCTGTTAATGATTCGTTGTAAAGGAAACACTGAGGGTCCACACACTGGATCTGTTGGTGCACAAAGTTCTCCACATGTAATTGAAAAGCCACTAGTTTTCTTCAATGACATTGTTATATATATATGAATATATTGTAGGTTTATATATTAGGTTTCTCCTTGGCTTCTTCTTTACTTTTGTTCACATGAAAACCGTTGTAGACCTGTTGTCTCTCTGTGTCCCGCTCCTTGTGCCAACTGTTGGCGTAAACATGGGCAAAGCTGGTTACTATTTCACTCAAATCTCTTCTCATTAATCCAGAATTACCTCAGTGCTCAAGGAAAGACGACTCGAAAATCTCGGACATCTTTGATTCGCAGCACCTGAATCAACATCAGTTTGTATTTCTAAGAGCCGTCCCATGCTGTCTGAGTGTTGTTGGTTCATCTCAGCTGTTTTTTCGGCTTCTTTTCCCTGTCAATAGTTTTATAGGTTTGTGTCCATTCAGAACCGGTGTTATGATGAGTTGTGGATGAGTAGAGAAAATCTCATCCCAGTAGTAGAGTGGATTGCTTCCTTTTGAAAAAACTGGACTTTAATGATGACTAATGAACTCAAACAGACAAAAATAACAAGTGCTCCTCTCCATCTGACTTCCAACGTAACTTCAGTTGAACCAAACGAATGAATTAAACTAACCGGCACAGTGCTGACGCCTCACAGCATCGCAATACAATGGTATGTGCACATTATTGTAAAATACAAACTGACAATATAATTAGGTGTTGCACAAGTGTTACTGTCCTGTATAACTGGTTACCTTTACTTTCAGAAACTTGGGAATAACTCCTCTACTTTTAAAGAAACGAGTATCTTGCACAGCACTACTATCCACACCTGGTGTTGAAGTGATTTAGGATTAGGAGGAATCAGATCATTGTTTTAGATGGAGAGAGACATGGACGCATGGGACCATTGTGATATGCTGGCGACCTTCCAAGCGTGTACCCCGTCTTTATCCAATGTCAGCTGGAAAGGGCTCAATTCGCCCAAATTTAAATGAATTATAATGAAATATGTATGGTTGGATGTGTATTCTGTTGACGAGCTGTCCAAGTTACAGTTGGCGGCCAGGGCATGTAAACAACGACAAAAAAAATGCAGCAAGAACTTCACTAGTTGGGATATCCGTCTAATTAGCCACAGATCAGAGAGACAAAAAAGCAAATCTGAATAAGTGGAATCATTTACATTTTACATAAAGACATTTACAAAGTAAGACTAATGGTAGAGTCCAGCTGATGTTAAGGGCAGGGTATATGGGTATGCAGAATAAGTGTGCAAGATACAAATACTTTAATGCAATGTCATTGAACAGACATGTGTATTTGTGATCTGCCATTTATGGCCAAACCTTCTTTGTGGGGTCAAAGGTCAGGGCACGTATAAGGTTTTAAATGTTTATGTTTTTATGTAAGGTTTAGGCCCTCATTTCTGTGTGCGAGTGTGTGTGTGTGTGTGTGTGTGTGTGTGTGTGTGTGTGTGTGTGTGTGTGTGTGTGTGTGTGTGTGTGTGTGTGTGTGTAATGGGCGTTCAGGACAACAGCCTATGGGACTCAACAGAGTTGAACCGCCCCTGTCAGGTGAGTGCTGGCCAGGCCATCGGTTACTGACCCCGCAGTCTCGGAATCTGCGAACATATTTGGTATTAAGTTTGAAGAGACGACAGCTTGAGGAGCAGCATCAAATAATGACTTTCACTGTTTTACTAACATTAAGAATGGCTGAGTATCCCTTGACTTTTAACCATCTGACGACACAACTTGGAGAATTTCCTTGTACTAACTGCCTCCGTCCACAGGAGGGCACTGTTGTTACAGAACACACCGGTTATGGAGGGTTAGAACATGAAGCAAATACGCCAAAACTCCCTTCATTTTTCCTTTAGGTTTATTTTTATATAAAAAAACAAAACAATACAAAACCATGACAACATGACAAATGTAACAGAAAGAGGAGAGAATATAATATAATATATAATATAATATGTGCTGTTGGTGCACATCAGTATAAATAGGAGACAAATACAGAAAAAGGTTTCACAATGATATTTTAAGGTGCCTTTGTTGAGGATTCAGAGGTTATATGAGCTTCATTCAGTAGTTAGAATGAAATTCAGGGCCTTTCTGTGGTGCTGCTCTCTGGAGTGGAAGTCGATACGCTCCCTACGGTTGCAAGAGCTTTCCGTGTCCTTTGAGAGGAGAAAAAAAAAACAAGTAGGGATAGAATTAGACACAAAACAACAGAGTGAGGAAAGCACTCGTCATCCATTACTCTATCGCTGATCAATGCAGTGATTCACTCATAGATTAACATAAGAG
The DNA here is from genome assembly GCF_963383615.2 of Lipophrys pholis. Taxonomy (NCBI): domain Eukaryota; kingdom Metazoa; phylum Chordata; class Actinopteri; order Blenniiformes; family Blenniidae; genus Lipophrys; species Lipophrys pholis. The sequence goes on from NC_137629.1 coordinate 24,311,542, forward strand.
ATTAGGTGGCGAGTAAGCACTGTGGTTCATGTAATAACTTATAAACTACTCACATGATGTTGGCAATGAGCTTTTGCACTGATTTCTTCGCAGGATCTAAGCAATATTTTGAGTCATTGGTCATGGTGACGCTGTAGAGAAAGAGGAAGGGCAAAACTTTGGTCAAAACTCTGCAAAATTGAAATATTACAGATACATAGTAATGACACATATGTCATTTTCAAAGATTTGGTTGAAAGATTTACATCAACTTTTGACACTGAATCATAATTCAGTAATTGGTAAGTTGTGTCAAGGTTGGAGTTATGATTAGTTATGACAAAACTTTTCGATAATTTCCATAATGTTCCTAAATGCAGAACTTACACCATCTCGACTTTGCTACAGAAGTTGGATTCCTGGTAGATGTGAATGTCTTTGATTTTAAACCTCCGGTCAAGGCCTTTACTGATCTTCGAACACAGACAACTGCCTCCCGATCGATCCACTGGGAAAGAAGACAAGAAGAGAACTTGAGATCACGAGCTCTCAATAATGAAACTCGCATAACGCCAGTGTGCCCTCAATGATGAACAATTAGAAATAAACACTCACTTTGGGCTTTAGAGATGCAGACCAAGACGGCCAGGAGCACAAACAGCTTCATGATGGCGGACATTGTTGGTTTCTTCTCTCTCCAAGATGGTTGATCGAAGTGAGGTGAGGGTGATGAGTGCAGCCTCGGAGATCAGGAGTTCAAAGAAACTTTTTGATAGTAGTGAAGAGTAGAGGCTGAGGAGTCGCCTTAAATAGTCTGGACAGCAACGTACCTCATTGTTTCGGTGCTCAGGGGAAATTTCTGTAAATGGAAAGTGGAACTTCAAAACCCACAAGAAAAAAAAAAAAAAACACCCACTCATCCCACATCTGTAGTAATGTCACGACTAAGCTGACCACGCTGAGATATGAGTGATTAATAAAATCAATCTGATAATGTAAGATATTAACAACACAGAAAAGGGCCAAGGGAACAGTGACACATTTTCTGGATAATCATGGATGTAAATGATCTGAACTTCAAACAATCCAGCAAGACACAATACGGTATCAATAAAATATCACAATGAAGAAAAAGCAATATTAAATTTGTTCAGTTCAGTTCAGACAACTTTATTTATCCCACAAGGGGGAATTCATTTTTAGCTTCTCAGTGTGTTTTCATGCACACAGTCAGTCACAACATAAATAATTATTCAATCAATGTGTCAAGGAAAGATATTTAGGCATGGCACAAATGGAGACATCAGAACATTGTAAACAGCTCAGGTATATAAGACATATTAAGATAAAACCAGATTAAAAGATAAAGTTTGTAAGGTATAAACTAGACAATATAAAAACTCCTATCCTTGTAATATCAACACCAATTCACTACTACGAGCGATTCCTCACATACGAATCGAGCACCTTTCTTAGATACACTGGAAACATTCGAACAAATCGTAGTTTATTTTGGGCAAAACAAAGTGGGCTGGGGATCTTTGCAGCGCGGCGTGCCGAGGTACGGAGGGACCTGCGGTGGTTAACACCTCTGAAGGGTACAGAGGTGTCAAACAAATCATTTGTTTGCCGCTCGGAAGAAATGAAGAGAAACCTGTCTTCTTTCCGCTGTAATTACGTAGCTGATACTCGACGGTAACATTAGTGGTGCGGATGAATTTATCTTTTCAGCCTCATCCGATTATTTCACATTATTGTCCTGACTTGCTTTTTTACATTTTTTAAATTTTAAAAAAATTTGAGCAGTTTAACAGGTACACAAGCTTGAAAAAAATCGTGCAATCAAATGATGCATGTTTCAAGAAAACATGTTTGGTTGGAAGTGTGGTTTGTACTGGGCTTTCAGTTTCTAGCCATCTTTCACTTTTCCGTTTAAACTGACATTGCAACATTTATTTTCTATATCCTTCCCTTTTCCCCGGCATTCACAAGACAGAGCAGGGACAGAAGAGTGAAAATGGGGACGAAAGACACACTAGTTGTGAACAGTTACAGGTTTTGAGATTTGCAGAGAGTTTCTGTTTTATCTGCGACTGCTCATAAGTGTTTTTCTTCTCTGGGATGAAGAGACGAGAACGACATCTCAAACCAAAAGTCCGTCACAAGACTGGAAAGAAACAAGTTAAAAGTAAAATTCAAATGTGATTTTATTGGTTGATTTATTTTAAGACAGTAGAATTAAAAAAAAAAAAAGATTTGTGACTGTACAGCTGCATTCACCCGGAGAAGTCCATGTGGCTATATTGTTTAGGTTATTGGATTTAAAATGTAGAACCTGAAAGTTAAAGTGTGGCCATGCTAATTCAAGAAACAGGGGGCTTCCCTTGACCATAAAGAGCAGCGAAAGGGACTCTCGGATGTTGCTTCATGTGACTATAGAGCACACAGCAGTGATCAGGTGGTCAGTCAACTTGCTTGGACCCCCCCCCCCCCCCTCCAGTGGCAGCCACACAGGAGTCTACAACATGTACACACTACGAGTAATTTCAAGGTTTTCTCTGATTGTGGCTTTATAAATCACACATTTCTCTGCAGTGGAGCAGTACAGTGCTGTCACCTCGGACGAACTCGCTCTCACTCTGACAGACGAGTTTGCACTTAGCAAGCCTGAATATTTCATGTCTCTCCTTTGTTAATATTTCATGGCTTTTGCTTTTTCAGTTTGAGAGTGCTCCATTAGTAAAGCACAGTTTGTCCGTCGGAAGATTCTGAGTTGGAGCAGGAACCGAAAGGTGGTAACTCTGCAGTCCAGCTCCGAGAGGCAATAATGACCGGCATACGTAATGGAAGGTTGCCCTTCTACTTGTGGGGTTGATGTAGGGTTAGGTGGGAAGAGGGGATTGCCAACCACCAGTCTTTAATACATTTCCTTTCTGTTGGGTAGCACAGCTTTCAGCGACAAGTGAATACCACAAAGTTGTGGCCTGATGTAAGAATGAGCAGACAGGAACTAATAACGTCAGCAGTGCCTCTTCCTCTGGAGGCTCGGTGTGGTCGCACTTCTCTCTTCTTTTCTCTTTACGTGATTCTTCTAAATGTCAAGATATGTCAAAATGCCAAAAAAGAAAAACTGAATGTTATTAGAAAACCTCAGCTTGTAAAGCTGACAAGACAAAGAGAAAGTTTGTATGTGTACGTCTACATTGTGCACAAATAATTGATACAGAATATACTGTATGTACATAGAAAGTATATGTATGTGTGTATTTGTCAGTGAGACAAAGCCCCAAGGCCACAGATGAGCTTCTATGGACATGTCGAGGCATTTCTCTCTCCAAGTGTGGTCACTCCAGACCATAGCGTGGTATAGATGCGTCCTTATTTGTTATTTATTGGGATCATTCAAGTTGTAAAGGATTGTAATTTTATTTTATATGGGCTTAAAAGGGACAAGAAAAGCTTTTATATATATATATGAAACTATGAAACTAACAAAATCTATCTATCTATCTATCTATCTATGATAAAAAAAGGAATTCAAATTACCCAGACATATTGCACGTAAACCAGATGCACTTCTTTTAGGACAGGACGTGGCCATATTGTGTTAGTCTGGTTTTACATCCTTGGTAAGAACAGACATCGTCCTTCATTTCGATGAGTTAAGTGTGACAGGATTGATCCTGTTTTCACCCTGTGATGGTTAAAGTGCTTTCTGAAGAGGACGTACCTCGTTTCCGTTTCCCTTCTGATGCACTGAAGGGAAACTAAAACAAAAATGATGTGGGCTTTATATTATTATTATCATTATTATTAATTATTATTATTATTATTATTATTGGTATGATTAGGATACTTTGCTACATGTGCACCAGGGAAGTGGGCCGACAGCAGAGAGCAGACAGGCAGTAAACAAAACCAAAACCAAATCAAAGAGAGTCAAAAAGCTCATCATTCGCCCTTTCAAATTCATCTTTGTCATTCTCTTAGTTGGACTTTGTGGTTCTTCTTCCTGTCTACTTGTTTCAGGGATTTTGTTCCTGGATACAAAGTCTGGTCAAGGACGTTAGGTTTATGATTTTATAGTACAACACATCATTTATGGTCGATTCCAGCTTGTTCTTGTTTCTTTGCTTGTGATAATTTAATATCAATTACAAACCACATCACTATTCTGATTTAAAAAAAAAACACATTGTTTACAGGACATTAATATTATGTCGTGATTAAAATCAGACGACAGGATTGTGAGAGCTTTTGGAAGACATCCAGTCAATTCTTTTTAATTTATTGTTTTTTTTTTTGGCTCAATTAGTTGAGAAATACAATGTAGTTTTGGTTATTTCCACACTTTCCAACAGATGATTACAAGATATAAATAGCATTGAGTTGAGTTTTCTTTTAGTGTAAAACTTGAAATGTTCTTTATCAACACCGAGTGTTTTCGGTTATCAAATATTTCAAAGACTGGTTCTATGAAGGGTTAAACTGAACCTTGTTGTAATCCCCTCGGAAAATGTTTTGTGTATTCAAACATTAAATCTTTTTTTTTTTTACAGTTTAAAATATTTATATATATTTTTTTATCAGTTTTGATCAGCACGTGCTTGATTTATGCTTGATTCTCTAAGTCTTTTTAAAATGTCAAATGTGGGTGATCTTGGGACGTGTTCCCGCCGCACAGGGCCAGATGTGGAGCCCACTACGTATCGTGCAGCGGCGTGTCGCTGATCCTTTGGGCCCAAAATAATTCCCCAGAGTTCCCCCAGTGCCATAAATACAACGAGGGACCTGACAGCTTACAGGAGATTTAAGGTTATAAAATATGTGATGAGTTAGTTATGTAAAGCATTTTATGGGGAGTTGCAAATGACATAAGCCCGCCCCCTAGTGCTCGAGATCGAAACATGCACCTGGAGCCTTGTTTCTTTTTTTTTTATCTCTGGAATATCTGTCAAAGCCTCGAACCTGAGACTGATGATAGCTGATGTTCTGTTTATGATGTTTTTCCAAAATTTTAACTTAGAATCCTTCCTTTGTATAGACTTAAAATATCAATTGGGACTGATGACGACAACTCGGCTCGTTATCATGCAGGTTTTTCCTCATGATTTAGTTTGACATACATGCCATGCTGTCATACTAGCACAACAACTGATGACCAGCATCTCGCACGTCGAGGCTCTGTGGCGTCGTCTCAGCTCGGCTTGTGTGTCTCCACTCTTGTGTTTTCTAGTGCAGGATCCCACGACAGTTACCATAGAAACTCCAGCTCCTGGCACCAGCAGAGCCGAGAGTTGGGTTCATGTTCGAAGGGCTTCCACACGCGAGAAAACACAGATTGTGACACAAAGAAAACCACCCATCACACAATGTGGCTGAGAGTATCAAAAAGATTGGTTTATTTAGTCGTTTTTTTTTTTTTTTTTTTTTTAAAGTAATTCACAAAACACTGGAAAATATAAAAGGGGATGACACAGATCTGCTCATTTTCATAGATTTGTATGTTCACCAGCATACATCAAGAGTACAAAGGATGCAAGAGTAAATAGCACAGATATAACATTAATTTGCTTTTGCATGTTTTCAAGTGTATTTTTTTGTTTCTCCCTGCCTCCTAATGTTAATGTCACATGCACGGACACATAAAGATTAGGATATTTTCAAGGAATGTTACAGTGATTGTCTGTTTGCGCCTTACACCTCAGCAATGGCAGGCAGCATGCAGGCGCGTATACGCGCTTCCCTCCATGCCAGCCTGCAGTCGGAGATCCACTGGGAAATGAGGGATTGTTTGATGCTTGTTGGATTCTCCTCCTCTGCTTGTGTGTCCGCTGACCGGATCCTCTGGGTCTCGGGCCTGGATGAGCCGCGTATCGGGGAGACACTTTGAACCGTGGCGCCGGTGTTGGTATGCAACTCGGGGCAGCTGCTCTTGCGTTGGCGTGGGAAATCTGGACTGGAGGCGCGGGGGATGCTGTGGGCCCGGGCGCGAGCCTGACTCTCCAGTCCTCTGCCATGCTGTCTGACAAACCTTCCCTCCACGAATGCTTTCCTCGTGCCACCGGGCAGGGTGGAGGGGTAACTGTGGTGTCCATAAAGATACTCCAGGGGGTCAGAGGAGCCAAACATCAGGGTGCTTCTCGGGTCTTTCCCCTCTTCCTGTTGCACATCTGTGACGCTCCCTTCTTTGTCCAGGCTGAGCTCAGAGGTGGATAATGTCGTACCGCTGTGACGTGTGTGTAGGTTTCCCGAAGAAACCTCTCTAGTGGCGAAGGTGGGGTGCGCCAGGTGGCAGATGGAGAGGAGGTAGTCCTCTGATGACACTGCCTGGCTGTGATTATGGAGCACGTTGGCTTCATTCAGATCCCTCACCGTCTCCTCTGTGCCCTCTCGGATTGTGGGCAGCGTGATTCTTCTCTTGGACGGCAGTTTGGACCGTGGCCTCATATCTGGGAGGGACACAAGGTGGAGGAGATCATATTGTGAGCAGAACAAAACTTTTTTTTTTTTTTTAAACACTGAAATGGATTCTGCAAACTTCAAAACCTGGTAGGAACATAGATAAAAGATTTCACGATGTTCAGTTCCAGCAGCTGTTCTAAAGACGGCGGATCTGCCCGCTTGTGATTTAGTAGTTACCATGAATATAAACAATCCTCTTAATGAAACCTTGTTTGTTGAACAGCAGTTTGCGTGTATATGCTTCTCCAGCACATCATCAGGTTAAAGTGTCTCTTCTACTAATACTTTAAAGTTGATGTGGATAATGTTAACAATGGTCTCCCCAAACCATCTTTCACCTATGAAACCTCCTTTCTTTCCTCTAACTCTCCATTTCAGGCATCATGCTCTGCTTACTTTGGAGTGGCGGAGCGAACAGCCCTAAATACAAACAATCCCAGTGAGGAGTAGCGAGACGCTGCATAAATACATGACTATTTCAAATACCATTTCAATCATGTAAAGCCACAGAATGTGTCAGTCTGTATTTTCTTATGCAACCCCATATTGTTATAACCCCGAGTTGTAGCCCACAGTGTATTTTTGTCTCAACCTCCGTTCCAAAAATAGTGCAAGCCAAACCAAAAGTGCCAGCCTCTCCCATTTTTTTCTTCTCCAAGGTGTAACCATCGCTATATTTAGACTACACCTTCAGTATACAACTAAAAATGGATGCAGCAGCTCCGAGGCTGAAGCACAAAACAGGCAACCCTGTGTATTTCCTCATCATGCATTTTCAGTAATTAAGGGAGGTTTATATTCTGCTCAAACTCACCTGCTTATAGATGCTCTTCGCTGGTCTCACTGGATTGTTTCTTCTTATCCCTTCGTTTGTGATGTCAAATATCAGCTTGCATCGGTGTGCCTTCTTTACGAGCCTGTGTTTTCATCCAGTGATGCTGCTTCTCCGTAGCCTCAGCTGTCTCTGACCAGAGGCGGATTTATCTTCTCTTCATATCCCTCCTCCTCCTCCTCCTCCCTCTCTCTCGCTCCCCCTCTCCCTAGCTTACTTTTGGCTTGCCCTCCTTCCCTGCTTCTAAAAATAGACACACCATCCATTTCCTCAGCCCCACCACTGTGTCTGGCTGACTGTATGGATGGAGGAAGAAAACACAGGCAGAATAAGAAAGGCGAAAGAGAGAAGACTTTGATATATTGAGACAAAAACGGGATGCTGAGAAAAAGACCAGGGTGAAACTGAAGGAAAAATCAATACGGGGGGGGGGGGTTGTTTTTTTCCCCACCTACACATTTCCCTCAAAATGAAAACAGCCACCTCTCCAATTTAATAATCTTCCAATGAACATGAAATTAAATCATGTACAAGATGTAAAGCAGATAAAGTGTATTATGTTAATAATCTGACACGCATGAGAGGGCTTTGCACGCGTTTACTCTCTCTGTGTGTGTGTGTGTGTAATACCACACGTTGCAGAGGCCTCGTATAGAGCACATGAGTCACATGAATCAACAACCCCCCGCTGGAGATGCATTTCTCAGTTGTTGGCTGAACCTTTAATGCTTCACTATCACCAATTGGATTATATTTGAGCAGCGTTGTGCAAGATGCGTCGGTGAGGAAAACTTGTTGACATGCTGGTAACTGATTACTGAGACTGACGCAGTTACAATTACTGAAGTTTCCATGAGCCAATTACTCAGCATTTTCTGCTTTGAGCGCATTGTGCCACTAATATTCTAACATTAGCATTAACAGAGCTTTGAGATTTAACCACTACTTAAAAAAAAAAAAAAGACATTTCATTAATCCTAAACTAAAACCTATTAGACATTTTATTCACTACCCTGAAATTCTTACCTCAAAACCAGCCCAGTATCAGAATTAATAAAAAACACGTCACTGCAAAGTGCATTATAAGGATTATAAAATCCAGCATAAGTATTGAATGTGCGAGAATTAAAAGCATTTACTACTTAGCAGTTGCCTCACTGTTAATAAAAGAGACCTTCTGTGATTACACACAGTACATTTTATTCTCTCCGACTCAGACTGTTGTCAGTTCATCCTACAACACTTCACTAATGCGACAAACAAGCCAGATTAGGGTCATTATTCATGTAATCTGCATCCAAAATAGATTTTCCCAAACCCAGCTTGTTCGTTGCCGCTTCTTGTTGTCATTAGTTCATAAATTCAAATGCATCATGAGCTGGTGCAAAACCAAGTTTGGGAGGGCGCAGTTGAGCGCTTGATGTGGAACTTAGCAAATTTCACTCAAAATTAATAAAAGTAATTTGTTAGTAACTGCAAGCAAGTAGTCATTTTCACACTTGTTGTAAATGTTAATTAAATTTGGACGTCTTTCATGCTCGAATCAGGAGGATTGCGATAGCTTTAAGACTAACATATGTTTAACTAAATAGTAATCGGAATAAACTACAACACCTCATTAGACATTTCTGTACTTCAGGTGGTTCAAATCTCTTGATCTTTCACCAGCAGTTTCTCACGATGTGGAAACACATTTCCTTCGCTCTCTGAAGTTTGTGTAAACTGCAGTTTACAGGAATGAAGACCCAGAGGCCTCCAATAAAGCTTCAGCTTGGTGTGATCGACGTCCACGAGGACTGAATTTGTGAAAGAATTCTTTTCAAGCAAAAGTCCTTCGACAATCATTTCAGCCAGACGGTTCTTTATATTGTGGAGATGCAAAGAGATTTACGTGGCCAAAAGAAATTCTTTTTTCCTCCAGCTTTTGTCAGGGGGTTCAATTGCTGGTTTTTTTTGTTTTTTTTCCAGTGTCTTGTAGTGGTTTTGAGGCCATGTAACACTTGATGTGTTTTAAAAAGGTTCCAGCATGTGAGCATGCGCCGACACTCAGAGAGTTAACCGTTTGAAACCAAAGTCATGAGATCTGAATGAATGGATCAAATTCGAATCACAATGCTTCCGAATGGCTCGACCCCTGTGAAACATTTTTCAAAAATTAGCCTTTTTTTTTTTTTTTGTAAATGAGATGTTAAATTTCAGTGCGTTTTTTTTTTTCTTTTTAAATACCACTGCCAGAAAGTGTGAATACCCAATTTACATATTTGTTAAATATCTTTCGTAGGGATGCCTATAAAGCTAATTATTTTCAATTCAGTAGTGGAGGAACCTCAACAGTCAACCTTTGTATGGTGAGGTAATATTTGTTATAACACACTTTCATTGTGTGCTAAAAATCCAATTTCTAGACATTTATTTTCAAGATATTTTTGAGTTAATGCATTTTTCACAACAATGCCAATATTCAGTAAACAGCTTCAGACCCTTTAGACAACAATCTGCCTCTTTGTGTCAGGAAACGGTTTCCCCGCTTATGAACTACAAAGTGGTAGTGTTTCCCTGTCCTACTGACCCATGGGGACATGCCACAGAAATAGAGTGAGGTTAGGCTAAGTATTAAAGTAGTTATGTCTTAATTTGAAGGAAGTCTGCAGGAAATGAACGTATATGTCAATGCAAAGCCTCAAAAAGCAAAACAGCTTCTTTTTTTTGTGTGGGGGCTGACAGACTCGGGGACCCACTACACATGTAAGTCCACATAAAGTGACAGGGGAGGACTTATATATATATATATATACTTATACTGAGGCTATATATGTGGGCGCAAAGGGAAGGTTACCAACAGGTTAGAATTAGGCTGGATAGTCATCTTAATGTCAGGCTGAGAAGCGAAGGAATGCATTACATCGATGAAACGGCTGCACAGCGATAGCATGGGAAGTGTGTGCGTGTGTGTGTGTGCGTGTGTGGCAGCGTGACCCCCGATGAGCCAGATGAATCATCCCTTTTTTTGCATCCAGTCTATAAAAAGATCCCTGGCTTTTTGTGGATCTGTAATGGACTAGTCACAAGGATATAAATTTGCCTCAAAGACACCAACGGCTGCAAACGCATGCACACACTGGCACGTGACTTTGTCTCAATTAGACTGCACAGACTCTCGGGCACTGCACTCTCACTGCACTCAACGTGTCTCCCCGTAATGACAAACACAAGGCAAAACATCAGTGAAATCATAGTCCAAGTAAATATGTTGGACGACAACAAGCACGGGATCGTTTTGCCGACGATCGCAATGATATTTGATTTTTCTGTCTCTTCCATGTCAAAACAGGAGGAAAAAAAATAAAAAATGCTACTTTGTCAGCTTGAGTATTCGTCACAACTGTGTCTGTCTTGTTTTGGCTGTCAGCTATGAATCCATCAGGATCACGCTGACAGCAGAGGTTCATCCTGCAGGAGAAGTGACGGTTTGCGGTTTTCTTTCAGTTGCTTTTGTCAAGCTATTTGCTCAGGTCACTCATTGTGAAATCAGTTTTTATTTGTAAATCTTTGAGTACCGACTGCTGTTTATGTACTTTGTGCATGTTTACACTGTTCAAGTTGTACCCTGCCCGTCGCACAAAGTCGGCTCTGGCGTGCAAGCACCTGCAACTATTGCCCTTGATAAGCGAGGGCAACAGAATGACTGGACAAATAAACAGATGTAATATCCATGACTTGACTGTTGCACATTGTTTGGAATGAACATCCTTTCACAAGGAACCTTCGACAAGGTCAAAACTGCAGCGCCGGTTATACGGAGCTCTGTTTGAACTGGCTGGCCGGATTACTCAGTGTTTAAGTTGTTTTCTCACTATGAGAATTTCCCTGGTTTTGATTCCTGGCTGTTCCGTGGGGGGGGGGGGTTACATACCCTCACTGTGTATCTGTCGCTATTTACCGACCAAATGCATTTGAGGGTAATTAATGACTTTTAAGTTGCCTCGGGGTATGAACGCGAGCGTGTGTTTGCTCTGCGATGGACTGGTGACCTGACGTGACCCTGCCTTTGGTAGAGTGGTGTAGAAGGTGGTGCCATCCGTCAGGGGTTTGTCAGCATCTTCTGCTAAAACGTAATTTCTCGACCATTAAATCATTCATGTTGCATCTCCTATTCGGCCTACAGCAAAATGTGGTGATAAAACGGAGTATTTTCACTCAGTTGTAGACAATCGCAGCTTTGTATTCTGAAAAAAAAATACAAAAACTACTACATCAAATACAACAAAGTCACTTCAGAAAACATATTTTCAATGCAACAGCAAAAGTAGGGTTAAAAGCTTCTGTTCTCTCCTGCTAAGTGCAGCTTCGCTCCGTCTTGGACTTGTTGTTCTTGTCCACTTATAGGTTCAATAACAATTAAATGGATATCGGAAGATGCTTATGTTCTATGGTGGATAAAAGCTGCAGTGTGTCCAGCGTATGGAGCGAGATGGACATTTTGACATGAAGGATAGGCGAGTGGGCATTGATTTTCATCACTCAGCCTACCGAGGCAGGAAGGGTTCTCGGAAATGGCGGCGTCGTCGTCCTGTCAAAAAGGCTCAGAGGGGATTTTCCTCAGAAAATGGTATGGTTTTCTTCAGAACAAGCCGTTTGGAGTTTCTTTGGGAAAAAAACAAATCTAATTTCCAGGCACGCGTTCAACATTAAGGGAATAAATACATCACTCTCATTTTTCTCAGGATTGGTGTATTTAGCGTCCCGTTGTCTGTGAAATCTCATGACTCCACTTGTCCAGAAGACAACAGCTCAGATTCACACTGATCCTCACCGATGGTGTAACGTTACTCCAGTTTTTGCTTCAGATGTAGATTTATTGATTATTTCCAAAGCTTTCCGGGGTTTGGCCCCACCGCACTGTGGGCCAGTAGGTTTTTCATTACTGCTTTTTGTCTAAGCACTTTATAAGCTTTGTTTTGAAATGTTTGGTCAGAATAATGACGCCGCCGCCAAAATCTGCCAACAACCGCACAACTAACTAATCTCATTGCAAAGGTTCATTATCAATCTCTTTGTTTCACCACTTCGCACTTCCACTGAAGGAATACAACACAGATTGCGCCTAATGAGACACCTGAACCATCATTTGGACTCGGACCTGAATCAAAACTGATCGTTTAAGTTAAGACGAGTTGACGAGGAGGAAAAAAAACATCATATAGGTAAGATGCATTTATCATTAGATTAACTTAAAAACAAGAGGCTGGAATCATGAAGATCCGTACAGAATGTGGGTTAGAGGTCAAAGGATGCACTATAACCAGGCTGCATCGGAGTAATTTCTTTTAGATTTTGGCACCAAAGTTCATCCTTACTAACCAATAACAATCTTGGTAAAATGTCACTCCAATCTAAACTTTTTCTGTGTTGGCTTGAGGATAAAATAAATATATAATAATAAAATAATGAAAATACAGAGTGACAAGGAAGATTACAACACTTCTGCATGTGTAGGCAGATGTGTTTTTGTGGAGTTCCTCCTGTGGCCTGATTAGGTCCGGTGGAAGTACAAACAGTCAGTCAGAAGAAAGAACACGTAAACTGTTAAAGAAAGAGGCACAAGGCTGCAATATCTCATGATAAGCCTGACTGGATCCTCCAGAATAGATCAAAACTTTATCGTTTGTGGTTGCAAAAAATAAAATCACGTTTTTCAGCAAGTCTGACGAAAGCAGGGGAAGAAGTGACTTCAAGGACAGAAGTTAAACACTATTTAACAATAATATCATCCATCAATCTTCTGATTCCGCCCCAACCTGTTCAGGGCGATGGAGGACTGAAGCTCATTCCAAGTAACTACAGATGAAGTATAAACAAGATACATTCACATGACGAAATACATTCCTCATGTTCGCATAATAAAAGATCTTTAAGAATAAGCAACATGCAGCTTGACCACGCCTACGTTGACATTCAGGTGATAGAGAATCTACCTGCATAATTCCAGGTGTAAAGTGTTGGAGCCACAGCACAATTACAAAGCTTACAATAATAATAATAATAATAATAATAACTGTGCACATTGATAAGACATATATCATACTAAAGGATAGTTTGAAAGAAAACAGCAACCTTTGTTACTTTTCTTAAAAATAACTATTAACAGTTTTGTTTCTAACTGTATGTCATTTGTAAAACACCAAGCTTTTAACTTCACAATACTGTATCGCTGTATGTTAGTCAAGAATCTATTTAAATTACACGCGAGTCAGCTCTTATGCAGCGAGGTTAACAGGAACATGCTTTTTCTTCTTTTTTTCTTGCCAACGATAATGACTGTTCCCAGAGCACCCGGGGCGTCACAATGACACAAGTCAAAAATAAAAGTGACCTAAGACAAATTCAATCACAAAGGAAAGAACACACAGGAAACTGAACAAACGCAGCAAATCAACATGTGGCTTACGTCACACTGGAACAAGACAAACTGTCAACGGGGGTGTCAAACATGCAGCCTCGAGGCTGGAATTTACCTCCAGAAGTTTTCTTTTATGGGCAGTGAGGGTAAAAACTCCTGATCCAGAGGGGTCTGGAGTTGGTCTTGGTGGGCCGGCGTCCTGCAGGTTCTACGTCACTTAAAGTTGGAACACACCTGATTGCAATTAGAGATTCGTTATTGGTCTTTTGCACGAGCTCGATGATGACATCATCATTAGATTCAGGTGTGTGAAGCAGGGTGACGTCTAAAAGCGGAACAACCCCGATCATAAGACTTAAACCACAGTTTTTTTTTCAAAAGAAGTAGCCGCTGTTGCCCCCCTGGGAACGCGCTGCTCTGTGGAGGTCAGGAATGGCGGTCAGTATGCCACGTTCATACCCACAACTCAACAGCAGGGGGCAGCAATGCTCAACCAAACCGATCAGTTGACGCTGTGCCGGCAACCTCAAGGGGCAACTAAACAGCACGAGAAAGTCGCACCGAGGAAACAGGCAGGCTGGAGGCTGCAGAATTTCTGCACTGCTCATTGGGCTCTTTTCAAGAAGTGTATTTTTAGTCTGTTACGCTCTAAACAGATCATCAGGCCATCACAGAGACTAAATCTACACTGACATTAACACCCACGGCCAATTTATAGACAATGGTTAACCTCAAGTGCAATTTTTTGGGACGTTGGGAGGAAATCAGAGTAACTGGAGAAAACCGACGCATGCAAACTGAAGAATACGCAAATTCCTCCAATAGAGACCTCAAGCCCAGACTCAAACTGGAAATATTCTCGATGTGAGGGAAGACAGTATTTAAACCTCTGAAGTGAAACTACAATCAGAAACAAAAACACATTCCTCTGATTCTGATCATCTCTACATCATTTCAATCCAAACTCTGAATTTAACCTGAAAGTCCACAAGTTTTTCGTCATCATCATCCTAAACACGAGACGGCCGCGTCTGAGCTTGTGAGAATAGAAACTTTAGACTCCAGTCTTTTGCTTCCCCTGTGAGATTCTGAGAATAGCCCATGCTTTCTGTGTCTCTTTCAGTCAGCAAATCTAAACTGACGTTGTTAGTGACCATGCAGTGTTAATTTACTGCCCAGTGCTGCTGGAAGGCATCACCAGGAAAATCTAATATGCTGTTGACAGACACAGTGGAAACTCAAACGACTGCTGCGAAAGGAGTGGAGATACTTTTGGGAGGATCGTCGGGGTCAGAAAAGAAAAGAGAAGCACAAAAGCAGTGGGTACAGATCAGGCTTGGCTTTAATTGTGCCGGTGCGCCTGACATACAGTGAAAATATCCCTGCTTCAAATGTGATCGGGGCCTTTCTGTGAACTTCTGCTTTTTCCAAGGTATTCTGCCTCCCATACACACACACACACACACACACACACACACACACACACACACACACACACACACACACACACACACACACACACACACACACACACACACACACACACACACACACACACACACACACACACACACACACACACACACACACACACAAAAAGGCATTTGATGTAAATTGGTGACTATAAATCAAGGTATCAATGTGACTGTTTGTGTCAGACTGTCCTTCCATGTTTACTCCCCGATGCACTGGCGACCTGTCTGGGGGGTCTTTCCACAGCGACCCTCGCCATTCTGGGTTTGATGAAGCGTCTGCAGAAGATGGATGGACTGGAATCGTTTCACTGCCATGTCAGTAGTCTAAACGTGGAGAGGTTCAGCTTCATGGTCCATTGCAGAAGCAGTGGACTGTGTCCTTCAGTGTGCGCACTAAAGGACGTTTGCCCTTTAAATATTTACGAGCAACGTGCTTCTAGAGAAGCAGCCTGTGAGCAGTCGGCAGGAAGAGTTTTTTTTTTTTTTTTTACTATTTATAACTCTATCTGTTGAAAGCATGCTTTGTAATATCACTCTCTGACTGTCACTGCTATTAAAGATGAGCGGCGTCAGATGACTGCTACTCCATCACTGCGGACCTCGGCTTTACTATCAGTTCGTCTGGGTCTCCAGCAGGGTGACGAGTCGCCGCAATAATAACAACCACACAGCACAGACAATTTGCAAAATATCACAGGCACTTAAACTTTAATAAATATTAAACATTACCTTCTATTTCATATGTACAGATATTGTACAGAAATACGAGCTCTTGCAGTCACTGCAAGTTAGAGATGTACAAACAAAACTTTAAAAAAAAAAAGGAAATAAACTGGCCCTTAAAGCTTTGGTTTGGATACAATGAATATATACAGGCTGGTTAATTAAAAAAAAAATTTTTAATAGTTTTTTCTATTTAAATGAATGCATGAGGGACATTGCTGTTAGCAACACTGAATAAAAAAGCACCATCCTTGACTGACCATGAAAACAGGAAAACAAAAATAAAGCAAAGCCAAGCAATGTCCCTCAACAGACTATAAACTGTTTGTTTTTTTTGTTTTTCTTTTAACTTCCTGAGAGATAGAAAAAAATTTAAAAAACCTTTGGAAAGTCCTTGCTTTTGGAAAAGGCAACACAATTCAACCAGTGTAAACTTTGGCACTGCAATAAATGAAAATATGCCTTTGTGATCATCTGGCATGGGCACATTGCTTTCTGGCCTCAAAATAGCTCCTAATATACAATATGTATTTGTAGTGTATTGAGAGCCTTCGCTACTTTAAGAAGCACTTTAATTTGATCATACGGTAGCAGTTATCAGGAAACAGAGAGGTAATCCTATCTGTCTGGGGGAAGCTGCAGTCCTGGGCTGGAACAAAACGATGGGATGGAGATCTGGAATCTCGGCGGCAAATTCTGTTGCCCCATAAGCACCATGAGGAAAATTACCATTTTACAAACTACATTATCTCTTATATACATCAGCACCTAATCCCCAAACAAGACGGCAGGTGGTTCAGGGGGATAAAATCAGGGACTTTGAACAGGCCTGGATGTACACTCTCCATCCATCTGTTCGTCATTATTGCGTTTACACAAGGGAGTCATTTTGCTCCAAATCTGCAACAGTTTGTACTCTGGGGGGGTTTTTTCTTTCATTTGAAACAACTGTTCAAACATTTGACCAAGATGATCCCACCCTGCAGTGGTCCTGATTGTGATATGGTGGGGAGTTTTCTGTGTTTGTGAAAAGGCTCGACAGAAAGCACGTCAGCAGGCGAACGGAGGGAAAACGTTCATCTCTATAAGAGAAATGAGAAGGCTGGTTTCTATCGTGCCGAGTGGCCTCTCTTCATCCTGAGGAGAAAGTTTCTCTTTTCCTCCAGAAGCTCCTGAATGCGTTTGTTCTTGGTTCTTTCTCTGAGATTGACCCGCCGCTTTGGGATCAGGTTGTTCTGTGAGATGTCGTTGTCCACACCGCCGCTCCGGCTGTGTAAGACGTCGATGGAGTTGTTCTTTCTGCTCTCCTCGGTGCTCTGTTGAGGATCCATGGCGGCAGCGGAGGCGGTGGCATTGATGACCAGTGGTTGTGCAGTTGGAGTGATTGTGGTGGGAGGTGTGTGAGGGGTCGACGGGTCTGGGGTGGATATGGGAGTGGGGATGTTCACAGGGATGTACTCAGACAGATCCAGCCAGGGTGAGGTGGCCAGCTCTGTGAAGTCTTCTTCACTTACGGTGGGAATCACCAGGGTGAGGCTGTCGTCCAAGACCATGGTGTCACTGACCGATCCCCCATTGCTGTAAGACACCGTGCTGTCATCACCACTGAGAATAGCCCCACTGGACACTGTGACATCTCCGCTGCCAGTCAAAGTGGCGTCGCTATACGGAGTCGTTCCACTGGATATTGTAGCGTCCTCAACGATAAGGTCCTCAGAGGGTGTTATGGGATCAGTGGAAGTGCTGACCTCGTACCACAGTGGAGTCTCCCCTGTAACCACCGCACCGTTACTGACATACGTCACATTGATTCTTGACTCTGGAAAGCTCACTGTTGTACCATATGGACTGATGCTAGAGGGTGTAGTGGAGGAAACATGCTCTCCTACAGGTTGTGTGTCTGCATAGGGAGTCGCAGATGGAGTGAAATTATTCGGCAGTTTGGGTGTTTTCTGTTTAGAAATAGTCTTTTTTATGTTGGATTTTTTCTCATTGGCTTTGGCCTGTGGATCTAAAACTTTTTTGGGTTGGGGTGTCTTCTGGACGTTTTTCTTCAGTTGAGGTTGCTTTGTGACTTTGGTCTTTGGTGGGACCTCCTTTTTAGAGGAATCTTTATTGATGTTTTCTGGAGAGGTCTTTTTCAGAGGAGGCTTTTTTGGATTAACCTTTACTTGAGTTGTGGATTTTGAAATGTTTTTTGCTGAAGTAGATTTTTTGGGAGTAGTCTTTTCAACAATTGTCTTTTCAACAACTGTCTTTTTGGGAGTAGTCTTTTTAACAATGGTCTTTTTGGGAGTAGTCTTTTTTGGAGGGGACTTTTTTAGTGTAATCTTTTCTATAATTGTCTTTTTCAGAGGAGTCTTTGCTGGAGTAGTCTTTTTAGAAGTAATCTTTGCAGAAACTGTCTTTTTGGGCATAGATTTTGCAGGGGTACCTTTTTTGGGTGTTTGCGTGTTTGGTAAGGTAGCCTTTTTCAGCACGGAGCTTGTTTTCTTTTTGGAATTTACTTTTGCTGTAATATTTTTTCCTGGCATACTGTCTAGTGCTGTATTCTTTTTTGGATTAATCTTCGGTGGATTAACCTTTTTCGGTGTTTTCTTTTGCAGGATGTTCTTTTTAGGTTTTGACATTATCAGGACGTCTGTTTTCGTACTATTTTCCGCTGGACTTGTCTTTGGTGAATTAGTTGGTGCAATAAGGACAGTGCTAGTTACAAAACCAGATGTTGTTAGAGTCTTTGCAGTGCTCTCTACCTGTAGATCTATGCTTTGCTCTACATCTGGAGCAGGCAGAGGCATGGGATGAGCACTAACACTGGGGGAGGTTGTGGAGACAATGGCGACGGTCATGGAAGAGGCTGTGGGGAGGACAGAAGCGCTGGCGGTCGCTGGTGGATGGATGGTAGACGCTCCTGAGGTAGTAAGCAGCATGGGAATGGAATGAGAGGTTGTAAAAGCAACAGGATGAGTTGTGGACCAGAAACTGATGTCAGACGAGGACGTGGTGGTGGTGGTGATGGCAGGTTTGATGGGTTGGAGGGGGGTGAAGCCATGGTTCAGGATGCTGGTGGGTGGAGGAGCTCTGAGCGTGGGCTTGATTGACGCTACAGACGTAGAATTGGAGGTAGAGTTGGGCATGGGTCCTGCAAGGGTGACATTGCTGCAGGACTTGCAGCATATGCGATGGTACTCCGGTAGAGAGCAGTAGCGCTTCACAACATCCATGCGACATAACACAGACCGGTCTCCATGACAACGCTGGCCTGCGAAGGAGAGAACAGAGAGCTGAGACTTTGCACAGCCAGGAGTAGTGACAGTGAAGAGTGTGTGTGTGTGTGTGTGTGTGTGTGTGTGTGTGTGTGTGTGTGTGTGTGTGTGTGTGTGTGTGTGTGTGTGTGTGTGTGTGTGTGTGTGTGTGTGTGTGTGTGCTGGGAAATATAAGAATTATCACTCTTCAGTTGGCATTAATGTTTGTGTTAACCTATACATAGAGAGTGGTTGTGTTTGCTTCACACCGTACAAAGTTCAGTAGTAAAGCCAGATCATGAGCAGAGGATGCAGGAAAGAAGAGGAAAAACCCAAACATCAAGAGCAGTCATGAGATTAGTCCAGAGCAACTGAAATGGAAAAAGAAGGGTCGCCAGTCTTGTGTAGCAAAGGTTGAAACGCTTCATTTGAAACATCTAATTTTATCTTATGTTGAGCCCTTTGTTGCATTGCCTCATGTGCGCATCGTGTTTCAGTGAAGGATTTAAACTCCACCATTTGACTTGTACCCTTTTTTGTCCCATGCCAGGTTAAAATAACGACGTCTGACATTGTCACCTTTTCTCTCACCGTGAATCTAACCAGTGAACATTCCTGGTAAGAGAAATATCACACTTTTTAAAACATTTTTATTGATACAACTTTGCTGTTGAGAATGACAAGAACTGAAACAATGAGATGTACGCCCTCCCACCCCCTGCTCAATATATAGATATTTTTTTTTCTTAAGAAAAATAATTCAACTGTATCGAAAGTTACAAGTTCACAGTCACTTTGGTAAAACACTTGATTACTTGGAAATCAACCAGTCAATCTGTTTATCGATTGAAAAAAAGAAAAGAAAAGAAAACCCATGAAGTACATAAATGATGTTTGCTGTTTAAATAAAATACAGAATTTCCATGATGATGTAAAAACTGGAATGGCACATTAAGTGTCATATGAAACATTTACAAAACATTAATAAAATTTCCCTGATAAATCAAAGTGCATATAGACGCAGTGCACGTAGTCCATCTGAAATGTTTCTTCAACGTTAGCCAAACGTTAGCCAGCCCCACGCAGCAGGCCAGTGAAGCCACAAAACAGTTACCCATAGTATAGAATATTATAGAAGAAGATAACAGTCATGAACATTATTAAATACAGTCAACACCAATGTTATATACAGTATCGCACTGCTAGGTCTGGCTTGGTCTCATACAGTCCAACTCCAGCAGAAGGAAACCTTGGATAGCTCGCTACATAGTCACAACAGAAATATGTGATCACAATACAATGACAAGTCTGAAGTGTCTTTTTTTTCTTTTCTTTTTTTTTTTTTCTAGATGCCATATGTGTCAATACCCTAGGCCCTTTGTAAACCCTTCCCAGTAGTCGGACATTGGCCCAACATCACCTTGGTAGGTTTGATGGTTGGCGGGTGTGAGTTTGTTGAGTTGGTTTGAAGCTGCCTCTATTCTGAGTGAAACTTTGAATGAGTAAAGCCATCTCTTTCACAGATAAATGCCATTACATTCAATCCAAGATAAGGCATTGTTCATGTGGTTAATGTTCATCAAAATAAAATGCGATCATCAGACGCTCTCAAATCAAAGTTTATGAGGTATTTCTGTATCTGGTAGCAATGTGTAAAAGCCCAAATGATGACGCACACAAACACACTCGCACACACGCTGTGACCAACAAGACTGGTGTTGTTTGACTTTGCACACATGCAAGACACACATCCCTTGACACACACATATATATGTGAACGCACAGATGCAACCGGCATACTCACACACATGCACACACAGATAGATGCAAATGTGCATGACAAAACGTGATCCAATCCTGAAAGAAAACAAGAAGCGACGGTAAACCACTGATCCATCTGAGAGAATGGAGAGGCAACTAACTGACCAAGTCCTGCATAATATAGGTCTAACCCCTTCCCCCCACTTTACCTTTATTAAATATTCATCTGTATTCATGTAAAATCAATAAAAAAATACACATAACAGTCAAGGATCTAAGCGATCAATAGCAGTCCAAAGGTTTTAGGCAAATAAGCTACAGCTTATTCATGGTAAAACATTATTAATATTATTGTTACTCATATAGATTTAGATTTATAGGTATATATAAATACAAATATATTTATAGATGTATTTGTTTGAAGTCTGCAAGCACAAATAAGCTGCATTTATTGAACTTTTGTATAACAGTCAAAGAGGATGGCTGATGATGAGGTGAAATGGGAAGCAACCTCAAGTGGTCAGACTACCCTGTTTTTTTTTTTTTTGTTCTTTTTAAATAATTTTTATTTAATTTTTTTTTTATTAACCATAACTTCAAGATTCTTCACCTCACACTTCCCTCCCCCCAAAATCAAAAGGTTTACTCATGTCACTTCCTGTTCCTGTGCTGAGTTCCTGTCAATCTGAGAGTGGAACGTAGAATGAGACGCCGTTCTCATCCCCGAATGGAACCAGGATGTCAGATGAGCACTTTAGTAAAGATGTCCTCAGATCACATTCACAATAAAGCTTTCATATTTTTTATAAATATTTTTTTTCTATATAGATATTTATATACCTTTTCTGTTTATTTTCACATCTGTTTCTCCCCACATTGACAATGCGCTACAGAAAGAAAAAAGCGCAGCTGCGTCTCAGGAGTGGTAACCCATGACAACGCGCAGCTAGCTCGCGCAAAACATGGCCGCCAAATGCTGAGGGGGTCCCTCGCACATGGACGACTCTTCCGACACGTCTCAGGAGATGCCGTTGAAAACCTGTTTGCCTCGCCACTTCGAATCCTTTTCACATTAAATATTTTGTTGATCTTTTGAAAATTCGACTGGCCAGCGGTTACAACACAATGCTCCACAAAGGAGAGAGAGAGAGAGAGAGAGAGATAGAGAGAGAGATAGAGAGAGAGAGAGAGAGAGAGAGAGACAGAGCAAGAGAGAACCAACTAGCACACACAGGAGCCAGAGACCTCCCCCAGTCCAAGCCGTCTCAGACACAGAGAGAGAGAGAGACAACATCCCCCCCAAAAGAGAAGCGAAAGCTTTGCCGCTCGCTCACGGGCGCGGGCACAGGCACGGGGCGTGGGGGAGGGGTGGGTCAGGGGGCCAGCCGGGGCCGGCCCTGCAGAGACAGGAGGACAGAGATGGGCAGGGCCCAGCAGAGGACAGACATGTAGCTGTGGCTGCCGCTGTGGAGGCCAGGCTGGGAACTATAGAGGGAGGGTTTACGTGAGGACATCTTGGGGTAGCCGTGTTTGGGGCGAGGCATCCACTGGATCAGGATGTTGCCGTTCTTGTTGAGGTCTGATGAGCCCTCTGCAGAGTAACAAGGAGAGAGGAAATGATTGGTTTGGATGGCAGGGCGGTATAGCTCTTTCAATTATTTAATTTTTTTTCTTGTCATCCGTGCACCTTTGCTATAGTAAGGATCTGAGGCCGGTAAATTCACTACCAAAAAGTTTGCTCGCTTTCACTGCAGCATCATCGTTCAGTTTTGAGGGATGTCTGCTATTCATGCTGAAACAGTGTGGGTTACTTAGAAATGTATGTTCTTACACTTTGCAATACCATCCCGCAGGGTGTATTGGACCCTGCTTTGGCGTTGGGTCGCACACCACTGTTCTACTATTATTTCATTTTCTTGGTTCCAATGGCCTCGTAAAAGTTGACAGCTCATAAAAGTTAATATATTCCACATTGTCTCCCAGCATCTAAAAGAATATATTTATTTGTTTGCTCCTTGTTAAGCTCCGGGAAGAGACTTCTGCTGGTTTCCTGTCAGATATTATTCCATAAGCCCTAAATTTCATTTTTAACATTTCAGATTTCTTAAGTTCAAATATTCACGTGTATCATGTGACATCATTTATGAGTTGATGTAAATGTGGCTGGTTATTTACGAGGTCGAGCTCGCTCAACACTTACTGGGACATGGTTCCAGGCGACAAACCCTGATGGTGTCTGGCTTACTATCCAGACACAGGCCGATGGTGTTGTCCCTGGCGTGGCACAGTGCCTGTCTCTGCTGGGTCCCATTACCACATGACACTGAGCACTGGAACCACAAAACATGTACACACAGCGTTGAAAAAACTGTCAGAGGACCAATGGTTGTCTCAGAGGTTGTTACAGTTGCCAATATCTGACACACTTCACATAATCCAAGCATTTCTTTCTGCAAAGATCCTCACTTCTCAACCGCTATTTCCTTTCTATGTGAAGCATAATATTTACCTGTGACCATGGTCCCACCCTCCACTGGGTGGGGCACGAGTGTCGGTTGCAGGGCCTGCGGGTTTCCGGACGGTCATCGCTGCAGTGTTTATTGTGGATTGAACGTGTGGTATTGTCATCTGAAAACTGGACACAGCTGACCGAGCGGATTTGCAGCCCCGTCTTTCCACACGGTTTGCTGCAGTTCTGCCACTCCCCAGTCACCCAGCTGGATGATATCACGGGGAAAGACAAAAACACAACGTTTGAAAGCTTTCAAAATACTTCAGCAATGAGTTGACATTTGAATGCAAACACTGTTTAACCCCCACCCCAACTAGCGACATTCCTAAATAGGATTTTGACAGGTAGTGTTATTCATGCGTCCACACATACATGGGTGGAGGACAGGGCTTCTGGTTGCAGTCTCGAGTGTCTCCCCGCGGTTTTATGTTGGATTTGTTGCAGTAGCTTTTATGAACCATCTTGCTGTCAACCTTTCTTCTGCAGCCGTATCGCAGGTATTGTTTCCCTACATCAAAAGAGATGGGCATTTAAACAAAGGCGACAGACATAATGGTAAGCATGCTAAAGAAAGACAGGTGACCTCAGAGACACAGTGGCATTGCCCATAGCATCTCCCTTGCTTTACTGTACCTCCACCACAAGGCTTGGAGCAGTAGGACCATCTCTTAGGGGCCCACTCATAGGCACTGTCCTCAACCAGCATGTTGTCCAGAATGGCTGAGTCACTGTCCATATCCATCATGTACTTATAAGACAAATTCACATCCTCATCCCCATGTAATTTCATCTGTAAAAAGACAGATCATCAGAAAAATTAGTTTAGAGCACAAGAGACTATAAGTTAAGACAAAAATAAATCACTGCGTAATTTTGAAAATACTTGTGTAGGAGTGCAATTATATAGTCGTCTGAGAGCCTACCATGATAAGGATTCCATGTCTGAGAGGGCCGGTGGTCTGAAGGGTCTCCTTGTCATTGTCATTCTCATATTCCCACTCTACGCCCTTTTCAATGACTGAATAGGTTTCTGGGTAATTGTTTTCCCCATTCAGGAAGAACAGTCCCGATGCCACATTTTTGACAGCTGTCGACAAGAAGACAAGGAAACTGAATAAATGTGTTCGACACATGAATGTAAATACCAGGAAAAAGTACAAACACATGTTACGAACCAAACAAAGTACAGAGTTAAAATACCCAGATTGTGTGAGGTGGCTTTCAGCTCTTGGATCAGTAAGTGTCGTGCTCCTCTGGGAATTTCAAGAACTTTCAGGAAACCTGTAATGAAACACACATCTGGTTTGTGCTGTGACCAAAAAACCCAAAAGCTCATTTTACAGTTTCCTGATAAAAACTCTGAGCTAATCCTCTAAAGACCTCTGGTTCATCTCAACCCCAAATCTTCGCACAGTTTTGGTCACTATTACAAAAACCATCAGATTCTAGGAATTTTTGCTGTAGTGATGTCGGCGTGTCCTGACATCAAGAGGTCAATAATAACATTAGCTCATAAAGTGAGGTTTGACGTAACTTCTTGGCAATGCACACATGGAAACATGTCAGCTCAGCTTGGTCTGAGGCTTCAGGCCAGTTTTACACAGCCTCCTCTAGAGGGCGATGTTTATTTAAACATGCCAAAACAAAGAGGAGAGGCAATCAATATTCCAAGAACAGACACTGGCCTGCAATTTCTCCTGCGTTTACCAGAATGATAGATTGACACTTTACTGACGGGCCCAAATCAAGTCTGTTCTCACTTGAAAATAAGTTACAGTAAACGTTGCTGTGTTGTTTACCTTGTTTCTTGGCGTTGCGTGAGATGACGTCTTTGAAGGTTTTGCAGCTTGAGCTGTCCCCTCCACACACTCCACACTTATCTTCCTGCTTCGAGGAGCCCACCACACCGTCGCAGCCCACTTTCTGTGGAATGACAACATGGAAAGTTCACCACATGTCGACCTGAGCACATGCGGTCGTCCGGCTCGCGGGGCCTGGAAACTCACCGCACACTCCCCGCGCACACACACGCTGTGTGGGTCTTTGTATGAGCAGCGTGTGCCATCCTGGACCATTCTCTGCATGAAGACCACGTCGCGCGTCTCCTTGGACTGGCAATGCAGGTGGCAGCGTTTGTTAGCTGGAACAGAAACCACAAAAGCACATTCACAATGGTGGCTACTATTTCTTTTCTTTCAAACGACTGTCACTGTCACACTCGTGAGGCATCATGATGCTCTTATGTTTACAACTAACGTGATTATTATCATTTTTTTTTTTTTATTTGCTGAATGAGCTCTCCATGAGTCAGCGCTAAACAGTGTCTCATTGTGTTTGTCTGAGTGAGTCACACTACAAGTCTATGAGCCCCGAGAGACAAAACCTGGCAGATCGTCCCAGTGAGAATGAACACTCCCACTTCATCACGTTTATTACAAATGGCCACAATCCAGAGACCTTGTCTTACAGAGCTCTGACACTAATAAACAGGTGGCAGACACACTGCTTCTCAAACGTTTGAGGTGGAGAAGCTGATTTCTGTCACAATAAACCGAGAATGCACACAAACAATTCATTTCTTTGCCAAGGATATTCATATTATCGGCGCATGTGTCCCCGCCGTATATTGTCATAGAGCTCACTCGGCTCACTGTGACATTTGAGTAAGGACAGCCTGGTGAAGGCGACACACAACTCCAAAAATATACCAAAATACATTTTTAAAAGATTAAAACTCAGCAAAATTCCAAATCAGGTGATTTGTATTGTTCAATAGAGTTCTGTATAAGGTTGCCTAGTATAATCTGTGCTATTTGCATCAAAGTGGGATACCATCTAGATTACAGAGCAGTTGCCTCATGATAGGTTTTAAAAAAAAGGAACATACTCAGGGTTATTATTATTATCTGGATTCATATTGAAAAGAAAAGAAAACATGTGCTCTTAGGCTGTCACAATTTGATTTGCACATAATAAACACTTCTTGGGAAACTGCCCAGTGCTTTTATTTTGAAGGCTCTAGCTTTTTTTTTGTTAATGGTGAGAGTAGAAGTGACCACGAGTGTATGGGTTTACTGTGATGTTCTGGCAAATCAAAACCGGTCTTTGAGACAATCTGAGGAGGGCTCCATTGTGGAAAAGGACGCTAATCAATTCTTTAGACCTTTAACAACCCATGACTCTATTCATATATGGGAATCATGTGGTGGAACTCCAGCTTTTCAGCCCTTGACAATAATAAACAAAGTTCCAACCAACCAGTGTCACATTTAATGTTTTTATTTTTTTATTTTCCAAGAGTAGATTAGATATCTGTTTACTCTGAAAAATACCCAAAATAGTGGCAAAAAACAACAATTTGTCACACAAATACTACAATTTCACACTCTGAGCAGTCCCCGGTTTCTTTCTTCAGATGGTCTGAAACTTGGAAGACGAGAGAACATGAATGGAATTCAATTTCACCTCCCTGCACACTTTGTTCCGCTCACATAAAAACACACATGTGCCTGTTCACCCACGCACACACAGACACACACGCACACGAAAAGTAATTTGCGATTGACAAAGGTTTTGCTTAAAAATATGGCATTTAGAAGTAATAAGAACGATGGGAAAACAATTTAGCGAGGCCCCTCTGAGCCGACTCTGCGTAGCGTGACCTCGGTTTAGACAGTTCAGCGCTTTTCTCCGGGGGCTGCCCTTTAGCTGGACGATAATTCAATGTGTATGAAGTAGGCAGTGACGCCTCCAGTTAGAGACACGATGGATCTGATGGCATCGTGCAAACACCCGCCCAAATGCACTTTTTAAACTTAATTGAGAAATTTTTCTCATTAAGTTGAGAACTGAACACTTATGTCACGTTGAGAATTTGATGAAAATGGAAGAAAAGATGGAGATTTAAATGACATCATGAGAGGGTGGAGAAGACACCAAGTTCAAAGAAGATTCTTTTTAAAGAGTTTTTCAAAGACATGGCTTGCTTTTATTGGAGGGTGTAGTCATACCTCAAAGCTGCACTCAAACTCAGAAGGACAGCCAGATGTCAGTGGCCAGATCCTTCATACACGAGTCCTCTGAATCGGAACCACATTCAAGTGTTTTCGTCCTCTATTTGGCTTTCGTCTAAATTCACAGCTTCCCCAGCATGTCATCATTTCCCTACCAGAGCGCTCGCAGTGCAGCGGATGGACTCACGGTCAGGGTGTTCGTAAGGCAGCCAGTGGTGCTTGTTGCTGTGGAGGTCGAAGCGTGGCTCCCTGGCGTGGCATTGCTCCTCTCGTGGATCACTGTAGATATCTTCACATTCGTTGGTGTTGCACATCTGGAATTGATAAGTAGCCCCCATGCAGGTCCGGCCTCCGTTGGCTGGTCTGGGAGGGGAACAGGGCCGATAAAATCACTTATGGAACACTTTGGTTTTTATTCGAACCTTTACTTAGAAATCAAAACCACAAGAGATATATTCAGCAAAAAAAAAAGAAGATTTTTTTCATCTTCGCCAATTTAAATGAAACCTCTCAGAAGTGAAATGTCTTCAAAACCTAAAGCAAGTCCAGTCGCCTTTGAGACAAGTACTGTGGATATCATGACCCGGATGACTGAAAGTCTTCAGACATTTATTGGTCTTGTCACTTGGGTACTAAAGATCCCTATAAGTCAGTAATAAATTAATTAATAAAAAAAACCCTCATAATATGGTATGAATGTGTTTGTGATTCTTTCAGTGTTATATAAAGAAACATAACTTTTCAACTTGGATTTCTAACCTTACACATAAGCACATCGGAAATTCCATACCTTGGATTGTCACAGTCACGCGTGCGAAACTGCACTCCTCCGTCACAGGTGCGGGAACACTGGCCAAACTCACTCCATGAACCCCAGTTTCCATCTTGCTTTATGATGTCTGGAGTCAACCAGATGCAGTGACCTTTAAAGCAGTGCTGCACAGAGCGACAAAATAAGACCAAGTTCTCCCTCGAAAACAATGTGCCATGCCGCAATTCTGTATAGTGCGTGGTGTGTAAATATAAATACCTTCCCATTGCCACACATGGTTCCGTCAATGGGTGGTCCTTTCTTGGTCTTGCAGAAGAATGGATTGTCTGGGTGGCTACACCACAGCTGTTTACATGGGTCAAATGTGCGATACTGTGGGGGCACAGAGACAGACGCCTTCTTACAACCAAACGCCATAAGACCGACTTTAATCAACAGGTCAACCACCATGAAGCTGGGATGAGAGTGAACACTGAATAAAGGAAACAAAAGTATAAATGGGCAGAGAAATAGAACAATAACAGTAGCCACAACAGCATTTAACCCCACGATAACACCAACCTGGTACTGACACAGTGCACTGTACACTACGCTCCACTGAGAAACACACAGCCATTCATGCAAACTCAACCAATGGATGATGGAGAGACAAGACTCTCCTAATGACGTAGTCTAATTTTGTCACAGGGGAGGTCAGAGGTCAGAGGGCAAAAAGGTTTAGAAGCCAAAAGGTGAGGTCTCAGTGACCTCTAAAATGCCGATAAACACAGATCAAGGACCAAATTCTCCTGATATGATGAGGATACCACCAAGCTGACCAGAGGCCCTGTGTCTAAGGGGGCATGCCCTCCTCCCTCCTTTCCACAGATTTCCCGACCCACCATGACCCCGCCGACCTTTACAGGTCATAGGGCGACTCACAATCCACAGCTAGACTGTGGTAGGTAATCACCAGTTACATCAGGCTGGAGGATCCTAAAAGCTGAAGTGAAACATGGAAAAACAGCCTCTGTTCTGGCTAGGCCCAGTCCTCTTGGATGGGAAAGACATCTTTCCAACCTTTTCCACTCGTTTATAGTCTTGAGAGTGCCAATATAATGAGTCTCGTCCTGCCAAAAGCTGCAGTGACTTAACACAGATTTGCAGGAGCTCAGTTTGGTACTGTTCAACTTCTGGACTGCACCGTAGCCGCTGAACCAATGAACCAGTGAATTGACATTGTTTTGATCAATTTTATAGCCACTATCTCTCAAACTAGGAGCATTTTAGAATCCTGCAGACTAACATCCAAAATATGACAATGGATCGAACAGAGAAACAAAGTACAGTCAAAGAAAAGTAAGGAACCACGTTACAAACAGTTAGAACTTTTGAGGACAAGTAGGTAAAGAAAAATCTGAGAAAATAAATGACGGGCCACATGTCCTCCAGGGAGATGGGGTTACCTTACCTGCGTTCCTGACTGCCCCGCCTTTTGTAGCTGAGGGGAATGAGTTTGACAAGAGAATAGAGGGTAATCTAGCAACCTTTGCACAGCCCCTGAACAAGCCCTTAGTCAATCAAGCAATAGCTTTCCAACAGCGTGCCACAGTGGCTTCACACTCATGAAGCGGGTGAGGGTGAGTAGGGTAGATGCCTGGCAAAGTGCTGCACCTGGGTGAAGCTTCTCTACTGTGTGTTGTTTTTTTCTTAGTTTAAAAAAAAAAATTCTTTTTATGTTTACAACAAGGGTCATGTAAAGGCACTGTGGTATCAAGACAACTGTAGTGGTAAAATAAATGAATAATTTATTATCATTACCATTAATAACACAAAAAAAAAGAAAAAAAAAAAAAAGAAAAAAGAAATAGCTATCAAAACCAATTACCTGCTTTTAAGCAAGATGTCAATCCCACCAGTGGCCGGGAGAGGAAACAGAGGACATCAGAAGAATGTGAATAGCTATGTTTGTGTGTAGACCAGAGATATATGTCAGTACTAAGCTCAGTTAATGAGGTAAACCTTTTGGAGATCAAGAGTTTCCAAAAAGATATATGACAGTGAAATTCAGGAAAATTCAGAATAAACTGAACATACTAAAGTCAAAATGAGTTTATCTCAACTCCAAAAATCAGGATAAAGTGACACTATAAGCTTTATGAGTGCGGATGCGGACGTGTTAGTATGTTTTAATGGAACTGGCTACGTTAGTGAAGTGACTGATGGACTTTGGTGATCTCTTACCGCGGTGCACATCGTGTAGCCCACACCGAAGTCAAAGCGACACTGTTCGTTCATGGAGTAGTGTAAGCCAGGCAGCTGAGGCAGCGACGGCCAGTTGTGGTCAAACGGGTCATCGCGAAGACAGTCGTAGGAACTGCAAAGAGTCCAAATCGTTACTTCTTAACACTCGCTAGTCACTGTAAATCCATGAAAAGTGGAAAAGGGGATTTTTTCAGGGTTGGATCATTCCCACAAAATTTTTGTCTGTCTTATTTTTGGAGCTACAACACATATTTTCCCTTTAAACCCTCAATATTTCAACAGTTTTATTGGTTGTCTGACTCCAGACAGACAGACAGACAGGCAGACAAAACAGTTTAGATTGAGCTTCTCTGAAAGTATAAAGCATGGTGCTACTACCCGTTGCCATTTCACAATTACATTTTTCAGCAGGAAAAAAAAAAAGTATTGTTAATTATGATGCAAAAGTGGCCAAAAAAAAAAATCCAAACCAGATGCAAATTCAAAAAACTGATGCCAGCACTGACCTTTAAAAGTCTGGATAATGAATACCTGTCTCTATGGGCGTGTGTCTGTCAGTGTGTATGCATGTGTGTGTCCAATGACTATTTATGACCGTTTTATTAAATCTGTTTACACGCTCACATTATGTGGACTTTTTTCCTTCTTCTTGCAGAGACAAAAAAAAAAAAAGTCCCTTTAAAGAAATGTAGTTATTTTTTAACACTCTTTTAGTGGAAGACGGTGTTTTGGAGTTAGGGTAGAGGTTAATCAAGTAGTAATTTTGGTTGAGGTTAGAGGAACGCTGCAGGAACACGAATATGGGTGTTTGTCTCACTGAAGGTAACGTCCAAGCTCCTGCATGCTACATCTGGACCAGTGGAAGCGGTGGAAGGCGGCTTGCACCAGCGGAGCCATGATGCTGCCCATGTGCACCTCGTCTCCACAACGGTTTCCCTGGCCGTCGTGCTCCATCCCCAGCCTGCACAGAGGAGCAGAAAGACAGGCCGTGGTAATTCACTCTTTAGATATCGGCTGAGGTGACCACTGGACGTAAACTGTAAGAAATCAATATTGTCATTACAATAACTGCTCTGCTGATTTTTTGCTGAAACATGCCTGATCAAACCGTGATGGTACCACACTTACACATGCCCGGTCTCGTGTGCCACCACAAAGGCTGAGGAGAAGCCGTCCTCGTGGTTTAGAGTGCAGCTCCTCACCGGGTGACACATGCCCGTCACTGGAGCATAACCTTAGCAACCAGGAAGACAGAAATAGACTTCAGCAGCCATGGACTTACTGCTGTGACAAACTTCAAGAATGACATAGATAAGAAAATAAGAAACCACTTAAAAAATATCAAATGTAATAATTTCTTTTTCATTTTGCTCATTTGACCTGTATTCTTTACACCAAGTGCACAGACGGTTTATAATTATTATTTAATTTAAGTAAATTTTCCTGAACCGGATTTCTGCATCATCGCAAATTAAAATTCACACATCTGTACAATAACTGATATTATATTCAAGCACACACACACACACTCACACACACGCACAGACAGACAGACAAACGTATTTGCATTGATGTGTCTAATCCTAACCCTAAGCCGTCGCCTTCCACCCCTGCGTATGCCAATCTTCAACTCCCTGTGTGCTTGTCTGTCCTGCGCTGCCTTTAATTGTGGAGCTGTGGCTGGCCCTTCTCTGTCTATTGATTTTCCGCTGCTGAAGGCTGAGCCCAAGGGCAGCTGAAGGGCTTCTGGATAGCTAGGCCACTGCCTTTAGAGGCCTTTCCCCTGGGCCTGTGTGTTAGCCTCTACTCTGCTGCACCAAAAACCACCAACCACCAAACCCACAGTGCACTATGCAGCTATATGAGGCACAGGAAGGAAGAAGTCCATTTCCTATGTGTACATATGAGTTTTAGCTTCTGAAGAGGGTGAACGTGCATTGTGGATTTACTGTGTTTACTGCGTGTCAGAGAATGAAAGCTTTAGATCGTGTCCTTGAATACCCTGCATGCCGGTGGGGCCAAATTCCTGTCGCGTCAGGAAGATGGCATGGTCGTGATGCTCAGCATCCCCGGTGTCTTGCTTTTGCTGCAGGAATGCCCAGCGACACACATTCTCCAGACTCTGCGATGGATTCCCTAGTTCAATCAGACTCATGGACTGGTGGGGAGACACACACACACACACACACACACACACACACACACACACGCACACACGCACACACGCACACACGCACACGCACGCACGCGCACGCACGCACGCACGCACGCACGCACGCACGCACACACACACGAATAGAAGAAGAGCACAGTGTTAAGATGATACAGAAACAGGCGGCGAAAACAGCTTCTTATTTCACAAGAACTACAACATTTTATTCAACCCTGTAGGGGGCAGTGTCATAATGTTTTATATAAAGAGTCAGCAGATCTTGGAAATTGCTGAGGTGTAGAACACACAAACACACACTCGAAAGGGTGCACACTTAACTGATGATTTCAATAAGAATATAGACTGTCAATGAGCTCTGCACTGGTAGTTAAACATGTGCAATACCAAACTTATAAAACCAATCATCCCTGATCCCTCCAATCCCTTGTATTCACCTTCACCTCTGAGTACTTCAGCTCATCTATCTTCTCTTTCATTGCGATACTCTGCCATGTGAGTATTTGCATTTCTGTCTCCCACTGCTTCATTTTGTCAGGTTTTACATTTGCTCGCTGTTTTCGCACTCGCACAATGCACAGCTGAATCAAGCAGCAAGCGCGTGTGTAGTGTGAGTGAGCTCCACCGAAGACATATGGCCTGCCTCTGCACACATGACGGAGTGTGAAGTCTGCACTCCCTGCAAACTCTTTGGACAGAGTCGACTGTACATGTGTGTGATTCCTCATGTTCATCAGTTCCCTTTTTTTTTTTTTTTTTTTACTCTGAAAATGTGCTCATATTGGGATTGTGTGTGTGTGTGTGTGTGTGTGTGTGTGTGTGTGTGTGTGTGTGTGTGTGTGTGTGTGTGTGTGTGTGTGTGTGTGTGTGTGTGTGTGTGTGTGTGTGTGTGTGTGTGTGTGTGTGTGTGTGTGTGTGTGTGTGTGAGAGAGAGCGAGGGTGTGTGTGCATGTGCACATTCAGGGTCACATAGCCAATCTGCAGGCTGTCTGGGTGCAGCTCTGTTGCCACGGTAATTGGGAATGATGGACAGCCAGAGCTTGGGCTGGAGCTGCATAGGGGCTGGCCCAGAATGACCAATGTAATGCAATGGTGTGTGTGTGTGTGTGTGTGTGTGTGTGTGTGTGTGTGTGTGTGTGTGTGTGTGTGTGTGTGTGTGTGTGTGTGTGTGTGTGTGTGTGTGTGTGTGTGTGTGCGTGTGTGTTCCCACTCAGACTGGAGACATGTAGTGGGAGGAGAGAAACAGATAAGGCTCTAGCCAGTATAAGTGTATGACAGAGTGCCTATCCAGCATTAAAATCATTTGTATCATCCATTGGGGTAATCCCTTCTCTCTCTCTCCCCTTTTTTTTTTATCTATCTTTTTCCTGCCCATCTCTTCAGCACCGAAGCGAGGATAGAGTTACAGTCAGGAAGAAAAGGATGCAAACCCCTTGTCCGGTCTCTCTCTTTATGAATGAGGGAGGGCTATCATTGATTGTTTATCTTTGCCTGGACTTCCCAGGATTCTGTGCTGCAGCCTACTGGGAGGAACGCTGATTGCATAACGGGCAGAGTTTCTATGTGCTTTGGTGCTGAACTGTGAAGGCGTGCGACTTGAAAACACTCCCGTGGGACACTGCATGCTTTTAGTTCCTCTTTTGCTCAGTCCACTGGAATAACAGGCTCTGGGCAGATGAGTGTGTCTGTGTGTTTGTTTATGAGTCCGTGTGTATGACTTGGCTGTGCTTAATGTAGGTACTTAAATCTATTGGCGCAAAATCCCAGCATCGAAGACAGTGCTGATAGAAAGGCAAGGCATCAGCTTTCCAGGAACTGCGTCGACTGCAGTCAACGTTTGAGTGCAAATCATGACTCGTAGGGTCCTTACCTTGCCATAGCCCAGCATAATAATCCGCACCAGCACCACATTGATTTTTGCCCCCAAAGAGTGGTCGTGGTAGATTTCATTCACCTGGGGTCACAAAGATAATCACAGGAGAGAAAAGGAGTTTCAGCAGCAGACTCTGAAGATTACAGAAAACGAATGCATACCTGCAACAAAAGTGAAAATAGGACGAGTTCCTGGAATTGTTGAGTTTTCTCGTCTGTGTTGTATTTGGTGCCATACAAATAAAGTTGAACTGAATTTAATCTTTTTAAGGAACTCAGCTGGCTCTATGCAAAAGCAATATATGATCTTTCACTTGAATATTTCCTAGTTTTTTTTTTTTTTTTAATCTTTTAGTGAGATACATTCATGGACACGGTACATTTCTCAACTGAGTGTATGCATTTAATAGACAGATATTAGAGCAACATCAATCTTTATACATTTCTAATTTGCAAGTTTCCTAAAATGTAAATGACTGAATCACTGAATACTTCTCTTTTCCAGAAGGTAAATGCTGAACTGAATGACCTGAAGAATGTACTTTTTTTTTTTTTTTTAAAGCCCATCATAATAGATTTAGGCATTATTGACTTACTAATCATAAATAAATCCATTAGTTACACATTTTAAACCTGTTGTGAAAGATGCATCAGGAGATAATGATGAAATAAAGAAAAAGCCGAGGGAAGCGAGTCGTGGACTGAAGTTCTCCCCCCAGGCAAGACAGTGAAAGAAGAGACTAAGAGGCAGGAGAAAGGATTTTCAAAAAAAAAGACAGAAAAGAAAGGTTAGGAGAGTGCAGGGAACTCAGTTTCCCATGAGCAGGAGATGAAGAAGATGCAAAGGATAGAGAGCCTAATGCAAGGAAACAAGGTAATGTGTGACGGGGGAGATGGGGAGAGCACTCTTCTTGCACGCACACAACAAACCAGAGAGAGAGGGGAGAGAGAGAGAGAGAGAGAGAGAGAGAGAGAGAGAGAGAGAGAGAGAGAGAGAGAGAGAGAGGTAAATTGGCACTGGAGTTGAGGCCTGCTGTCCTCAGTGACTGTGCGCGGTGCCTAATGAGGCAAAGGGATGTAAAAACAGACAGCCATAATGAGATGGCTGATGGACATGCTGCGGAGAAGGAGTCTCACACACACACACACACACACACACACACACACACACACACACACACACACACACACACACACACACACACACACACACACACACACACACACACACACACACACACACACACACACACACACACACACACACACACACACACACACACACACACACACACACACACGAAGAGACACAGAGATAAGGAACAAAACTGCAGACACATCCAGCAGGAGAAAGGTATGGGAGAGGTAAGGAATGCTGGAGACGGAGAGGCAGAGGGGAAGAGCCAACAAAGCTGAGCACACAGTGAAAGAGAAAAGTGCCCAGGAAAGAATGGAAACAAAGATTTCTTAGAAAATAAATACATCTGAAATCAAAGGAGAGGGGAAAGAAACATCGGGAATAAGCTCAAGCTTTTCCGTACGCCGTGTCGAGTTGGAAATTCCAGCGTCTTATAAGGAAAAATCCAGCCAAGGGATCTTTCAAATCAGGATCCTAATTTGCGAACCGCAGTCTGGAACAAATGAATGTAATTACATGTGTAGGCATGGCGGCTAAGTAAAGGAGTAACAGCATTACAGCATGCTCCGAAACCTCAAAATAAAG
The DNA here is from genome assembly GCF_963383615.2 of Lipophrys pholis. NCBI lineage: Eukaryota > Metazoa > Chordata > Actinopteri > Blenniiformes > Blenniidae > Lipophrys > Lipophrys pholis. The sequence goes on from NC_137629.1 coordinate 24,347,728, forward strand.
TCATGCCGGGTTTTCTGCATCGCGTGGCCTTTGTGTCATTAGGGACATCTGTCAGCTGCCAGCAGTCTAAGCTAACTCGCCAGTGTAGAGAAATATTAGCGTAATAACACGGCGATTTTAGTCGTTTGCATGAGGAAAATCAGATGTCGTGAGCGTCTGTGGTTTTATGAGTTGGAATACTTAGAATAATGCCGATAATAATAGGCCTGCAACTCTGAACACAGCTCCATCTGAGGATGTGCTCAAGCAGCAGCGTTCAAAGTGTGGGGCAGGTCTCCACCTGGGGGGGCGCCAGAGAGCTCGGGGGGGGTGGAGGTGGCAGCAGTAATCCGTGGCGGCTGAGGCCTTTTCCATTGTCATTCCTTTTAATTCTTGAGAAGAACAATAAGTGGATCAAAAAACACTATTCTAAAATGACTTTTTTTTTCAAGGGTTAATGGAAACAAACAATAAAATAAGCTTTAATGCAAAAATAACAAGAGCAACAGCAACAATGTGTGTGTTGAGAAAAAGCTTACCCGTCTATTTTTTCTTCTTTTTGAATTATTTTGTGACAAAGGTCCCAGAAGTGAACGATGAAATCAAATTAAAATTCCCGGGGGACAATTTAGTGTCAACCACATGAACGCTAAATACAGTATTCCTGCAGGACCACTTCACAAGTGAAACCTGCTCCTCTGGGATTTTCATGCATCATAGTGTACAACTGCTCTCTCCGGAGTAGGACATGATATGGAGGAGACCTGCTGTACTTTCACTCTACATGACGCTACAGCTCGACTTTATTCTATGTTCACAATGTTTGTTAAAAGTAACCCAAACAGTGCAATAAAATGCAGAGTTGTTCAGTACAAACCTCGCATGTGACTGCGGATGTGATTTGCAATCATAAACCTTCCGCCCTTTTTTGACAGGTACTCCCTCAGTTTTGCAGGCATCCATCTTTATATGACAAACCTCCGTCTTCTTTAACTTCCTCTTTTCATATTGGCAGATGCTCTTTGATTGTGAGGCTTCTTGCTGCTAATCATTACTGTGATTATTATTCTAGAAAAATTTGAAATACAACAAATCGACACCAGTGTAAAGCTCCATAAATCTATGACGATATAAAATATAACTTTCAACAGATGATCATTGGTTTCAGACTTTGAGGAGGGGTAGCGTGTGGGACACAGAAGAGGACGGTTCAGTCTTATTGCCGTCACCTCGCCTCCCTGCTTGGTCATCCGCTGATAATTCTGCCTTGTTTTGTAACATCTGCCCTCCTCCGTCGTTACCGTGGCGGGCAGAAGTGAACGTGAGGAAGTGACACGGAGTGACTCTTGTGAGCCGAGTCGGTCTGAAACGGACACTCGGGCGGGTGAGGTCGCACTCGGCCTGTTTCCTTGACAACTCTTACGCCAATTAGGGGCAGTTGATATCCGGGTGACCCTAACGTCACACTTTCCACCCTAATAACACACACACACACACACACACACACACACACACACACACACACACACACACACACACACACACACACACACACACACACACACACACACACACACACACACACACACACACACACACACACACACACACACACACACACACACTGCAGTACACAAACCAAAACACTCATATACGGCTGAGCTTACCAACGCTCACATGCAAGGCCACTAATAAACTCCGCTGACCGTCCTTCTGTGTCCTGAACGGTGACACCCAAGGTTAGAACCACCAAAATAGTAACATCATTTGAAGGTTTTTTTTTTTTTTTTTTTACCAAGATGACCTACATTTCAGCAGCAACACGTGTGTCTTTCTCTCTGAGTCTTGACTAAACAACAAGCCTGGAGATCCATCGGCATGGAATCATTACCGTGGGATGAATTATGCAGCCGGGGCCTGTCGCTTAACTCCAGCAGCAAGGAGCACAACAACCGGTATGAAGGAGCCAGGAACATGGCAACGTGAGGAGGTAGGAGTGATTACAGTCGGTAATTGTTTAATCACATAAATTACAGCTAATAACCACACGGATGATGATGTTTTACTTGTTTACATTGATCATGTCAGGAAATACAATCCTGTTTATTTTCACAAAGAGAAAAGGATGTGCGTAGCCCTTCAGTCGCATGAGAAAACAATGATTATGATTATATGGGGGGGGGGGGAAGGAAGCCCCTTTATTGTCAATATTTGTAAGAGTAGGTATGAGAACGACAGCGTAAACACTACAAGATTAGTTATTTTCACAAGGCGGAGAAGGGCTCTCTCATTTTAATTTACTTCAGTTGCTTCATTCACTGGCTCCTGGACATTGTTTTTTTTTTTTAATGATTAGTACACTTATTAACAATAAAGATGCATTGTAACACCTTAATGTGAACTGAAAATATGTAGGTGTTCATTGTTTCAGTACTTCATACATTCATCTTACATTTTGACTGACTTCTGTTATCTAATAGAAAATCAGATTACTGATGCATTCCGGAAAAATATACATCAAAACACGCTCAGCCGTAGATGTGACAGAACTGAGTCATCAAATTTAACTTGGCTGGAGAGCTACATATATTAGATAAGGCTTTGGATGGCTTTTCTACGTCTTTTTTGTCAACACACAGGGGAATATTCAAAACTGAAACCCAGAATTCGAGCTCTCAGTCTGACAGTGCTCCTCACATATCTGTGACACCTGCAGCTAACAAGGTGTCTATTATTTCCTGGACTACATCTCCTTTCCCGGCTCTTTCCTGCCACTTATTAATATAACTTTTCACTCCCTCCAGGAGCTTTGGTAAAGACACGACTGAACGATCTGCATCGCTTCCACACAGAAATGAGGCTTCTTCCAGACAGACACTGTGCAGACAAAATACACTTCACTATCCTCAACTACTTTGGCTCCTCAAAATTAAACTTGTACTTTTTTTTTTGACTATGTACACATGCACAGGTTCTAATCACAGTGTGATTAATGCTCTGAGGCGCCTCGATAACGGACTCTCTTAATGGATGAGAGAGACACGCAGGCAAATCATCAACAACGATATACATGGATTCATTTGACAGAACGTTACTTTGAAAGGACCTTTCTGTTCAAATGAAGGCGAGTACAAAGTCACCAGAATAAAAAATACTCAAGTAAACTTAATTAAAGTATGTCACAAAGTGTCAATACTTTCTGGCAACAAAGTAACTTCATGTGCATGTTTGATTTTCAGTTCTGGTCTTAATGTGGCTCAATTCTACCTGCAACAGGTTGATTGAGATATTTTGCTGACTGGCATATTTCAATGTTTTCTCTTATGTTTGTCTGTTGTGTCCCACAGTCCGACTATTCTCAGTCTGTTGATGAACAAAGAGGTAGAGGAAAACAACATGAGAAAGGAGTGGGAAGCAGATAAAAATGACTAAGACACACATTTAACTCAACATATATGCACACACGCACGCACACACTCGTATTGAACTTGGTCAACGGGACTTAAAGGGTTGCTGTGGGAGTGCTTTGATGTCCCCCCCCCCCCCCCCCCCCCCCCCCCCCCACACAGTCCACTTTGACCCTGAGAAACACAGACGAGTGAAGTAAAGCAGGAAGATGGAGAAAGTCATTCCAAAAAGACGTGAAGACCTGAAGAGATGCAAACACACGCTTGCAGGTACTGCCGTGTTATTTACAGACTAAACTGGCGTCTCCGTTTCAATGTGGTTTGATGAAAGAGTTTGAATGTGGACCCAGAAAAGCAGCTCAGCAGAAGAGAGGAAGAAGAGAAGTAAAAGGAAAACACAACCCAACTACTGGGAAAACAAGATGTCTGTCTTTATACTACAACGTGTTAAAAAGTGAGGACAGTGAAGCAAACAAAGGTGTTCCCATGATGAACTGTGATGTGTTTTACATCTTAGAACCTTTAGAGGGCACCTGTGGCAAATACATCAACTAAAACCTGCCTCCTTATCCTAATTTTACCTTTTACTGGGCCCGCGCTCTCATAAACCTGAGTTACCGCTCGCATCATACGTAGAAAGTTTTTTTCTTTCTCTTTCTTTCTCTCACATCATTGAGCATTTGTTGCCATGAACTACCTGAGTCGGGGAGGAGTGACAATGCGAGCGGCGGCGCACCGAGAGCCCGGGAGAGCGAGAGGAGGGCAGAGAGGAAGAGGCATAAAACGGGGAGCGAGAAGCGTCAGACGGAGCACACCCGTCCCGAGGTGAGCAAAGCAAACTTTCAAGAAGAAAGTCGCCTAGATGCCACGCGTGGGAGGCAACTCTTATTTATTTATTTCTGTTTATCTGGCTGTCAGTAATTTATTCTGAACGCGCTGTTTAAAATACTCCTTCTCCCCCTCTGTCTTCCCGCCGCTTCCCCACAGATTAGAGGGGGGCCGTGTGTTCCCTTCTCCTCTATCGCCTCACAAATATCTGAGCGAGGAGGCTGCGAGCATGGCGCCTCTTGTTCTTTCTCAAGCGCCTGAATTGAGACAAAGAGGTGTGCCAGGATTTGTTGCTCTGCGCTTGCACCTGCTTAGCAGTCGGCGGTGGCCTCCTTGAGCGGCGGGTCGCAGCACGAGCAGGAGGAAAACAGGAGCACAGAGACGAGCACGCGCCCTGCGAGGGTCGCGTGCTCGTCTACCAACGCATGCAAAGAGCGCCCGCCTCTCGCCACAGGTTTAATTTGTGAAGATTAAAGTCTGTGCGGCGTGTTCATCTCTCTCTCTCACACACACACACACACACACACACACACACACACACACACACACACACACACACACACACCTGGGAGTGAGAGTGCTAAGCGTTGTTGTGGCCTGAAGCGCAGTACCTGCTGTTTCTGCACCACTCCCTCTCTCCCTCTCTCTTCCTCCCTCTCTCCCTCTCTCTCACTCACTCGCTGTCTCTCTCTCCCTCTCCCTGCCTCTCCTCTCTCTCCCCCTCTCCATCGCTCTCTCACTCCTTCAATCCCTCTTTCACCCTCTCACCATGTCTGCTTCTTTTTCTCTCTTCCTCCCTCTCTCCTTCTCCCTGCCTCCCCTCATTCTCTCTCCCTCTCACTCCCATCCTCCCTGTTTCTCTCTCTTCCTCCCTCTCTCTCCCTCTCTTCCTCCCTCCCTCCTTCACTCCCTCTTGGAGGAGCACAAAGAGTCACCCTCTCACCATCTCTGCCTCTTTTTCTCTCTGTCCTCCTCATGTCTCTCACTCTCCCTGCCTCCCTCATTCTCTTTTTCTCTCTCCCCACTTCTCGTTCCCTCCCTCCCTCCTTTCTTCTCTCTCTCTTTCACCCACTGCCTCTTTCTCTCTCTTCCTTCTTCTCTCTCTCTCTCTCTCCCTCTCTCTCTCTCCCTCCCTCCCTCATGCACACACGCGCACACAGTGAATGATGACATGACACAAAGCCTGATGAAACGATAGGTAGAAGCCCCTTCAGCTCAGAGGGCTCACCTTACACATGCACACTCATGCACAAATGAAATCTCATCATATTCAGATAGAGAAGAAAGGATTACTCGCGGCTGATTGCTGGATGAGAACATGCAGGAAGGGAATTGAATTGTCATTCAGTTGGTGTGTGTTTGCCTGTGTGTGTCTGTTACTCTCTTTCTTTGACCTCTCGGTGACTTAATTTCCATTCAACTCAAATAGATCCGTTTTCTCATTGAAATATTAAATTTTTTTTCAGCGAGTGTAAGTTTTGGACATCGGCGAAGTGATGCGCACACAGTTTATATGGAAAATTGGTTTTTGGTCTCATGAAATACAGTCATAACACTGTAATAATAACTTTTGATACGCATACGATGCACTAATGATCCATGTAGCAGTTGTGATCTAAGTAAAAATATTCTTAATAAAGCAACCGTGCCATTATTAAATCGTGTTTACAAAAACACATTAGGCTTTGTGGTATGACTTAAAAAAAGAGCCTTATGAATGCCTTCTCTGTGTTCTCTGTATTATGGATGGTATTTTATTATTGTTTTAATAAAGCAAAGTAAATACAAGTGAGTTCTCACTTATCAGGTCGGGGTTGATTAAATGAAACACGTTGTGTCTTTGAAAGTGTGAACGTTGCCGTCTCAACCCAGTTGTGTGTTCCACGTCTGTCTTAAATGAAGATCTCGTTAAACTCACACAGACACTTTAGTACAATTTGACTGAAGTCTGAATGCAATATAGGCCAAAGAGCTTCAAACTGACCAAACACAGGATGTGACCGGCTTCAGAAGCTTCGTGTTGCAGAAGGTTCTGCAGCTGTTTTGACAACTTCGCAAACTTCTCATGCATCTGAAGAGTTCTCAGCTGCTAAAAATACCATCACAGTAATCCCACATATGTATTTTTTATTTTGTTTGCATTTGGATCAGCAAAAAGTTGTCGTTTATGCTGTTTACTCACAATATTCATGAGTGTGAGCAGGTACTTCTGAACATGTTCCTTCCCGTGAAACTGAACCACTGAGTCGTCCACGCCCAGCAGCACCTCAATGTTGTAGGCCCGGTCCAGGCTTTGTCTGCGCGCTCGGCCCGCTCGCGTGTGGTTAATACTCTCTTCCACGCCACGGTACAGAGACTCCAAGTCCATCAGACCCCCAAGATCTGCACCTAGAGACAAAAAGCAGACACACAATAAGCTAAACACACAAACTAAAACAAAAACGGACATACACTTGTGCTTAAAAAAAATGTAAAATCATAGGTTAACTAGATGGTTAAAAAAAACTGTTATTCTTGTACCAGTACGGATTATCGGCAACACTAGATGTGATTGTGATGGACTGTGCAGGCTACGCTCATAGTCATCTGGGATTGGATAAAGGTGTGTAGAAGATAAATAGATGCACAATTAGCCCCTGACTGATACAAGAATAAGGAATATATCAGTTATAATTGGCAGGTAATCGTCACATTCTGTTATAAGCAACCAACACAGCATCAATTATCATTTACTGGAAAAAAAAATTTAATCAATTGCTGTCGATAATGACCCAGCCAAACTCATTCGCTTGAATTGCCTACCCTGATTTCCAAAATCAGTAATTAATCTCCAAATTCAGAAAATACATTGAACTCCTAATTCAAGCACGTCCATTAAAAAGACGGAAACATGTGACATTATTGTATTGTTATTATTATGGGTACGTGGCGACGTAAAATGCAAAAAGGCCCTACATGTTAGTGGCCGTTTGCTTTATACTGTATTGTCTGTGTGTGTGAGTGTGTAACACAGTCACGTCTACATCCAAGCTTTCACCTATAGGTACTCACACTTTAATGTCTGTGTTTTTCTTTACAAGACACCAGTTGACAGACTCGAGCATGTGTGTCTGTTGTAACTGGCAGTAACAGTACGACTATCCTTCACACATTCTTCCCTAATCAACCAAATATTTCTACTCCAATCTGAATGAAAGGAACAGATGGTGCTTGCTAAACACATGGATTAAGACAGCTCCCTCACATAGGGGCTGCCCGCCCTGCTCTTCTCTTGGCTCGCTATACGTTGGAAAAATGCAGATTAGTTGGATGAACTTAATTTGAGGCTATTCCACTGGAAAGGATTCAGTGTGCAAACTTAAAGCAACCTTGATTTGATCAGATCACTTTTACTTCAGTCAGCCACGTGGGACTGTGAAGTTTCCAGTGTCAGGTCTGATCATGTTTCTCTCTTCATTTTAAATGAGGCAAAGAGCTGGAGTCAGTGAGGATGCAGAAGATAAATCATCCTGTCTCCAGAGCCAAGGCCAACCTTGATTCACGTGCCGTTACCTTCCTCCAATCCTCCTCATCGTCGTCATAGTGCATGTAGGCACAGAATGGCCTTGCTGCTCAGAAGCCGATGGAGGCCGAGACGTTCAGTCTTGAGCATGTGGTCAAAATGGTTTTGACAAAGTATTGTCCTCATTTCGCTGATGTTCCCCCATAGCCACATTGAACGCAAAACATGACTCAAAGAGTGAAGTGGCTCTAATTGATTTTTCCCCCCCAAATAAAACACCTTCTAAATGACCCTTCCAACCCTTTAACCCATAGTCATTCTCTCACACTGCACACGTTCACACTGAGGAGTCATTTTTAGTTGAACGGAAGACTTGCTGTATTTTCACATTATGATCCATCCATGGATCCATCCACCAAACATACCCTGGGAGAACATGCATGTTCTCCCTGTGTATGGCCCCCACGCCCAAAGAAAGGACTTGATCCTGAGACCTTCTCATTATGAGGTGAGAAGATCTCTTTGTATGGTGTATTGTGATCCATAGATGATAATCTGTCGGCTTAGAAGCTTTTACTGTGTGAAATGCATTTGGATTTCATACAAAGTCACACTTGGCAGTTTTTCAGTATTTCTTATTTCAGCTCAGGAAGTGTTCATTAGTTCAATGATTAAATCCATCTACCACCTCATCCCATTTTATCACCATTTGTTCTCAAAGGCAGACACGCTCACGGCCCCCCAACACCCTGGATGGAAACATGGTCCCTCTGGTTTCTTTCAAAATTGCACCCTGTGTGTATCTGCGAGTGTGCTCTTTGGTGTTTGTTGTTGTCCACTGCTGTGTGCGCACTTTCTGTGGACAAACATTTCCAATTGAGCTATAAATCACTGTTCCAACAGGAGCATTAATTCAGTTGAAGCTGGAGCGCCGAGATGACTAAGTGTAATAGATATACTGCTTTTGACTGAGGAGCTTTATTTGGAGGTGCCGCATGCGGAGTTGATTCAACACGTGGCATGAGGGGACAGTGGGAGCGCCAGTGTTTTGACACATCCAGTTTAGAGCGAGTGTTGAGTGAAGCAAAAAGAACAAGACGCAAGAAGGAAGATCCAGAGAAGACAAGGGGAGAGAAAGAAAGATGTGCCACCTTGTCTCCCAATCAGCAAGGGGCATCCTGCGTTCCCACTCCCTCTTATGCAATGTTACCAAGACAACGGGCTCATGGGGAAAACAACAACCACGTGGTAAACGTTGGCTCCTGAGTTGGGAGCAGAATTAATCTGAAAGTCTGACTATTATCCCATATCTGCCCACATTTCAGTGAGTGACAGAATGTTAGCACTCGAAACAGAATACTAGGATGTAGGGGGGCAGCGACAGAAAGCAATATATGAAGAAAGACAAGGGCCGATGTGAGGAGAAAATAAAGCGTTGCATTGCTCATTTTACTGAGACATGGAACATTTCTTCGCCTTGTTAGTGGAAGAAGCTGGATTTCAGGCGATGTACTTCACAACAACCCTGGGCTCTTCCTAGTTATAGGTGCCTTTAACGAGCCTGATGTCATAACCGCACCATCTGCTTCTAAAGACAGGTCCAGATATTTTTACCTTTTGCTTATGTAATGTTCAGACAAAACGAAAATACTGGGGAAATAACAGCATGTACTCACTTAACTGTGCGTCTCTGCAGAAATTCAGTTCCTTGAAAACAGTGAATGAAACAATGCAAAGACACTGTGTAACATAGGGGGTACACACACACATATATTGGGTGGATGTTGAATGAAAGCTCAGGTGATTCAACTCCATTCAAAGTTTAAAGGTGTTTGAACGTCTTTATCTTTCTAAGCCTGACTTGTACTGTTGCACCTCTGTCAAAGCTTCTTTGCATCCACCTGCAAAAGTAAAAAAAAAAATTCTCCTGCTTCAGCTGTATTTTGATTTTTTTCAAAAGAAAGTGGAGGAAATAGACACCGGAGAGCCTGAGGGGTGTGATGGATGGGAGAAGGGGAGAAACATGAGAGGAGACCAAAAAGACCTTGGGTGTTGTGGGTTCCGCTTCAAGCTCATGCAGTGATGGAGAATATCGCTCTGTAGTAAAGTCTGCAGGTGAAGTATCAGGGTGCATTGGCACATACCTCTGAGCAATCAATTACATTAGTCTTTGAAACCAAATAGTAATCAATAGAAAACACCTACAACCATAACTGCGGAAAATCTGGAGAGAAGTGTAAAAACAATTAAAGGACAGAATGAAATGATCCGGAAACCGATTAACCCTTCATTAAATAATACTCAATACAAAAACAACATCAAACCTGATAAATTGGCTTGTAAGACACTCACTTAAAGAAATATCTCAGAATAAGTGGAGTAATAAGGATGGAAATTTGTCTAAAAGCAACAGTTAAGTGTGAAAAATGAACCAGGACCAAAAGGGAAAAAAACACTGAATGAACAATACAGATCTACAGTATAATGTCTCCACGAGACAGACGGATGTAATAGAGCATCATTATGTAGTGAGTGAAGAGAAATAAAGGATAGGCCGTTTCAATTTGGCCGCACAATGTTGTCAGTAATGCTTTTGACTCAGAGTGAAAATATTCATGTTTTGTTGCCGTACTGTGACAGTTTGCATGTTCAATATCAATTTCATTCATAAATCCTCTTAAGAAACAAGAGATTCAAACAACCGTGTGCCCTTTTCTTAAATTTTTTAACATTAGTTACATCTTTTTATGTCATATTTTCATTGAGAATTTGAATATTGTGCATGTGGATGTATTTACATTTTACACAATGTCCCAACTTTTCTAGAACTGGCTTTGTATATGAAGAACTCATCACAACATGTCCCCTCCCCCCCCCCAGAAATCATTTTCAGTCCAGAACCAACCTATTCTCTCCCACATACACAACCCTTCATCTGTCTTCCTACCTTTAAAACTTGTCTGTCCAGCCCACATATTCTCAGCCCTCATTTACATTTTCACACTACTGTCTGTATCCCACCTGCCATGGACCCTCCCATGCAAACATCTAGTGCTACGCACGCACGCACGCACGCACGCACGCACGCACGCACGCACGCACGCACGGCTCTTGCGCTCCCAGTGTTTTTATTCAGGTGGAGTATAGAGCGTGGCCTTATTAGGAGACAAAGGTTCTTTGTCTTTCAACCTTTGCAAAATGTCAAGAATGTCTGGTTGCATGCTGCATACGAGGTGGGGGGAGAGTTGGGGGGCAGGGGGCGGGGTCGGGGAGTTCGACGGAGAGTAAGGGAGACTACAAGCCACAACAAGAGAAAGTATCGCGATGATCATTCAGGTCAAGCCACGTCTTACAGAGCAGCAGCCTTTGGTTGGAGACGACTGTCTAACGTGTCTGTGTGTTCAGCGGGACTGACTTTGACCTACGATGGTCAATGTCTCCACCATCAAGGTAGACTGGAGAGACAGCATGTGTGCATCGGGCTGACACAACATTTTTAAATCCTCCTCTTTAACGGTCCTTTTCCCTGGACGAGTTGTTCGCAGCCATCCCTCGTCACTCCTTCGAGCTACACTATATCTTTCTTTTGTATTTGAGAGATAATTTCCAGCACAATATTGGCATTTTGGACCCTAAAATATAAGAAACACTCAAAATATAAATTGAAAAACTTTTTCTTTTTTTTTTGCTCCTTAGGTCCCGGGAGGCCATGTATAACCTGAGTGTGAAAGCTTACAAGGACAAGAAGCAAGTTATACTGTATCTCTGCTCCACAATGTTCAACAGGCCTGGGTGTGTGAGCTTTGGTCCCAGGTTGGAAAGCGCAACGTAACTTTTTTCGTGTAGTGTTGAACGTTCATGTTAGGAGGATGGACCACAAGTTTTAATAAATCACTGTGTTTAAGAACCACCACGACGTTCAGCAGCTCTCTCTATCCATCCATCTTCTGTATCGCCTTACCCAAATCAGGCGGTCACCAGTCGATCACAGAGCGAGCAGAGAGAGACAAACAGTCACACACACTCACATTCACACCTACTTAGAGTCCCCAGTTAACCTCAATACGATTCATTGGACTCTGGGTGGAAACTGGAGTACCCGCAGGAAACCCAGCAGCTCTCTAGTGGTGTCAAAGTTCTGCTGTTTCACTGCACAAGACAAACTGCAGGGTTACACTTCTGATTCCAGCAAACCTTTCAGCGATCTCTGGACCGAATCATTTTTTATCTCTGCAAGCTATGCAATAAATGTTTTTTCAGTAATTCTTCAAAGTTACTCAGTGGATAATGTTTTCAGATACTGCACTGACATATGAAATGTTATAATCCTCCATTATAATAAACATTATGTTGGAGTGAGAACACATAAAAGAAATGAACTACACTGAAAACGGAAAAGCTGTGTTTTTGGCAAGTGTCTGAAATTACATTCCAATACTCAGAAGTAAAACAAGAAAGAATTTGAATTGGATCTTTTTTGGGGTTTTTTTCTATTTGCTTCCTATAATATAATCTTTGTTGCTCTGCGTACCAACCAAAGTGAGTAACTATGAATATGTTATGAGGCATCATAGACATCACAGTATCTAAAAATATGAGCTCTCACCAGTTTTATGATGCACAGTTCACAATGTAAAAAAAAAAAAAAAAAAAAAAAAAAAGAAGTTATGCCTCTGATATATATGGACTGGGAGTGTTGAGCCACTTTAGTGCTCCTTGGATTTCAGAGTTTGGGCTGTTATTCTTGATTGGTGGTCCAGTAGATAGTGTAGACCTGCTTATAACAAGAGTATAGTAAGAGATTCAGCCATTGCTGCAGCAACTATAGTTCGAAATTGTGAAGTTATCCAACTTGATGATTACCGATATACTTGTCGCTCATTTTACCTGTCCAAGTAAAGACATCAGGACTGTTTCTGTGTTTTATTTAGCTGATTATCTGAAGTCACATCAATGTACTAATGAATGCAATTATGGTTTTAAAGTATAATACCAACTTTTATGAGTCAATCTGCTGTCACACACAAATCTTCTCTGAGGCCCTGTTTACACAACAAACGACTGGAAACGGCCTTATTTTTCCGTTTTTGTTTCAGCGAGGTCTCAAGTTTAGACTGCAATGTTCTGATAATGATAGCCGTAGATAGTGAAACAGGAAGGAAGGACAAATGTGCAGTGACCAAAACGAGACAGGTGTATCAGAATAAAACAGGAAGAGATAAAACAGGTAAGACACACAGACACGGAAAGTGCATGTTAAAGGCTTGTTAAATATGTTTTTAAAGATAAGGCAGATGCTGACTTGCATGTAAATGTGTGTTTTGGTCCGCCTAATTCTACACATGAATGTATGTATGTATGTATGTATGTATGTATGTATGTATGTATGTATGTATGTATGTACATATCGTATTTCATCTTATGTATTCTACATTTTGGTAGATGGCAGTGATTTAAGAGAACAAGATTTACAACACTGTTTGAAGTTTGCCTTTGAGAAATCTGCATCTTCGTCTTGCTTGTTGGAGTGAAAAAAGTTGCCTGTTATGAAAGAGCGACAAGTATTATATTACCAACATGAAAATGAGTTGCATGGTGGCTCTGAGGGTGTCTGCCTACATACACACACACACACGCACACACACGCACACACACACACACACACACACGTGCACTGATTTGCTTACAGACACGTCTCGGTCACACAGCTCAGGGCACGGACATTTTGTCTCCTCGTTGACAGCTTTATGAGTTGTCAAGGTGATGAGTGGCTCGGACAGTGGACCGCTAATGCTGCCCCCAGCGTGCAGGCAGGTAGCGACATGCCATGCTGTCCCACACAATGTCCCTGACTGACTGCTCATTATTTCTAAGCTGTCATCTGACAACTGTAAAGGCTACAGACGGTAGAACAAATAGTGAACTATGGTCCCCATAATCACACTGCTGTTAATTATTTATGTTGGCAATCGGCAGTCTAATTTTACATGGACAGCTCTCTGAAGACCAAAATAATTATTCATGCATCAAGCACTGAACTCGGCCGATTTATTAATAACCGCTTTAGGTTAGGGCTGTTTATTTTCACCCGGGACTTTCTATAATGCTGATTAGATATTTTGAGTGGTCGAGTTTTGACATCTAGTCAAAACATCTATAATATTTAAGCTGTTGCATTAAATCTTACTGTCCTCCCTGAAGTGAATAAACCGCCATTTTTTATTATTGCATAAAGTAGATTTTATAACCAGCAGGTGAGCAGACCACCCATCTTCACCGCTGCTCAATGTGTCTGTGAGAATTTCTGATGGTTCAGGAGACAAGGCAACCTTTAGCTCTCCCCTCTTACATAACTGTCTGTCTGTCAGAAGCACGCAGGGCTGCCAGGGAGGTGCTGTGGTGCACACCGATTCCCCCCGCGTCCTGATGTACCGGAGTTTCATTAGCCGAGCTGAGCCGTTCCTTCATAAAGTCTATAATGTATCCGGTTACCTACACATTCGCAAAGCAAAGCCACAACGTGAATACCCTCTGCCGAGGTTTGAAACTGACACAATTTACTGTCATTACTGCAAATATTTGTCACAAATGAGTCAAAATCGAGTGGCGACGTTTCGTATGAGCTGCAGGGACGTCAATAATTACAGCGAAGAAAAACAGCCCCTGTGAACACCGTGAAAGCATCTCAAAACAGAGTAATCCAATCACCGCTATGCACAGAGAAAATATTGCTTGCAAAGATCAATCATGTCCTCAACTCTTTCTCTTTGCTCTGCGGTGGGATCTCTCAGAGCTCGATATAAACTGGAGAGCCCCCGTTTTCAATAAGACCGTAAAGCCAAGCTGATATTAGGCTTACTGCAGGTCTTATCCCGTCTGAAGCTGGCCTGTCTGTCTATCCTTCTTTGTGTCTGTACATAACAACTGCAGGACTTTTATAAAGGTCCCTTATGAAACCAAAAACAGAGAAAAACATCTGACGTCACGAGAAAGATTTAAAAAAAGAAAAGGCAACAGCATCCATGTGTAAACGGAAATTCACCTTAACTACTTCAAGTTGTTAACAGGTTGGTCATTTGCATCACCTGTTACTGTTATCAAGCCTCACTGATTGTACATCGACCTCAGGAACACTTGCGCCGCTATAGATCAGTCTCACTGGGAAACAGCATGTGCATCACGGAGGAAATAAAGAGGGAGAGGCTGACAGTGAGCTACAAGGTCCAGCTTACAGAGCGGTAATAAATCTCAGCAGTCTCCTGTTGGCTTAAAGGGTTTGTGGGCCCCTTGCCACCTCTCTCCCCAACCCTGCAACCCCTATCTGCCCGTCACCTCATCTTCGAACATCTATCACACTGCATATCCTCTTATATATCAACGGTTCCTCCTGAAACTCGCGACTATATTAAACAAATTTTCATTAGTGGCTTCTATCGAACCTGCCTCATAATGCTGCCTAATTCTGCTCCCAACCTCCCTGTAATTGGAGATTAGCAAAAGCAAATTACTTTTACTTAATGTAAACTGGTTTGGGTCAGGAGATGTGTTTTTTTTTTTTCCCCATGATGATAGCTATTGATTTGTTTAATCCCTTCAGAGTTAAACAAGTTGTAAACACAAGATTGTCATGTCATTTAAATAATAATCTAACAGTGACAACTTGGTAGGGGGACCGATTGTTTTCTTTTCTTTTCTTTTTACACACGTCCAGCAGATACAAAGTCACATTACTAATCATTACCTACTAAATTTGTTTTTCTGATACTGTTGTGTGATGGACAGGCAGGTCATTTAAAGTGAGTTCATCACAGCTTTTATTTTTTAAGTCAACTGCTTAAAAAATAAGCAATTGACTTTTATTGTTAAAGACCTATTAAAGGCGTCTATATCACCTCCGTGTCTAACTTTTGCTGTTCTGTCTCCATTTAGTGCACATGACCACAGGACATTGACAGACATGCTTGGATGTGACATAAGCTGCACTGTTACCAATTCTCGACACCTGTTTATATTGAGATCTTACATAAAAAAAAAAACCCTTAAAATATCAGTGAAAAAAAATACAAAAAAACACTTGATTCCCTCTTCTCCCTGCCCCTTCTTACTGTATCCTAATTTCTGCCTCCTTTCCTCACAGCCCGAGGCGGTGTCCCGTCTTGTCCTGTCCTGGCTGTGAAGCACTCAAAAAACACCCAGCAGCAACCACCTGAGACGCGCAGCACTCCGGTTATTATGACAGCCCGGCCAGCCAAACATCTGTCAACTTCAGCACTGTGGGGACGGAGGGCGTGGAGGAGGCGGTGAGAAACGGTGGCAGAGGAAAGATAACGATAGACAAGATAAAGGTACAAGAAAAGAGAGGCTTGAGAAACTGATAAGGTGATAGCGAGAAGGTATGACAGGGAACTGGAATCCAAATGAGCTTATAGCTTCTGAAAGAAGTCGGGCGAATGCTTGGCTGAACTCAAGCAGCGACTTAAGGCCCCGTTTACACGGCAACGAATACGAGTGTATCCGCAAAACTTTCTTCACTTTTGGGGGGTCCGTTTACACGACACCGGTGTGCGGATGCACTGTATTTTTTTTTCCGGCTCCCAAGGTGGAAAGATTCTTTCACGGTCCCTGTTCCCTCCTGCAGAGACTGCCGGAGGCTATGGAGCGCTCTTACTGCGCATGTGCACCTCTGCACCTCCCTCCCTTTCCTTCTGCTCCTGCGCTTGTAAACAAACATGGCGGACCCGTAGTGGTATGACTCGCGGCCCGTATTCCAGTTTTATCATCCATATCAGCAGTTAAAAAGTTGAGACTCACCCGTATCATCCGATGCGTCATCGGTCCATACGAATGTCGGGTTCGCTCGATTTTCTTCACGTTTACAGCGTATTGTTCTATGCACAAGTCTGTGTGGTTTCATTGCAAAATCAAGCAACAGCGCCCTCCCGTGGCCCGGCATACTAACTACATCGTTGTCAGTATGTCGGCTGCTGCAGTGTAAACTGCCTTGAGGTAATGGATGCAGTGGCTTTCATAAGCACCTGTTGTTCTTTATGTCCAACAAGGTGTGTCTGAAAGCATGCACTTTAATCGCTTTGCTCATGTAGGCCTCACTTCTCTTTGTCATCGTCTATATTGCACAGTTGTCGCATTTTTCTGTTTATATTCAAATCATCATTCGTCTGCTTTTCTTTTAATTTTAATAGAAAACAGAGAGAAGTGTCATGTTGGCAACTGTCTAATCACAGGTGGATTAGTAAAGACCCTCAGGCAAAGCATGTGGAAACGGCCTCAGTAAACAACACAAACAATGCGGCTCACCTGTGTCAATGGCCTGCATTAAAAAAACATATGACCACACAGGTTGCAGGCGCCATTAGGCCGGCTCACTAATCTCCACCTTCCACCGTTTCTTCCAGTTGAATCTCTTTTGCATTTCTCTTCACTCCCGCTTCTTTTATTTCCTGTTTTATTCATTAAAAGTACCGTTGAAAGTGCTTTTCAAAGGGTAGACGTGGAGTGAGAGTGGGAGAAAGTCTATCTAGAGGTGCGAGACAATATGTATGCAAATGTTCTCTTACGAGCGGCTCACCAGCAGAGCCAAACCTGCATTCCTGCCATGGGGCAGCCGAACGAAGATTCATCATCCAATATCACCTCTTCATAAATGAGAGTATTAAACATATTTGCCGGGCAGTGAGACAGTTATACACGTTCCAGCCCAGCTACTTAAACAGAGAAGTAAATTACCACAGATCACATAGTAATGTTTGCAACAATTCAGCCACCAAGCCCTTGAAAACACTTCGACACAGGTGAGTTAAAATTAAAGTGATTTTGGCATTGTGAAAAAACAAACAGGCATGCTTTTATACCCCCCCCCAGAAAAAAAAACAATCCTTTCTAGTCGGCCTACAAACACACAGACGAAGTTGTTTTCATTTGTACAGGGCTCGAGCCAGACGGGAGAGAATTAATAAAGCGCCACAGTGTATCGGTGTTACTAAATTGGCAGCGCTTCATAACAAAGTCTTTCAGAGTAGATATCAATTAGAAACAATTAAAAGAGCCATTCATCATTCTTACAGTGGCAGCTCAGAGCAGGGAGCAGTGCTACAAGAGAAGCCGATAAAACGTAATAACAAGCTATTATCAACCGCTGTGGCTAAATAGGAGCTAATGTTGACAGCGGCGAGGCATATTTATGCGGAGATCACACCTCCGACAAGCTCCAGTGGACCGAGCTCCGTGTCTGGATCTTGAACAAACACATGGGCACTGAAGCAGAGAGTGTGCAGGAATAAAAGTGACAACAGGAGAGAAAAACAGAGTAAGAAAGAGGTTTCAAATCAAGCCGTGTGAAAACTTTCAAAAGAAACACTCGCAAATTCAAACAAAGCCACATAGCGGTGGAACTGTGCACATCCAGTACATTTACACATGGTTTTCCTGGAAAATGCTTCCTGAGGACTTCTCCTATTAATGCTTGTTGTTGGAAAAACCAACGTAGACGAGATCCTAACGCAAAGACTCACACAGTTCATCTCAACAGAGCTGCAAATTTCGTCACTTCTCAGTTCTCCAGGGGTGAGTGCGATGGCACAGGGGGACGCGGCAGCCAACCCCAGCCTTCTAGCGCATATGGCTAATCAGTGCAACTCCTCCTGTGCAAAGGTAACTCTATAGTCAAGTGGGGACGATAGGAGAGCTACCAGCATGGCCTCCTCTGCCTCCCCGTCCTGATGAAGCTCGCAGGTAATCAAATCACAGCACACACAGGCAGATGGCCAATAAGCCAACAACAATAAGGGCTCCTAATGTGAGCAGAACAAAGTTTTTCAGCTCACCAAAGAAGTTATTTCTTCACTCTCCGCACCTATTCCTCACATAAGTAAACCTGAGTAAACACATAGTTTCACTCAGTGTGGCCTATATATCTTTCATTTTTGTGTCGTGTGGTCTAACTGTAGGTGGAGATGCACTTTAATCTCCCTGTACACAGTTGGAGTATTACATCACACAGTTAATTCAAGCATGTTTTTGTTCTTCTTTTTGTTCCTTTTAAATAAAAACATCATATTCTCTGCATTCATCACTGGTTGTAAGGTCACTTAAATCACTGGAGAACAATTTCAGCAGCAGAAAAACCACCAGTCAAATATATTGTTTATTTTTTCATTTGTCTTTTCCCTCTCAATTAGTCATTTAAAACCTTATAAATCATTTATGCGTCGCATGAGAGGGATTATTTTTTTGCCAGATCTGTCATTATTTTTAGACGCTCCATTCGACATTCCTAATAGAAAATATAAATGACCATTCAAGACGGCCATACTTAAGTCTGATTAGAACAAACCCTGTCCTGTAAGTGCAGTTGATTTGTTAAAATGTGATCATTGCTGTCTCAAAACTGGCACACAGTAAAAGCCCACCTTGATCTGCTTCCAATGAGCCTCTGGAGATTTTCAATTCAAAGCTCATTGAAATATGAAGACAAGGCAGACCAAAGACCTCAGAACAGAGCGACACTTGTAAATGCTGTGTATGGTTAAGCTCTGAAGATGAAACATTCATTCCAAGTAAAATGCTCAGTGTAGGAGTGAAACTTAAATTTGTACTAATCCTATTCTTAACAACAATCCTGTGCACTCTATACAGTGAAAGTCCATATTAACTAACGTCCTTCCAGCCAATATGGTAACATTGGCTCAGTCAGAAAAACTTGGTATTATCCAAGGACAACTGTTGGCTGATATACAGATGACCGGCGCAGCTGCTGTGTGTCCTCCAGCTTGATTTAATAAAGAGAGGTTATTATAAAGGAATATTTTCTCTGCTCTTCCAATCTAGGAACTGGCAGTAAGACCTGTCTGATTCTCCTCGCTCTGTGGAGCAAATAATACCCGCTAATCCTCGACACAGAGAAAGGCTGTGGGATGGGAAACATAGAGACAGCAAAAGAGCTAATGTCATTATTTACAATTTTTATGCTAAGTTCCTTCTTCAGTTCCCCCAAAAACGCAATCAACATGAGATCCCATCCTGTGTGCTTCAGTGTGTGTGTGTGTGTGTGTGTGTCAGGACTAGAAACAGACCAAGAGTTGCAACCTTCCACCATTCATTTAGATGGGGTCGCACGCACACGCACGCACGCACACGACACTCACAGGCCTCTCCTATCGAGTGTGACGTAATGAGATATCTGCTGTTTTCCATCTGAGCCTCTTCATCCTCCACAGAACAGAAACAACTGATGGAGATGGGATGGCACGAGGTGAAAAGAGGAAAAGGATGGAAACTAAAGGACACGGGGCAAAAATCTGATTCGTCTGTTTCTGTCTCTCTCCCCCTCTCAGTTTAAGGGAGTAATATGTCTCCATCCCCGTCTATCCCATTGTAATGGAGTGGGTCTCACTACGCTGCCTGAGGAAATTGCCTTATAGTCCCTCTGCCCTCTTCTATATGTGGACACACACACACACACACACACACACACACACACACACACACACACACACACACACACACACACACACACACACACACACACACACACACACACACACACACACACACACACACACACACACACACACACACACACACACACACACACACACACACACACACACACACACACACACACACACACCCACCCACCAGTGGCCCCAGTGACACTGCTTGAATATTAATGACCTGATTCTCTCTCATTAATAATAGCTGCAGTGCTGATTACTCTGTGTATGTGTGTGTGTCCACATACACATATGGAAGTGTGCCTACTAACACTGCATGAGCCAAGTATTTGTTCTGCCTGTCACTGGTATATTACGTTGTGAATCCTCCAAAAGGAATTACTGGCATTGCATTGCTTAGGTAAATTAAATGTTATTGAATGATATAACAGCAAAGATGACAAAGGTTAATATGCGATGATGAAACCTTTGTCGTTTTGTGTCAACACAAGTATTTTATGCACGAGGAAAGAAAAGAACGGGAGTGCGGAGGTTGGGTGTGTGGTGCGGAGCAGACATACTGAACATCCAGACTCATGAAAAGGAATTAATTGTAGACAAGCAACACACACGTGGACGCAAACACACTGTCTCAAAAATTTACAGAAACACCAATACAGACGAACATTCGCTCAGTTAAGCCGTGCATGAGTCGTGTGAGATACAGCTGGCTTAAGCTAGCTTAGTTCTAGACACACACACACACACACACACACACACACACACACACACACACACACACACACACACACACACACACACACACACACACACACACACACACACACACACACACACACACACACACACACACACACACACACACACACACACACACACACACACACACACACACACACACACACACACGGGCCAACAAAAAGCAAGAGTAGACATCAGTATCCAGTGGGTTGTAATGGAGAACTGTGCATCCCCCGGCTAAGAATAGCAGAGGCTCGCCATGAAAAAGGAAAGAAAGTGAAGCTGCAGACACAGAGAGGAGAGAGACATGATGAGCTGTGTGTCCTTTGGTATTGATGAGTCAGGGAGTTACAGCACCAGAGTCTTAATTGGGAAACAATATTTTGGAATCATTTCAATCCATATCCGCTGACTTTGCACTAGAACCTCCTGTCATATTAATGTAGTTTGTTGCTGTGAATTTCTTTGTCTAACACCTGTTTAATTGACCGACATGAGAGCTCTGAAGGCATCTAGTTCTGAGGAGATTTGAAGAGTGTGGTTCCTGTCAACCATTCTTGGAGAAGGGCTGTATGTGCGACTGAACACCAGTGTAAAAGCCGACAAACAGTTTTAAAAAAAAAATCAGCAAAGAGTGGCAATACCTTTTAAAAAAAGTGCACAGTGTTAGAAGTATTGCAACCCCATAATACAAATGTAAAAACATATGGCTCTTTCTGTCAAAAAATGTCCATATTTTCTACACGACAGCGATACAAGAAGCTTGATTCTTCTTTTTTTTTTAGAATTGTAGTTTTTATGTTCACCAGCTGCTCACTATGTTTAACGCGTACGAGTGTAGGACTGCGTGCGAGTGTGCATTTATGTTGAAAACAAATCTACAAAATTCCCATTTTCTCACCTCCCTGATGAATGACGCTGCACTGTGTTGAGACAGGGAGAGAAACACTCAGGAACGAAAGAGAAGGTAATCAGCGTTTCTTCAGATTGCAATGCAGTTCCAGGATGACTTGAACTTGAGTTGTTAACATTTTTTCAATTCGCTCACTCATACATGCACTGTTATCGCTGCAATCCATGCACTTCATGCTTCATTATTATTGTTTCTTTTTTTTTTTTCTTTTTTTGTCTCTGGGCTCCTCTTCTCCCATCAAGCTGACACCTTCCTCTTCCAGCACCCCAACCTGCTGCCCACCCACTCTGGGTCTCTCTGGCCTCGCCTGTCGGTGCCTGAGACGTCTGCTTGTGTCTGATGGAAATCATCTTATTAGAGCCGTTCTAATGTCTACTCTGGATTCCTGGGACATTCCAGCTGCCCCTATTTTAATTGGCTGCCTCTATTAATATTTCATTTATTTAAATACAGCACGGCACCTTTACCTTCGCTCACTCTGACCCTGCTGGTGGCTTCTCGCCACGTCAGACTGGGAATAGACGGCGATAAGGGCGGAAGCTTCCTTCACTGTCACCCATTGTTGTTTAGTGCATAGTTTTGGTAAATTGTTCCATCCGCCACCGAGGATATACTCCCTCATATGTAATTTCTCAGACGTTTTGAGGCTGTAATTGACTTATTAAGATTTGAGTCAACACTGGTTCGGATTCAGCAGAAAATAAATAACTGCACACCTGATGAATCTTCAAACCCCGTGGTGACACTCTTGACCACAAACGTTTCCAATCAACGCTCCCAGAATGAAAAAATGAAACTAATGATACCACAAAACCAAAGTAGCCCATAAAAGGGTATCTAACTATAATTGGCATTTTCCACTGTCCATGAAGGTCATTTAGAAGAACCAGAATTGGGGAATTATGGAAGACATAATATGGAGTAAAAGTTTTAGATGAAACTTTTGGACGGGTCAAAAAAGACGTAAAAACTGGACATGAATGCAACAAATCTACTGGAGCGTTTTCAGATGTCAGGACAGTGACCTGTACGCTGCTATCGACTCTGAACAGAAAGTAAGAACATTTGTGTTTGGTAGATTATTTCTGTTTAGTGACGATGCTTCTGGTGATACATCTTATACCACTGACATTCTTTTTTAAATGACCTCTTTATATAATGACGTGACATTTAACAGTGACGCTGTGACCCTGATGTCGAAACTTCCACACATAAAACAGATAAAGTTTATTAAATGGTAATCATGGGTTAATTTTTCCACCTTGACGATCTTGTGATTCATTAACAACTCCCTAATCGTTTAAAACAAGCGTCAAAGCCTTTCAGGTCATTAAGAATGACCAAGTTTATGTAAGGAATAACGTCTAAAGTCAACAGTACATCATGGGGCTTTATCAAGACCATGTGGGTTTCAGTTTGCCATGTTTTGTTCCTTGCAAACTGTCGGGACAAGCCAACCTAAACATGAATACATCTGGGCAGACTCGACTCAAGGAACTTCTAACCGGGATTGTGTATTCATGTGTACAAGTTGTAAAAATTCAGGTGGGCATGCTGCTCACTCAGGAATGCACAGATGCTCGGGCACACACACTTGCGTGCACACAGACACACTCAGCAGCCCCGGGGCTGCCTCCAGGACAGAACGCATGGTGGAGCTGGAAGAGGGAAAGGAAAACACAAGGAGCGGAATAAGTTAGGGAGGATGACACAAGAAGAGAAGAAAGGGAAAAGAGAAGCAACAAACTGATCTAATTCGAGACAGTCGGTACCTCATTTCAAACTTGTGCCATAATAAAAACGTCTAACTATGTCATGACAGCTAATCACACCTCAATCTTCATGTCTTTGTCCCACAAACTGGGATAGTTGAGCCTGGCAGTTTGTTCTGAGATCAATGTATATCTGGTTTAAACTAAATCTGATCAGGAGTTTATCATATTTTTCATTAATTACGCAGGTAAAAGTAGCTGAAACTATCGTCACAAGTAACTTAATAATGTCTAAGTGAATAGAAAGTTTTTCTCCATATGTGCAGAAGTGAATATATTTTATGTGTGCAATGAGAATGCACCTGAACCAAGATTCGAAGCCTGTTTACACGGCCACACAAATCTGATAACTGGGAGTCAACAGGTACTTGTGAAAATTGCATCTGGTGCATTTACATGCACTTTAAAAACCTTGACTTACATGTTTCAGCCCATTATTAGATCTTTTTCCTGTAAATGTAAGTAGGTAAAACTCAAACTTTGTTATTTTGCAAACATCTGGCTTCGTCTTGTAGAAAATGGCAATGCCAAGAGTCGGGCATTAATCATATTTAACAACATATTCATCTTCTCTTCACTCCGGAAGTGACTCTTATTTTTTTTTTTTTTTACTTATCACTGTTGCAAGTCATGTCCTTGTCATATCATGTCCATGCCCTAAAAAAACAAAACAAAACAAAACAAAAATAAAAATGAGTAAATCATACTAACAGGTATACATGCACATTATTATTGGGGAGAAATCGAGGTGAATTAATCGGATTTCTCATAATCATTTAAGAGCTGCTCTCTGGTAACGAATATCACAATACATTGTTTACATGAGTTATTGTTGGTTTATTCATATTGGTAAATTAAATATGTGTATATTTAAATCATCTTTAATCAATGTTGTCTTTGTGACTTATCAGAATTTGGAGTTGGTTCACCATCAAATATTTGAGCATGGGCCACAGGTAAGCATATTCTTGCTGGATTTCTGACGATGTGATGTCAACAGATATGCCTGAGAAACAACCTCTGTAATGGCACTTCAACCATAGTTTAAAATGTCTAATGTGCCTTATGGTGAAGTAGGGCATTTTTCTCTCTCCATGCGCTTTTTATAGATACATTGCGAGAAAGGGATTACTCATATTTTATTAAACTACTTCAAATGTGCTTTATAAAGTACAAAAACAGTTGGTACAACTTGTAGCAATTGTAATACCTTTGTTTATACAGGCCTTTGTTGACAGAGGGAATTCTAATAGGCTGGACAAACTTTTGGAGTTAGACAATGGTAAGCTTAACACATACCTATATTTTCATCTGTGCTTAAAAGATGCAGTTTTTACAAATCTCTAACTCAAGTGTCAGTTGGAATTAGTTTTCGACACAAGTGTTTGTTTGAGCTGAATCTATTTGGATCTATTTTAAAATCTGTCAACATCCCACCGCTGCAGCTGTGCAGAGTTAATGTGGAGAAATAATCCTTAAACAGTACAAGGTGGTCTTTTAGCGCTGTCATATGTAATCATAGTTGCCTGCTGTAATAAAAGTCTGAGGAAGCTGCCTCCACACTCAAGCCATTACAAATAATGCATAGATTATTGAGTCCCACTCAATTTCTAACTTACTGTACATACACAGAATTTAGTTTTTTCTAAAAGGAACAAAAGTTACACAAACCCCATTTTTAACGAGCCTTTAAATGGATGAAATGTGTTGCAATAAAACTTTACTCCTATGTGACACAAACCGGAACTGAAATGTAATTTCCATGAACTATTGTTTCGTCGTAACCGGGGGTAACCACCTCTGCTACAGATCAAATGCAAACATTTGTGAGCATGAGGGGAAAACCTCACAAGCGTCGCTGAACTAAACCACACACATCACATTTATGATTGATATTAAAATATTTGCCCTGCAGCATTAAGTATACAGCGAGGGAAAGAGCTCCTAAAGCCGGCACTTTCACAGTACTGGCAAAGCAAACAGAGTACTTAAGAGTTTCCACCCAAAGGAAAACACTATGTATTTACAACAGCTTGAGAAAGGGAAGTTATCAACCTGAAAATACTATGTGCTTTCCTCGGCAAGTATCTGAAATGATCTAAAATTTCTGCACAGCTGCTGCTAATCGAGGTCTGACATGACACGTCGCATTTATCTGGCAGCCTTAAAGGTGAAAATTAGTGCTGGGAGGACTGTAAGCTCAGGTAGGATTATAATGTGACAGCTTCGGTAGCCAGGAGTTTGCATGCACGCACGCACGCACTTCCCGTAGCCTTTAACACCCATCTGTCATCCGCCGCTGCCGTCTCAATCAGCTGACATGATGTCGCGCACCCTCTCTCCACGTCCCTCCGCTCCCCCCGCAAAACACATGTGGACACATGTGTACACACAGCACTTTTACAATGTCCTGCCACTCGTGCGAGTGGGATAAAACACATACTGTGTTCACACAGTGTTTCCTGATTAATGAGATGGTTTGTTCTCTTCCTCAGGCATCGGCCAATCAGGCACGAGGACACAAATCTCTCCCCGCTGGTGATGCTGAAGGCCACCGGCCACTATTTATTGGCAATCTCAGCCCTAACTACCCAGACAGCCAGAGCAACACGCCTGCCACAGGCAGACACCACCAGCGTATCTGCCTCCGCGTGTGTGTTCTCATGTGCTCAGAGTACATTTTGCTACAGCAAGTATGATGGCAGGCATATAACAAATCGTCCCCTCACTATTATGAAATAACAGCTTTGTGAAAAAAGAAAAACACCAATGAAAAACACAATATACTGAGGGGTGTCCTCATTTTTAGCCCGTGTGGGCGTGTCAATGGACTGGAGGTATTAAAGCCACAACCCACAACATCAAAGTATATTAGGTCTTCTTGATTAAAAAGAAAAAAAAAACAATGTCCTCCTATATTTTATACAAACAATACCTTCTTATTTTTACTCCAGGACTTAATTAGAAGGATTTAGCCGGCTTGGTGCTGTAGCAGCTCAGCTAAACATTAGTAATTGCCATGTTTATCTGCTTTCAGGGTAAAAATAACCCACACAGAGAGGTTGTGACAGTGTGGCTGCTTTAACCAAAGCATTATTCCTGTCTTGTTCTGAAAACAGCTCTTCGTGGCAGATTCCTTTTGGCTTCTTTTCTGAAAGGCCTTCATGACAGCTTTATTGGTGAAACATTTCACAGTGTTCCCATCAGCTATTTTAAAAAGACTTTAATTGTTAACAACCTTTCTTTTTTTAATGGTTTGACTTCATATCAGTGGCTAAATTACAGATCATAGTTATACAATTCAGTCTCAGGGGTTTGACTTGAAGTGGTAAGGAGTTAAAACATCAAGTACTTTCCTCCTCGTCTATTTTCTAGTCTTTGTCTGCTTACTATCCTGTTTTGTCTTGTTTATCGTCAGCAGATAAACCTTCGAAATCTGCGCTGACTTAATACTGGTTCATCTCCAAAGACAACAAACAGCATATGTGAGACACAGAGACGCGGCCGAATAGACTCAAAGTGCAAACTGCAAGTCTTCGTGGTGTTTAACGTTCCTCAAACGAGTAGAGAAACGACAACAAGAGTTGTGAGAGAGTCAACAGCTACACCGTTGTTATATCGACGCCATACGATAAATGTAAATGCAGAAAATTGTAGTGAGAAGGAGATGAAGAGAGATGAGATGGAGCTGAAGCTGAAGCTGGCACGAGATCTGTGCTGTAGTGTCTGTGAGTCATTCTTTGCATAGTCAGACACGCTGTGATCGCAAACCTGGCTCAAAGTCATTACAGCAGGGAGGCCAGAGACGATTCAAGGGCACCAAAAGATTGGGGGGGGGGGGGGGGGGGGGGGGGGGGGGATAAGAAGATTAAGGCGTAAAATTAAATTAGGAAGCCATAAAACTTTCAGGAAATGTAAACTGTTGTAAATCTGGGACAAATCATACTGCCTGGCTGATACTATGTCCCCCTGAAGGCAACGCCACATTCACCCCGCCATCTGCTGTCGCCACACAGCTTGTTCTCCTGACATACAAATACAGAAACCAACAGTGTGGTCATAAGAACGATTCCTTAAATTAAGATTCTCAATCTGTCTGCGTCTCACTCATGTCCCCCGTGTGTGGATTTAAGTGTATTTTAGGGGGGAAGTTTTGAGGACACAAAAAACTAAAAACTTTTAGACCAAACAGGATCCCAAGACTTTGTTTAAAGGTTGCGGGATTTTACTGACACATGACACATTACTTATTCCAAAAACAACTTTGGAGATGTTTACTGAAGTTGCGATGCCAACTAACGAGCGACCTGCCTGGCGGGTACCATACCTAGGTTGTAAGTTATAGTCTGCTGCCACATCTTGGGGTTCTAATGCTAAGCCCTAACCATATGAACAGTGACAAGTGGAGAGAACAACTGATCAGCTCTAATAAAATGGGACAAGGCAGCAGTTTAATTTGTGTTGGAAGATGGAAAATGCACGTGTGCAAGGATGTAAACAATTGTGACAAGTCAATACTTTATTAATCCCAGAGGGAAATTCTTGAAGCACAGCTCCACACAACTGAACACACAGAATTAAATAGAATAGAAATTCCAATATCTGTAGACCAGTCAGGGTGCCAATGGTAAAAGGACGTCCCAAAGGCTTTGAACTTTCCAAATAAAAGAAGGTGACCTGGACTGGCCAAACACTATCCTCATATATAAGTCCAGGTACATGCAAATTACTTATCGGGGTAATAAATTGGCAGCCAGGTTCATTTGGGAAGACTCGGATGAAGGCCCCTGACATACATATGAATGCTAATTGAACAGAAAACCCATATTTTCTTCATGTCTCCAGACCATGTAGACCCTTTAATGAATTATTTGACATAATTCCAGCCGATGTCAGCTTAATGAATCATCTGTGTGACTTCGAGGAAGTCCAATCCATGGAGGTCCCACTTTTAAAACGTCCAACTGATTAATAATCTGCTGATAACATGTTGGTGTCTCAAGCATTTTCCCGCGGATTTGTTGGAAAGTCCAGGATTTGATAAGCCCGAGCTGTTTCAGAAGCAAAGGCTCCTCTTACAATATAAGGGCTACTCCTCACCAGTGTTCAAGGCAAGGTTTGATAATGCTGCCAACTGCTAATCCCAATCCATTGATGCATTGAACCACTTCATCCTAACTTGAGCTGCAACTTATCCCCAGTCACACCACACACGTTCACAGTCACGGGCAATTTAGAGTTACTAACAAACCCGACAAGCACAAAAAAAAAAAACTAACAATGTCTCCATCCATCCAACAGTTATCAGAGTCAACAAAGGCCGACTCAGCAGTGGTGAGAATGTCAGAAACTGAGCTAACAGTCTCACGTAATTCTCGAAAATGGCTTCAGATACTTCTGCAAGCTGAACCTTTAAGAAGACACTGGACACCTGCGTACAAATTCATTATCGCGGACACCAAGCTATAAAACTTGCAGCCTTGCAAAGGTTCATTCCCAGGTACTCACGTGGACTGTTGCATTGGTGTTGGTTGTGACAATGGGTGCAACGCGGCGCACTTCCAAGCACACATTCTAGTCGGTGTGAGGAAAGGGAAAAGGAGAGAGGTTATGGGAAAAGAAGGCACAGATGGTTCAAGAACATGCTGCAGAATAGAGGTCAAACAAAAAATGCAGATGGCAGAAAAAGAGTGTGAGCCATTGTGTGGTTTATAGAGGAAGAAAACACACACGGATTAGCGCAAGCCAGGAACCTGGGGTCTGTCAGCTTGATTGGGAATCCTTTCAGAAATCTCCCGGAGTTTAGAGCAATGGTAGGAAGTCTGGAGAATGAGAGGGATCACAGGGCGAACGTGGGTAATATGCCAGAGAGGAAAACTAACTTTTCTTTGGAGTCAGCACATCTGCTGTGGAGGATGATCGCTCTCCCTGTCGCTACGAGATGACAAACATGGCAGAGGAAGAGGAGGCTACGCGGCGCGCACACACACTCCAGCACACACACCAGCACACACACCAGCACACACACCAGCACACACACCAGCACACTCTGTAATTGTGCCAGCGTGATTGTGACCACAGCTGCAAAGGACACATCAGGTAAAGGCAAAGGGAAATCCACTGTTACTTTACACCGACAATTAAATGCTCAATTAAATCTATTACACACTTGCAGATCATCGTCATTGGACCTAAACAGAAATGTCAGAATTGCGCTATTGAAAACACACAACTTGTTCTGCATTACAGACAGGATTTTACGCAAAGCTTTCACTGATACCACGTTTCATGGCTGCTCCGAGCAGCTGAAGCATAATTAACATGCCCAACCACATGTAGGCTTTTTAATCACCCTTTTCTCTTTTCTCTACCAAAGCATGTCTCAGGAACATTTCCTTTTCTTTGGCTGATGTTTGAGGCAGCTTCGTGTGTAGCTGATTACAATCTTGGCCTCCGCGCTCATATTTCTAATGATTAATGTTTTCACTTTTAGGTTCTGGTATCTCATTTCCGCTATGCTAATATCAGGGAGAGTCGTCTGATTTGGAACTCAAGCCCACTATCGGTTATGTTTCAACAAGAAAAGAAGAATAGGAGGGGATTACGTAATATAAAGACCAAAAAAACTCAAAACGTATGATGTGAAAATAAGATTAACTCAATATTTTTATTTTTTTTTACAAACCTTTATTAAACCAACGCCTACAGAGCACAAAATCATTCCGTCGCTCAATTTATCGATACAGAAAAATGAAATGAAAGCTCAAATCGTTAGCTCACAGTTAGGGCAGGTTCAGGTCACCCAGGACCATTTTCTAGATGAGTAGCTAAAGGTTTAGGCTGCTGGGGGATTATGTCAGTTACATGATGTGTCTGCGCTCTTTGTTCTCTCCTGCAGGATCTCTGACTGTGCAACTGGAAGTTTGTAATCAAGTCATCAGATTGGCTTGCGGTCTGATATCAACTAGTTCACGTCCACAGCAGAAAGCCTCCCCGTTCATTTGGCTCAGCAGATGTTTTTATCCAGAAAAACATTCCTCTCCCTGCTGCCTGCTCATGTGGGATTGTTGGGTTTTTCCATGAGATGGCTCGGTTTTGATTTGTCCTATATAAATAGAACTGAATTACACCGAAATGACCCATTCTGTAGCGAACTTAGAAGTGAATTAAACTAATAAACTGTGTTTATCAATTTTTAATCAATTACAGCCGATGAGGTGCGATATTAACCACCCTCAGAGTGACCAATGCATGTGGCCACAGGGTCATGAGATAAACAGAGCATGTGAGAAATAATCCACACACTGTTACAAACTTTATAAAACAAAGACTAATCATGTTGATTTAAACACGGCCGGTCTTTGCCTCCTACCAGCACTGTTTCACTGTAATTGCTCCACGCAGCCACATACCATAAAAGGTCAGAGATAAACAATGTACGGACGACCACAACATGCCCCATCTGGATTTGACAGTCACTCCAGTTCGTTGGGTTCAGTAAACAGAATAACAAACGCATATTTTCATCTCCCGCTAAGCTCTAAGCAGGCCCAGTTTTTTTTTTTTTTTTTGCCCTCTCTACACTATTCTCTACTTTTATAATGGATAAATCTGAACACATCAGACTAATGCTACAAGACAGAGTAATGCGACAAGACATAGCGGGCAGCTCAGTGGTAGCAGAGACATAGGATGTTAGAGATGATTGGAATTCCCACCACAACACATCACTCCCCTAATCAGACAGCAGCAACAAAGCCCCCGCCCTGACATTTCCACTCTCACAAAATTGCTATCTGTGCATGATCGAAATTAGACAAACAGACACACATGATTAATATACCAACGATAAAAAATTATTTTGAAAGGAATACCTAAAACGTTTTAAAGCTGACATCTATCTAAATGTTCCAAACTCTTTTCATTTGAAACATACGGTCTGCATGTGATGGTTATGGCCCAACTCCACACGTTGAGAAGCAAAACCTTCCAGTGTGCAGCTACTGTGTGACTTTACCAGATGTTAAACTGTACGAGATAATATTAATGTGGAAAAAACGTGGCTATGAAACAGTGATACATCAGCAGGTTTTGTCATTGTCATTAGGTGTAATATGTCAAAACACAGAGAAAGCTCCCTCCTTTGCAGAGCCACACAGATTTGCATTCTATGTAAGTAAAGTTGTACAGTTATTTGTAAAATATTGTAAAAAAAAAAAAAAAAAGACAGAATATAGTGAAAAATGTTGTGTAACGAAAACTTGAAGAAGCAGCACGGATAATACACAATGTGGACTGAATCATAACGATTTGTCATCTCCTAATAAGGACCGAGCGTAACGCTGAAAAGCCCCAGAAGTAAACAGTCGTCTAAAATTTTAATTAAAGCTGTTTTAGTCAATATGTCATAAGTGTTACCATATTACAGGCTCATGTACACATGGATCATCAACGAAACACTTGAAAATCATATGCAGTGATTAATGACACAGAGAAAGAGAGAGAAAGAGAGAGAGAGAGAGAGAAAGAGAGAGAGAGAGAGAGAGAGAGAGAGAGAGAGAGAGAGAGAGAGAGAGAGAGAGAGAGAAGACCGGGCAAACTGCTGCAGCCGTGTTGAATGTGTCTCGGTATTCAGAGAATTGCTCATTCACATGAAAGGCTCCATTAACCTCTGAATAGTTCGTAAAACATCCTCCTTACACAGACATTACTACATTAGCCTACATGGTGTTTTAGTGAGTGGTTACTCACACCGTGCACCATTATACTGCAGTTTGAAGTCCCCGTACGCCCACAGAGGTGTTTTTGGTTATTCTACCTGATTAGAGTTCATTTCAGCCCAGTGTTGGGTGGAGCTGTGGCCAGGACTCACTCAACACACCGCACACGTGCATGGAAGCCTCAAGTTGCTCTGGTCTATGCAAGAGAGGAGCCACAGTGAGCCGAAAAAACTCAAGACACCTCTGAGTTTTTGTCACAGCTTTCAGTTTAGAAAACATTGTCAAATTTCCTGCTGAAGCGTGCATGTCAAGCGAGCTTATTTAGTGATGGCAACGGGTCCCGACACTTCTCTGAGCAGTGCCAGATTTAACACAGCGTGTGTGTGTGTGTGTGTGTGTGTGTGTGTGTGTGTGTGTGTGTGTGTGTGTGTGTGTGTGTGTGTGTGTGTGTGTGTGCGCGTGCGCGTGTGTGCACGTCAATGGAGTGCATTTGCAACACAGTGACAGTAGTGGGAGGAAGGAAGTCACACACCATCTCATCTTCCTTGAGCTTCTGTCCCTTAGGTTGGCTGGTTACATAACCGATGCTAAGACAGAACAGTGGCCACCTCCAGGGAGCGACGTGGCACGGAAATGTAGTCACACAGTACCTGCTGTCGTGTGCGAGCCACATATTAAGGCCTCTGCACATGAAGAAAAAAAACCTCTATATTATGTATCAGATTGTACTTTTGTATTTTTGCTGGACATTCGTTGAGCAGCTACTGCCCCTACTACTTCTAACTCTTTACCTGGGAAACGGCCATGCTTGGTCAGATGACATGCACCTTGCACCTAAACCTTGTGCAAATCAACGTATGCCCATCAAACACGCACCCAATGTGTCCCCGAAACAATCCTACTTAAGCGCAGTATTTGCAAGATCTCACAATGTAGGACACTAATATTAGTATATGTATAACACACCTTCAGAGAGACAGCTTTTAGATAAAACATCAAATATGTTACTGTAGTGATGTAAACATTGGCACTTAACTTAATATTTAGGTTCAAGCTGCAGGTGCAAGGACAGGTGATTCCATTGATAGAGGAGAGTCCAGTCAAGTGCCTTGGCAAGTGGTTTGTTGCATCACTCACTGACAAGAACAACGTCATTAGCACTGTAAAGCAGACAGAGGAATGGCTGAGCAGGATGGAGAAATTGGGTCTCCCGGGTAAGTTCAAAGCATGGCTTTATCAACACGGATTGCTGCCAAGACTCGTGTGGCTGCTGACTGTGCATGACGTTCCTATGACGACTGTTTAAGTAGTGGGGACGAAGATCAATAGGTACCTCCATTGATGCTTGGGAATGCCTCCAAGCTTCAAGTCACTAGGTGTCAATATATGATCAGGGCAGCTCCAACTTCCTCTGTCATCCGTGGTGGAGGAGTATAAGGTAGTGAAGTGCAGAGTCACAATGACGTTCAATGACTCGCAAGAAGAACTAGTCATACAAGAAGGCGTCATGACGAGATCAGGATGCAAGTGGGATGCTGACGCAGCACAAGCCGAAAGCATGCTGAAGCTACAGGACATAATAGTACTGCCATGCATTGGAAGGCAGGGTCATGGACCCTCCAAGTAGGGAGCCTGGAGGAAGAAAGAAGAAGATCAAGGGCTGTAGAGCTAGTGTCTGGGGGACCCTGGACCAAATGGAAGGGTGTTGCGGTTCAGGATCGAAACACCCGATGATCAGCGGATGCCGTCTGACGACATCAACTCCCCCTGGCCAAGGCACGAAAGTGAATAAAGGAGAAGCATCTGATCATTTGAAGATGTTTCACCAGGAAGCCAATGACATTGGTCAAACTAATGACAATTTTAGTTATTACATTACAGTAAATGGAACAACTTAAACAAATTTATTTCACAGTTTAGTTAAATTCTTCCTTTCATGCGACACAGCTTATTTTGAACTGAACATGTTCTGTTGCATTGTTGAAATGGTCCTCCATGTGGCCGAGCAGTATAAGGGGAAATAGAAGGTGATCATAACGCACTGTCATGGTCTCTTAAACATTAAATGCACCGTGTTTGTCCAATCTGATTTATGTAAACTGGATTCATTCCAATCTTAACAATTTGATTGATTTTGCTTTTCCCCATTAACAAATGTGTTCCAGAGGAAGTGACAGCATGCTCTTAAGTTATGCGTATCCTGTGGAGGAAAAAAAACCAACAACAAAAAGTGTTTGAGTCCAGACCAGGTCTTTCTCTGTCGAGTTTGCATGTTCTCCCTGGGCGTGCATGGAATTACTCTGGACGCTCCGCCGCTTTCCTCCCACAGTCCAGAATCATGCGTGTCAGGATAAATGGGGACTCTAAAGTGCTCACACGTGTGAAATTGAGTGTGTCTCTTTAGCAGGGAGGGGGGAAATGGCTGGATTAGTGGTGAACAATGTTCTGTTTCAATGAAAATTATCCAGAAAAGATAAATGAAATATTCCAACACTGACTTATTTTAATGATAAACTATATAGTTGCTATGATGGATAAAAAATTTCTAAATTTAAGCACATCACGTTATATGTGATAGGTTTCTCGAAAGAAATGTGAAAGTGGAAAAAATTAACATGGTTGACATCCATTTCACCCTCTATGATAGTTTTCTGTATAACAAAAATAAATCCTTGAGTGATCGTTGGTTTGAAGTTAGTCAGTCAAAAGTAATAAATCCAACTCAATCCTTTTATTTTATTTTATTTTCTATTATAGATGCAAAATCCTCTCAACAAGCCAACAGTTGCACTGGTCATAGTGAGCTTCCGAAAATACGAAGACGAGACCAGCGGCAGCTGAGTGGCTGAGAGGTGCTAATCTTGTCAGAGCACTATGATCACCAAGATTATAGTGACACTCTCTCAATCACCAAGGCTGTAATAACACTGTATCCCACTCATCCCTCCCAATCCTCCCCTTTTTTTTCTCCCTCCAACTCAGCCTCTTGTTGCTTGCTCTCTTTGTCAGAGAACACACACACACACACACACACACACACACACACACACACACACACACACACACACACACACACACACACACACACACACACACACACACACACACACACACACACACACACACACACACACACACACACACACACACACACACACACACACACACACAGCGTGGGTCATCGCAGCGCTGGTGGCCACAGACTAGAGCGAGAGGTCGACCCCACCCTGCTATTATCCCTGGAGTCCTGCTCAGTTTGAAGGCAGCGATGTGGCACATTGAATGGAAGGCCTACTGGGAGCGTACAAGCAGGTGAGGATTCAGAAGGGAAACACACACACACACACACACTCACACACACAGACACACACACACACACACACACAGACATAGTACAGGCATGCCGACACACACGCGACCACGCATTCAATTGCTGTCAGTCCACCATGAGTTAAACAGCCAAGGAATAAAACCTTCAAATATGCAGGAAACACACACATACGCATTCATACATGCAGGAATACATGACTGCACACACCGACATATGCTGAGTGTGGTAATAAGGCAGTCCTGCTCTCCAGGGATGGAGCCAGTGGCCACAGAGGGGGAGAGAGGAAGCAGCTGGCTGCTGAAATACTTCCCCTCCTAGCACTGTAATTTCCTCCCAGAAGCACACCTGGGCTATTCACACATGTATACTATATTTGCGTGCATGTGTGCATGTGTGTGCGCTGAGTGCACACAGAAGAGTGTTCATGCACCCGTGCGAGTCGTGTGTTTGTTCTTTAGTTCTGCTTGGCTGCCTGTGTGTGTGAGTCTGTGTGTGCGTGTGTGTGTTTATGCAGGTATGCACTAATGCACACTGCTGATTGAACATGAATCCCTCTTGCCCAATATAACAGCGAAATTATTACACAGCATCACAAGTTATTACATACATAAAGCACATGTTTTGTACATATTGCAAGCGCTGAGAGGGTGCTGCCGCCGCTTTGTTGATATGAGACCACAGGCAACTAAAGTATGTGACCAGAATCTGAGCCGGGAGATTTTTATTTAATGGGGAAAAATGTGCTGGAATTATGGTAAGAACTGTGACATAAAAACACAAACGAAAAGCACGTTGAAGACCACACTTGTCTATTTTAGAGTGCTAATTTGAGTTTTATAGCTGCTATTTAAACACACAGAGGTTTGTAGACTGTGGAAGTTGCTGCTAAGCTTTGAGGTTTTCCCAACTAAAAATACTGGACCCCAGACAGGCCTTGGGAAAAGGCCTTGTTTACAAGTGCTAAATATGGAGAAGGAATTCGTCCTTAAAACCTCTCATTTTAGAGCTATGAGCATGAGCTTCATGACATAGGTCAGATCTCTTTATTTGCACTCTTAGGAAGGTTTAAGGGGAATGGAGAGACGACAGTCTGTGTATGGGATTATGTTGCTTCAGGGAATTGTGCCAGATAATGGGAATTGACAAAGGCATTAATCTGGCAGTTAAAAGTGAGATGAGTGATGTTGTGTAAATTGCAGCTAAGACGTGATTACAACAGTATTCTTGATTATATCAACATAGTAATTCAACAACCTAATCATAAGTCAACATCATGGCAACTTAAAAATCAAAAGTGGGCAGAGGTGTCAGTGCTAACTTTGACAATAGTAAAAAAAAAACAAACAAACAAACAACTGTCCGTGTGAATGTAGGAGCCTTTGTTTGTATGCATTCAGGACTCCGGGTCCAAAGGGATGGAGTTAAGGGGACCTTTAAGTGCAATCTCTTAAATACGGCTGAAGTGACAGAGAATGTCACTTTCCAAGTGTTTTCAGGTGGCTGGTTAGGATTTCTACCAAGAGGCACATCACCCTGCTAAGTGTCTGTTGGGAGCTGCTGCTACACACTGAAGATGAGATCAGGCCATTTATGAGTTGTGCACATTCATATCTCTAAGTGCTTAGTCATGGGTCTACTCTTAAAACCTCCACACCACATGACTGTCCTTGTGTCACACCAGCAGAGGAGGAGGGCTGAAGAGAGAGAGGCAAAGGGAGGAACAATACTTCACCCAGGAACTGACATCCCTGGGACATTATTTTGAAATGTTATGACATTTTTTTATGCCGCTAGTGAACAGATCTACTATTATATGTCTTTTGGAAAATAAAACATTATAGAGAATTACACATATTTCATAATTCACTGAAATTTCTATGCAGAGTTTGCCTGCTTGACCTCTGACCTACAATGTGGTATTGGCCAAATGATACCCTAAATAAACGTATAAACACAATTGCATTACTTCTAGTCATGTTTGCAGTACACAGCAGATATGATCCATCAGTATTGAAAGGAGCACGATCTGGGAGTAAAATACACTTCGGTGTGTTCTAACAAAAACACAACAACGTTCAGCTTCGGGTAAGATTTGCATTTGTGGTCAGCGAATTTGTAAGAGTGTTCAACCTTCATTGTCTGGATGTGGGAGGTGGAGCATTTCTTTACAGAAGCATGCACCGCTGGCCTCCGTCTCACCCTCTTTAGCTTTAACAAAAACTGATGTCTATCGGCACGGTACGCGTTCGCTTACTCCAGCAGCGGACACTGGCCCAGAACTGTAGAACGCAACGCAGTACAACAGCAAACATACAAGTGCCCCTTTACAACTGCACTGCCTGAGGGCCGAGACAAACGCCGGCTTTGTGTAGATTGCATTGCGTCTGTTGTTGCTGCCTCCGTCTTCCACCCAGTGTCAGACCACAAGCCTAATTGCAGTCACTTTGCCCCAGTGGCTGTAGGGAGTCGTTCTGCTTCGAGAACAATACAGATCTCTGAAATGTCAATGAAAACAAGTACGCTGCTCAGCGGACCACACTTTGTCAAATCTACTGCAAGGCTTCAGAACGGAGCGATGTGGTACCACACAACGAAAACGTGCATTGGCTGAATGTTGTGCTATTATGTAAATCAAACTGTTTATCTGACATATTATTAATTCACTCAAGTGAAAACAATTATTAACTAGAACATCACCCGGTAGAGCGCAGACCTTCGCCAACGCCACATTTGTTTGCGGAACTGAGTTAGCATTGCCAGCTTGATAGCCGCTAGCTCATATCGATGCTAACTAGGTAGGTCAGGTAGCTCCATCACTGTGTGAAACACTGAGCAGGGAGCGTCTCCATGGCAACAGACGCTGATCTCCTTTAATCTCCACGAGGCGCCTCGCTCATCCACTTTGTATGGGAAATGGTTTTGCAGTTTTTTGGGATTTATTTGGAAACAGTAAGTAAGTTAACGTTCCAAAATCGAATGAAATGGTAGTTTTTGGGAAAAGTTGGTTACATACATAAATACAAACCAACAAATAAATAAATACAAGCAGACAAATACATAACCTTCTCGGCCAACTTTGTTGGTCGCCCAACTTCTGTTGGCGAAGCTAACCATGAGAAAAGGAACAAGACTGTATGTCGCAGAACAATGGGAGACAAAAATGTATGTAACGGCAGCTACCCTCAACACGATGGGCAATCACGACGATATCTGCTGTTGTTGCATAACTTCTACGGTCCTCTGTTGACCGATGAGGTATGTTAACGTGTGGCCGATGTCACGGCCGTGCGACCACCAACTGCATGCAGTAATTTCCTGACAGAGGCCGAGTCATTACACCCTGCAGCTACTCTACAACCAGCCGAAATGCAGCAAAATCCACAGGAAGGCTCTGTTTGCAGAACTGACACCTCGAGTTGGCCTCTTCTCCTCACCATCCTCACCATCTTGTCCTCTCCTCAGGTTTTTCCATGCACATATACACAAAAAAAAGGGCTCACTACTTGGTCAACGTCGTGTTGTTTGGCTTGACAGCACATTCGGCGCCCCGCGATGACATACACAATGAAATCAATCCTTTTGTATCTACACCTGACGTAGCTGGCGCCACTTAAGTAACTTGGCGCCACTGGCTACGTTTCACTGCACAATTGCAGTGAAACGTAGGCACAACCAAGTTTGACAGTGTGTTAAGTAATAAACTTGTAAGACTGCTAAAATCACAGTGTGATGAGGCCATAACGCAAAAAGTAGCGGCTGAAGCTAAAAACACCGAAGGAAATAAAATTTGAAGAACAGAAAGGCATTGATCAAAACCACACATAAAAGAGGATAAAAATCAAATTGTTGAGCACATAAAAAAAATTTGGGTTGAAAGATGGGAGTCTGTTCGCGCATCAAAAAATGAATGGCAATCCTTCGTTTTCTATCGCCGCAGCGATTAATTGACAAATGTGCCACATTAATAATAAAGCGGGCTCTCTCTATTTAGGGCATTGATTCACACCTCCTCAGCTTATGGTGTAAGAAACCGATCAATCTCGCTCCTTCCTCATCTCTCTTTCTCTCCTTCTTGAGCTCTTCTATTACCTTGCTAAATATAACTTCCGTCCCTCTGTCTTTAGCCAGGAAATGAGTCCAACTTTCAATAACTGCTTGTGAATTAGGCAAGCATGGCAAAGGAGATCTTCAAAAATGATTGATTGATCATTTATTAATTTGCTAATGTCGTTGATTGAGCTATGGGGGGGGGACTAAGAAGATAAATTAATTATATTAAAGAATTAGAATTAGATTTAAAAAAAAGAGTAAAGTCTGAAGCATCGATAATGTAAGTCTTGTCCATGAGGCGCCGATTTCACAGTGATATGCTGTAACAACTGGAAGGTAAACTGTGTGTTTACATAATGGTTTGGTCTAGAATAGCTAGATTAAAAAAAAAAGGAAAAGAAAAGCAAGAGAGAAACGAAGAGATAGATCCACATCAAATGCTGCTGGGAGCAACACATGCCTGCTTGTCTGTCTGTCAGTCTGCTTAGCCTTGAAAATCCCAGCACTCAAAGCCAGACGACCACAGAACTCATGCCCACGCGATACGTGCACGCAAACACACACACACACACACACACACACACACACACACACACACACACACACACACACACACACACACACACACACACACACACACACACACACACACACACACACACACACACACACACACACACACACACACACACACACACACACACACACACACACACACACACACACACACACACACACACACAGTGGCCTGTTCTATCCTACGCTATTGATCTGCACCCCACTCTTCATTAGAAAAAGAGATTCAAAGGCAACAAGGAGCAGCAAGACTCGTTGTGAGCGTCTATGTGTCTGTGTGCATGCTGCATGTGTGTGTGTGTTTGTGTGTGTTCAGAGGTGTTGCTGTATGATCAAGGGAGTTGTGTAAGCTGTGTGGTTACATCCTGTATACCAGTGTGGTTCTATAAAGTTTCGTTTTTTTCTTCCTCCCGTAGTATGTCTGTGAAGGGTCGTGCTAATACGCATGTGTGCACGTATGTGGATGTGCTGCCAGGTATCAGTATCAGTGGGAGCAGATCTGTGTTACTCTAATGCAGCCTGTCCTCACTGGGTGTTCCTATGGAAACTCTCTCTCCCTCTTTATTCTTAGACATTCTCAAGTCAACTGCTCAGAATAGGAAGACACAGATCTCATCTATTGCAATGCACTTGTGATAAAGTGCTTTGGCTCACACCTGAGCAGCATGGGAGACTCACTTCTCTGAGAAGGTTTGAGGATATAGACTAATACACTGGTGGAGGTCAACCATTTACACTGACATGAACCTGAAGCGCGCATTGCAGCTAATATTTCTCCCTGCAAGTCAAATACTGAATCCCCCCCGACAGTGGAGCTGATTGTTCACAGCATCCTGTTTATTTATTTATTTATTTTCCCTTCTTGCATTTGTGTTGTGTTCAGCAATAACATAAGAGGATCAGCAGTAAGTAATTTTCAAAAAAAACAAATAAACAATCAAAAAAACCTAGCAGTGGATGGCGGTGGCGAACATCTGAGAATTATTTCTGTTCACCTAACAAATGTAAAAACTTTTTCAAACTTCACATAATCTCAAGAACTTCAGGTTGGCTGTGGGGTACTCACGCCTCTGCATGCTTGATTGATAAAAAGAAAACATGTGAAAACAACAACTAATACACCAGGCATTGACCAATATGCACCACGCTTCCTGCATTAAGTGGCGTCTTTTTGCATTGCTTCAAAGAAATCAGTTATAATGAATTACATTTGACAGCAGTTACAGAAAATGAATATCATAGTAAAAAAAGCTAAATTGCTTTAGCTCTTGCAGTAAACTGTGAGCTTTCACGTCTTCATTTGCATACACCTCAAATGCCAAACTAAGTCTTTTATTGAATAAAAGACACTTTACCACTTTAAACAAAAATATTTGGAGAAATACAGAGCAAAACACGTCTAAATTGATTTTAGTAATGAAAGACCTTTTTGCATGTGTGATAATATTTAGACCTTGAGTATTAAAGTCCACTTGAACACATATTAGACGACCATGCCGAACATAAAGTGTTAGGCTTTCTCTAAACTACAGTCCCTTTTAGTTAATTTTGATTGCTGGTCTCATCTGTAGAGTGGAAAATGGAAGCAAATGCATACAACGACAAACCCAAAGACCTGAATGCACGCTGGTAATTATTTAGGCAGCTAAGGCAGTGTATAATTCTATAAGCCATTCAGAAGGTGTTACCTTCCCAATCAAACACGTGTACCTCCTTATATCACTTCTTTCTTGCTGGAAAATGAGTGCAGTGACGGGGAAATGCAATTTGAATGTGTGTAGGTGTAATCTTTTTGACAGGAGGGTATGCTCACTCTGTGACTCACCGCCTTTGCATACAATAGTTAGTTATGATTATATAACAAGGTGTATGTGAGGAAACAGTCCTTTAATATGCTTGTTTATTTGAGGGAAGCATAATGACAACAAAAGTTCTTTTTGTTAAAACTTGGGAGGCTTCAGGGTGAATGAGCGGGGACTTGGTTGAATCATTTTCATATGGAGCCAGTGTAACTAAAATGAGGAGCGCGGCGCTGTGCTGCAGTGTGTATGAAGAGCTCCCAGTGAGAGC
Organism: Lipophrys pholis; assembly: GCF_963383615.2. NCBI lineage: Eukaryota > Metazoa > Chordata > Actinopteri > Blenniiformes > Blenniidae > Lipophrys > Lipophrys pholis. The sequence continues at coordinate 24,390,087 of NC_137629.1, forward strand.
TGCAAGTGGAGGACAGCACAATGGGAATGAGAGGCTAACCTCTGGAGTGGTAGTCCGCTGCTGCGCTACTGATGGGCACCTTCTTAGCGGCTGAAGAGCGATAGACAATGTGTGTCCTTCCTCTTCCTCCCTCCTCCTCCTCCTCTTCGATCACCCCATGGCCCCTCTCCACTGGCTCGATAAAAAACTCCTCTTGCTCCGTCCTGATCATGCCGGCCTGAAAAAGATACATTATTTGTATGACATGAATATACACAGTTGACATCATGATCAAGGGCGACAGTCTCTCTTCTCAATCCAGACTTCTTCTCGTCTCCTTCCCTACCAATTTCTTTGAATCTGTGACAGTTTAGAGCAAGAAAAAAAACCCTGTATTTTCCTGCAGCGCTGTGTTCAGGACAGGTAGGGAGACAAGAGAAAGGGTGAGCACTGATCCCTCTTGGGGCCTTGGAGAGGGTTCAGAGTGACACACGGCATCTGAAATGGCCAGCAGAAGGGCAGGAGATGAGACTGTCCCACTCCAATCCTCTGCTAACACATCCTGTCAGGTAATTCCCCACATCCGCCACACACACACACACACACACACACACACACACACACACACACACACACACACACACACACACACACACACACACACACACACACACACACACACACACACACACACACACACACACACACACACACACACACACACATCAACCATGCAGGCATGCAAGCTCAAAAGAAGTGTGTAAGAAAGTGAAGGGGGGGGGGGGGGATGGAGGGAAGTAAGGAAGCGTGCATACAGCACATGCACGCATGCACACACGCACGCATGAAAACAGGCACTGGGAAAATTGCCCGTCACTCTCTCTTATTCCATCTGTCTGTTTAAGACAACTGGTAATTACCAAGGCAACGTACTGCTGTAGAGGAAAGCCATGGGGGAGATGAGCACGAAGGATGGAGAAGCTTTTGAGGAGCGGAGAGCAAAATAAAGAGTGATAAATGAAGAAAAGAAGAAACATCAAGACAATCAACACTTGGTTGTTCAGCGATTCCTCCTTTTCTGACACGGGGAGGAAATGACGGGAAAGTTGAAGAGAGCATAGCTGATGAAAAACAAATCCAGTATGCAGTACAGACGAAAGAACAATGAGAAGCTGCATGTTTTGCTTTTTATATTGCAAAGACATTTGTTTAAAAGAAATAAAGAAATCAGTTAGCAATGGCCAGAATACAAACTACTTTATATATATATATATATATATATATATATATATATATCTCTCACTGTGATCTGAATGGAATAAAAGATAGAATGTGTACACTCAGAGGCATGTTGGGGAAAAAAAGGACATTAACAAAAATAGCCCCATTATATGAACGAAAAGGTGCTCCCCCACCCCACCACCCCCACCCCCACCCCCCTGCCATTACCCTCATCTTCTCTCATTCCTCTCTCTTTTTTCCTCCTTACTAGTCCGAAGCTTTAGTCCCAGAAGGAAGTCGACAAGCTGCTGACCTCCACCCTCCACCTCCCTCCCCCTCTTTTCTCATTCCTCTACTTTCCCGAGCCGTGGTGTGGCATTCCGATCGGACCTGATGGATCTGCGATGGTGCATGCATTCCCACTCCAGAATACCAAGCAGTGTCGATAGGAGAGCGGTGTCAAAGAAAAAAGATGACATGTGGGACTTGGAGACATGGTTGGATCGATCAGAGCCAGCACAGTGGTGGGTGGGTGGGGGTGGTGGTGGTGGGGGGGGGGGGGGGGGGGAGGGGGGGGGGGGGGGGGGGGTACAGGAAGCCGTAGAAGTGGACATCTTTTGAAAAAAAAAAAAAAAAAGTCATATGAAAGCAGCATCAAAGTGCCACATTTCTATTAAGAGACATACTTTCTTCTCTTCCTTAAAAGACGACAGACTTTGTGGTCTTAGTAGTCTTATTAGTCGCTCCTGCATTGTGTGACATGTATTTGATAAACTTTGATAAACACTACGTTTGAGAAGATGATCTCGAGGTGTCTGTGGCTGTGCAACCATGACATTGGCCACGAAGACTGTACGGCATGACAAAACAGATTTTAAGCTCCGATCAAATAGATCATCACAGTCGCCCGTCTTCAATCTGGGACAGCCAAAATCCCAGAGTGTACGGCCAAGTCCTAATAATGGGATTAAGGGAGGATTGTCCAAGGGCTGTCCAGAGCAGGTGTGAAACTTTCTGAATGACGGGCCGGTACACCATCAGCCACCGTGGACCAGGAGAAGCAAGGTCACTTCTGGCCGGAAAATCAAATCAAATCAAATCAAATCAAACAAAGGGGGAGTTGATAGTGTGACGTCATACACCGGCAAGCCTGAGCTTCACTCACTTCAGAAACTCAATCAAGTTTTATTTCCTTCCTTTATTTTAGCTTCATTGGTAATTTAAGTGCGGTGCGTTGCAGTGTGTACTCACAGTGAACGTGAGTATGTTTGTGTGCTTGTGTATTTTGGGTGGAGATATCTGTGTTGACCATGTGTACACTGCCTTTCACTCGGTATTCAGCAGGAAAGGGCCAAAGCCTCCTTTGACCCTACTCTGAATAAATTAAGGATAGAGCAGCGATTCTTGTGCGCTGGGTCGCTGGCCCATTTTCAGCAAGATGTGGTTCTTTGCCCGGCCAAATAAAAGGATGAAAATCATTGTAGTGTCGGGCATTCACATTCCTTCATAGCAGATGGTAATAATGCCTTGTAATGTAAGCCGACAACCACAGTCTCACATTGTACAAGAAACCCCACACAGTTTGTTTGTAAATTACCTGGATTATTTTCTCGAATGGAAAACAAAAAATATAAGAGACCTTCAGAACCACCTTCTTAATTTACCTCCTAATGACACTATGAAGTTTCTCCTCGAGTGGCATTACGAGCGTGAGCGCCAGCAGTGAGCGTATGTCTGCGTTGTCTTCACTCATTTCTAACAAACACCATCTACTGGCAAATTGGGTGAAGAAAAGGTCCTGCACACATTCTATTTATTTTTTTAAACGATACAGGTTGGTTTGTTCCTCTCCATTCGCAGGACAACCAAAGAGTGTTAATCCCTCCAGGATGATTTGGGGCCGACCTCGGGCGCCTTCATCACAGTTTTCCTGGTACGCCAATGATGGAGGGTGATCGCTGGGATAATAATTTTATGGCCAAACCATTTCAGTTGGAAAAACAGACGCGCTTCAAGGTTAGACCACTTTGTGAGGAGTAGATTTATCAATACATTTGTTTTGCTTAACGTGAGGAGTGACCCGGGCGTCTGTTTTTAAAGAAATATTTACTATAAATGTTCCATTTGCCGCGACATCAGATCAAAAACCACCCCGGTTATCGTAACTTACTTTTTTTTTTTCCAAAAACAAAGTTCTGCTTGCTCGCTTGCGTTTTCTACAGGCTGATGCTTCATTTGCTGCTACGAACTCCTGCTATTTTCTCTGTAATTTGTGTAGTTTTAGCATTATCACTCCAAGACTGCTCTTGCCTGTTCGGGGACTTCTCGAGCCGCAGCTGCCTCGTCGGCTGCTGTTCTCTTATTACAGTAAATTCATTGTGCTCCTCTGGGTGATGAGCCCGAAGATGTTTTATTAGGTTTGACGTGTTAAAATTTAGCTTATTAGCTTCTCTCCCCTCATGAGACACTTAAATTTTTCATCGTCGCTCTCCGCATTTTATCATCACCTAAAAGCCTTTACAGTTCATGTGTTTGGATAGTACACAGGAAGTATCGCGCACATCTGGCTCAAAAGGTCAAATGGATTTCTAGCATTTACTGTATGTGTGCTGAGGTTGTGTCTCTCACCTCTAAGTTAGATATAGAAGTCCGGTATAGAAGATAGATGGATGATAAACTGTGTATAAAAACTGTTTGAGGCCTTTCTATCCAGTTTCTTTTGCAGTGAAGGTGTTTAGATGTCCTTGTTCATTGCTTTTAGAAAAATGTAAAAAAAAAAAAGAAAAGAAGCTCACCTCAGTTGTAGAAGGTGTCATGGCAGATGTCTCACTAATAGAATTAATCGGAATCGCTCGGATATGACAACATTTCAGATATACTTTTCCAGTATGAATAATAAACACATTGAGTTACGCTCACTATTTCAATTTTTTTTTTTTAAATGTGTTCTAAGATTCTGCTTGTGAATAGTTCAACTTGCTGTGTTTACCATTAATATGGGTTTTGTCAATTTCTATACAAGGTCATTTTTGGTCTCTTTATTTCAATTGGAGAGATTTGGAAACATTCCTTGTTTCCCCACATGAAATATTGATGAATATCACCATCCGTTTGATTGATCTCCCTTGGCTGTGAATTTTACTTCGGAGTACGGTCAAGTATCCATGAAACCAAGTTAAATAAGCCTCTATAATTCTATGACTAATACCAAAGTCACAGCCTGATAGGTAAACAGTGCAGCCAAAGATCCTGGCTGGAGATTCATACTAGGGCGAGCATTAGCGCAGTGCCATTCAGTGACTGAGCAGTCGCACTGCTGAAGTCATGCAGGTCTCAATAATGGCGAGTATATGGGAGCAAGGTTTTGTTTCATACATATTGTGAATTGAGTCACGGTTATGGGACGTTTGCATGGAAATAAAACATTAGCATGTGTCTTCATTCTTATTCACAAATCAAGATATATTGTATATGGTGTTATTATTACTCTCATGGTCACTGAAACGGTGACACTGACCACAACCCCCCGACCCCCAACCCCACCCCGGAGACCTGAATCTCATTAAGAGCGCCAAATCTGGATTCTGAACTCTGAGTGTCGAATTACAACTGTAGGGTTCCTCAGTGTTTGAAACCACACCAAGCTCTATTTGAAGATCTGAAAGGAGTAACTTGAGGCCGGGGGTAAGTGTCCTGAGGGGCACGTGAGACAGACGAGGAGCAGAAACGCAGTGTTGGAGTGGAGGAGCGGATGTTGTGGTGAGGATCAAAGTCACACTGGGCCGGGCCCTTCAGCTCAGGCCAGTGCAGCGAGAGCGCATGTGGATGTTTGATCTGGTGTCACGATGTGTGGCTGTGCGTGTTTGATCTGATTCATAACCCTGCTACTGCTGGCTAACTTCACACACAGTTGCACACACACACACACACACACACAGTTGCACACACACACACACACACACACACACACACACACACACACACACACACACGCACGCACGCACGCACGCACGCACGCACGCACGCACGCACAAATATAGCTTTGATAGTGAGTCACTCACACTGTGTAACCCTCCATTCATTCACCCTTTGAGTCATAGGAGAATCAGCCGCGTACAATAGTAAGGCTGATGTGAAAAATTAGACACACTTCGGAGGGAGAGATTAAGAGGACACGTCACCCGAAGTATTAACGCTGTCTCTTTTAATCGCATCAACAGCAAATTATACCTTTGTGCTGAGAGAGACCAACCCCAGCATAAGCCACGTTTTGTGCTCGGATTATAAATATGGCTCTGGTTAAAAAAAATAAAAAAATGTAATAAAAATTGTAGATTGATTTTAATTGTATGCAAGCAAAAACAACCCAAAAAAACCCCAACGCTATTTAAAACATTCAGTGAAACTAAATATATGAGACATTTATGACCCTTGGCAAAAGCTTTCCTCTCTGCTGCTCTGCTCTCGCGAGGAGAAAATGTAGCGGGCGGAAGGAAGGAGAAGAGTTTGCGAACTCCCGATTATGGTTAAATATTAAGACAGACTCATTAAGTGAATTAAATTAGTTGCTTAATGTTGTAAGGAGTGAGGTGATTGCCCAATTATGTTAATCATGGATATCAGAGGAGGATGAGCAGCGTAACTTCGGCACAGCAAACAAAATGTATTAAACATAAACATGTTAGAGGAGGGAGGCCGGCTTGTGCTCGCATTTTGTGATATTCCTTTCATCTCTGTCCTTCGTCAAATGCATGCTCATGCAGGATGTGTGTGTGTGTGTGTGGGGGGGGGGGGGCACAGACGTGCTTGTGTGTGTGTGTGTGTGTGTGTGTGTGTGTGTGTGTGTGTGTGTGTGTGTGTGTGTGTGTGTGTGTGTGTGTGTGTGTGTGTGTGTGCATGTGTTACGAGCCAGATGCCAAAGTGATTTAAGCCACAGCGATGCAGCCTTATCCTTCCCACCGTGTTCACTTCATTACATAGAGTGGTCTCTAAAAATGGTCACACACCTACACAATCCCGCATACGTACACGTGCAAGGCAGCCCTGCCCTACTCACTTCACATCTCCCGTTCCCCTTCTGCACCTCATTTGCAAATTGTTCATCTTTGACCTACATTGTTGATCACAGTTTGTCAGCCAAACTACACACTCCTTCTGGCAGTCTCTCTCCCTCTCTCTCTCTCTCTCTTACTCTCTCTCTCTCTCTCCCATACACACTCCAGAGACTGGGTCATGTCAGGATTTCATCCTGATGATATTCAACAGTTTGCAATCACTAAAAGGAACATTTTAAGTAAAAGTTTAAGTAAAAGTCTCACATTGCAAAGGAAGAACTTGAGTCGATAGGAAAGAGCCACTCTGAGGCTTCAGTGTGTTAAATCCAAAAGCATTTTTTTTTTTCAGTTATCGCACTCATATTCCAACCATTTGCAGTCCTCTCTCATTCTCTTTCTCCCTTCACTGCCACATTATCTGCTTCTCCTTTTGCTCCCTGCCTCCCTCTCTTCTTTTCCATCGCACTTATTGTATATCCTCCAGTGTTTTCCTACAATTCCATTAGTATCCTCTCCTATCGTACACCGTCCTCTTTCCTCCCCTCATAATAGCACTCCGAGTGTCAGGGAGAGAAGACAGACCCAGGTGTTGGAAAAAGAAACAATGGAGCACAGGGCACATTATTTCAACAGACTCTGGATGGCGCACACCTAAGAATAGCAGTGGTAAGCCAAACCTGGTTAGCTTGACAGCATGATCTGTGGAAATTCTGGTTCAGGGTGAGAGCGCCGACACAGACAGAAACACAGTTGCTGACAGTCTGGCAGATAGACTGAGTACCAGCCAGACAGACAGTTTGGGCTGCTTCAGTGTCCCGTGCGCTCTCTCGCTCTCTCTCTCTCTCGCTCTCGCTCTCCCAATTCCTGTTGTTATTCATCGGGACAGAAGCTCCCTCCCTCTGTTTTCTATCCAAACAGACATTATGAATCAGCACTATCAAGGATGGAAAAAGAAGAAGTCGAGACAGAATGAGCAGAGGAGTCAAAGCCGAACAAATATGTTCGGCTTTGACTCACCTCCACCCACCAGCAGGGTTTAAAAGGAAGTGGAAGGTAAAAATCAGATTAACGGGAATAAGTAGGACATTTTGAAAGCAAAGCATGAAAAGACCATAAGTGAAAATATTCCCTGGAAAAAATCTCGGCTCAATTAACAAGAATAAAAAGGGGAAAATCTAAACAAAACAGTCATTGACTCCATAATCAGCTCAGCACTGGAGCCAATGCTCTTCTCCTCCTTTTCTCCCCCGACTCTCCGTTGTGTCCTTTCGTTCTTCTCCTCTCAGCAGTCTGACAGCTTTCCCAGAAAGCCAAATGTTCTTGGCCTGACCGACAAGGAGGAGTCGGGACAAGTGTGGGGAATGTTTACAAGATCCAATCATCGAAAGCGCCCACACTTTAGTCTCCACTGTTGTCTTTTTCAACAGGACGGCTCAGGTATTAGCAGAGGGCCTGTATTTTCTGAACGGAGTGTCAGGTTTGTCGCAGAGGGCCACAGGCTGAACAACACGAGACGTCGCTGCCGGGCTGGCAGGAACGTGTCTCGTTTACAACCGTTCCAACAATGCCAAAATACTGTTCGGCAGTGCAATGAACTCCAAACAAACCCCGGGGCACTGGAACAAAAGTCTCTGAAGGAGCAAATGCCTATCGGGCTTGAAATCTGTTTACACCCTGGAAAGTTTACTTATATATAGCTTAAACCTGGAAATGAATAAATCTACATGATGAAAATAAAAATGAATAGATAAAATAGAATAAATAAAATTGCGGGCATCTCACAAAACTTTACAGGTTGATTAATCCGACAAGCGATTTCTGCCAGATTCACATGGTCCTGATTGGAAAGGTTGCAAATAAAAACAAAAAGAAATTATTTGCTGGGCTGTGATTTTCTGTTGAGTCGCTGCTTTGCGAAAGTATTAGAATAACTTTCCTGGAAAAGCGATGCATTCACTTACTACTTACACCGGAAACATGTTACTTCACAAAAATATGCTTCTTTTGCTTCCTTCAGCTGTTTCAAGATGAAATAAAAACTCAAGGAAATCCGGCACTTTTAAAATGTGTCTCGTTACGCAAACAAAATAGATGTTCTTCAGGCTAGTGCTGAACTGAAGTTTGATGGATTTTTACATCATATTAAATTCATTTGTTACAATAAAAATAAATGATAAAAAAAATCAAAATACACCAGTGAATCAGTTTTTTTTTCATTTTATTTAAAAATATGACTGTTGCTCAATTAAAAACATGTATTTTGTTTTACCATATGTCACTTTTATGTTTATACAACTGCATTACTTTCTGCTTTAAAGCAGCCAAGCCAAGGCTCTTTTATTGACTATAATTAATGTCAAGCAGAATAATAATATGCATGAACCAAAAAAGAAATTAAAAAGTCACCCGAACCGCTCTACAAATCCCCCAGTGAGGTGAATAGTACTGTTAGTACAGCGGGTCGTACATTTGGAGGCATTGAAGGTGGCAGATGAGTCAATAAGAAAACCTTGTTGAACTCCAGTGAAGAACACTGAGATGTGATTGAAAGCTGCGAGCCGGAGCTGTAAGTGGGCCTGAAGGTAAGAAATTGAGGAAGTAGGTCAGAAACACATTAATTGTGTTGTCCAACTCATTTGTAAAGGACGAGTTGACACACACTTTAATGGACTGAAGGTTAATCTTTACAGATCTCTCTCTCTCTCCCTCCCCCCCCCCCCCCCCCCCCCCCCACACACACACACACAAACACAAACACAAACGGCACCAGTCGAGCACCCATCAATCCTTCTTACAGGCCCAGCCCTGCAATCGATCAGTGAGTGTGTGTGTGTGTGTGTGTGTGTGTGTGTGTGTGTGTGTGTGTGTGTGTGTGTGTGTGTGTGTGTGTGTGTGTGTGTGTGTGTGTGTGTGTGTGTGTGTGCGTGTGTGTTTTGGAACGCTCACATTTGTGTGTGTGGTCTTCGAGATTGATAAATGACCCCGATTAGTGGCGACTGACCGCTCTATGATTGCGATCTAAGTGCAACGGAACAGCTGTCCTCATAGCAGTGTTGTCTGGACCAGTCTGTGATTAATACAACAGCACTTTAATGAATTACAAATCAACCACAGGCCTGGGATCTGCCGGCCAGTAATAATCACACTGCCGCACCTGTACGTTTCTGAGGAGGTCAGTGAAGGAAAACGGCATCGTGTGTTATACAAACAATCGGAAATGAGGAATCTTGGCTCGTTTGTTTATAAAATAGCTCAAATATTCTGGGATTTTGTTTTTTGTTTTTTATCTGCTCTTCTTCGGTCCATTACAAATGTTTGGATAAGCTGTTGGTTTAGAGCGTTGGAATGTGGATAAATTATGTTCTTCTCTACGAACAACACTTTGCACTAAAACACAATGAGCCCAGTTTTTTCTTCTTCCTTTTTTCTTCCCGCAACTCCCAGGGAACCCCTCCGAGTCTGTCTCTTGATGTCACTCCCTTTCTATGTCACTCTGCTTCCCTTCTTCCTGACCCATATCGACCCATCCCTGGTGCTGGAAATCACTTAAAACACACACACACACACACACACACACACACACACACACACACACACACACACACACACACACACACACACACACACACACACACACACACACACACACACACACACACACACACACACACACACACACACACACACACACACACACACACACACACACACACACACACACACACACACGTCGCTCGGATCCACACCCATCCCCTCAACCTTATCTCTACTCTATCTCTATATCGCCACATCTATTGGGTATACCTGTAACCTAGCAACAGAGCCGAGCGAAGACCCACCCCTACCTGCTCGCTGCGCTGACTGCTGGACTTAAAAACCAATCACATTTTCTCAGGGCAACAGCAGGAGCCAATCAAAGACTTGCTCCGACTGGGAGCTGGCCCCTGCTCGCCACCTTTTTGACCTCACACGCATTGAAAGACATGCATGTGCATGCACATGTAAGACGTCACGCAGACCAACACATGAGCGTAAGCACAAGTCCGCGGGGATCAGGAGAGCTGCGCAGCACTACTCTTTGCCTGTTCATTTCAGGACAACTAATCCTTTCAAATGAACGCGGCGAGCTACCTGTCGAAACACGTGACTGTGCGGCTAAGGTTTTTTTGTTTTTTTTCCCCCTTCCATAAACTGATGAAGACCTGCAGGAGATGTGCGGTATCTTGCTGGCAGAAATGTGACTCGGAACAAGCTCTCTCTGTGACAGGTCACTCTGTACTGTCAAGTGATGTTTCCTCACTGTCAGAGATCTTTTTACATCAGAGACTAATCAAGGCGGTCCTCCGAGAGGTTCGGTCTTCTTGACCACGGCATGCCTCTGAGTTCATTCCTGCCTGTTTTGATTGTGTTCTTCCTGCTCGGTGATGAATTAAATGTGATAGTGAAAGTGCGGCTTCCTGCTGCACTATTGTGGCACAAAATCAACATAGGCACCGCTGCTGCTATTTCCCCAAATAACGTCAAAACCTCTCGGACTCAAAGTGCCCTTCTCTCCTTCCCAATGTTATTTGTCTGTCCTTTACAATTCTTAGGCTCTCAATTTGTAGAATTCAAAAAAAATAAACTGCAAATAAGCACTCTGATCCAGTGTACCACAAGCAAACGGCCTAATTTATCATACATATCAGAATAATTAGAAAGGATTCCTTGTCGGTCCCAATGAAGATGGATTAATGACCAGACTGGAAACACAACCAGGATCATACAGA